>NC_134277.1:67760291-68385291 GCF_949628215.1 Phalacrocorax aristotelis
TTCTGGACTAAGCTTTCATACCTGTTAGCATTTAAGGAAACAAATTCTCCAGCCACAGAGGCAGAAACGAGCTTATAAAGGGTTAAAGATGCATTGAATACTTCAGAATAGTTCAGCTGGAAGGGACCTACAATGATCTTCTAGTCCAACTGCCTCCTGTGGAATTACTACTGTCTCTTCCTGAAACTGGGACAGGAAAGCACTTAAAGATGTAGAATTCTGAAAACCGTAAATTGACAAATTAGTCCCCAAAATTCCTGTTTTAAGGATTAAGTAATTTCATTTTAGAAACTACTTTTTAGGACGAAAAGTCTGTAAACAGTTAACAGTTATCTTGTTTACTGCTCCTGCTCTCTTTCTCTGTTTTTTTTTTCCCCCTTAACTTTTTTCAATTTTACCATCATGCCTCCCAGCCAGTATTATAAACATGGCGCTCTGGCCTTACTTGATAGTGAGAGCATTTGAAAGTGTATATGCTTCTATCCCACCACCCTCTTTTCTTAAGAAAAGGTCAAAGACAATATTTACAATTTTCTGGACTTTTAAACAAAAACAAACAAGGGAACAGCAGTGCTTCAGACTAGCTGTGTGTGCAAACAAGTAGTTTGTCACTGAGAGCATTTCTATTTGTAAGAGCATTGTTTTCCAAACCAGCTCTTGTTGGCTCTGCTCTTTGACATTAGAGAAGCTGAAAGAAAACAAAACCCCCTCTCCTGTTCATAGTCAGCTATGCTCTTCCCCCAAAAAATCACTTGAAATTACATATATGTACACCCACTCCAGAGCTAGACTGGCACAGTCTCCTGGCCTCAGAAACAAGTTTTTGTTATTGGTGCTTCGGCATAAAACAGGTTAATATAGCAATATAAAAAGATGTCTTCAAAGGCCCTTCATCAGCAAGGTAGCTGTATAGAACCACAAAAAAACTCTGGTCAGACGGAATCTCCAAAGTCTTCCTTAACTTCCCATCTAGTTCCAACACCTGCTAAAAGCTGTGCTAACTCCAAAGTCCAGTAATGAACCCCAAAGTTCCCTAGTTGGGTTTTGAACGCATTTCAGGATGGAGATTCCCCAAAGATGGATTCCAGCCTCTCCAAGCAACCTGTTCCTGCTACTTCTCCTCTCTTGCCATTAACAATTTTTTCTTTATAACCAGTCAGAACTAAAACAAAATCATTACACCCATTCTTCCCATTACTACACCAAGGTCTTGCTGCCAGACAACTGCCTCTTGTCCTATCACTGGGCTCCTCTGAGAAAATTTGTGTCCCATTTTCTCTGTAGGTACAAATTAGGCAGTTGAAGACAGCAACGAGATCTCATCTCCAGCCTTCCAGTCATCTCAGCAGCCATCTGACAGATTCCCCTCCAGCTTGTTGATACTTATTTTGTCTTGAGGAGTCCAAAACTGGGCACAGCTTTCCAGCTCCATCTCCAAAATGGTAAGCAAGAATAACTCTTCCATCAGTTTGATGGCTCCACTTTTGCTAATGTAGCCCAGCCATTGGCCTTTACTGTTGCAAGGGCACACTGCTGACTCAACCTAGTGTCCACCAGGTTTATTTTCTTTTAAAACCAAAAAAAAACCACACAAAAAAAAAACCCACACACACACAAAAACAACCAAACAAACCTGCCCACACACAAAGCTGCTCCCTAGATAATCAGTTCCCAGCCCACAGTTATTTGGGGCTGTCCTATTCAAGGTACACGTCTCCACTGAACCTCTCATGAGGTTCTGCTAGCCAATTCCTCCAGCTTGCTGAGGGTCCCACCTAACCACAGGCTGCTGTGCCGTCAAACACTCTCCTCCCTTTGGTGTCATTTGCAAACCTGGTAAGGATGACCTTCATCCCATCATTCACATCAATGAAAACAAAAAATGTTAGGAATGTTAGGTGGTATCAACACCCAAGAAGCCCCACTGATACATGCATTATGACCATGCACCTTCAAAGAACCACTTAGAGTGACCAGGCTGTCACTATTACTTTAAAAACTAGCAAACAGAGGAAGATTTACAGTATGTAGTATATCTTTGCCTAAGTGCACAGAGTTGGAAGGTCCTACGCTTACAAATATGAAAGATTAAGACTAGCTGACTATTACGTTAAATTCTCTGTGTAAAACACAAGTAGCAAACAGCCAGACGTGAAGTGCTCAATACCATGAATTGAAAATTAGTAATCTTCAACTGATATTTATCATCTGTATAATCAAAACTTGTGGGTTGGTGCAGTGAGAGTGTCAGAGTACAGGCAAGGCTGCCCTGTTATTACTATAACACAGGAATGAGACACACAGACAGCGTGGTTCTAAAACAAGGACTGAGGAGGAAAAAAGCTTCACCCATACCCAGCTAAAATTATGGTCAGAGACCTAGATAAACCGCTTAAGACTAAAATACTACATCTATGGAGAAGGGGTACAATTTTGACCCACATTTGACTTCTCTAACATAACAATAATAAAAGACAACAAAGGATGATGATGAGATTAAGAGTGATGTGGCTTCACACCTCACCTCACTTTAGTGCACAGGCACACTGAGCAATAGCAGCAATGCAGAGCAGGACTCTGCAGTCCTTGAATTGCATGACCATATTGAAACACAGCATCCCCATCTTATAGGGACCACCATGTCAAGACATGTCAAAGACAGCAAACTGACTTAAAACAGCAACAAGAAACAGAGGATGTAAAAGCCAGCAGCCACAGGAGTGCATGATTGTACAGACCAGCAACAGCACAAGTTTCTTTGCTCTTCTAGATATGTCTACATACAGCTTTTGTATCAGTTTAACTACCAGTTTAACAAGATGCACAAGATTAACATGATAACGAATACTAGTCAAGCAACCTGCAGCAAAAAGACAGTGGTTTTTTGTTAGCATGAAGCAAATACAAGATCCTTCAATACAGGTTAGCAAAACCAAAGAAATTTCTCCTGTATTTTTGGGTTTGTTTGCGGGATTTTTTTTTTTAGGTTTGTGGGGTTTTTTAATAAGAATAAACAATACAATTCAGCGTCTTAAAAATATGACTGGATTCACCTGCAAGCTCTGCCATACAGAAGAGTAAATAAACCCTTAAAGCTGCTGGATTAAGCATTGCAGTGGGACTCTACGAAGCTAGGTCAATTTCTTAGGTCTGCCACCAAGTTCCTATAGGAACTTTGTCAGTTTTCCTAATACCTTGATTCTCTTAAAACAAAACTGATGATACTTTCCTTCTTCACAGAGCAGATTAATATTAGTTAGACACTAATTACACAAAATGCAATTTAGCACATAAATACAGTTTTCTTTCTCAAGGCATCACGAAATTCTATCAGTATCCTCATTTTTAAAACTTACACTAGCTTCAAAGATAATCTACTCCATATAAGATGCCTCAAGAAGCCTACCAGACAAAGCCAAAGCCAGGCATCTAGGTAGAACACTGGTGATTTCACCCTCTTGAACATTTGCCTTGTTCCCAAATCACCTATAGTTGGGTTATTTACAGTTAAAAACCCTTTAGCGAGCACAGCTGCCCTTTTCCTCGCATCTTGTCACAACAGCCAAAACCCCTGAGTTTCCTTTTTTGTCCATCCTAGAAGCGAGGCTTTCCAAGATACGGCAAGAAACTCCACATGGAAAGCCAATATTTATTGGGCTGCCTCACTTTAGGAGGCCAGGTGTTCTCAGATCACCTCAACAGATCATGTTTCATTACTTACTAAAATACTGTAATTTTCCACAGGAAAAAAAAAAGCAAGCCCTAGTGGAGGTAGGGATACTAACAGCTTATTTCCATGCTAAACTATGATGCAGTTTACTACTGCTTTGTTTAGTATGAACAAGTACAACCGATTTATCAGATAATTTCACTTTTTTGTTTCTTTAAATCATGAAAAGTACAAGCATCCTCAAATTACCTGTATCGACCAAGGAAATACAAACTGAGTTACACAAGAAGCTTAATATCAAAATGAATTATCAGGATAAAGCTAGAGCTGCTGCAAATGCATGCCTTAACCAAGAACTCCTGGGGGTAATTCAGTTTTCAGTCCCACCACATGCAAATTACTACCAGTCCTATCATTTTAAGTTTTAGATTTTCTTTCAATACTAGTAGGTTACTGCAATTCTTTGTTCTCCAACTGACACAGAAACTTCTGGAAGTCACAAAAGACTTTCTATAAAAAGCTTATCAATCAGGGCTGAACTATACTACAAGCAGCATTCAAATTACAATGCCCGCATACTTTTTTAACTCGATTTTGAAGTCCTCAATAATGGATTTCTAGTAAAACAAAGTGCCACATGGCTAATGAATTTCAACACAACAAGGGGGCTAATTCATGCCTGCAAAAAAGCCCTAGTGCATCGTTCGCTCAATCCTGTAACATGAGAGTGGAGAAAACGTATAATTTTCCTAACGTGGCTCATTACTGTGGAGGGAGGCTACACCTCTGACCTGGAGACAGCACGGAGGGAGGGCCCGTGAGGGTAAAGGCTGCCTGTTGTGGGACCAGCTGGGACGGTTGGAAAAACGCTTCCAGCCACATTCAACTCAAGTTACAGCAAGGCTTTTGCTACCTCCCGCCTGTGTGCGAACCCCCCCTCGTGACTGCTTTGGCTATTCCCTCCAGTGCAAACGCCACACCTGTATCCCATGGTTTCCACACGACAAAACATATCGCAACTCTGTACACCAAAAGCTCCGTCTTTCTCAACCCGCTCGGCCCAGGTACCTGCGTATACCCGACACGCCGGGCTCGGCAGCTGCTGTACAGCCTGTGTTTTGGGTTTTGCACTTTAGAACAGCAATTATTTGCAGTACTTGACAGGTGCAAAGCTAGGAAACCTCCTTTTTTTCCTCCCTGTCTGTAGATAGTTAACCCTCGCTGTTTAAACTTTAACTTGTGAAAGGTGAGACAGATTTTCTTTCATTGTTCAAGCTTAGTGAGCCTTTCACACCGACATGCAACTGAAGCAGAAAAAGACCAAAACATATCAAATGTTGTCCTTACAACTACTGAGATAAGTATATCGAGTAGTAGTTCATTTTTCTGATCAAAACCTGAACGAGACCTGTCGGTTCCATTTGTAAAGTGGCAGCAATGACACTGTGAGCGTTTCTCAATTTCAACCTTATATTAATGTGATGCTTTAAAATGGTCAGGGTAAAACTAGAACCTATCATGCTTTCTTTAACCCTTTTATAATCTCCAAGGGCCACAAAAAGTAGCTCTGCAGGTGCACTTCAAGTCATTACACCTATAGTTGTTCCGGAGCAAGGAGAGTTAGCTGGCCTATTAATTAGTCATAACCGAGACAGCATTTAAAATTGCAATCTGGTGAGCTTTAACTATTCCACTCAGTTATGAAACTCTGCTCCAGAAGGCACAGAGCTATTTTCTTAAGAAACCATTAACATTTGGTAAACAAAAGCATATCTGGTAACTCTACCACCATCTGCAGGAAAATATCCAACCCTGATTACCTCCCTCCACCACCTGTCAAGCGGTTGGGTTTGCAGCTCCCTGGGGCTGCGGCCAGGGTAAGGAGAGGCACCCAGAGGGACTCCAACATCTCCGCACCTCTTGGCCACACCTCTGCTGAAAACCAGTACCAAGCAGCATGACACAGACTTCATCCCAAACTGCTTCTCACTCCCAGGCACACCTCCTGCAATCTACCTAAATAAAACTCGGAGCTCACCATGTTAGATAAGCCTAGGCCAACCGTTTAGCAAACGGGTCACAGATGATGTACTCATTTCTGTAATTTATACTGCAGGACATTTTTTTTTGAGTCTGAATCATTTAAGACCTGTTTTGTTTTGTTTTCCTTTATCAAAATCACTGAACATGCAGTGCTATGTAATTCAACATTTTTCCTTGTAGAAATATAATTGGTTTCTTAGTTGTCATTTTGAAAGAATTTTTGGATTGCCAAACTGAAGTCAGGTCTACTCGTCTGCTGTATTAGATTGCTTGCAAAAAGCCACTCTAACAGCTGGCCAATACCTTATTTTTTAGCTCAAAACCCCTCCCCTCCAGCAGGTTGAAACTTCCAGAGTATCTAATTAGTTCTGGAAAGTCCAGCATGAAATTTTAACTCCAGAAACCATAGCTCTCTTGCAAGAATAAGACTGAAGACCTAGTACAATGGTATACATTGTTTTGCCACAGATTTTTTAAAAGTTAGGCAGAATTTTTTTTAATAGCCAGATTTCAAGATGGGCAACAGAATAGGTTTTCATGACAGACATGCTTTCTGCCAACACAATGAAAAGGGGCTCGGATTTGGTCAAATTACAGGCCTCTGAAAAACTGTGGGTGCGTTAGCTCAGCAGAAGGCACCGATTTTAACCACATCCTTCAGAGACTCTGACTGCACCAAACACATCCAGAGAAGACAACTTTCCCTCCAAACATGCCAGGATGCAGCAGGCTGCATCCCAACTACCCAGACAGAGAGCAGGGAGCCTCTGCCTCCTCTGCTTTCAGTAAACCAAGACTGTTCAAGCAATAGATAAATTGCACAACATAAATGCAGAGTAGAGGTGAACTAGAGAATGGCACTGGGGGAAACAGCAACTGGCTTCACAGCCTGGGAAAGAGGTTACAAGTGATGCAGAGTACGGTGTCATGCAAGAAATTGCTGTTGGTTTGTTTTCTTTACCTAGAGAATGATGCATACAGAACTGCAGTCAAAACACATTATTTAGGTTGCAAAGCCAAACACCCAAAAGGTAAAAAAGCCAGAGGTGAGGTTGCCCCTATGCATTAGTACTCCCTCCTTGCAGCCCGCTCACGGGGCACTTCTAACACAATTATACGGGCTCATACATTTCCCCAGGACTCCTGTCTCAGCCAGTGTTGGATGGCAGGCATTTCCCCTGTTTGTGTAATGAGGGCAACTGTAATTTCTATAACCTTTCTAATGGTCATGGCAAAAGCTGGGTATTACACAATTCAGCGGACTCCGGAAAGACAAAACATGGTCGCCTAGTAAAGATACCTGATTATCCTCAGAAAATATCCCCAACAACAAAACCAAACAAGATGGCATACCCACCAACAACCCAGTTTTGAAGGATGTTTCTGCTCCAGAATTAATTTATACTTCTAAATTGTATCTGTCTGTCTTTGGGAATACGCTGCTCTTGTGGTGCCTGCCAGACTTGCAGAAGCAGCTCTCACCAACAGGTACTGGGCATGGAAGGTCACAGCCACAGCTAAAGGTTCAGAAGCATCAAACCTTTAAGAGTCACATGTTGGATGACCAAACTCAGGGACATCTTTGACCCTGGTGCCATCTGCTAAGTCTCAAGTGCACTAGGAAAAAGGAGTATCGCGAAGCTCTGACCAGAAAGAATATGGTAAAAATTAATTAATCAATTTGTGTAAAGCACTTGCATAATACGATGGTGGGAAGCACAGTAAAACCATTAGGAAATTAAAAATCTGCCCTCTGACAAGAGTTTGCAAGTTTTAAAAAGTATTAAATAACAGTAAATGGCACCTCAGAATATGCAATGAAATTGTGTCACAACACTGAATATGGAAGTAACCTGGAAAAAACAGCATGTAATCATTGATTAAGAACTGTCGTATGTTTTAAAAAAAAAAATAAATAAAAAGCCTGCACAGGTGGTGTTCATTCTAATCTGTACTTTGGAGTGTTTGATTTTGCAAATTCAGTAATATTCTTCATAGCTATCCACACAGAGCCATGAGGGAGAGTAACTATGAGTGATACCGAGCGAAGGCTGTGCAGACATGGTTACTGACCAAAGCTTTAGGTTTGAAATTAAAAAACAAGCAGAACTCGAGTTCTGAAGCCTACCAAGCGGCTTTAGCCCTTCAACCTACTAACTTTTGTTCCCTTTACTTTATTTGGGTTTATGGAAGACTGAAGAACTGCTTGAAAAGAGTTAAAGAAAACTTCAAGAAAATTTAGTATGGATGCTTTGACTGCTAATTCTGCTGTAGGTGCAATAACATCCAGTATAGAAGCAGTGACATCTTAAACCCTCAAAGATGTTTTTGATGTGCCAGGGGCTAACAATTCGAAGCCATCAGTTCAACAGACTCCAGGCAAAATGACTGTGTTACAGTAAAACACTTCAAGACTAAAACAAAATTGCTTTAGTTTGTTTTTTTTCTCTCTCCCCCTCAGTCATTCTGTATCTAACAAAGCAGCCATTAACATTCCTGTTTCAAAGTCACTCTCCTGTTTTTCTGTACTTTTACATGCTGATTTTTGTATTGCTTAAATAACTCTCCTATGACATAACAGAAGGCATGAAATACAAATAGACAAGAAACATCATTTTTATTAAAATGTTTATCCACACCACTTTTTTTTTTTTTTTTAAATCTGTTAAATATTTAGCTAGAGATCATTTACTGGTAAAAACTTGCCTCTGAACACATTTTGTGGGAACAGTTACAAGAAAAATCAACTGGTCCCAATTAGAAGCATTTGTGATCACACACTTAAATTAAAAAAAAAAATAAAATAATTTACTGATATATCAAGGGTAGGAATTGTTCCTTATATCCCTCATCTGTTTGAATGAAGAAACTGATCTTCAAAGAACTGCATAGAGGTTTATAGATTTACCATATTCCATGTGAAGAAGTCCATCCTCCTGAGCCTACTGCATGTGAAAAAAAAATTGCCAAAAATTGTGCAATTTCTAACAAAAAGGATTGAAGTTTTGGAAGATAATCTGATATTTTCCTAAATAGTTAGAGCCACAAAAGATACTAATGTAATCTCCTTTGTACTTTTTTTTTAATACATGTTCCATAGCTGTTTTTTACATAAAATAAAAGAACTTTGCAGACACTAGAGACCCAACATTTCCCACATAAAGCTGTTCCCCGGGATCATCTGACATCTGTCACCTTGGCACGAGCTGAACAGTGATAAACCAGGGTGCTTGTTTCACCTTCTACAAACCAGAAATAATTTCTGGTTTTAATCTGATGAGACATCTTAGACTGGTTTTGCCAATATTTCCAAATTACTAACATCCACAAGAACTTAAGAGTTAAGGAGCAGACGGTTTGTTAAGTTTGTACCTTTTGAGGAAATTGTACCTTGAGATCAGAGTTAAGTTCCAAACTCTGGAAACGAAATCGTTACATACATCAGTGATATACACCCTGAGATCACATCAGGAAGTACGCTTGCACCAAAACTTAGCAGGCCTCTCTAGAAATGACTGAATGGGGATTTTTCAATGTCTGTCTTCCAGTCTTTACTGAGAAACATCTGTAAGCTATTTGGGACTCCTTTTCAAAGTGAGCAAACAGGATGGAGGCAGTTCAATGTCAAGAAATTTCAAAGTGGTTTTCAAACATTAGTAATATCAAAGATTAGATCAACACAGAGTAACAACTTCGATTCAGCATTAGGCCATGGTTGTAGTACTTCCAAGTGGACTTTGTATACACCTTATCAGTATTCCCTCCCCTCCATATTTTGAATATATTTTCAACTGAGAGTTAAGCAAGGATGCAGATTTTATAATGTACCCCAACATGGAAGCACCTAACAACAGAAATCAGGAATTTGTTTATGGGAAAATATTTTGAGTATTAAACTAACCTGTAATTTATGACTCATGCATGACTTCCTCTGGAAATTGCCATAACAAAGCGATAATGGTAACCACTGACAAAGCAACCCATGCTTCCCACTGCTGTGGCTCTTATCACCCCAATGCCTCTTTTTGTAAGGCCACCAGGTAAGTCTGGAAGGCACAAGGGGAAGTTGCTTTGCTTCTTCACTAATGGCTCATTACAGTGGGGAAAGACCACGTTCAAGATAACACATTATGCTTCATACCAGATACAGTCCGAGTTACAATCGTGTAACTCCCGGAATAAAGCTCACTCCAGATCCATATGGAAGAGTAATGGGGGAACAGACACAACCACTTTGCTTAAGAATTTAACCCTTAATCCTTCCCGATGGTACCACTTTTGATGAACACAGTAAAATTTGCTCTCAGAGAGACATCTAACAATATCCTCAGGTGGTACAAAGCTAGCATGTATTCAGGAAGTGAGAGAGAGAGAGATACACACAGAGGTGTATATATATATTTAATATTTTATATACATATATAAAACATCTTTAAAGTAACACACAAAGCTCCAGCGCTCGATGTAGCAGTATTTATTTTGACTGCCATATTACAGGTCCAGTAGAAGGGGTGGTTTGCTTGTGGCTTGGGGTTTTTTGGTTTTGGTTTTTATTGTTTGGGGGTTTTGGGGTGGTGGGTTTTTTTGTTGTTTGCTTGTTGGGGTTGGTCCCTCCCTCCTGCCCCCCCACCCCCACCCCATTAAATGCTGTACCTCCCCACAGACAACTATGGACATTACAAATGCACAGGTCATCACAAACAACCTGTGCTTATGTGCAGAGTAAAGCAATGAATAAGCGAGGGTACTTAAACTACACGAGGAACTATCATTTTCTGCACCTGCAAGAGCAACAGGGAATTTGGATAATCCACAAGGTCCAGTACCACCTAGAGCCATGCTATAGGCGGCTGATGCAGATCACGATGCAGAGGGACTATTTCTGTTAGCCACTGCCTGGCTATAGTGGACGGCTCAGAACATAACTAACTCAGATAAGGAAAATAGACGAGAGACTTTAGGAATGACTGATAAAGATCCCCGCCTGTATGTTCCAGTTGTACTTATTTAATTTCTCAACCTGCACAGATGCTAAAATCTATAAACAAAGTAATTCAACATAATTATATCAACTATCAAAAACTATAAACAAACATGTTTGTTTCCAGTTAATTTCAAGGAAACATTTAAACAGCTTCAGGAATTTAATTAAAGCACTTTGTTTAAACAGAGCCAGAAAGCAATAGTCCTATGCTTTTTCTGAGTATTCGCTCATTTCGATCTATGATACAAATTCCCTACAGTCCAGATTTAACCTAAGCCTTCCTAATAGCCAGGTATTCATCTTGTCAAGCCTTGGGAATCCTAGGAAACAAAGTATTAGAAACAATGTTCAGGTATTTAATAATGCATATCATCTAAGTATGGCTGTCTTTGACCTTCATACGCTCCCAGCTCTCCTGTCAGTCATAAGGACAGGTTATACAGGATGACAGAGAGCATGGCCTTGTAAAACAGCTCAGTAAGAGGTCCAGAAGCAGAAGTCGAGCTGTTCATCTATGGGCATGGAGAGCTGTTTTAACCAAAGAGAGTTGCTTTATTTCAACAGCTGTCTCAAAGTTCCTGAACAGTTACCGTGATGTGCAAACACACGCATGCTCTCTTCACTGCTGCTGTAACTCAAGTTCGCCACCCCAGTTAATAACCCTTTTTTTTTTCCCCACCTGCACAGACACCCTGCTGGTGGGTTTAGCAGCATAGCACCATTACCTAATCTGTGGTTCAAATCAACATCAGCAGGGGTTGCTGATGTTGATTTGAACCACAGATTAGGAAAACAGGATAGATGCTTAAACCACGCCTTAGCAGGAGAGGGGATACCACCTAGTGACCCCAGATCAGCACGGGACCTCAAAGAAGTCCCAGAAGTGTCTTTAATGTTAGCGCTATGATAGTTTTCAGCAGACATAAAATTTCAGGTAAAAATAGGCAACTAAAGTTCATAATTCCAACAAAAATAGAGGTAAAATTTACTACTTTTCCCTCGATTTCTGTGTGTTGCATGGAGAAGATAGAAAATGAAGTTTAACAACACATGCCTCAGAGGCAAACCCAACAGGATTTGATTGAAGGCATTACTCATTACTCCTAAACAAAAATAACAAGTTTTGCTTGTTGACATTTTTGAAAAGAATGAAAAAATACCAGATTGTTATTCTGAAATTCATCTCATGGCAGTAGCAGTAGCCTGTCATTAAAGGTAAGCAGGATGACAGGGAAGACAGAACATAACCTTCCACTGACTCTTCAAAAAGTTACACGTGATGTGCAGAGCTCTGATCTGAGCAGTGTGATTTGGAAGAGACATGCCTTCAGTCTGTACCAACTCCACTGAAAGAAAACTCTCTCTCATCTAGCCTCAGTTTCAGGAACTTGGTGCATCAATCACAGTAGATTTCAAAAATTGAGATACTGCACAAATAAGGGTCCTGAGCGTCCTGACAGGTAATTGCAGTGAATTACTTGATTTCTATTTGGTAAATTTTTTTATACCTCAGCAGCAGCCTGTATTACACAAAATGTCTATTCAATTCACAAAATACATATTTAGAAGAATTAAAAGCACAAGTTTCAGATGTGACAATGAAAAGCTCAATTAAAATAATATTAAAACACGCCCATTCTCAGTCAAGTATCTTTTTATTTCAGTCTGTTGAGATTTGTACTAAGAACGTTCCGACTGGTACGATCAGTGAGTGAATGGGGCTGCACAGGTGTGGAAGCATCAGACGGGACAGCAGATGGAGGGACATAAAAAGACACATGTTGACTGCACATGAATTAGCAGGTGATCCAGATCACAGTAACTGTACGCAGCTTTCTCAAGACACCATGGTAGGAAAACAAGCGGCAGCCTAAAATAAGGTAGAGTCTACACTCACACAAAAAACTTGAGCCACTAACAGGTGATAGCAGGAAGATGAAGAGAATTGGTGAAGCTTTAAGTAAGATAGCCCAGACAGACAGAACTAGACTGAGCAAACCCTAACGCTTGCAGGCATGGCACAGGAAAGAAAAAACCCCACAGATTCTAACCTGTTCAGTACTCTACAGTACACAAAAGGCACATCAAAAGCCAACCTAAGAATGCAGGACATGCTCCTCTTGTCATCCCATGAATGCCATCACTGCAACACATATGTCACAGCACCTGATTGCTCGACGCAACACATGGATGTGTCTTATTGCTTGTGAGTATGCAGCTCAAACTGTGTGAGTTTTTTCAAAATACAACCACTTTTCCCATAAGTTCCTTCATTAAGTTTTGCTGCACTATTGCTACAATACCGCACGATTAATTCCTGCAGAGGGTCCAGTGTATTAGTCAAAGATAAAGCGGAATTACTCATCTAACGAGAGGTTCTGCAAATATCCTCAACCTGGATTTCAGGTTCCAATTCAGAAACAATCTCTCCTGCCTCTTAAAAGCAAACACAGAGAGAAATGTGCTACAGCTCTAACAGATTGGCTTGTAATATTGACTAGCCATGCCCTCCTTCTGTATGCATTCACATCTCAATATATATTTTTCCTTCTATAAGCTTAAGTCTACAATTCTTACACATACAGGCTTCGGTCCATGGATAAGTTCCATGTTTTAGCATCTAAAGGCAGCATACATCTTCCCACAGTGCAAAGTGAACAAACACAATTTTTAGAAGGAAAAACACAAAAGCATTGCCTAGTCTTGCAGAAAAATGGAAACTGAATCCCTGTGCAGTTGAATAATGATGGTTGGGTCAACAGCTCAGTGTGTCCACATCATTGCAACAGAGAAGTTTCCTTATAAAAAAATAAAGCCAGCCAATTAAAAACAACAACAAAAACAAAAATCCAAATTTACTGTGGGTCAAGTAATAAGACATCCTATTGTGCAACTTCTCAAGGCTGAGAAAAAGATAACTTCATTAAAGCATACTGGAAGCTTCTCATTATCATGCAAGTCAGGCAAAGTAGGAAGAAAATTGTCATATTGAAAAGGTTTGTCTCTCCCTATTGTAAACATATTAAAATTAGAAGAAAAAAAAACAGAGAAAAGCATTGCAAATCAGCACTGGAGAAGTAAACAAAACCCTCACACACTGCTGTAATGATTTCCTACTTCTATTTCAAACATCTGGTTACCCCGAATCCTCAGGACAGTCAGCAAAGGTTAACAAAAGAGCACCAAAGCTGTGTTACTTCAACAGCTTGTCCCTACCGGGGAAGATAAAGGCAGGAAAGGAACACACAGCATCAGCCACAACTAAAGCTACTTGAAGCATGTTTTGAGAAGACAAAATAAAGCTGCACCCTCTATCCTGCCACCTGCCATTTGCTCCTGAAGCCACAAAGCAACGCCACATCTTTGGTAGGGGGTGAAGCTGGTAACAGCTGTGCCGCCAGGACATTTCCAGCAGGGAGCAGAGGAAAGAGAAGAGAAATGGGGCAACTCGATCTGTTTCCCTCTCTTCACATGGAAATATTGCACCAAGCAACAGACTCCAGCTAGAAGCCTAATTATGTAAGTAATATAATTTAGGATGTTAGAGAAAGTCAGTTACAGCCCATCTCCTCAATAAAAACATGCTCCCTGACAATTTTCATCTAAGATGACAACGTCATCTTAGCATGTGGTTTCTGAGCAAAAGTCACAAGAAATTCAAGCAAGGCACACTGCATCTCAACCACAGCATTTGTAAAGAATGACGACAGCAACAGAGTGCGCAATACCTGGCTTATTCTAATTCAATGTCCTTCCTCCAATAATCGTAAAATGTTGAGTAGCATTTCACAACAGCTTAACTTAAAAATTTTGCAACAAACATGCTTAACTGGTATCTTTTGTGAAATAGAAATGGAAACCACAAACTGAAGAGCATGCACTGCTTGCTGCTCAAACTATGAACTGTTGACTTAAAAAACATGTTGCTCAAGAGATATTTTAACACTGCATTTAATTCACATTATGCCATTAACACTGAAAACCAACGTATTTCAAATAGGAAGCAAATAATCCCCTTCCTCATGAGTACATCGGTCAGTGGAACAAGGGAATAAAGCCAAGAAAAATTGAGCTGCCATTTCAATTTCTACATTATTAAAAAAATGAGACCTTTTAACATCATTAGAGAAAAGGCTGACAAATCTGGGGGTTCTTTCTTAATGTCTACAATAGGCCAGGATGCCTAGCGGCGTCATCTTTTAATCCCCTGGGTCTGTAGAGATCTGTAACTAAGTTATACTGGGGAGCTGCTACCTTCATGACTGCATAGTATTTCCACAGTAAATACTAGAAATGCTTTTCCCATTGCAAAACCATTTAGAAATTATGTTTATTTGGCCCCTCAGCCCCTCATCCAAGCTCCATTTCAAGACATGTTCATGAAATACCAAACACCCTAACAAAACCAAGCATTCCATACCACCACCTTGAAGGTGAATCAGGCTTGCGTTGAATGGCTGCCTGTATCTGTGCATCAACAATGAGCACCTCAGCCCACGTCATTTTGTACCATCCAAACTGAGACTGCATTTATTCACATTTCAAAAGATAAACTGCAGCATCTCAACACATAGTGTATACTATAAAGTTATCAAATTCTGAAGTTCCAGGTTTACAATACGATGGATTTATATTAGTTCAGGACTAAATCAGAAGCAACTCTGCTGAACCATAGAGGGAAGGTCAAAACAAAGCCTGTGCAAAAGCACTTATTTAGTGTGATTTCTAGAATGTTTGAGTATAGGTGTTTTGCATGCATGCATATATATAGTCAAATCCACAGGCCACAAATGCAATTACGTGCAAGAGGACCAAAGGAGGCCGTATAACTTTCGTATGTATAGAAACAAAATAGCCATAGCACCCACTTCTCGTGTAGAAGTTCAGCAATTTCAATTTGCATTTCACAAATTCTTAAATTTTATTGTCTTTATCTTGAAAGAGCTTCCTGTATCAAATGTCTGTGCTGGTGCCGTCCAACACAGTTCATATATCTAAGCTAGCAAATGTGTCCAACAGCAGCTGAACAGAAGACGTCCTACTAATAGCAAGAAATTTAAAAAAAAACCAAACCTCTGAAGAATCATTTCAAGTTCAAATATTGTATCTCAAAGTGGGAGCATCTGAAGCTAAGGACAATCTGATGTAAAAAGTTCCATTTCCTGCTGCTTTCCTTGTATAAGAAGTTACACAACCTCAATTCAGGATTCCAGTTCAACATGGTATTTATTTTCTAAAATGATGTGAAAGTGAAGTTTTCATTGTACTTTGGATACATTGCTGGTTGCACCTTTTCTGACTCTAAATAACATTTCTGACACACTGTCATTTTTTGGAGTTACAGGTATCAATCAAGAGCTCCACAGAGAATAATTTCCTGTTTGATGACTAGTATAAGGTAAATGCAAACAATCTAGAAGCCTATTACAGAAATGGACTACTTTAATAGTAACTGTTTTCACCAAAAAAAAAAGCACAGGGAAAGACAAATCAAAACTGGAAGCATGTTAAATTTTTACAAGAAAAATCCATGCTACCCACTATGATAAGAGGTATTCAAAAATTGCTTCTGCAATAAGTTTTGCTATATTTTAGACAATTTTATTAAAAATTGTCCTTTTGTAAAAAAAATGAACCACCACATTTTCATTACTAAATTTCCCTTGAGATCATGCTAATAAACTACAATACACCGAAGAAAGACAATAGACTTTTCCCTATCTGGAGCAAATGTGTATACAGTTTATTGGTTAGTATCTGTATTATGTTGGTAGCCAGAGGCACTAACAAGCATCAGTTTCCATTGTGCTTTGAGCTGTAAAACCAATACATGAAAAAGATTATTATTTATCCTGTTAAAAGCAGTTATCAGACATTATCTCTTAGGAAAGTTTCACATTCAAACACACACTTGGAGTTAAACAATTCTGTGCCCAACTGTTTCTTTCTGTTGGCCTGTGCTTCTGCTGTTTCTTCACAAAAGTTTAAAAAAAGTTTGCAAGTAACAAGAAATGTTGGCTAAAAAGTTAAATTCAAAAGAAAGAGTTGTCCACGTTCATGTCCCTCAAAAGCAGGGCACCGAGGGTCAAGATAGCAACTGAGGAATTCAATGCCAGATGTGAACTGCTGTATTGCACTGGCAATATTCCAACTTGCCTTGACTAAATACACCAAATTAAAAATCACAGTCTTTACAGGTGTGCGTTGGACAAAGAGACACTAATTACAACAAAACTCCATATAAAAATTGAGAGCTTTGTTGAATACAGACAGGACAGAAAAATCCCCAACATTATTTTTGTCCTTTCTGAGTTAGCAACTAACGTAACCACGTGACAACACCCCTTCAGAAATGTGAAAGAGGATGCTTTATCCACTCAAGCTCATGCAGACAAGCAAGCATTCTCTGTTTTAGAACAAACACACGTTAAGTATTAGTAGATAGTCTTTTGAACCAAAAATAAACAAAACCCACACTTGTCAGTAAGGACAAGTTTAGATCATGTTGACTTCTGCATTAATCCTGCTACAGCAGGTTTCTGCATGCTTTCCTATGCTCCCTCCCTCAGAAAGTCAGGCTTGCTAGGGCAACAGCCAACATGCAGTTAATCAGATAAATATTCAAAGCTATCAACTGCCTGCTTCCAGCACTCAAGGCATTAACCTTTTCTGCTCAATTCATCTGCCCTGAAATGGTAAAATAAAACACCTGTTAACATAGGGGGTCATATAATATGAAAAACACTGATTCTATAAAGCTCATATACCCCATCTCAAAACCAGCTAACAAGAGCTCCTCTTCATATTACTGAACCATATACTTTTATCACTTTAATATTCACCTTCACAAAAGAGGTCTGGTTGAGGATGTGAGGGTTGGGGGTAGCCTTGGTTGCAGTGACCATGAGATGGAGGAGTTCAGGATCCTGTGTGGTAGAAGCAGGGCAACAAGTACAATTACAACCCTGGACTTCAAGAGAGCTAACTTTGGCCTCTTCAAAGACCTGCTTGGAAGAATCCCATGGGTTAGGGCTCTAGAAAACAGGGGGTCCAAGAGAGCTGGGCAATATTCAAGTACCTTTTCCTCCAAGATCAAGATCAGTGCATCCCTGTGAGGAAGAGTCAAGCAGAGACCTGCATGGGTGAGCAAAGAGCTTCTAGAAAAACTCAAATGGAAGAAGGAGGTTTACAGTATGTGGAAAAAGGGACTGGTGACTTGGGAGAAATACAGGAATGTTGTCAGGGTATGCAGAGATGCAACAAGGAAGGCCAAGGACCACCAGGAACTAAATGCTGGCAAGGGTTTAGTTAGACAAGAAAGGTTTCTTCAAATACATCAGTAGTAAAAGAAAGATTGGGGAAACAGTGGGCCGGCTGATGAACCAGGTGGGTGCCCTGGTGACACAGGATGCAAAGGAGGCAGAGTTACTGAATGCCTTCTTTGCTTCAGTCTTTACTGCTAAGGCTGCTCTCAGGCATCCCAGCCCCCAGAGGAGAGAGAAAATCTGAAGAAAGGAAGACTTCCCATTGGTTGAGAAGGTTTGGGTTAGACATCCTTTAGGCAAACTAGATCCTCACAAATCCATGGGCCCCAACGGGATGCACCCACGAGTGCTGAGGGAGCTGGTGGATGTTCTTCCTAAGCCACTTTCATCTTTGAAAGGTCAGGGAGGACCGGAGAGGTGCCCAAGGACTGAAGGTCAGCCAAGTACAGGCTATAGGCCAGTCAGCCTCACGTCCAACCTGGAAAGGTGCTAGAACAGTTTATTCTGGAGGTCATCTCCAGGAATGTCGAGGAAAAGGTTATCAGAAGTAGTCAACATGGATTCATCAAGGGAAGATCATGCTTGACCAACCTGATAGCCTTCTATGGTGGCGTGACTGGCTGGGTCGACAAAGGGACAGCAGTGGATGTTGTCTATCTTGACTTCAGTAAGGCATTTGACACTGTCTCCCATAGCATCCTCACAGGCAAGATAAGGAAGTGTGGGTTGGATGAGAGGGCAGTGAGGTGGAATGAGAACTGGCTCAATAAAACTCAGAGGGTCGTGATCAATGGGGCAGAGTCTGGATGGAGGCCTGTCACTAGTGGTGTTCCCCAGGGGTCTGTGCTGGGTCCAGTCCTGTTCAATATATTCATCAATGACCTGGATGAAGCAATAGAGTATAGCCTCAGCAAGTTCACTGATGAGCCAAGCTGGGAGGAGTGGCTGATACATCAGAACGCTGTGCTGCCATCCAGCGAGACCTGGACAGGCGTGAGAGCTGGGCCGAGGGGAACCTCATGAAATTCAACAAGAGCAAGTGCAAGGTCCTGCACCCGGGGAGGAACAACCCCATGCACCAGTACACGTTGGGGACGGAACTACTGGAAAGCGGCTCTGTTGAGAAGGACCTGGGAGTGCCCGTAGACAACAAGTTGTCCATGAGCCAGCAATGTGCTCTTGTGGCCAAGAAGGCCGACAAAATCCTGGGCTGCATTAAAAGGAATGTGGCCAGCAGAAAGAGGTTATCCTCCCCCTCTACTCCGCCCTTGTGAGGCCACATCTGGAGTGCTGCGTCCAGTTCTGGGCTCCCCATTTCAAGAAGGACACGAAAGTACTGGCAAGAGTCCAGCAGAGAGCTAGGAAGATGATCAGGGGACTGGAGCATCTCCCTTATGAGGAAAGGCTGAGAGACCAGGACTTGTTTAGCCTCGAGAAGAGAAGACGGAGGGGGGATCTTATCAATGCTTATAAATACCTGAAGGGTGTGTGTCAAGAGGATGGGGCCAGACTATTTTCAGTGGTCTTCAACAACAGGACAAGGGGCAATGGGCACAAGCTGGAACACAGTAACTTCCAACTGAAAATGAGGAAAACTTCTTTACTGTGGGGGTGACAGAGCAGTGGCACAGGCTGCCCAGAGAGGTTGTAGAGTCTCCTTCCCTGGTGACATTCAAAACCCACCTGGACAAGGTCCTGTGCCCCCTGCTCAAGCAGTGGGGTTGGACAATATGATCTCCAGAGGTCCCTTCTTACCCCTACCATTCTGTGGTATGTATTTTTTTAATATACATGTAAGCAAAATATCTCTGGTTTTCCCCATTTTAAAGAGAATTCTCAATATCCACTTCTTACTAGGACTTTCATAATGGAACTTTTAAAACTGTAGTGATCACTTAGTGTAGAAAGTTTTATTTTCAACTTAGTGCAACACCTGTGCCATTAAAAGTAAAAAGCTAGCCTTCCTGGAACCAAAACCCCTTTTTCAAAGGGCAGCAGAATCAATTTGCTGTTCTCCTCTTCAGCAGCTTATTGAAAATATACTGATCTACTGGATACACACTCAGAAAAGCAAGAAAAAAAAAAACCAAAGCCTTTTTGACCTCTTATGACTGTACTTACTGTATGCAGGCAAAGCAATCTAAACCTATCAGAGTTCAGTCCCGTCCCATAGTCCTGATCCTGTCCCAGATAATTTCCAGGGACCTCAGTTAATATTATGTCCTCCCTCAGTAATTCTATTACACATCTGAGGCAAATCTAAAATATCTTAGTCTCTCGTGCACTTTTTAATGCTGGAGCAATTAATTTGGTTTCCTCCCATAAGAAAAAAAAAAAGAAATTCCCCAACAGAAGGGATATGAATGTCAGGTTGCAGAGGCAGCAAGAACCCTGACCATACACCCCCAAATTAACTGCAATGCAGAAAGTTCAGCTAAAGAGTCCACTACTGGTCACAGTCTGCTTGGGTAAGTCAGATATTTTTCCGAGGAAAAGAAAGTACATCTAGCCTATGGTTTGAAGTAATAAAAAAAGCACACTACAATGTCTCAGACTGCTGCCATTTCCAGTAATCATCCACTATCTCACCACTGCGCAAACCACAAGCTCTTAACGAATTGTCACCAGCTCTTTGCTTCAGCAAGTTCAGTAGGAGCCTTTTCCACCCGCAGCCATGCTGAATTACAAACTGCTAACATTCTGATTCCACTCCAGCACTCACATTCCTTAAATTCATATACACAGAAGTGGATTTTATTCTTTAGCATACCATAACACAAACTAGATTTTAAAAATCTTTAGTAGCCTATTTTTTGAACAGCAAACAAACAGAAAACACTGGCTAGTTAGGCCAAACTAGAGGTTAACCTGCTAATCTAAAGAGTGAGTTTAATGAAGGGAGGAACTTTAACCAATGCATTAGGAATTTAGCACTAGTATATTCAGAGTGAGGCCTCCTTTGGTGAAGAGGACACATTGTCCTCATCCTGCTAAAGCAGGCGAGACATTTTCAGATAGGTTTAGCATGCTTTTCATATAAATGCCCATGAAGTGTGACCAAGCATAGTTTTGTCCAAATTTCTCCTATCCCTCAAAACGCCTCTTCGTTAAATCCTTTGATTAAGTAACAAAACAAACCTGAAACTTCTAGCCCTAAACAGTGCCTCCATCTTCCTGATCATTTCTATTGTACCTGACCCTGGTTTGGGCAAAGAGGGGGCAGCCAGCACTAAGAGCCCAACAGGAACGCCACAACCCTGAAGCAAGTCTATGGCAGAACAGCATGAAAAACACTGAGAAAGCGTGATACTTTTACTAGTTTTATTAAATCTGTCTGGTTGGAGAGTGCAACTTGATGCACTTTGACCAAGTCTGAGAGGAGGGGGAAGAACAACTAGTTTGTCTTTCAACTAAACATAACATCAGCAATGCAGTCTAAAGAAAATTTAGATTCCCTTTTTAATGTTGCTCATTTTCTTAAAACAGATTTCAGATGGTTATACTTGCACGCAAGTTCTTGTTGTAAAATGCTGAAAAAAGACCCAGCAGGGCTGTGCCCCCATTTTGGTTGGTGAGGAGAAAGGTGGAAGTCTTATTCCATAAACTACCAGGGGAGCTATTCCAAATCAGGTGGCTTCCTTGTTTACCTATATCACTGAAGTGTAATGGATTTGCATTTGTTTGCAAAGAAAAGTGTGTCTTGTATGTTTAGCAATGGACTTAACTGATTTTCCATGTCTGTAAACACTGCTTGTAACACACCAGTGCTCCAGGAGCCTACGTAGCTGGGGACCTGTAACTACAGCCCAATCAGAAAGTTCAAATACAGATATATAAAGTTATGGAACAGAGCTGGTCTCTCATGCCCTGGTAATATTTTCTTCTTTAAAATGGCAATCAAATATACATCAGTCCCTAATTATCTGGCTCAAGGCTTAAAGAGGATCTAAAAGCTAAATTAGCCCCCTAAAGCATCCAAAGCTTAATGAACAGTGTAGAACTAAAGCCACTGCACTGTCTAACCTCCCAAAGCATCAGTATCGTGGAGTACTTAAAACAGTCCCAAATATGTTCATATTAAAGTAAAAAAGATTTCCAGAGAGGTGTTTAAAAGTTTATTTTAACAGGCCCTGTTCTTATTAACTGTTGAACTAAAGTGCATGCAAGTTCATAACCCAGGCTTTTGCAAATCTCTGCAAAATGAGGCCATGTAACACATGTAAATCATAAGCAGTCCATAATCCTTCTATCTTCTAAACACTATACAATGGAAAACACTCAGTTCTATAGTCTGCTTTTTCTCTGCATTTTATAACATCGTGCCAAGCAGCTTTTAATGTTCTATTTTACGGCAAAGATGGTGCAAGAAAAGGAATGCAGTCAAATGAGAAAAAGCCTTCCACTAACAAACACCATTTAAATGACAGAATCCTTCACCAACAGCTATGTCTTCCATCAGCCTAAGACAATAAAAGCATGGATGACAATATTCAGTAATTTAAAAAGAAAGGGAAAAAAACTTACCAGATTGGTAAGTTTTTAAATGAAGACTTCCAATTCAATAAAATTTTTCTCCTAAGCATATAAAATCCTTTTGCAGCATGTGAAAGCCAGAAGCAGAATGCTAGGCTCCATGGTAAGGCTTAACCAACTATGTAACAGTGAAGCTGGTATTGCTTAAACTGAGAAACATTAACTAGCAAAATTAACATAACTTCATTGAAGTGTTTTGTAATACAGATGAGCATAGCTATATGAAAAACAAGATCTCGAACACTGAAGTAAGACACCCGTCTAGAAATTTTTGCCAGAAAAAATGCTGAACCTTTAAAAAAAAATCATCCATCAAACACGAGAAGTATTCAGTGTTCTCAACTAATTAATTTGTATACTTTATATCAAAGATTAGAGTGCTTTCTAAAAAAATGTATTTCTTTATTAAACAGGATGAGCTATGTTACGCTACAGAACTAATTTCGGCTAATGGTGTGTGATTGCTGAGATCTTTACAGACCTCCCATGGCTGTAAAAATGTAAGCATTGTGCATAAATCTATCCCAATCAAGGCTTTCATGAAGCCAGAATTCAGCAGTCACATAAGTTTCTCCAGTTCTTAGAGAAGAACTGTGATTTTAAATTCTATTTAATAGATTTATATTTTAAATATATACCTCTGTCCATTCAAGACTAAATAACTCCTGTTATCTGGGGAAGATGTTTCTCTTGCACAGCTAAAATGGCATATATCTTGAATACAAGCATTTCCTCAATTTGTGAGCATGTGAGCCTTTCATCATGGCAAAACGGTAGGATTTTCACCAATGTTATCTGGACTAATTTCCAGGATTCGAGCAAGAAGGAATACTATTGGCAACTTCTCTTAAAAAAACTCAAGTGCCAAGTTTTCTCCCACCCAATGCAGCTTGTTCCACAGGCATTTTTACTTCAGAGAATACAGGTCTTCTCCGGATTTCTTCAGTAGAGGAAGAGCATAAAATAGCAGTACTCCTAGCTACAGCTCTCAATGCTGTCCTGTTACCTTAAGTACTCTGACACAAACACGGAAAGTCATGGCAACATACTATTTCTGTCAAATGCAATAAACAGCAAGGCTATGACACTCATCTCAGAAACGCAGTGGAAGTGATCTTCTTATGCTAACAGGATCTATATAATAAAGAGCTTTGAAATGCTTATGTTTCCTCTTCCAGAGGTACTTCACAGCTTAAACTTTACTGTATGAACAGTATAAACAAGTGTAAATCACATTTTCAGTGTAAAGTCTACTTTTACACTGGAAATGCATTAGTAAAAGCAAAAGGCTTAATACTGCTTGAAAGAAAGTGGTAACACTGCTTTAATTCAGTGTGCGTTTTTTGGTTTTGCTCAATTTGCAAAATGCATCATATAAATTACCTTCACAAATGTTAACAAAGAAAATGAAACCTTCTTCCAGGGTTATTTTCGCTTACAAAGATGACAAGCAGCAGAAAGTTATTATTACCTCTTATCTCTGAGCAAGGTTTTGTATTTCTTAAAGACTAACCTCCTTCCATACTTAACATCAACACAATTGCATTCAGTGAACAGAAATTCTGTAGCATCCAGAGGCAGTCATGCCTTTCTCTCTTCAACTTAGTCCACTTGGACCTGAGAGCCATAAACAATTTGCATGGTCTAAGATCAAAGTCCTGCTAAACCACCATTTCAACAAATTCTTCAGGTTTTGATGCTCCTCCTAGCATAAAAGTGAAATCCCACATATAGTGTTTATTCATGAACTGGTGAAAACTGAAGCAAGGACAGAACTGGAAGCCACACAGTGCTACAAGCCCTCACATTTCTGTCACAATTCATAGCTATCGGAAAGAAAAGGGCTGACAACACATTGAAGTGTGCCTGCATTGGGAATGCAGAAACATATAGGTAAGAGAATCTGTATTAATGTTATATATTAATTATATATATAACAAAGATTATTATAGTGGTCAAATTTATTCCATACCATGAGACAAGCCACGAACACCTCAACAGCACAACCATGTAATACTTCCCAAATTACATCATCCAGGTAATTTGGACAAAAAGAGATCCCAGCATCCTATCCATAATACTTGAACCAGCAAGAGAACTCCTTAGGAAAAGCCAAAGTCCCTGAACACATGAGTAACTTTATAACAGCGCTCAGGAAAGGATCACGAAAGGGGAAAGGTGGCTAGCTAGAAACACACAACAGTCTCTGAATTTTCAGAGGTCATTAGGGAAAGTGCATTACATTTCTGAGATGTAACAGTCAAGAAAGAATATCAGAGCACACAGAAATCAATGAAGCATGAGGCCTAAGAGCAACATAACTCTGTTTTAAAGGAAGTGAGCTCCTCTAGAACATGCTCTTATGCTAAATTCTCTTTTAACAGCCTTCACAGATGTACTGTTGTTTACAAAAGTTAAGCAACTTATTAGCAACTCATTTATTGAATGCGTATTCTTGCTGCTGCTAACAGCTAAGTTTTAAGAAAGATACTTTTGAATAAAATAAATGGTAGCAGAAAATGTCAGCTGACAACCTTCTGCCGGGGGGGGGGGGGGGGGGCAAAAAAAAAAAAAAAAAAAAAAAAAGAGAACCAGACTACGGTGAGACACTGAAACTAACCATCACAGAACTACCCAACACCCCCAAAAATAAATAAATACAGTGACATCCTTCTAGAGGGATATTAATGATATTTTATTTATTCATTATTGTTTATACTGTTTATAAAGCACCTATATGCATATACACTTAAGTCATATAAGTTGGTCACAGTGACAGATGATCAGCTCCAGAGCAAAGATATCATACCTAAACATCATCAGGAAAAAAAGGATGTGATTGTCTTTTAAATACAGGTTGCAGGCTACCTTTTAAAAAGTACTATCTCATTCTAAATTCCAAGGCAAAATAAAGTCAGCTTCAGAAAATGTTATAAGCAAATACTTAAGAAGGTTTTTTAAGTAATTTAATGTTATTATATATTGTCCTACAGGACTTCAAAACAGACTAATATCCTAGCTCTGTTCATCTCAAGAGTAAAGCTAGCTTAGATCACAGGACGGGGTGAGGAGTTTAAGGCACAGCTGTCCTACAAAGACAAATTCCCTCAATGAAGTATCCCAAGCACTTTGTGGTCTTCCATGCAGGAATGCATTTCCCAAAGGAAACTTGCTATATTGTATCAGACTAATAACTGGAGAAAGAAAGTATCTGCCACTGTTAAAAGAAATAAGGTGAAAGGGAAAACATATCCCATTCCATAAAATGTCTTTAACTTCTGATTAACTGAGCCACAAGATAAGAAAACCCCAGCACTTAAGAGAACCAGTTGTGGTAGCAGTCAAAAACTATCTCCAGGTAAGGTAAAGGTCCTTGAATCCAACCCACCTCAATGCACTCGATTCCACAACTGTATCTGAGGTACCATGTTGTTACAGGCTTTAAATCCATCACAGCCGTTCTGTTCAACATGACACCATGAACAACGTGTTTTGGGGGACACTTTCCGTACAAGTAGTATAGCAAAGATACTAACGGTTGTGTTTTAGGTTTATCACGGGTTTCTGAATTTAAAATTCAAAAATCCTTCTGCTTAAATCACTGTATGCAAGTCAATTAAAAAGTGCAAGATCAAGCACCAATAAGCTAACACCCTATGTGGGATTGCAGCCATTCACAGATACTTAAGACTGTAAGAACAGGCCAAGGTAGAGGCTGCCCTCCATGGCATGCTTTCCCTGCCAGAGGAACCCACCACTTTAGCAAGAGTTCAATGCCAGTAGAAAAAAAAAAACTGATCAGAGGGATTCAACATCCCTGGATTTTTCCAAAAGCTGCTAACTCCCAGAAGTGCCCAGCTACTACTTTACTAAAGCACAACAGGTATGTCCACCACCAGCCAAAATACAAGCCCTTGAGAGAACAAACGCACTTCTTTCAGAAGAGAAATTCATTGCAGGAATGTATTTCTAAAAGCCTACACAACATACCCAAGGGTCACATCTTTATGAGGACAAGAAGATTGCTCACGAGAAACACTGAGTTAACCCAAATGAATTATTTTGTTTATAGTGTTTATTTAAATACCAACTTTAATGAAAATGAGATTTTTCTTAAGCTAATGAACGTGCAAGCCTCATGAAGTTCAACAAATGAATAGCGCAAAGCCCTGCCCCTGTGGAGGAATAGCCCCAGGCACCAGGACAGGCTGGGGCTGACCCGCTGGAAAGCAGCTTGGCAGGAGGCCCTGGGGGTCCTGGTAGACACCAAGTTGACCACAAGCCAGCGATGAGCCCTTGTGGCAAAGACCACCTGCAACCTCCTGGGCTGCATCAGGCATTGCATCGCCAGCAGATGGAGAGAGGTGATCCTTCCCCTCTGCTCAGCCCTGATGAGAGCCGCAGTTGGAGCACTGGGTCTGGTTCTGGGCTCCCCAGTACATGTGATACACAGAAACTGGAAGGCATCCAGGGAAGGGCCACAAAGGTAGTCAAAGGTTTGGAGTATCTGACACACAGGCAGAGGCTGAGAGCTGGGACTGTTCAGCGTGGGGAACAGAAGCGTCAAGGGAATCCCATCAGTGTGTATAAACACCTGATAGGGAGGGGGATGGGAGAAAGAGGGGATGACAGAGCCTGGCATTTCAGTGGTGCCCAGTGACAGGACAAAAGGCAATAAAAAAATGGAAATACAAGATACAACGTTTGACCCTAAGACAACCCTTTTTTACTATAGGGATGGTCAAGCACTGGAACAGGTTGCTCAGAGCATTTGTGGAGTCTCTTGAAGAAACTCAAAACCTGCCTGCACACAGCCCTCAGCCATCTGCTCTAGATGTCCCTGCTTTGAGCAGGGTTGATCAAGACAATCTCCAGAGGTCCCTGACAACCTCAGCCATTCTGTGATTCTGTGTATGTAGTACTATCTACAGTACACTGTTAAATCGTAGGAATAGTCAAAGGGGCATAATTCATTCAACTCTACATATACCATGTGAATATTGCTTATCAACTGGGCAAGTAACACCATACACCCACACTAGCTCCTGCGCCCTCACCTCCCTCTCCCCGCTGTACTCCATGCTCTCACTTCCTCCTTCCAAGAAGCGCATGTTTTCATTTCACAGGAGCTGCAAATTGGAGCCATTTATACAACAGGCCATCTCCTGCTCCTCCTATCCTAAGGTAGGATCCTACCAAAACTTCCATCATAAGTGGTTTCAGCCATGGGGTTACATGCACCTGTGAATTCTGGGAAACTAGGGCTGGGGATAATCCATTTTCTGTTACATTTAGCAAAGTCTTAAAACAGAGTTACTGCAACATAACTGAGCCACCCTATACTGAACAGGGACTGTTTCTCTGTGGTCTTCTTTGCCTCACTTCTTCATGTTAGTTTCTTACTTCTTTCGCTTCTTTTTACTTCTTCAAGGGATTCTTATTCTTTGCCTAGCTATTTGCTCTACATAGTCATCTTGGTCTTCAAACATTTGCTTGATTTAAGTTATCTGCTTTATTCTCTTTGTTTTGGACTTTACCTTGAATTAACCTTCTTTTTTTCAAAGGATACTAATTACTATTTTTTAAACTCCACCTACTTAATTATACTGTGAATTCTTTATTACTGTTGCCTACCCCTGCCTTTAATCTTATTTTACAATCAACCGAGAATAAAATCTGCACAGGAAAAGCTCTCAATTCCTATCCATAAGCTAATGGTCTTTAAGCAACTCTGCCCTCCACATCATCACTCTGGCTCAGCAGCTTCAACTTTATTGATACTGAAGAGCAGCAGACTACTAAGAGCTATACAGAGATTATACTGCCAGTTGGCTTGTATCAGCTATATATACACCTGCACGTCCAATGCAAAGGTTCAGAGAGTTTGGGGGTGGTTTTGTTTTGTTTTTAAAAGAACATCAGATCAAAAGAGGATGAGACTATAAGACTTGTTGGGTTCTGACACATTCTTTATCACACGGTATTAGTAAGGGATCAGCTTCTCTTACAGTCATTCTTCAACCACCAGCATGAACACACTAACACCAGTTTGAATCAGTGCATTTTAAAGTCATATATGCCAGGAAAGTTACGTGGCAGAAACTGTTGCAGAGGGCAGAGAATCACAAAACTGAAATACTTCTCCATTCATTCATAATGCTATATAACACTTTCAGCCTGATTATTTTTATTTGAAAGAAGAATCTTACTGTGCTAAGTATTAATTTTTCCACTCCAAGTATGCTTGCTTTGACAATCCACATACTAAATGTTTGTTACTCAACCAAGAAAAACAAAGATCTCCATAGCTGCTACAACAAGCTGATATGACAGGATATAATGGCAGTTAGCTTTGTGTCACCCAAATTTCCCGCATTGGGTTTGCTGCTGTAACAAATTAAGGTGTATTTGGGAGAAGATGTGTTCTTTGGAGATACAAGCTTTCCTCACTATTGTAAAATCCAAATGCAGTAGTAGTTGCTCTTTGCTGAGATGGAGAATGTTTAATCTTTCAGTTCCAAGTCCCATGAAAGGGCACCCACATATGGTTCTCTCCCCTACATTTAATGAACATTAGAAAAAATGGTCAGAAACAGGTTGTCCTTCTCCACAAACAGCAACTGCCATGAGAGCAGAGAACAAACGACATGTGCTACAGGAAAGGAGCAACTCTCAGTAAAGAGAATAGAGAACCACCAGAGTGTCCATGTGACAGGACAGAAAGTATATAGTGAGAAGTAAAAAAAAAAAAAAAAAGAGGAATAAACCAAGGCTACAAATAACATCAGACTCATTAACAGAGTGGCAAAAGAAACATGAAGTTCAAAGAAATATTTTTGGTCGCTTGCTTTTAGTTAGACCCTCTTTCTTAACCAACTCTGTTCTACTGGTTAAAAGACACACACCATACCACATCAGTTCTGGCACAGGATTAGTAAAATAGAAAGGTGGCCACAACTGAACTGGAAAAGATCTCGTCATCAGTTCTGTTAGCCAACACCTACTAACTGGAAGTATTCTGAGAATAGCTTTTTTTTTTGGCAACAGTAGAAAAAAAAAGCCAAAAAGCCAGTCTCATCACCAAGCACAACACCAGTGGTCAGGAAGGGAAGCCCTCTGAGGGGCAGAGGCAGCTTCTGCTGTGCCACCTACTGTGGGCAAATGGTTTCTGCTCTAGGTTACAGCCCTAGGATGCTCTTAGGAACTCCAGCACTGTGAGCAGACATGGCTTCTCTCTCCTCTCTACCTTCCTGAGCGTGCCAACTGCTTACTATGCTTTTCTAACCAAAATGGATTTCAACAAACAATCCATCCACAGTGCACTACACTAAAATGACTGCAGAAATAGCCATGCTTGTGTACTAAAGGTAAAATCCACAAGAAACATATCACAATATTTGTTTATACTGTGCAATGACAGCTGTAAGTGTACAGGTTTTCCAGTTACTCTAATCACAACCATACTTCTGCAGAAGTCGCTACCAAGTCGTATTTTCCAACGTCATCAAAATGTTAGAGAAATAAAACACGTTCTTCACAAGGCATATTACAGGCTAATCGGTTCACCTTTTAAGAAAATGTATAGTGAAATAGTTAGTTTTAAGTGTGTACCTGATGCCTTTATAACGAGAAGGACCTGATAATGTAAAATTGAAGTAGACAAAAGAAGAAATAGCCTAACAATTCACACTTTTGAAAAAACAAATATTCAACTCTTCAGAATATTACAACATTGTATTGAAAAGTGACATAGAACCCCCTAATAGGTCAGCAGTTCTCCTAAATTAGTGTATCAATAATCACTTGCAAGTTATAGCTAATTAAAAAAAAAAAATCCACTGCACCTTACAAATCCATTCCAGAGAATTCACCATTTTAACACTCAAACTCAGCACACCTCTTGCTCTAAAAGACAAAATTACTTCTGGATTGAAAATATGAAGCTTTTAAAACTAAAACATGCAACAGTCATTGATAATTAAGTACCTTTTTAGGGAAACAACTTACTTGATTGAGTTTCTGAAGTGGTCCTCAGCAGGATTTTTTACTGTACAACTGTTCAGCAACCATAAATCTGCTTCAGCAGAGTTGTCTAGAAGACAGAAAGATACAAATCTGTGTTAAAAATTATCCAAACTGTCAACTCCTACTTTATATCATGTAAAAAAGGTCCAAACTTAGCCATTATCAATAAATTGACTATTTGCAAAATGACTTTATATCCAACATTTAAAACAATTACATTCTTGGAAGGGGTTTTTGTTTGTTCATTGTTTGTTGCTTTGTGTTTTAGAAACAAAAACAAAAACCACACACAAGCATTTCCATTGTACTTTTTTTGTTTTGTTTTGCAAAGAAAGAACAAACAGTTCTCATTTACCAGCTGAGATGCCACTAGGTTGCACATCATGGAAAACAAAGTTAAGAAAAATGGTCGCTACTCCCAAAAATGCATACTCCCTGGAAAAGTCCGGTCTATACAAAGGCAGAAAGATCACCAAAATGCATAAAGGTGCTTTTTAAATTAAGTGGTCAACAAAAGCAGGTTTCACTAACAAAACAAAATCCTTGCTTCAGCTCTACTGTGAAGTAGTACTACAAAGAGACAAATTAGAATTTATAAATCATTAATCTCTACTAAAGAGAAATTCAACGTAGCTGATTTGGGAAAAAGCATGCATATTTCTAGTTTAGATTATGTCTTAGTTACAGTATAATTCTAGTTCAGCGATTTTCAGACAAAATATATTAATGCAATATCTGCCTCCACGCAGATAAGCATATAATTTTCTTCAAGAACCGAACCTTTCTGTATGTTCACAACCTATTGATATCTAAAGGCATTAACAGAACTGAATCCCAGAATTATCTGTGGAAGCATATATATAAAATCTAATCCTGTGAAACGACCTATAGTACAGAACTACTAGCACTATTCTCTCTCTTGTGAAGTTGGAGCTTCTTTTTTCAAATAATGAAGATAATCCATCTCAAATATTGAATTGCTCTAGCATTCATCAGAATATTGTATCAGTTTGGATAAGAAAATTTGTGTCACTCTTGCTACTATTCAGTACATCCTGAGTATTGAAGCATTGACTGAGGTATCTTTAAATAACAGAAGCCGATGAACAATGAATAGAGCCAAAACATCATCTCCAGGATGCTTTATTTGAATTAACATCCTGCTAAAGCAGAAGAAAGCTTGCAAAGATTTAAGCATGTCTACATACGCCCTCATCATGTATGTATCCACATAGGCATGCATATCCTTTCCCCCCATACACATACGTATGACTCTAAATGCTAAAAGTGCATCTTCCTTCTGTCTCACTGCCACTTTCTCCAAAGAAATGATCCTTTACAATTAACTCTCAGCCACTTAACTTAGGAAGCAGGTAAAATGAAAATAACACATAAAATAGCAACTGAAGGACATACTATGTTAAATAAGAGAAAACATTCAGAGGCTTCTAATCATTGTTGATAGAGATTACCCCATTAACTTGGATCAAACACTGGCCTCTTCTATGACAGGGAAAGGGTAAAAGGAGTAATCAAAAATAACATTCAGACCCTTAGCTATTTTAAACAAAGTGAATGCACCAAAATCCGAACCTGTCTTGACCGGTTGGGAAAGACGACCAAGTTCAATCTTAGGCTATACAGAAGTCAAAACAAAAATGGAACAAGCCAAAGAATCTCTCCTCCAACCCAGGCTGCATGAAAACAACGCTTTTAGACTAATGAACATACTATTACTGTTAGAAAGATAATTACAGGTAAAAAACTTGACTAGGAATTATGTACAGAAAAGCGAAGAAAGGTGCAGTTTCAAAATCAGAAAAAGGGTGAACTTTTGGCCTAGTCAAATTCACCAAGTATTAAAATAAACACATTTTAAAAACAGTTTTCCAATAGCACTGCCAAAGCTTTGCCTGTCTTATTCTTTCCAGCAGCATAAAATGTTCATAAATTCAGCTCCACACCCATAACACACCACCTGAGAATCGGGGCAGGGGGATGAAATAAACAGAGGCCAGCACTATGTCAGACAGGAGGCTGGGAATACATTAACACACAAGAGCTTCAGTAGCAGTCATACGTCACTGTAGAGCATAAAAATTTTCAAGAGATGTCCTTATTCAGAGGAGAGATGCCTTAATGCAGAGAACAGCAATTCTGGGCTTGGTTTCAGTTCCTCCTTTTACCATGGTCTCCACGTGTGAAGGAAGAGATAGTCTCACCGTGACAATACTTCTCCCCTAAAGCTAAAATAAAACCACTTACCTCAAAACGCCATTGGAAAAACTAACACAGTTAAGTTTAGAAAGACCTTACACACTAACCCAACAGGAATAATTTCATACAGTCATTCAGATTCCAGGCTATCGATATATTAGCTCCTTGACTGGGACTCTGAGGGACAACCATTGCAACACTTGCATATATTTTACACGTAGGAAAAAAACTCCCCCATTCAAATTCATTCCTTCACAGGTTCCACCCTCTGCAGAACAGAGGGTGCTGAATAAAGGCTTCTGCAGAACAGAATCTTCTGAGCAGTTTTGGAAAAGGACTGTCATTAATGTATACGTCTAAAAATCATTTAAGAAAAACGGAATTGTAGCAGAGGCTTGTCCTCTCCTTACAGCAATAGTATTATTTCATCATATTTAGTTGTTATATTTCTGTATTTATTTTTTAATCTTTTTTCTTATTAACTCTCATTCTCTCACACAGATACATTTACATACAAGTTTTGATTACGTATATGTACAAATATACACATTATGAGTTGTACGTATTTATTAATAAGAGTTCATACATCAACTCTGAAAATTTCATTTTAAAAAAACCTATTCACAAAGAGTGCATTGCTGTATCGGGTTGCAGGAATATATGCACTTTCACACCATTACAGGGGCAACTTGTCAGTGGTCACATTTTGCTTTCAGAACTTTGATGCACTTACACTAAATGCAAGGCTTTGATGGACATGCTGAAACAAATATGGACCAAAACAGATCGGATTTGGCATGCATAAACAAGACCTTCAGGCTTCACAATTACTAAATATTAAGCAACACTGCAGGTAAGGGTTGTTTACTCAGGGCAGGGGGATTGGAGGGACTGGCTATATGTATATATACACCTATATATATATATATATACACACGTATATTCAATCAGTGCTCTGACCTGAGTGGTTGCTGGTGTTCAGTGTGTGCCCAAAGAAAGAGTAAAATGGCTCTGACAAATAAACTCAGGCTTCTAAATACATACTTACACAGGCAGGGGCAGGAAGACCTGAGGTTTCTCTTTATACACCAGGAAGACAGATGTGAAACATTTAGGCCTGGATGAGAAACAGCACACGAATGTAGCGTTGGGCCTACTATGGCAGTCCGTGCACCCTTCTTTGGAAGGTCTCCACCTGCCACATTCTCCAGCTCCAGCTTCCCTCTTGTAAGGTCACAGTGAAGCTGGGATTCATTCATTCAGCAGGCTGATGCCCATCATCCTCAAAAACCTCCATTAGACCATAAGGTTTCAGAGAAACCCCAAAAATTTTGGTGAAGAACAGAGGATTGTGTTTGGGGACTCTCACAGATCTGACTGAAGAGGTCAACCTAACCTTTACAGAAGGTTCTCCAGGAAGTCATACACACTGTGACAGGCAAAACTGAAGCAAGAACCATAAGCACAGCGAACATCAATCACGGTAATGAATATGGGATATAGGTGCCCTTTTCTATATCCTGTAACAAACTCCTCTAAGGGGATCTTCTTTCTTCAACTTGTTTTTTCCATACATTCAGCCTAATGATACTTTTTAAATTATGACATTTTGCTGCTGACCATTTTTTTGATGAGCTACTTCAACAGTTTCCTGTATGTTAAGACATTTTTAGAAAAAAGTTACGTCAAATCAGCATTGTAATAAATGCTCAAAAACACAACTCAAAACCATGGCCTTTTTGCATTGTGACATCTTTTCCATAAAAGAAAGGCTACACTGGAAGTAAACCACAAAGTCTATCATACTCTGCAAAACAACATAGAGTACAAAGAAACCTAAAGGTCATGGAAACTTCTGAACACTTAATTTAATTGGGAAGCTCTGGGAAACATGAATTGGCTGCATTAGGCAATACTAAGAGGATGAAATGGCAAGAGTCTAAAAGATCAGTATACCTACAGAGGAAAACAATATTTACAATTCTCTTCTAACTAGCATTTTTGGGTTTGTTATCATTTTAGAAATCATAAATCAGCAGAACTTCTAAAGAAGACTGTAGTAATACTATCAGTTGAAAATTAAACAATTAAATTGGTTTTGCCCTGGTGTTTTAACTTTTTTCTTTCAATTCTTTTTCCAAAACTTTGTTTTCTTCCAATCCCCCCAAACCACGTCTCCTTGAAAAAACACACAGAGCAATGAAGTAGAAGAAACAGAGATAGTGAAGCCCTAAAAGAATAGACCTTCTTCACTTTCTTCAGCACATCACTCCTCTCTGCACTGAAACCCCTACCAAATTTGCTCAGCACTGCTTGCTCAAAAAAAAGACTCATAATTTGTATGGCATCCTTTTAAATCCTGTACATCAATCTGTGTTAACTTCAATCTGAAAGAAGATCTTTCTCTCCAATCACAGACCACTCTCCCATGGCCTTTTCCTCCAACTCTCCTTTATCCTGTTCCTAAGCTCTCTGCGAACCTTCCTTCCTGCCCTTTCTGGTTTTCCTTTACTTCTAACTCTCTGGCACAACAGATACACCTCCAGTTTCTCTTTTTTCATGTGCTGTATTCTAGCCTCTGTTCTCATTTATGGACCTCCCCATTAACACTTTGTCCCGTGCATTCTCACTTCCAAAACAGCTCTGCCCCCTTCCCTCGATCCCCTGCTTGGCATTTTATGCTCCAGAGCCAGACCCAGTAACACCCAATTTATGTATCTGGAGCATGGGCTCACAACTGGACTCCATGTGAATCATCTTGCCCCAGAAGACACAGGAATCTGAGCATGAGGACATCTCAGAGCCGATAACAAAAGTCATCCAGCATCTTGACTGGAACAAAGTTACCAAACTTATTTTCTTTCAACATCCCTGTGTCACAGAAGCCCTGGGTAACTGAAATTAGGTGCTGGTTAATTTAATGATTTCTTGGGCCACTGAGCACCGTGGGACCTCAGCAAGTGTTGGGAAATAATCTCTTTCATAAATACTAGTTCAAAAATGCTGTGAGTCATCAGTGCAGAAGGAAGGTACATCTTCCTCTGGGGACATTAAGTTCAATTATTTGTTTCTAGGCAATAGGCTTTGCTTGGCAAAGGAAAAATACACAAGGTTGAGAAGAACAGGAGAAGGCAAGTGGTTTGTTTTTTTTGTTTGTTTGTCTGCTTTTTGCTTTCCAGACCTTTCCTTGGCATACAAAATATTTAGTTACCATTTGCTAGTTCTCAATATTTTGGATCAGATATAGTTAACTATCAACTTTCATATAACACGTCTTACAGAAAAGACTCCAAACAAGCAAGCACTTCCCTTTTGTCTGTTCCCTCAACAGCAGCTGGAAATCAAAACCACAAGTTATCATGAACTTCCAGGTGGCATTTGTTTGAAATCTCAGAGCCACATTATCGGTTCCCACCTCCAAAGACCTACCATGCATTTACTAACAATACAAAACACTCAAACACATGCTGAAAGTACTAACTTTGCAGACTGCAAGTGTCTTCCAAAACAATCCCACTCATCTCTTGTCAGCAGTATTAGGATGCAAAACATAAAAGAGTCAACTTGATTGCAACATGACGTCTGTTTTCTCATTGAACATCTGAGATATTCTGGTCATAACAAATTACTTCACCCACAATTAATGAACATACAACTTGGTTCACCCTGCAAATATGTTATTTAAAGCTCCACAAAGAAAGACAGACTGCTTACCAAAACAGGTAATGTGGACAGGTCTTTATTAAAAAGAAATCATTCTCTCATCATGCCCCTTGCCCTAATTTAAACCGCAAATATGCAAAGTTGCCATTTTTATTCTCCATTAATGTTTTCATTACTGAGCTAATTGCGCAAGTAAGCTTTTCTAATTCCTACTGTTTTTAAGAAATTGAGTATTTTTAGTAAATTCATGGAGTGGGTAGACATCTCAACAGCAGCTACTGCTGGACTACAGACAGCCTTCCAGATCAGGATGCTATCAAAGAACATAATCACAGAATCACACAGAATCCCAGGTTGGAAGGGACCTCACGGATCATCTAGTCCAGCCTTTCTAGGAAGAGCACAGTCTAAACAAGATGGCCCAGCACCCTGCCCAGCCAACTCTTAAAGGTGTCCAACATGGCCAAGTCAACCACTTCCCTGGGGAGATTATTCCAATGGGTGACTGTCCTCACTGTGAAAAATTTCCCTCTTGTGTCCAATCGGAATCTCCCCAAGAGCAACCCGTGTCCATTCCCCCTTGTCCTCTCCATGGGACTCCATGTAAAAAGGGAGTCTCCATCTTCTTTGTAGCTGCCCCTTAAGTACTGGTACATGGTGATGAGATCCCCTCTGAGCCTCCTTTTCTCGAGGCTGAACAAACCCAGCTCTCCCAGCCTATCTTCATATGGCAGCTTCCCAGTCCTTTGATCATCTTGGTGGCCCTTCTCTGGACCCCTTCCAGCCTGTCCACATCCTTTTTGTATAGAGGGGACATTTCACTCCATCCAGCACCAAAACAGGGGCGCATATGGACTGCCCACTGAAGACATCAAATGAGTAGGAACTGAACATGTTTGAACATATGAGATCTAGCTAGCTCAACTAGGTGGGGGTGGGGGGGAACAAAACCCAAACAACCTGTAATACACTGGATTCAAAATGCTACCTATTAAATCCTTGCCTACCTTCATTTCAGTGTGATAGACAACTCGATTTTATTTACTGATGCATACTTTCAGCTTTGTCAGTGATGTTTCTAAAAAAATACTGTTATACTTCCAGTCACCTCTGAAAGCCCATTCCCAAATACAAAGTGTACTGTGCTACACCTCTGTCTTTTCAGCTATTTAGGTGGTAGCCATAAACATTTGAATTTGTGCTGGATTTTACTCTACATTCTATTTATCTTGCCAAACAGCTCCCAGTAAGACATCTTAAAGGAAAGGTACCCTATTTATGAGTATAGATCCATGACCACGTTCTAAATGAAGCTTCTTCCAACATAACACGAGCTTATGGGCTACCCTTTTCCATTGGCTCTTTGTTGATATCAAATAGTCAAAGGTCTCTCTGCACATGGTGTTATATACCAAAGGTGGAAAAGGCAGCCTGAATTTTAGCTCATTCCTTCAAAATAAAGACTTCATTACTTTTCTCAAAGTGGATCATACAACTATTCCTTGAGCAAAACAAGACCTTAAAAGAAGAGAGAATAAATCTCATTGCTAGCTAAGAGGCATATCGGCAGAAAGCCTAAGCACACCCAGGGTCTGTTCAACAGAGCACCACCTAATGTTAACGCACCCGAATTATCCTGGGCAGCAGCAGATGCAGGTGCCATAGCACAGTGCTCTAAGGTGGGCATTTCATCCTGCTCTTGAGCACAAGTGTAATCGTGATGCATTCCAAGAGTCAACTGCTCCTTTCACTTCATTTAGGACTTACAATCAGTACGAATTTCAGTGTGAAGAGTACTAATGAGTGACTTCTCAGTCTTGCAGGGGAAGTCCCACTACATTAGAAACAAGGTTCTAATACAAGGGCATAACTTCAACAACTCATTCTGATGATTAATGCGGGTAGAATTTGTTTTCTCAACAGAAGTTGAAAAAGATCCCAGTAACCCCTCTTCCTCCAAGTCTTAAGCCTGCTTGATCTTCCAGAAATAGCGCACAAAGTATGATTCAGTGCTTCTTTGTACTGTTGTACTCCCCACATACAGCTTCATACACAGAGAACAAGAGTTATTCAAATGAGCAAATACAGACTGATTGCTTCTATCTTAGTCACTAACAATCTGAAGTCTACCATCAACAGAAGAGTCTTGCACAATACCGTGCAAATAAAGTTTCAAAGCCTAACTGCAAAGACAAACTGATTTGCCTTAAACACCCACGTATTAAATATGCACCCAGCCCCACACCAATTCCTTTTCATCTTATAAATACAGACAAGTAATTTCAGAGTTTCTATAATTTGATCAAGCCTCACAGGATGTCTATGCAAATAAGCCAAGATCTTAGCCAAGTTGTCCCTGACTTCAGGCCTGTTCCTAAACGCAAAGCCATTGCCTACATTCATATGCACAAAGTGTTTCAGTCTACAACATTTACAGGCCAGATCAGTGATGAGCAATAACTTTTTGACAACAAGTTTTCAGGCACTCCCAAAAAACAGTTCTAGAAAACCCACAACAAATAAAAAAAAAGCCCCCCCCCCAAAAAAAAAAAAAAACAAACGCAAACACCACCAAAACACCCCAAAACCCTTGCAGATGTGTTACGGGCTATCTTAGAGCATTTACTGCAGTCTAACTACTTCCTTAGAAGGATGACAGATGATGGGTGAGCTCCAGAAGAATCCCTAGCTTTCATGGGGCCCACTGAAAAAACAAATGTGTTCTAATTCTTGGAACAACACTTCACAAATCTCCACTTGCTTTAACTCTAGTCTCAGAAGTAAAAGTGATTAAGAGGATTTTATTATGTTTTACAGATCAGAGTTTCTAAACAACTGGGGAAAATTTAAGTGAAAATGATGATGTTGAAATTTGCAAGACAATGTAAATCAGAAATGTTTTCTAAACTGTTTATTTGGAGAAATCACATACTATGATCTATGTTAAGGTACAAAAAAACCACAGTAGTCAAGCATAAGCAGCTAATTCCATATGCTGACAGCAAAGCCACAGGTGAATGATAAATAAAAATTTTATGGTTTTCTGTACATGTCATATGATTCCATATGAATTTCCTGTAAACAGTAATAAATATTTCAGAATCAAGAAAGATTAACTGGAATCTGTCCCAGGAAGATAATTTTAATCTCCCTTAGGTGTAACGTTCTCACAAGCCTCACTTTAACAAATGCCTGTATCTGTCGAGCTAATGAAACGTTAATGGTTCTGCCCCACTACATCCATGGAGGAGAATGAAGACCATATAAATTCAGAGTTGCTTCAGCCCTATCATGCACCCAGGTAACAACCTGCTGTGCTAGGCACAGCAGACAGAAAACAAAGGCCTTTATAAAATGCAATATCATCGCTAATTAGCTACTTGGTGAAGCCTCTTGCACTTCTATCCCATGAAAGCCACAAGCAGGTCCAACAAAAGGAAGCTCAAAGCAGTGAAGTAAAAGATTCTCAAGTACAGCAAAAACCCCATGCAAATGAGAAAGAATCTTTGCTTCAAGTGTAATATAAAATAGATCTTGTGTAATTAAAAGCCTTAAATGAGACCATAAATGCATAATGTTAACCTAGAGAGCGGCTTTACTCCACAGATTTTTTTACTTTTTCAGTACACCTATTTCTGTTCAAGTTGCCCCATGGCACTGAACTTCCTCACTCCCATAACTTCCTAATCTCCGTTCATTTTCACAAGAGCCAGGATTAGGGTTTTGCTGTATTCTGCAAATTAAAGCTAAATTTTACTGCTGTATCTGTTTCACAATCTTTTTTCTCTAAATTCTGTCTGCATTAAGCTGTACCTAGAAGCAATTTATTGATTTCAAATGCCTTGCTCCCACATATTTCTCCTGATACCTAATGCCACAGGGAATATAGATTTAGGTTCCATCTATCACTTTTAAGAGAGTTAAAATATATAAGCTATTTGAGCCAGATATGTCCAAACACTTATTAAATTGTAGCTTCTGGCTATTTATTGACTTTCTCAGAACTACCTTCACACCTCATCTATTTGCTACTTCATCAGTTTTCTGAAAAGCAGGAGATATGGGCTTAAGGTACCATACCCAGCAGCCAGATAAGTCTTTGCTGTGGTTAATTCCCAGCCATCATCCCCAGTCCAGATTGTCAGCAGAATTTAGAGCTTGTGAAAGCTCCACGCTGAGCACACCGGAAATTAAAGTTCACTCTTTACACACACCACAGACAGATGCAGAGCAGCGATCAGCAGTGCAAGCTTCTTCACAAAATCCCACCAACAGGTTTCGATAATGCTTTGCCCACAAACCTGTAGGACAAAATAGCAGTTCAACCTCTCTGCCCGTTCGTCCCAAGTAGGAAGGAAGCATACTCATGGGAGAAGAGGAGAGCAAAGATACACTGGGAAAAAAAAACAAAGACAGGCAGATGTGCAAACATGCATCCCAGCCCCACCTGCCCTTCCTCTATGCCTGGACTCATACTGAACAGGCACACCAACCCACACAGCTACTGCAGCAGTTACAAGACCCTCCACAGTCTCGCTATCCATTCACTCCATTTCTCCAACAATTTACTTGCCTGTGCAACTGAAGTATCTAACAGCATCTAACTAAGCAAATAGGTGAGGACAGAATAAAAACAAGACACCGGCTGCTTAAAGCAAAGCCTTAAAGAGGTTAAATATTTCTGCACCAAAACAGAGATATCTATTACAGCATCACACATTAGTTTTCTATCCTGTCTCTTCCCAGTTTTAACTGCAGGTTTAATTAATATTCTTGTGAAAGCCAGATTTGTTAAGTTCCTGTCATTTGTACAAAAAAACCCCAAGCAGATGTTCTTCCAGTACTAGTAAGGCTGCATACAATAAGACAAGCCTATTTTGAAGCTTTCAACAGCATTTACAAATGCTAAAAGTTCAAGTATGCCAGTTTTGCATAGAAAATTGTGGCTTTATTGTCCCAGAGTGGTCCAATTTCATCAAGCACAAACCAGTACACTAGTTGGAGGCACCGTGCAGGTATTATTTGATGAAGCAGCAGCTCCCAGAAATAAAAAGGAGATCATTTAGACAAACCAGAGAAGGAGTGGGGGGGGTGTATGTGAGGATCAATTTTCTCATCTTATTTGGAAGTAACAAGTCAAGATCAAGCACTGTCACAAGAAGTGATGATATATTACAGCAGAGTGAGCTACACTTTCAGAGTGCGCGGTGCCATCTAGCAGTTCTCCATTTTCTTCAAGGAAAAGGCATGAGATCTGCTGGAAGAGCCCTGTAGGCTAATGACATAAGGAGTCAAAGTTTTTTGGGGTTGTCTTCACCTCTGCCACCCCAGGCTCCACAGTGGGCGTGTCTTTCTTTTGGCTGGGTTTACCTTCGTCTCCCCTGCTCTTGAAGGCGAGGTAAGGACCAACAACAGAAAACCTTCATTTCACCACACAGCTCAATGCAGCCAAGATATTTCAGAAGCCATCTTCACCTTTCTACTTCCAATAGACTGAAGTGAAGATACTTCACTTTCTTACTTTTAAGACTTCACGGCCTGTAATTATCCACAATTCATTTTACAATTTCTATTGTGAGAAGGATGCAAATTTCCCTTTTTCCATGTTGACAGCTGAAGTTTAATCTGGTATCTCCCATGATCACTATCATCCTTTGAGTATTTATATCCTATGACTTCACCGTCTTTACAGCTGTTTTCATTTAGCACGTTCTCTAATTTACCTTTTCTTTGCTTTCAAAGATAAATTTTAGAAATAGCATATCAAGTTCCTGCAAGTCGCACAACCCACCTGGCTCTAGCACAACATCCACTTAACTGTTAGAAAGGTTTTGGTGAACCCTAGTGGTAAACCTTAAGCCAAAAGCAAGCCAAAAAAGCCAAAGCCAACAGCAAACAATTTTTAATACATATAATTATTACACAAAGGTAAAAACACTTACGGTCATAACCAGCCTTTGCTAAAGGGTAATGTTCACTTCCAGTAGAAGACATAACCTGTTTCTGTTACTACACCTTGGGTCTTTCCAACATTTCAGAAGAGAAAGGCCGAATAAAAATAAATAAAACTTTGCTAGGTATAAAGGGAAGTGCCACAGTGGCAATACAGGACACCAGGAAGTGGTCCATGACCACATGGAAAGCCTAGACTACCTACCTCCAGTTCACCAAGTTATATGGCATTGGTTTGTAACTAGTCTTTATTTCAGTTGGCCTTGAAACAATAACCGTAAGAAAACAGTACAGCCTGTAAGTGCATGAACAGACTTCTCTAGCTAAGGAGAGGGGAAAAAAAATCTCATCTGTGAGCAACACCTTGTTAGGATGTGTCCAGCAAGACAGAGAAATACAGGTATTGACTCTGCTTTGGGGTCATCAACACAGCTTAGCAGTCAGGATCTCTCTAAATTGAAATACAGCCGGTAATTCAGCCTGTCAACATAGCACAGATCACACACTGGAGAGTCCTAGCTACAAACAACCTGGAACCATCAGGTTCCCCCACAAGCACGGGCACAGCAGAGGGCTTCTGGTCCTGGAAATCACCTCATATACCATTTCCGCTTCATCCAAACATTCAGCCTGTATAAAGTACAGAAGTTAGCCACCGCAAAGTGCTTACCCCCTTGATTTAACTAAAGGCCCTGCTCTAAGCTCTTCCAACTAAAATCAAACTCAGAAGAAAGTGTTTACTAGTGTTCTAATTATAAAACCAGGAAAACACAGTCACCATGAGACAATGATGAGTTCACATCTTCACCTTGTCCTTTTCTTCAGTCACACCAGCTCTCCACTAGCATCTTTTTAGAGCTCTGCCAATACAGGTATTTAGCCACCAAGGCTGCAATTTCAGTTGAAGTTAAGCTCTATACAGCTAAGTTCTTTTTCAATGTTTAGTACGCACGGCAGTATATATGGCACCTTGCCTGCTGCTCCAATGGCCCTTCTCTTACTGAAAATAAGTTATCGCTGTGAAGTTACAAGTACTTCAAATATCCAGCAGCTACTCCTCTTCTAACTATGGACAAAAATGACTGTGGCATTACTTTCTTTTAAAGCTAAGTGCAGACACTGAAGAAGTACATGCTTGATGTACACAAAATTTAGAATTAAATGTCTTCCAGATGCCAGAAATGAGAAACCTCACAACATCCTTTATTTTGATTTAACTCAGATTCATAGGAATACTGTTACATGAAAACCCTTTCCAGTTACCATAGCATTTCATCTGACAGCAAGTACTCTGGGAAACACTGTGATGCTTTCAGATACAGCTAAGAGAATGCACCTCCTCTCCCGGCTAAGGAAACACAGAGGCTGGAGGCAGCTACGTGCAGCATATGGGCGATTGACTAATAACCACACAGAAAGAAGTGTCTGATGATACTTTAAAATGTTAACCACAGTCTTCCATCAGCAGATGTTTAGAGTCACTTTTGATAATTTATTTCACAGACCAAACAATATAAGCACTGACCTCCACAGTTAAAACTGCCATGAGGGGGAGAGAGAGTATATACATGTAACAGTAGTGGGGAAGAGGCAACGGTAAGGGAGAGGGAACAAAAGCAGTACACAGACTGACAGAGAAAATTCAGGAAATAAAAATCACTACTAGCACTACCACCCCAGGACAATTTCCAAGTGTACTTTTTCCTGTTTGAAGAGCACAGTATTTGTTACGTCCTGGATATAATCTGTCAGTGTTTCTTGTTAAAGATAACAGACCTTTTATCACAAAAAAAAAAAGTTTGTTTGAAATTCCCTGTTTCAACTAATCATGGATTAATAAAAAAAAAAAGACCTGTATTCAAAGTTATGTTATTAGTATATTCACAATATAGACACCACAGCACTTTGTTACATGCTTTGAGTAGCTATTAATCATCACTGGGCCTTACAAACACATGCGATGTACTTTCCATTAATCATCTGGCACTTAACTATGTTGGAAGTGGCTTTCATCAGATATATTTTGTCAAAACTCACTAGCTGTAAAGCTGAGAAAGTATCCACTTCACTGCAGAAGTTCCTGTACTCACCACTCTGAAGCTCCTTGACCAGCTCCCTGCCTGCAGCCCAGGTGCTTTGAGGGTCCCCCCACCCCAGAGCAACCTGACCGTGCCAGATGTCCCGGCACCCCTCTGTAAGAAAACCCACTTTAGCTCCAAGAGCGTCAGCAGACTTTGAGAACTCCTAGGGCAAGCTCCATGATCAAGACTCATGTCTTCGGAGCCCTGAAATAAGCCCCAAACGTTTGCAGCTCTGAGACTGCCCCAGACGGGGTGACTTCAGTTCTTCTGGACTCCCCAGCCCTGGCACTCTGCCCTGCCTGTATCCCCCGCCAGCAGGTAAAGTCACCAGCTGCCCTCAAACCCAGAAGCCCTGCACAGCCCGGGACCATCCACACAGCCTGGCCACCAACAGGGAGACTGAGGAGCCCTACGTGGACAATGAAAGCAATTCCCCAATTTCAAACCAGAGCTGCCAATCACACGTAACCGTGGATTTCAGAATCACCCCGTACTGCTGTTTTCTGAACAACGACATTGCCTTAACTTCTGCTTTACTTGCAGGAAAAAAAAAAAAATTTATTGAAAATACAGCTTTTGCCCCAGCTGGGTCCAAACCAAGTAGGACTTTTCTTTTACCTTTCTTACAAACAGGGAATGATCTACAGCAGGTCCATTTTCACAGCACTACTAATGCTCATTTCAGTGAATTGCTATGTTTCGGTTTAAAATTAACTGAACTTTATTTGTATTCCTCATGCTGAGCCATGTATCTTTGCCACATTCTGTATCATCCTTAAATTCTCAATCAGTACATGATCATCAAAATAATTACTACAGTTGCTTATTTTAAACTGCACACACAGTCCCAATTCCCCACATATGATTGCTTACGCACATCAAGCACAATTAAATCCTCAGACCAAAGCAAACACTCAAGATAGCAGGCATAATTTCCTGAAAAATGTCCTGAAAAATGTCCTGCCCAAAAGCACGTTAATTATTCACAAGTCAGCCCATGTTATGAAGCAGAAACAAGATCATTCTATAGCAGACAGATTGAAGAAATCAGTTTTTTGAACACCGTAAAAAAAATAACTAAGTCAAATATTTGCAGCTCATAACAGAGTCAAGACTCTTATAATAGTCTCCATTTTTGCTGAGGAACTTGAGATCCAGCATTACACCTACTTTCAAAAGCAGCAGTCAGCACTTATGACATTTATGACAAATTAATTATTAGACCCTGTTCAAGACCTTGACTGACTTCCTCTCTCTCTGTTCTCCACTCTCTTTTTACAGCGTAATATATACTTAATTTTTTTCCTTAAAAATAAAAATTAATATTAAAGATAGAGCCTTACTAGGTCTCATAAAATTAAGAGCTGACTCACTTTTTCACTTTCTGGCACACAGCATCTTTTGAAGTCCCATCAGTAATTACGACAGACATGTTTCTTCATTTTTAAACATTATTTCTAGACACTTAACAGGTAATCAAAAGATTTAGCTGTTTGAGAAAGTTTATTGAAAGACTCTGTTCTTTCAGGCAGGCCACAACTTCAATAAATACTTGCAAGGTTTAAACTAGTCAAAAAGTTAAGGCATACACTAGAAAGTACAGATCTTTCATTATTACACACAGGCTGAAGATTTAAATTAAGTATGGGCAGTAACTGTATGTCAAAAATACATCAAAGATGACAACCAACAGGTTCTGAATTTTCCCAGGGCCTCTGTTGGAGATTAGGAAAGAAGACTCAGCTTAAGACCACACTTCGCAAGCACACAATAAAAATGACAGGTACGGTTCTTTCAACATATTACTATCCACAATAAAACCTGTATAAAATTAATGACTAGAAAAAGTGCCACAAGAATATGCATGTACCACAAGAACATGTATTATGACACCAAGTTGAGTGGGGAAGTAGAACTCCAGAAAGGAGAGCTGCTCTGCAGGGAGATCTGGATAGGCTGGAAGAGTGGGCCAGCAAGAACCTTATGAAGTTCAACAAGGACAACTGTAAGGTCATGCACCTGGGAAACATAATCCGGGAGTACAGCACAGACTGGGATCCACCTGGCTGGAGAGCAGCTCTGTGGAAAGGGACCTGGGGGTCCTGGTGGACAGAAAGCTCAACGTGAGCGAAAAGGGTGCTGCTGTGGCCAAGAAGGCCAATAGGATGCTGTGTTGCATCCAAAAGGGCATCGCCAACAGAGAGAAAGAAGTCATTATCCCACTCTACTCAGTGCTTGTCAGGCCACACCTGGAGTACTGGATACAGTTCTGGTCCCGTCTATACAAAAAGGATGTGGACAGGCTGGAAGGGGTCCAGAGAAGGGCCACCAAGATGATCAAAGGGCTGGGAAGCTGCCATATGAAGATAGGCTGGGTTTGTTCAGCCTCGAGAAAAGGAGGCTCAGAGGGGATCTCATCACCATGTACCAGTACTTAAGGGGCAGCTACAAAGAAGATGGAGACTCCCTTTTTACACGGAGTCCCATGGAGAGGACAAGGGGGAATGGACACAAGTTGCTCTTGGGGAGATTCCGATTGGACATGAGAGGGAAATTTTTCACAGTGAGGACAGTCACCCATTGGAATAATCTCCCCAGGGAAGTGGTTGACTTGGCCATGTTGGACACCTTTAAGAGTTGGCTGGGCAGGGTGCTGGGCCATCTTGTTTAGACTGTGCTCTTCCTAGAAAGGCTGGACTAGATGATCCGTGAGGTCCCTTCCAACCTGGGATTCTGTGATGTAAACAGGCATGCTTCTGACAGATCCATTTGAAACAGATAATTAGTGAAACAGATTAAGTGGTAGAATTTAATCGCTTAAATCCATTTACTAAAGCAAGCAAAAGCCAAGCATAACATTGCCCTTCCACTGACACACAGAAGTTCTCCGTAAAGTGTGAAGAGTCGAGCATTTGCTAGGAAATTGAAACACATGAGATCTCTGTCAAATGCAGATATTCTATACATCACACCCTCAGTTCCACAAGATTTCCGTTTCAACATATGCATTTAAGTGGTCCACACTGTACTACAGAACAATTTTGATATACACTATTAGGGTGACTACCTCAAATAGAAAAATTATGCCTCTTTTGAGCAGGTGCGTATTTAACACCAACACCTCTGAAAAAACAGTGTATATAATTTTTGTAAAAAGTCACTATTCATGAACATTTACTGCTTCTTTTTAATAGTACATTGCAAATAATATGGTACTGAAGTCTTCCAGTTGCTTTTGTTCCCCTATTTATTTGGTAGTTGCACATCCAATGTCTTTTTGCCATGCATCAAATTATTAAAGGAATTTTACTAGACTAAGTAATCTTAGCCAGCAAGTCTTTGGTATTTGTTGTCCATATATGGAAAAAAGTAATTAATATGTCAAATTACAAACAAATAATCAACATATGTCAGTCTAGAGGTAGACTCCAATATGAGCTGTAATGTTGTTTTGGTTTGGGTTTGTTTGTTTTTTAATCCCCTCAAAGTAAATGCCACTGCATTTAGAAGGAAAATTCTCGAGTAAGTCCCTAAATCCTTCCTTATTTTTTATGCATGTATTGCCACAACAGAGGCAGTCATTAACCAGATTATTGTCTTCAGTTCATTTTGTATTATTTTCTGATGCATTAAATAATCCTGTAAAAAGACTGGAAATATGTGCAATCTTTTATTTTTCGGTACACTGGTTTTGCTCAAAGTGTATCCAAACACATGGTGTCAAGGTTAGCATTCCCAGCCTCACAACACAAAGCACTACCATAAATACTTTGCAGACCTATGCTAGAAATATAAGGGCACCTAGAGAAGCCTTGCAAGAAATGCATTCTTACTGTGGTTAAGAGCAAGTGACGAAAAATTGGAAGTGGAAGTGTTTAAATTATGCGAGACCTGGCAGCGAATACGTCCTAAGGAATGAACAGGGATGTATTTGCAAAAATGGTTCTGCCATTGGGGATACAGGAAGAGGTACAGAAAGATCTGCAAGCAAAAGGGAAACTAGTTCTTTGCCCACCAGACTTCTCAAGAAACTGAATAAACATCAACTAACAAAGCATATGGGTTTCACAAATATAAGTAATACCTTATTATGAGGAATATCACCTGGAGGAATGGCAAGATATAGATTACAAAAAACATACTCAAAGTAGGACAGAATTTGCAGGAGTTCCCTCAGGAAGCAAGCAAGTTTCTGGCAAATCTTTAAGGATTAAGGACTCTTAGGAACCCTAAGGACTACCAGACTCTTCAAAAAAGCCCTAAAACTTTATTTCATCAGCACCCAGAGCTACCTAGCATCCAGCAATATTTCCAGACATTTAAAACAGAGCCATCGGCCAGTAATGCCTACCTATCGCAGTATCTTTGCACACACCAGAAAAGCCAAACCAGCCACCCCACTACACCTTGTAATCACCCTGGTGAGAAAACTCATCAGCTTTGTCTGCTGGTTTTGGCTGGGATAGAGTTAATTTTCTTCACAGCAGCTAGTATGGGGCTAGGGTTTGGATTTGCGCTGGGAACAGTGCTGATAACTCAGGGATGTTTTTGTTACCACTGAATAGCGCTGACACAGAGTCAAGGCCTTTTCTGCTCCTCACCCCACCCCACCAGCAGCCTGGGGGTGCACAAGAAGCTGGGAGGGGACACAGCCAGGACAGCTGACCCCAACTGACCAAAGGGATATTCCACACCCATGCTCAGCATATAAAGCTTGGGAAAAAAGGAGGAAGTGGGGGTGTTCAGAATGATGGCATTTGTCTTCCCAAGTAACCGTTACACACGATGGAGCCCTGCTTTCCTGGGGATGGCTGAACACCTGCCTGCCCATGGGAAGCAGTGAATTAACTCCTTGTTTTGCTTTGCTTGTGCGTGCAGCTTTTGCTTTACTTATTAAACTGTCTTTATCCCAATGCACGAGTTTTTTCACTTTTACTCGTCTGATTCTCTCCCCCATCCCACTGTGGGGGAGTGAGTGAGCAGCTGGGTGGGGCTTAGTTGCCTGCTGGGGTTAAGCCATGACCCTTTGGAAGCCAGATCAGCTACCACCCACCCCGCAGCAAAGTGAGTCTTCGTGCCACCACACCTTCCACTCCGTACAAGAACTTCAAATCATCATCTATGAGAAACAAGCCAAAGTTTCTCTCCTTCCCCTAAAGATAACCATTTTATCATCCTTATCACTGTCCACACTGTAAGTACCAGCTGTCCTTTTTCTTCAGGGATATGTGACTGAGCAGCAGCTCTCAACCTGTATTTACCTTTGAAGTCAGCTGTTTCCATTTCAGAGCTTATGTCTGTGTATCCAAAAGCACATCTACTTCTTCAACTACACTTGATTATCTAATAAAACAATATCAACCTTACCCATAAATGTTGTACAGCTTATAAAGACTTTTATGGGGTGTACTTTCCAAATCTACTGTTAGAAATTTAAAGGTGATTAACCACCTTTGAATCAAAATAAAAACGGGAACAGCCACCAAGACTCTTCACAAAAGAAGTAGTTTAATATGGTGGGGGTGAACACACATAAGAACATTCACCAAGACAGAAAGCATCCTAAAAAGGTACAGCAGCCTTTAGAAGTGTACAAAATATGACCAGATTAAAATCAGTGTCTCACTACTATTACCTGAAAACAATGAATTGTCTCAAACATGATGTTAAAACCCTATTCTCATTGCTTTTCTGTCATTTGAAATCAAAATTTAAGATGCTAGAGAGCTGCTGAGCTATGAGTGTGCTGTTTGGTTGATTAATGAATCAGTTCACAAATGTCAAGAACAGGCTGGTATTTATTCCAGATAATGTGTCTCCTGCCCCCCAAATATCTGACATTACATCAGGTTATAATACATCATGGAATATTATGTCACGGCAATGAAGAAAGTACAGGCTGCGTAACACATTAAAATTCAACTGGATATTGCTTCTAACAACATAAATAGGTTCTTGAGTCCCAGAGCAAATATTTGCCTTTCTGCCCCCAACAAACAGGAGAGCTGACAGACGTAAGACAAGAAACATATGTTTGGGTTTAAATGAAAAAATTTCTAAGTCTCATATACCCAGCTTGTGTCACATAAGTGCATACCAACTCTACAGCAAACTGCAAAAAGGTAAACTCTTAGATTCAGACCAAATTCTAGTATTCAATGTAGTTTTAAGTCGCCTTTTGCTAGACAAATTTTCTTCATCAGTCTTCTTTCTTTCTCATAGCAATCATACACAGGAAAGTGCCTAAACCAGGAATGCACTATCAAAGATCCCAGGATAGGCTTAGCACACTAACAATATATCAAACCACTTGGTAGTTAGTTAAGAGCCTCCATGCTGACTAAGATTTTTTTGTGGGAAAAATACACAAATGCTTCCAAACACGCCCCATTAAAAACATCACCATTTTACCCAAACATGAGAGCATTCCACCACAGTGAGAACATCTAAGGGGTTAAGGAACCAACAACTGTACATCAGGGAAAAACTGATCAGTATAGGAAACCAAAAGACTGTCACTGGCTGGTAAGTGCTGCTGTAGCGAAAACTGCTCCCAAATAGCACAAGGACTGCAAAACGCATGCTTCATATCAGTTGATGAAAACAGGTAGGTTTTTAAAGCATACTTAAAGTATCACTAGAGAAGAGAATCAAAAACTAAGGTTGCAATAATGGGGGAACCTAATAAATACTGATCAGTGCTAAGACTTGAACAGGAAAAATGGGAAGTTTTGCTGAAATCGATAATATTTACTTTCTGCTGTAGAATATATCTGCTGTATGATGTTTTCAACATTTTTTGCAGAACTATTTTCACTTCACTATAATACGCTGCTAAAAGATTCAGAGAAAATTGCCTTCATGCCGAGCATGACCAGAGCTCACAACGAACCACACCAGATCCTGTATTGCTCTGGGTAAGACTACAAATAGAGTTGTACAGAACTCTGAACTACCATTAAACCAACTACTTCAGACACCATCGCAGAACTCACCAGGAGCTCATTTATCACACAATACTTGGACTGGTTTAAGGTGGTTACTTTGATACAGCATAAACACATCCTCCAGTCTGAATTCCATGCTATGAAGCAATGCATGGAAACAGTGGCACAAGAGCTTCCCCCATGGCTAAAAATCAGAGGGTTGAGGTTGAAAGGACCTCTGGAGGTCATCTGGTCCAATCCCCTTGATCAAGCAGGACCACCTAGCACCAGTTGCCCAGGACTGTGTCCAGATGGCTTTTTAATATCTCCTGGGATGGAGACTCCACAACCTCCCTGCGCAGCCTGTGCCAGCACTCGAGCACCTTCACCATAAAAAAAGCATTTCCTGATGTCCACAGGGAACCTCCTGTGTATCAGTGTGTCCATTGCCCGTGGTCTGTCACTGGGCACTGCTGAAAAGAGCCTGGCTCCATCCTCTTTGCACCCTCCCTTCAGGTACTTAATACACTGATGAGATTCCTCCAAGCCGTCTCTTCTCCAGGCTGAACAGTAGCAACTCTCTCAGCCTCAACTCAGAGGAGAGATGCTCCAGTCCCTTAACCATCTTCATGGTCTTTCATTGGACTGTCTCCAGTATGGCCATGTCTCTCTTTTATTGGGGAGCCCAGAACTGTACACAGCACTGCAGGTATGGCCTCACCAGTGCTGAGCAGAGGGGAAGGATCACCCTCCTCCACCTGCTGACAACGCTTTGTCTAATGTAGCCCAGGATACCATTAGCCTTAATTGCTGCATGGGTGCATTGCAGCAAAGGACCCCCAAGTCCTTCGCACAGCCATTCTGCCAGTTTTAAATCCACTTCACCACCTGGATCTTTAGCCCATACTTCATCAGCTTCTCTACAAGGAGTGTTGAAAGCCTTACTGAAGTCCAGGTAGAAAATATCAGGTGCTCTCCCCTCATCTACCAATCTAGTCATTTAATCAGAAGGTTATCAGGTTGCTCAAGCATGACTTTTCCCTTGGTGAAGCCATGCTGACTATTCCCAGTTACCTTTTTGTCCTTCATGTGCCTGAAAATGGTTTCCAGCATTAGCTGCTCCATCACCTTCCTGTGGATCGAGGTCAGGCTGACTGGCCTGTAGTTCCCTGTGTCCTCCTCCTTGCCCACTTTAAGGCTGGAGTAACATTTGCTTTCCTCCAGTCATCAGGCACCTCTCCCAGTCACCAGTCTTTCAAAGATGATTGAGCACAGCCTCACAATGGCATCTGCTAACTCCCTTGGCACTCATGAGTGCATCCCATCAAGGCCCACGGACTTACATATTTACAGTTTGTCTCAGTATTCCTTAATCCTATCCTTTTCCACAAGAGGCAAGTCCTCCTTCCTCACAACAACCACCTTCCCTGCCCCAGGGGAACGTAATCCCACTTGGTAAACTGAGCAGGCTCAGTGCAGTAGTGCAGGCAGGTAGCTTGCAGTTGGGTGAATGTGGGACAACTGTTTGCCAAACTGCGACTGGCTTAGGTTGTCCGAGACATTCAATTTTCCATGAACATCATGTTGCAGATCCAAGTTAGAAAGCAGATATAGAAAGAGATGAGGTGGCCCAACCAACAAATTTATAAACCCAAGCAGAAGAGGATGGAGACACATAAGTACATAGCCTGCTACCATCAGAACATCAATGTGCAACTACAGCATTAGCCAACAGTAAAACACTTAAGTTGCAGAGACACATTGACCATAGATGAAGTTGTGCTAACTTAAGCCATACCTTAATATCCACTTAAGAAGCTACCCATTTTGAAATTAAGTTCATTACCTACACATTAGAGGGTTGTAAGTGTGACCAGTTAGACCAATACTTAAATAATCATAGAATCATAGAATTGTTAAGGTTGGAAAAGACCCTTAAGATCATTGAGTCCAACCGCTAACCCATCACTGCCAAGTCCATCACTAAACCATATCCTCAAGCACCACGTCTACCCTTCTTTTAAATACCTCCAGAGATGGAGACTCAACCACCGCCCTGGGCAGCCTGTTCCAATGTTTGACAACCCTTTCGGTGAAGAATTTTTTCCTAATATCCAACCCAAACTTCCCCTGGCACAGCTTGAGGCCATTTCCTCTCGTCCTATCACTTGTTACTAGGGAGAAGAGACCGACCCCCGCCTCGCTACAACCTCCTTTCAGGTAGTTGTAGAGAGCAATAAGGTTTCCCCTCAGCCTCCTCTTCTCCAGGCTAAACAACCCCAGCTCCCTCAACCTCTCCTCATAAGACCTGCTCTCCAGACCCTTCACCAGCTTCGTTGCCCTTCTCTGAACACGATCCAGCACCTCAATGTCCTTCTTGTAGTGAAGAGCCCAAAACTGAACACAGTTTTTGAGGTACGGCCTCACCAGTGCCAAGTACAGGGGCGCGATTGCTTCCCTACTCCTGCTGGCCACACTATTCCTGACAGAAGCCAGGATGCCGTTGGCCTTCTTGGCCACCCCAGCACACTGCAGGCTCATGTTCAGTTGGCTGTCAACCAGCACCCCCAGGTCCTTTTCCTCCAGGCAGCTCTCCAGCCACTCCTCCCCAAGCTTGTAGTGCTGCATGGGTTGTTGTGACAGAAGCGTAGGACCCGGCACTTGGCCTCGTTGAACTGCTTTCAATTACATCTCTACAATGTAAAATAAGCCTTAAAAGCTATAGCACTGATTAAAAGATAGTTGCAATCATACACCTATAATGAAAAATGGAACACCTACCTAGTCTCAAGGAGCAGATGCTAAACACCACAGAAGAAACTCTTCTCAGTCACAGGGCTCTGACTCATACAGATAACTTATACTGAGACATTCTTCAAGGGTACTGTTACCCTCTTCCCACAGTCTGGATGTCCAAGTTGTTTGTAAAAAACAGATCCCAGACAGCCCGATATTTTAAACCAAAACTATCTACAAACTGAACTTAAGTTGTCCCTGCTCTTGCACCAGAGCCATCAGCCTAAAACCAGACACTCATAAGTAGACAGAGGTGTTTGTAATGCTCACAAAGACATATTCAGCCACAGCAGGAAACAGGAGAGAATTATTTGTATCTTTTTCACTCTACAAGAGAGATGAGCTGTAACGCTAAAATAGACAATACACGTTTGGTCTATGCTGTGAAGATGAAGTCTCCTATATGATTAACTTAAAAAGCCTGCTCGGCTTCTCCTCCAGCAGATTTAAAATTTTACACAGTGCAAGAGGATAAAAGAGAGCCTTCCACATTGTCTAAAAGGTGAGACAATCATTTTTAATTCCTAGGACAGTATTCAGACAAGGAAGTATATGGAGAAAAGCGGAACTGGGTCCTTATCCGTTACCTTCTGTTGACGCTTTGCACCACTGTAGAACGAGTTCAAGAATGCCAAGGTGACAGCATATGTAAGGAAGCATGAACCAGCTCCCAGAACACTACCTGAATACAGGTGTGACATCCAGAGGCTTTAAACACAGAGTGTACAGGCATCTGAGGAGAAGAAATTTAAAGCAAAGTTTATCCCAAAGAACACCCTCACTATAAAAGACAGAGGTTTGTGTTTATGCTAATCTTACTGTTGTCAAATTTTGCCTTCTACGCACACCATTCAATCTGCCTCTAAAAGATCCTGTGTAAATGTAACTGGTCCCAAACTAAACAAGTAATTTCACCAAATGCATAGAACCCAGCTCTTTTGGGTTCAGCACTTCTCCCGTGCTCACAGAATGGAAAGCAAAGCAGCCTGGCCAGTTACTAACAGGAGTCAGTTGAGGAAATCAGTAGAAGTGGAACAAAAAAGGGCTTTGATTTTCGGTCAGCTTTCTCATTCACTGTTGCTACTATTTTTAGTACCATCAAGACAATGAAACATTTTTAAACACCCCTTTCAGATAACATCTTTTATACATACTGTCTTCATGTGATCAGGAACACTCCTAGCCAAACACTAAAAATGGCCTCCAATCTGTACGAAAGTAATTCTTAAATCTCAGTAGTTAAATTTCAGACCTATTCCCAACGCATTTTTACAACAGATATGAAACCTAAATCTGAAATCATTAACAATGACTTTTAGCTACAAAAGTTACAGATTATTTCTTGGGGAAAATACATATTTATCCATTTTGTAATAAGATTCAAAACACATTCTCCCTTCAAGGTACACCAATAGACTACATAATATGATTTTTCCTGCATAATCAGATCTACTTTGAATTTCTGATGTTCATATGGTTTTGACATCAACCAATGTAATCAAAAAGTTGTTATTTTTTCCCATTAATCACCTAAATAGGGAAAATAAATTCATAATATTTCAAGATCAGCCTGTGAAAAAAACCAGTAGTTACTTTCTTTGAACTTAGTCTTATGAACTCCAAGTATGCTTTCAAAGACAAAATATGCAAACCGCAGGCAAAATACAGGCTTACGAACACAGCTTATTGTTCTGTCTAGAGCAGCGTGTTAAGCTAAAGAACTGTGAAGCCATCAGCAACAGCAGTAAATCATTGTAAAAACCAGCCATTTCATTCATTACAGTAGTTCTTAAGTCCTGTCCTAGTAGCACACGGCAGGCCAGTTCTGGCACACAGACGCAAGTTACAGCTAATTAACACAGGGAATAGTATTATGGCACAGCTTTACAAAGCTTCCCTTTAGCAGCAGTCCAAGCTTTACCAGCCTTCCTCTCTTTCTCATACAATCCTCTCACTGGAATGACAAAACTGTTGTGGCTACAAAATTAGCCAGCTAACTGACCTGGGATAAAAAACCCAGTGCACCAGGCAAAAAGATAACCTGTTTTGGTACTGAACTGCTCCAGGCAGCACACCTGCACTGGCCCAGCTGAGGCACGCAAGGGGAGCACAGCAGCGGCTCCTCACGCCGGTGCTGCAGCCTGCACTACACGGTATTTAGTGACCGAAACATAGTGCCAACAAGTGCCACGACTGGGACCATCTCCAAGCTTCAAGGATGAAGAAGGAAGATCTGCAGGTTCTTTTTCCTTAGCGCTGGTCTGCTGCTATCCATAGTCGAACATATCTTGCAGCACAAACCAGATGTTCTGGATTTCTCAGACCACTAAATCCTTCTACCTTAGATAGTTTCTTATTCTTGCACTTTACAGATGAAGAAAACTATCAGGCAGCGCTGAAGAAACATCTGATACTTCGTGGCAGCATAAAACTAACAGGGTGGCAACTTTTTTTTTTTTTTTTCCATAAATAATCAAGGGGGGTATTGTAAATTCTGCTCTCAGAAATGACAATCAATTTTATCTTTGCACAGCACCCTTACATCGGCCCACTCTGATCATGGTAAAAGACAAGCAACCAAAGCAACGGAAACCACTTCCCAATGCCAAGAAGATGCAGGTGAGGGCATCAGGACCTACAAAAATGTTTAAAAAAAATAAAGTTGATTGTCATACATGTATATGCTAATAGGTTTAATAACTTTATAGGTAATCTATTAGTTACTGCTTAGCAAGAATACTTGGAATTACAGAATAAAGTTACCGCATCTTAAAATTTACTGAAAGCAGTTCCAGTTCAAAAAGATAACTGGTCGTACACACACGGCTGGATTACTTTGACACATGAAGGTGGGATTTTTTTTTACACACATGCTGTGGAACTACAGAGCAACTCACAGTAAAATATGTTAGTGGCTACTGACAGTCAGGCTTTGAGTACAATTATTTTCCTCTAGTCTTTGAAAAAGTGTAGGATTTTATTAACTTTTCAAAGATTTAAGTAATCCCAATTCAAGCCTGTAGATCTGAAAGAACAACGATTATTGATTATACTTCAGAAGGAAGCCAAAATGAATATACTAGGAAATATTCTGAACACAAATGGCAATTTACTGTCAGGAACACAACAAATTGACAGCCCATGATCTCAGTCATGAAAGTAGCAACAAATCAGTGCTTCTGCAACAAATGAATAAAAGAACCAAGGGGGTGGGGAAAAAACAAAAAAACCCTCCACAACAAAACAATCTATCCCCTATAGCTCTTTTTCTGCATCTGCTATGAAGAATAAGCTTCAAATTCAAGTCCTTTGTAGGGTACAAACGACATTAAATCTGGAAACATGCCATCTAGCACATGTATGTGTTATTGAAAGGTCCTATTGACAGAAACACTTCATACTCGTGTTCCCCTTTTAAATCTTGTTTGTTACAAAATGTTAAGTAGTACCAGATATTTTTTTTTCACCCAGTAATAGGTCATGTATAAAAACAGTTAATACATTTAATTCTGTGTAAAGCTTCCTTCACTGAACAGAAAGCAAATGATATGCAAATTTCTTAACTGCAGGTACAGTGTGAGGCTAATAAGCACATGAATGCTTCACTATGCAAAATCCATGCAAATATCTGTGAAAGATTTTTAACCTGGGAATATTCAACATTCAAAACGCATGCAAATATCTATGAAAGATTTTAACCTGGGAACACTGCCTGTTACACTACCTTTCTGTGTTTCGTGCACGTTGTAATATTTTTCATATCCATAACATCTGCACTCCTGATAATACAAAACATTAAGTGAGTCAAGTGATTAGGCAAATTCTGAAAAAATGCCTTGGGAAACGTCAAACAACAATAAAGGAGGTCATATTTGTATAACACACAGACTGTTTGCATATGAACGTACGTTTGCATGGGCTGGGTCAAACACTCAAAGGATGCTTCCTCCATGAGAATGTACTAATGTTGGAATTAGGAGATATTTGTTAGACTGTTTTCACTGAAGACATAGTTTTTCTCAAAATGAAGCACATGTAACATCACCTCCTGAAGTCCTTGTAAACAACGCAACTCGAGTACACAGTGCAATAAGAAGTACATCAGTACAAAGCAATGCAAGAAAAAAAAAAATACTCCTAAAATTCCATGCAAGCCTCAAATTAGCAGGCTTACTGTGGCACCAGGTAGCACTGCAGAGTTACTGAAATGTCAGAGAATGAATAATTTTCTCAAATGCCATGATTCTTTACATAAATTAAACCTGTTTATAATTTTTATTAGGCATTTAGTATCAGATTCCCCACATGTTAACAAATACAAAAAACACCTGTTCCTGTTTTAGACAGTTACAAATTTGTAACTGAGACTTCTTCAACCAATATTGAAAAAGAAGGATGGAACCATACTGAAGCAGAAGTGTGTATTGAAACTCAACATACAATAACATATTCTCACCAACAGAGGAATAATCACGCTATGACTAAGAAAATGGTGCACTTTTAACTTGCGGAGAGGGGCGGGGGGTGAATTACAATTACAGACTTTGATTTTACTAATTTCTCCTTACACTTGCTGTGCCCCGTTTTCCTCTCCTACTTCAGAAGGATAATGCAATTGCCTTCCAGTGTTATTAAAAAGTCAGAAAGTGAAAGCACGTATATTTAACATCTAGTAGAACAAACCAAACAGACTGAATGAAGCTTAAAATGTCTTAAGTGATTAAAACTTTAAAAATCAAAAAGATTTGTAAATGAACGCTTTAGACAACTTTTTACAATTAATATTGAAGTCATACATTTTCTATTAAGGGTTTCTTACACATTTCAAATTCACTTCACATTTGTCTTCTTCCATGACATATCTGTCACTACTGACTTTCATTTTGCCAAGATGTGCTATGCAGGCAATGCAATGCAGTTATAAAAAATGTAGGCTGCAAGCGTATCATTGTTTTTAAAATTATGACCTACTTTTAGTCACTGGTGTAAAGATCACTAAAGCTAATATCAACTATAGTCCTGTAAGTTTCAGTGCTGAGGCTAACTCCTGCCTCTGCAAAAGTGCACTGGACTATAAAGTTTGAAATAAAAATCTGATACTTTACTGTCCTGTAACCAATGGCTCAAAGGCTCTTTTGCTTTCCGTTTCATTCTTCACTGAATTTAGTTTAGCTGCTGTTGTTAGAAGGCTCTAATTCAGAACTGTATCTCATCTTTAATCATCTCCTTCCTGCTAATACATGCTGTTTCAAAATAGAAATGAGCAAGTTTAATTTGCTTTCAGGATGCTACATCCACACACTTTTGTTTGTCTGCGTCCCTACCGTTTAGTATCAACTAATTAGGAATGCCAGTAAAGTTTTTCTTCCTGTATCATGAACACACTTGATATATGACAATGTTTTGGTTTTGGGGTTTGGTTTGTTGTTTGGGTTTTTTTGTGAGGTTTTCATGTTTTTTTGTTTGGTTTTTTTTGTTTGGGGGGGGGAACGCGGTTGGGGGTTTTTTGGTTTGTGGTGGTTTTTGGGGGTTTTTTTATTTGTTTCTGATACTGAGGAGTACAAAGCTCAGACAGCTTTGAGCCTCGACCCCCACTCAAGATTAATCCAAGCCATTTACTAATGAAGTTTTGAACTTCTTTCATCCTTTATTTTTGACACCCAATAGGCAGGTCCAGAGATCAATACCCTACTTTCACACCAGCCAGATAAAATTTGGTCATGTCTCAATAGCAAAGCCTAAACAGTGCCGTCAAAAGCAAACAAAATTTTCAATACACCCTTAGAGTCACGTACACCTCACCTTCCTGAATACTTTTCTGACCTGAGAAAAGGCATGAGAAATATAAAGGAAAACACAATTGAAGAGCATCTACATCTCTGCCTGCTATTCACATTGTAATAAAAAAAGAAATCTACATCTCCACCACCCACTACTACATCACCTATTGAGGAGGCAACAACATTCTCACAAAAATCCTGGTGTACCAAGCAAGCCTAGTTTAGCTCTCAGAGGGCTTTCCTCTGAAGAATAAAAACAGACATTAGGAATTAAAAACAATTGTTGTCGACAAAGTTGCCAAAAAGAATAGCATAACTTGTTGCTCTTAACATTCCAGTGACCCGGCCTCACTGCACCAACTGAGCAGCCCAGAAGTAGTAACAGGCATGAGAGCTGCCATCCTGTAGCTGTTCCTCTTAGCCAAGAACAGCAGGTGATGCTGCAAGATTAAGTTTATACTCCTGCTTACAGACCAAATGACTCGCTAAGTCCACCACCAGATTCCTCTTCACTTCAGCTCCTTTTACTTCACAAGAAGGTATCAGTCAAGCCTCAAAGGAGGCTTTCCCACTATTGTATAAATCTGCCTGTATTGCCCAAGGACTCTGAAGCTGGAACAAATCAGTCTAGCTATGAATAACCAGGAGACTGAAATCTATGAATATGAGGAGATATTTTTATCCACTAAATGAGCTGCATTTGTGGAAGACTAAGGTAAGGAGAATAGTTTCCATTATAACAGCATGAATAGAAGCCTTTTTCTTTAGGCTGGTAACTTGCCAAGTGGAAACTATAACCCCCATCTCTTATTAAGGGTTTGGAATAAATCCAACATCTGTTGTAACTTAATGTCAAAAGGCAATCTCAAACCTGCATTTGAAACTTTTCAAACTCACTATACACCCTCTCCCATGATAACTGATTTACTGAAGGTGCCATCTCACCTCAGTGCTATTTACAAAGAGAAACTGATACGCAAAGGTAGATTATTGGCAATAAAGCTGTACGTCAACAGGCAGCACAGACACATTCCCTAGCCAGTGTGCCACTACAGGTCAAGCCAGTGTTTTAAATATGTTTGCTGCAGGCAAATGCACTGGCGTATTACCACAGCTCAGCTTCCAACAGCAAGCCATGAAAGCACAGTCACTCCAGCAGAGCTTGGAGTACAAGAACCACCTTGCTGATCTACTGGCAGGACAAGCCATTCAAATTAATTTCTATCAAATCTGCACTAGCAAACTGTTTACCTCATGGTACCCTAAGTTTAATTTCCCTTCACTTTAGAAAAGTCTACTTAAGTTTCAAATTGTTTCATTTACAAATTCAGTGCTAACATATTTCAAACACATCAACACTGAAGCTCAACAGCAAGTTTAACTTCCACTTGAAAATAAAGCAGCACTTAAAATTTCATTACATATCACTTCACAAAAAAAAGTGAAAAATATCCTCACAGTGTTACCAACTATACTTTTAATGATTTCTAAATAGAACTTCCCCCCAATTTTACGTTATAATCAAAATGTTTAAAAAATTATCACTAAATGTCAGTGGAAAAGTTACTATTTTATTTTGAAGAAAAATTTAATTTTCCTACACCATTCCTAACTGGAACTATGAACCTCACTATCTCCCATTCCAATCTTAATGTTGTATTAATTTGGGACTAGCAGCTTGATGAAGCTGAAAAACGGCCCAAAACACATTAAAAGCTTAAATTAACACTTCACTGAAGAAGAATGGACATTTTCCTCCTTTGACCAAAGCCTGCATTTCTCTCCTAAAGTTGTAACATTTGACATAACGGAATATATCAGAACAAAAAAAATGTTAAAAATTAAATCAGTTTTTCTTTAAACAATTTTAATTGTGAACAGTATCTCCTGACAAAATAGTATCAAGTAACATGCTGAAGTTTATGCCACCACAGAAACAGTAGCAAAATCTCAGCCATTAGTGTCTTTCAACAACAGTAGCCACAAAACATGAAGTAGCCACTTCAATACTTGCAAACATTTAATGCTATCTTTCGGATAACTCTGCTGCTCTGAAGCAGCTGTGAGTTATCAGCTTGGTTGGAAAAGTAAGACAGCAAGGATCCAAGATTAAGCACAGTTATGTAAAGCTACTTGCTTTCTATTTTACTGTATTGGAGAAGCACAACTTAAAAATCAAACTTCTAACACATGTAATGAAGTAGCCTGCTTTAAACTTCAGTCTCAAAAGAAGTTATAGCCTCTATACCAGAATCCTTCGTTGCTAACCACAAAATATACTTCTTCATATACTTAAACACTTGTGCAACTTTAACAGACTTTTGCAGACTCTTAATTTCCACCTTTTCATGCACTAAGAATCATTCCTAACCGTTTTTTTTTACCAAGTAATTAATGGTTAACTTTTCATTTGTCGTTTACGTAAATCTATTTCGGATGGAAACCAAAGGAAGCCTCTCAGAAGTATGCCTAGAAAAACCTCCTCTTCCTCCTCCCTTCACCCAAGCGGTTCTAGGAAGAGGACCTATGCAGTTCTTGTCACCATCTTTCATTCCTTAAGCTTTTGGCCCACCAAAAAGTATCAACAGTCTTGTTTGGCACTAACAACTTATTTTTTAAAAGTTCAGAAACTACACATAACATTGGGGTCGTCATGCTAGATAGCACTGTCCCATTTCTCTGCACTAGATCACAGGTCACTTTGACATTACTTCCGCAGCAAACAGAATACTCTTACCAGATTCACCGCCCTAAACTGTACTTAATAGTATTTTCATTCAAAGAGGTACAGAAACAGGTACAAAGAACAATGAAAGAGATCTGCTAATCTCCCTCTCTAGCAGGCTTTGGGATCAGGCAGAGGCAATGCAAGTCTACCCTATTTCACACACGGTTTTATGTTTCAGGAATACAGAAGCCAAAAAATTTAGTTCAACACCTATTTGATGAATGAAGAAAGAAAAAGCAGTACAGCATGAAAGAGGTTTGTGTACAGCTTGCACACATTTTATTGATGAATAAAGAGTTTAAACTTCTTCTCAACAGCCATGCGTTACGTTTATGAAAGTTACAGAAATCATTCTGAAACTGTCCAACAAGTACTTATCCTCCATTAATACATTTTCTTATGAATTTTCACACAAGAAAAGATGGCATTTTGCTACTTATATTATTGATGTTCGTTAAAACCCAGTGAATTGACAAAATATCCATTTCTTTGCTCGCTAACAGTGAAAGCTGCAAAAATTATTGTAAAAAGCTGCAAGAATACTGAATATAGTCCTTACAACTTCTTTTACGTACTCTATGGACAGTTAGCTGATGCAAAAAGTGGTAGTAGGATAAGCTCTTTTTACTTAGCTGTTTCTTCGTCACTGACATGCTGATCACAGCCAGTCTCTCTTCTCTAGCAGTTTAGCAAAGGGACATAGGGGCTTTTTTTAGAAGGGTGTCAGAAACATAAGAACAAGTGAGTTACAAAAGAGGCTGCTTCCAGACCCGTAAGTAAAGATGCCTCACCTAATTTATGAGGTGGGAAAATACTTTTTTATTTATGAACATGGAATTCATTCCTGAATCTTTGGCCCTGATGATACTTCCAGCAATGGATTTCAGGAGCTAAGTTTACAGCACATAAAAAAGCATTCCATTTTACACGTTAGCTGCTTGTGGTTTTATCTTCGTCACTTGCCACAACAATAGCAACACAACAGTAGAACAAGTCATTTGCCTTCCAATGTTTCTGCCATAGTACAAGGTGAAACCCTCTTCTTGAGCATTTTCTCACTCATCATTCTCTACATCAAACCACTTCATTTTCACAGCTCCCTGAATTAGCTGTGTCTGTCCAGTAACTCAGAAAACACTGCCCATACCACCACTTCAAGAATAGGGACTATTTTAAATGAAAAAAGCAAGCGTTCACTGGACCACAAAAGCACCACAAAACAGTCACTTCTCACCAAGAGTGAGCCATATGCACTAACAGAAAATAACAAAATACAATCAAACTGTAAATGCAAGTCACCAGACTGATATACCTATTATATTATTATTATTATCATTATTATTATTATTATTTTAAAGAGAAGGGAAAATTAGCTGTTTAGCTTTGGTAATCCTGATCCTTGTGATATTATCCGGGGGGGAACACAAGAAAAAAGAAGCAACTTTCAAGAAGGCTTTGCTCTTTTCCTTTCACCATCTTTCAAAACAGACATATTCCATGCAAAACCAAGCATTTTCAGACTGTTGATCAGTGTGAAATGATTGCTCCTCTTCAGCATGCTCCTCCTGTCTCTCCTCCCTCTATGCCTCCCCAACTTTTCTCATAGCTTCCTTTGAAGCAAGCCCTGACATGTTGCCTATGCAACTTCTGTCTGAATATACTAAGGAAACCATGCATCAACAACAACAGTTGTTTCAAAAAAAAAAAAAACACACCAAACAAAAAAACAAAACCACAAACAACCTAGAACTTCACTCTCTTGATAATTTATCTAAAATAAATTAAGATATTACTTCCTCCAACTATTCATTACTGTACCTCAGCAGGAGATGCCAGGCTTCACAGAAAGCCAATGGATCACATGGGATTCCCCACACACACCTTTTTTTTTTTTTTTACTTCACACCATGGGAAGCAATACTATGAAATCTAAGCCACATTTATTTGGTGGATGACTCTTTCAGTGCTCCTATGGCTGGTCACACACCGTCACCCCAGAGCGCTCTGGCAGGAACAGAACAGCTCCGCTCAGGCAGGGCGGCAGGCCTGGTGGGTGGTCCTGAAGGCCGCTGTTGGACCACCTTGCCCAAAGATGAGAGAATTAAAGTGTTGGTCTCTGCACACCACCCATGAGTTCTGTGAACACATGTGGAAAAGTCTTAACATGTGCATGAGTGACAGCCGCTTACCTGCTTGTAAACACTAGAACCAAGGGGATATAGATAGAAAGTGTGATTTCTTTACAGTGTCCCCGCCTTGAGCAGTTTATCCCCTCTCTGCAGGTCAATGTAAACACCATGTATTTAACTCCTCACATTCTGTAGTTAAATTAGAAGATACCTGCCCCACCGAAGTACACCAAGGCAGGCCACGTGCTCCTGGAGAGCAGTGTTCCTAGCACCAGCTTTTCATCTCAAAACAAGTCAGATGCATGCCTTTCCTCCAACACAAAGCACTGCAATCCAGCAGCTGGCTATCACAGATGGCAGGCAGGGGCGCCAACTATTCTCTTCTTATTACCACTTAGCATTTGGATGCCTTAACTATGAAGAGAAGATATATTTTACCCTGTTACCTCAGGGTTTATTAATCCAGAAGAAAACAAATCAAGTAACTCTCCTGTGCTTAGGATACCTTGCAGGAAATCCTGCAGATAAACAACAATTATGTTTAGTAACAAAAAAAATGGTGAATAATAGCAAAAAGAGACCATCTACTTATGCTAGAATAAACAGTGGAATTTTTTTAAAGGTAAACAAAATGAATTATTTTAGAACTCAAATGATTTAATACAGCGATATAAAACTGTTCTCTGCCGACCTCTGCACAGACAGCATCTCACAGTAAAATTTGTAGTGTAAACAGTTAACATTCAAAATATCTGAGAATAGGAGCTCTTTAGGAATGAAAACCCCTGTCCTTTTACTTGATGTAAACAAAGAAAACCCATTGAACCATGGAAAAACCCAAAGGCATGCACATCTCAAAAAAAAAAAACCAAAAACAAACAAAAAAAAAATGCTTGCTTCAAAATTCAGAGGATGGACAGAACTTCTTCAGTAATGAATAACTTTGGTAGTTTGACACAACTGAAAAACTGGAAATATGATTTTTCCCTGACTTGTTAGTGCATTAGCAAACCAGATTTTCAGTAGTCTATTAAGATTCATTATATTAAAACTTAGAAGATGCATTCAAAATTCACACAACTTAAATAGCAAATGCTTTCAGAACTGAAAACTACCAGAACGAAATTTTCATAACAACAATTATCATCTGATTTTTAGAGCTGTTCATTATTTAGCTATTAAAGAGAAAAGGTTCAGACAACACGTGCTAAAAATGAACTCTCCAAAATAGTAAGTGCCCCCATGCTGCTTTGTTATTTAAGTATTGGTATTTTTCAAATAAGAAAGGTAATTTATTATACATTTATAAAATATACATTTAATCCCTTGCACAGCATTGCTAAAGGCAGAATCCCCACTAAGCTGCCTAAGGCATTAACTGGAAAGAAGCAAATCCTGTGATATAATCTAAGGTTTGGTGCATAATTGATAAAAACTGTGCAATTTCAGAAGACATTTGTCATATATAAAACTACACAAGTAACAGCTCTAAAACTGAAGTCTCCCCTCTTAAACAGTGCTCAGCTCCCACAAAAAGTGCCAGTCCCAGCAAGATCTCAAATCCCAACCTACCAGTGCAGGCTCCAATAACAGTGGTTTTGGTGGGTTTTTGTTTGTTTGTATTAAATCTGAGCTTGAACTCGACAGAAGAAAAACCTGAGGCAGTTGTCTTCAAGAGTTAGAAATAGAGGTGTGCAAGATGTGTGTATACCTTATCTTTCAAAAAAGTGCTTAAATAAGTCCCTGCAAGCTTAGCTTTATGCAACATACGCCTTCATCATTCAAAGAAATCCCCTCATTAGATCACTGAAATAATTTTCTTTCATGCCCTTTATTTAGCATTCAGGGAGACAAAGAAAGGAGGCCACATTTAACTACAGTTGACACCACCTCTGCCCTCCCAGCACGGCTGGTAAGCTTAGGAGAGGCCAAGTCAATGTCCAACAAACAACTCATTGAGCTTTTTGTGTGCTGGCCTTAGGAGCTCGGCTGAGGCTATAGGGGTTATGGATTGTGAGACTGGGCGCACGTGATGGATATTACCATGGAGTTGTGACACTGCAAAGGGCCTGTGGCAGGGTGAGCATGCAAGGAGGGACAAGTCTTCCACGCTGCGTCATGCATCCCAATGTTCTGTCGCGTACTGTCGTTAATACTCATGTACTAATTCCTAATTTCAAGTTATACAATTGACTTTCAGAAGACGCTAGCATGTCATCTGTCTTTGAAACAAGGTGCTGAATAATCTAGTCAAAAGGGCTAGAAGGGAATTCACACAGACAGTAACTGACTTCTCCCCCACTGATGATGTGCTGTCAAGTACTTAAAGCACTTTTAAATCATTATGCAAGCACTTTTCAGAATTAAATTACAAGTGTGACATATGGCATGAAATGAAGGATCCAGACCACAATGCTGTCATTACTGTTAAAATCCTGTATCATTCAAAACGTGAACAAATTAGTTATGCCACACTTTTTAAGAATTGGTACATTCTGAAACAAAAGTAGTAGCTAAAGCTATGGCTTCTGGCATCACGCAGCTCACAGTTTAAGTGAAGTTCTCGTGCACTGGCAGAACTGCGCTGGTGCAAGAGCTGCTGAGGCTGACAGTGCTGGGGCACTCCAAGTTACATACACCGGACACCAGATCCTGCTCCTCCATTCCCTAGTCACAGACACTTTCAACCCCCCTTGTCCCGCTTCCTCTTATTCCCCAATCCAGATATATGCCACTGCCCACATACAGGGTCTGACGGCCTCCTCCTGTCCCCCCAGACAGCCTACTCACAAACTGACAACCAGTACAGAGCTGCCCCCTACTTTCAGCTGTGAGCAGCAGCTACTAAACTCACCCTCCGGTTCCTGCAGAAGCAAAGAATTTTTAAAAAGAAGAATCTCTCTGCTTTCTTCTTTTTTAAACACGTAAAATAAAATTTGTAGTTAAACATTGCTGAATTTTGTTTTAGGAAACTGCATACTGTGGTAGACCGTGCATAAAGGATTAATCATGTTCTCTATACTGCTATTTAATTAAGACGCACAAAAAACCAACCCCAAAAAAGAAACGATAAATGGTTTTCCAGATTCCCCAGCAATGTGTTCAAAGCTCTTCTATAATTTGTAAGTTAAAGACAACCAAATGGGAAAAGCGGCTTTGAGCCTTAAAAGGAATAGCAAAACTGCTTCCATATGTTTTAATCGAGGTCATGGGACCTTATGTGCCCTGTTGATCTTTCTGCCTCAGAGAACACAGACGCAGAAACCTATATTCCAGAACAAAAATATGATTCCAAGATATTTTCTTTGCATTCCAAGGAGGCTGGAGATTCAGGACCAGTGTTTAAAAATAAGCACTTCTGCCTAGCTCTTCAGGGGCTGATGCACAAACGGGTTGCCCATAAGGCCAGGGAGCGGTGAAGCACAGCACCAGCTGGAGCTCAAGCGGCCGCCCCATAGCTGACGCCCAGCCCAGCACTGCGCAGTGGCTGCGGGCTGCCTGCCCCCCTACGCTGCTGCCGCTCGACGCCAACCTAGAATCAGTTCCCTTCACTCCTGAACACTCACTTCAGCAGTCCGCGCCCTGCGTTTGCACCGAGAGCCACAGCTGTGCTACCATGAAGCAAGGGTCCGTGCGCTAATCACCAATCACCACCTCCTTTCAGCCCACCACCAGCAGAAATCAGAAGGCTGCGATTTGGAATGGCAGTGAAGGGAAGTCTATGACTGCACATTTGCACTATTTGATCATTTTTGTTCCTCTGTTGCCAAAGGTCTCAATATGCTACTTATGTCAGCATACAGTAATTGAGTAACCTAAACCAATTTCGATACAGATCGAAATTCATTATAAGAGCAGCTTTGAGTGTGATAATCATTACTCCTTTAAAATCGTTCTATCTATGAAAGCTTCTTTAGCCTGTCTTATTAAAGAAGCCAATGAATAACATTTTGTGATATCTTTCAAACACTGATTTTTAAAGTCAGCACAAATAAAAGATTACTTAAAAGTGGAAAGAATAGTAAAAAAGGAGCCATCCCAAAAGATTATTTCTCCATTAGTCCACGTTCCCCTCTATTCGCACACCTCTGCCAGTCAAGTCAGGCAAGGACGTATGGCCTTTCCTCACACACGATTCATCTTGAAGACAACTTATATTTTCAGAATATTCCAGGTATAGAACAGGCTGACAGATACCTTTCCTTTGGAAATCACTTTCAATTGAAACTCAATCAGTTGTAAAGGCTAAAACCACACTCTTCAAAATTTTACTTCACTTTATTAGTTGAAGCAGCAAATCTCAGAACTGCAGAAACCGTGGAAAAGAGCAAACAGAAAGCTGAACTCAACATTGAAACTATTTAAAGATCTCCAACACATTAAATAATGCCTGGAACAGTTAACTTTATTGCTTCGAGTGAGAAAAAGCAGACAGAAGCTTGAGTGCAGGTTTTGGCTAATACATTAGCTTCCAATATTTTGTTTCAAAACATGAAAAGAATACAACGCAATTAGGACAGATGTGTTTAAGAAGTAACAAGCATCTAACATATGCTACTGCAGGTAAACAGACTTTCAAACCCACTAGAAAAAGCTTAAGAGTCCATAGCAAATCAGATTTTTTTAAAAAATCTGAATCTGACCCACAATATTTTCCTCTGGCACTTAATGTTTTAATGCAGCAGACCAAAGAGAAGGACAGATTTGAAATATTGTTTTCGTATCTATTTGAAACAGAATCCATTGGTTCATGATGCATGGAATTTCATGTAATGAGGAAATACTAAGTGAAGATGAAATTACAGCAAAAGAAAGCATTAAGAAACACATGCAGTAGATGATGCAGGCACACCCTGTAAAATAACTCCATAATTAATTCAGCTTGCAAATGCTTTCTATCACGCTTGTATAAGAATTATTAAAACACCATTAATTAAATCAATTTATTCATAAGTATTTACATGTAGTTAAGCAGAAACTCAATTATTTAAAGCACTTATATTTTTTATATCCTAAGGAGAGTGGGTTATTTGTAGCATACCAGATGTTTGCTGATAAGGAAGAATATGCTAAATCAGCATCATAAGCAAAATATAGAAATACATCCCCATAATTCATCTTGTTCAGATGACAAAGAGGTACCCACTTAAATTCTCTTGGTCACATTTTCTGCATCTGATCTAACCTTACTCTTTTTACAGGGATAAGACCAGCAGCTATTTCCTACATACTCTCTACAACACAGACAAGCTCCGTCTATCACCATCTTGCAACATCCAAGAAAAGCCAGCATCCAAGAAAAGTTAGCTACCACCTAGCAAGTGTCCCATTAATTTCAGTCGAAGTCCCGTGTGGAGAACCTTACATATGAAACTCTTTCTGCAAAGTAGAATATTCCACCAAGATGAGAGTCAATAAAGTATAACTAAGCCCTGACAATAAAAAGTGAAGGTCCTATACCAAGAAGTAAAAAGGCTGTCAGGAAAAGAGGAAAATCTTCCCGAACTGAAAACTGTATAAAAGAAACACCAACTAGTTTAATAAAGTGTTGCATTCAGAGTCTTGAAAGTTCATTTTTAAGAAGCACTTTACGCTTACTGAGTTCTCTCTCATCCCTCAATAGTATTTTACACATAATCAATACCTGAGCCTGAACAAATTGTAGCAACTCTTCCAACCAGTATGTCATTTCTAAAGTTTTGATCATAGTTTCCATTATATGAGATGGTAACAGAATTACATTTCCCCTTCTTATTAATGGGACTTGGGCAGTTTCATTAAAAAAAAAAGGGAGATAGGCGTAAAGACAGCAGCACCAGGTTTGCACAGAATTCACCTTTGCAAGAACTACCTAAAAATGAGTTAGGAAACACTTTCCACAGGACCAAGTAAAGTGATGAGAAATTCTCCTCTGCCTTCCCCCACTTCCCACAAGTGCAAGAAAACCTTCCCCCCTCCTCCACAAGAGGTAAAAACACCTTGACAAACCCCAGTAACCTGAGTGCAGACCCACAGACAGAAAAACAATAAAGACTGAAACATCAAAGACAATTTTGGGAAGACCTTTGGCAGTTTAGGAGGCATGGGGGTGTTGGGTTGACAGTTGGACTTGAGATCCTAGAAGTCTTTTCCAACCTTAAGGATTCTATGGTCTTCCTCCTTATCTAGAACAGCTTCTGAAAGCTTACAGTTTTTTGTAGAATCCCAGAGCGGCTGAGGTAGGAAGGGACCTCTGGAGATCATCTAGCCCTATCTCCATCCTCAAAACAGGGGCAACTAGAGCAGACTGCTCAGGGCTGTGGCCAGTTGGGTTTTGTCTGTCTTCAAGGACGGAGACTCCACACTTCAACAGACATGTTACAGCATTTGATCAACCTCACTGTAACAACAACAACAAAAAAATCTTTTATGTTTAAATGGAATTTCTTGTATTTCAATTTGTGTCTGTTGCCTCTTGTCCTGTCACTGGGCACCACGAAGAAGCGTTACACATAAATCTTATCGTATACTGACAATATTTACTTGTATGTGCAGCAGGGACATCAAATCAAGCCCAGCACAGGAAAGTTTGTGAGCACTCATCGGGCAAAGCAGCGTACATATTTTAAACAGGGCTATTATAAACCCGCTGCCAGATCCCAAAGTTATGAAAATAATATATTTATACTGTTACTGGCTCACTAATAAGCAATGCAAATATTCACATCTTATGTAGTCACCAGAAAGTAAACTGACCTATAGGTCAGCCATGCTCAAACTTTTTTTTTTATGTGACAATTCCCTTCCCTTCCATAAATGTTTGGGAGCCCCTGCCTCCACTTTCTCTTCCCACATACAGACCCCAGCTTCCAGCCTGTTCCAAACCTCTGCACCTCAAACTCCAGGCACCAACCCCCTCACAGAGGGTAATTAATAGTTCATAGCAACTATTCCTCCCCAAAGGAGTAATACCACATACCCGCTGGCCAACATCCACCCGTGCTGAGTCTCCCCAAATGTGGCATATCACATTCCAGCAGTTAGCAAGGTGAAGGTATTGGCACCTCTTCAGTTTCCACACATCATCACTGACTGAAAGACATGGTATCCTTCTCGATATAGCTCCTAGAGAGGAGAGTTTATGTGATGGAAAGGGAGACAGTCCTGGACGAGTAGTAGGCAGTTTGTCATACTATTTTCCCTCAGAAGACTATTCTACGCACTCTCTTGCCAAAGAGTTTGTCCCTAGTAGCTGTTACAGACAGCTGCGGGAATCTTAGTAGCAAAGGCCTTATAACATTAACCAAAAAAATTCCGAGCTGTGCATGTATTTCCCCTAAACCACTATCATAAGTGGCCAGAAGCTGACTGGTCAAAAGTTTACCTTTATTTTTAATGCAAACCTCCTCCCCACTTTCCAGTACTTCAGTTACCATAAAACCAGACACATCAGTGACCCTAATACAGAAATTTAAACTGGAACTAGCTACTTATAGGGGCTTTAGTAACAGATGTCTCTCTTAGTCCAAACAGATCTAAGGTTCCGTGATACATGCAACGTCCTCTATACTGCCAGTGGACTGGCAGCCCCTGAAACACACCTGCAGCCCACCACGCTGTAATGACCATCTAATGTGCAACCAACAGGGGGCTCAAGAAACCCCCTCCCTACTTTTAGAGGCAGCCTGTGTCTGTTTCACATTTCTCCAAAGGTCTGAGATAAACGCATCAAATTAAGATCTGCCAGGGACACCTGTGCCCAGGTATAGGGTCACCAATTTTCTCTGACCATTTCTGTTCATATGGGCCCACTTATTCTGCCAAGTGACCACCTGGCTACTTCTTCACCAAAAATCAAACATCTAATATCAGTGACAGTCATTCTTCAAATCTTTATCGATTTTTGCTGATTAAACACTAATTCAAACAGCTAGTGAAGGTTTCTAAAACACAAAAAAAGTGTGTTACATAAATCCATTGCAAGTCATGCATATTTTCTGTTTGTAGAAGTTCCAATAAATCAGAAGAAAGCTACAGAAGTTAGTCCAAAGGCAAACTCATGCTAATAAGCTACATCTGGACTTTCAGATTAAATGCATTGCTCCCCTGCTTGACAGACTTTTACTCAAGTCCTCTGACTTTCTAAGGCTGTTATCAACCCAAATCCAAATCATACATATGCCTCCCTGAACGGGGCCTGCCTTTTTTTGTGGTACCTCTGTTGACACAGCTTATCCCTTATCACACTGACAACACTGGGAACCACAGCAGATGGTCCCCTCAGACACAACTCTAACAGGTTTTCTCCACTCCCCCATTCCCCCTTTTTTTTGTGCAAACAACTGATAAGGAAGGCTGCTGCAATGATTTACTGATATCTGAAGTTGAAAATTGACAAAATGCAAACTGCTTTTATTTCCCCCCCTGCCCCATGAACTGCTTAACCTCTTAACTACTAAGCAACACAGACAAAAAGTATTAATAATTGTACAAACCGTACAGTCTGTTGGACCAGCATTTCATATGTAAGCTGTATTGGTTAAAGATCACTACTACCTTTAGAAGTTATGCCAGTTATAGCAACCAGCCTCTTGCTACTGAAGGAGGAGATATGAGGTAGTCTCCTTTACTATTAAAAATATATCCCCAGTGGTTTGGGAAATGTTTTTAAATTATATTCAAAACCATTTCCAACAGTCTACTGAAAGCAGACTCTTAAGCAAAATTCAGAACAGAAACTGGACTTTTCATATATAAATATACATCTAATTTCATCTAATTTCATCTAACAACCCAGAGCGACCTGAAGCTCAGTGACATAAAAATCAAAATGCTCTCAATATTGCTATTAGAAAGACAGAAATGTGCTTAAAACTAAGCTTCACATAAATTCTCTTAAGCAAGTCAGGCTCTTACTACTGGAGAGCATGAATTTGCAAAACCGCTACACCAAAACGCTGCAGAAAAACCTAGAGATTGGCAAAAGCACCTCAACTAACCATCTATGAAGAAGCATCTGCAAGTAGACAGTAATGAACCAGACAGACCCAGAGGGCTTTCTTAAATGTAGGTCATGCCTGTCAGACCATAGCAAAAGGCACACTAACATTTGCTGAAGAGAAGCCTGAGTTATTATTGCACACAAAAAATTACTCTGTCGGCAGACGCTAATAGTTACGCAGTTGTGATGATCACTATCTGATGCTTAAGAGGAACAGGAAGGAAAAGCTGCACAGAAGATAACCGTATTGAATTTAAGAATAAGAGTCATAAAGCATTCCTTATAACACTTCACACCTTACATGCTTTTCTCTTCATAAAGTTGTCACACAGAAGAAAAAATTCTGTTTACACGTGATGCTTGTTTTACACCGGGGGTTAGGGGGACAGGATAGGGGGATAGGGGAGAAGTAGACATAAAAGGTTGTTTAGAAACAGTAATTTCTGCTGACTTATGTCATATTAAGCTGAAGATTTGAATTACTTCATTACTGAGATGAGAAATAATTAAAACCTTGAGCATTATTGCTCTAGATATCTGCAGTGCTCTCTTTTCTTTATTCACATTTTCAGTCTGTGATTCTGGTATTTTTTGTTAGAACAAAAATCCTATAGAAAGACTGCCTAATAACTTAAGATGAACAGCTGAACCTTTCTGGAAGAAAGGTTATCAGATGAACCCACAAACACTATAAATAGGACACAATCAAAGACTGGAACAGATCATTTAATAATAAATCTCCATACTCAAGAAGTTCTACAATTAGACAGTAACACTTGAGTTCAAGCTAGAAAGTTACCTAGTGAAGAAAAGATTACGAAGTACGAGAGATCTATTTGCTCATTCTTTGTTTAGCCAGCAGTCATCAATCATGAGTTCAAAAGAAAAAAAAAGAAAATTCTTCACTGGTCAGCAGCAGAATTCCCCATTCAGAGCTCAGCTATTACAGGTTATCAGTGTTTACATTTCTTCTGTGAATCTAAAAAGGCACTTACCAACAAAAACCAGTACCAGGATGACACCTCTTTCAGATTCAAACACAATCCACATGCAGATGCAACTACACCAACACAAACATCTTTATACTCGTTTATAATACTATATAGATCGGGGTGGTTTGGGGGGATGGGGTGGTCTTTGTTTGATTTTTACAAGTGTATGTTCTCAATAAGTTTCACTTTTAAAAACACTGTCAGCTTACCTGAACTTCTTAGAGCTCAACACAGCTCTGCATGTAAGAGCCCTGGGCCTAGGTTCATTATAGTCTCAAACTGAGGAATAAGACAGATGATGTACCAATAGGCTTTTCAGTCTTATAATCAGTGAACATGACCTCCATTAAGCATCAGGGTTATTCATTAATTTTTTAACAAACAAATAACAGAATCACTGGGAAGATTTTCTGTTATCGTGTTATTGCAAAAAGTAATCAACTCAGCAGTATATCAAAAGTATTTATCACTTAGCTTTCTTGCCCATAATTGACATTACTGCAGACACAGGTATGAACCTCGGTATTACAACACTTCAAAGTCCTTTGTTCTGACTGAGCAGTACTCCAACGCTTGAACTTTATTTGACTTACAATCAAAGAAAAAACAGTATTAAAATGTTTGTGCTGTTAGAGCTGCCTCTGTCTGTATGACTATGCTCTATTTTAAATACACAAGTTAAAATAATTTTGCTGTAGTGCGAACAGGGTTGGACTGAATGGCAGTTTTGAGACTAATTGTCTTCTGGGAGCTTTAAGAATACATAGCTTAAATTAAAGGAGAGGGTATCATGGTCAGAACCAAATCTCTGAAAGGTCATGATGCTGTTCATTGGAACACATTTCTTCTGCGATACAAGAGCAGTTTTTTGGCTGGCCACAAAATCTACAATGACTTAGACCTTCCTGTTACAAAATAATAATTTCTAAGACTAACTGCATATATACACACTCAGCTAGAAAATATAAAGTTGAAATCAATTGTTCAAGATACATGAAAAAAACACACAGGGCACACGAACCGTGCAGAATCTGAACCTTATAGCTGGACTGTTTTAAAGGCTTTTAATAAATACTGTTCATGAGTAGGAGAAAAAGAAGTCAACATAATTAACTTATCTAGTAATATCACAAATTTTACCTGTACGTACTGTAAATGAAGAATTAAAAAAGCACTATACATTTCTATTTAAACTAAAGGTAATTATGAATGCACACTCTGGCTGAACTTCAAGCATTGAGATTTTAAACATTAATTTACTTTGACTATGTGCATGTCAAAATGAAAGATTGCTGTCTGGATCCAGACATGCAGTATTAATACCGAACATGTGCATTCATTTCAGGTCAGCAGACGTTCCAACTCTACTTCAGCAGGTGGTAGAAGTAGCACACTAATTAAAATGTATATTAAAAAGTTCACAATGGGCTATCTATTCTGAGCAGCTCCCATAGAGAAACATTGCTGCAACCTAATTATTTTGTCCACCTTTACTCGAGCCTGAAGAAAACCGAACTGCTCCTCTTGTAAACCACCAGTTACATCCCTTTCTGAACAACTTCCATTTTTTCACCCTACCAACAGATTTTTTCATGGCAGCTCACCGAAGATTTCACAACCCAGGGTTAGATATTAAGAAAGGTACCAAAATACTTCTTGAAAAATAATCCAACGTTTAGATATTAAAGTAATGAAAAAAGTTAAGCTAAGCTCACTCCCTATTAGATATTTGTCTCTGGCAACTTCAGAAACTGAGTGCCTTTCGTAAGTGATACATCTGAGAACAGTGTAAACAGAGTCAAGGTAGCCTCAGCCCAGATTATCTGATCAGATACTGGTTTAGTCACAGTTTTAGGGTAAACATGAACTTGTGTGCGGTTTGGCGTTTTTTTTTAATAACATTTTTATATTACGCTTTTGGGAGCGGTTTTTTTCATTTGCCGTCAATATGCATCAGACTGGAGCCCAGAAATAACCTGACATTTTACAATGCGAAAAGTGCTTCACTTACAGTATTTCTTACAAAACAGACATCACTTGCTGTCTGTAACACCGCACAACACACGCAGTCCACCTACCAGCCTCATCCTGCTGCTGAACAAGATGATGATGCGACCACCAGGCTGACTGCAAGCAAAAGCTTGAACGTTATGGCAAGCACAGCAAACGATTTGGATGAGGAAATACTCAAGAACCCCAAAATGGAACACTTAAAGCACTTTTCATCAGTGACTGCATTTTGTTCCTCAAGCACAGCTGATAATTGCATTAAAAGCATTCTAAGAAAACAGTTATATCAGTCTTCTAACTCAGAAGACAAAATAAAATAGGTCCTTTTTCTTCTTCAGATTTGAAAGAGACTAGGGATAAAGTGAAGAACTATCCTATTACCAACAGCAAGAACAATCATCTTTGTTTATTATTATTCCCATAGAGGCACTAAACTTTCCCGCAGGGCGCACCAAGATGATGACACCTCCAAAAATATTCTCTCCCCCATGGTTCAGAAACCACCTGTTTCTCTGCACTCATACTGAGGCCCCATGAGGGGAAACTTAAAGCGTGGCCTAACCCCTTCTCTCTTGAAAACCAGCCATAGCAGACACCCTTAGACCTCCTTCACCCCTTTACTGGCCATTAAGGTTGGATCAAACCGATGCACATTCTAGCCAAAGACAAATATAAAGAATGTTACATCCCACGTAGAAATTATTACATTTAATGAGCCTCCTGTGTATATGTGGTACAAGTTTGAGTTGTACATGCTAGCCAAACAATACTGGATGGCACCTTGATAACGGGTGCTGCTTTAGATTTATAAAAATTCAAATATTATAAACAACAATTATAAATGACACCTGAGTTTAAGCTTCTCCTACAATAGCTGTTCTTCTTTAGATGCCTGTGAAGTTTTGAGCACACAGAGAAACGAGACTTTGTAAGTATAAACAGAAGTAAAGAAGCATTTTGTCTCCTTGGGCACAATATCCTGTTTTTCTCATGTGTGGCACTATACCATTATACTTCATTTTTAACTAAACCAGCTCAGATACTTAAAATATTAGTTCATCTACTGCAAATCTCAAAATATATCTAAGTATGTTTGACTTGCATGATAAGATTATGTTACTGGGAGGAAGATGCACTTCTTTTTAAAATCATTTTGGTTCCTACGAGAAACATCCACTGCAGAACAGTAAGAAAATCTGAATATAATGGTTATTAACACATATTGCATTGAACTTTTGTTACAAACCAGCACATTTATCTTTGTGTATTCATTTACAGTGCTAAAACATCCTGTCAATATACCTCCTAATATAAAGGGACATCATTAAGAATGTTTAAAATTCATCATATCAGGGAGAAAATTTAATAGACATATTCTTTTCACAAGACAAAAAGAAAGCATGTGTGAATTTTGACATTCTGTTTTTAATTCAGTGAAACAGAGCACCGGTTTACCAGAAAAATATGTTCGCAACTCCATCCCAGAGCATCACAGGATATGAGATTGGCATCATCCCACCAAGCATTTCTTGCAACTTTTGTTTCAGGCTTTTTTCTTTTTATGCATACAGTATTCTACTTGGTGTATAAATATTATTACAGAACTGGACCGAGCCTGTGCCTTTCCAGACAAAAATAGTATTTTATCAGCAGCTGGCAAGACAGTTCAATAAGTAGTTACTATCTATTATCAGAAGCACAGACAGCTCTGCAGCAACAAAGTTTACAGGATGTGTCAAAGAACTGTCTATCTGCTTCTCTGCTTTAATGGTGATCTATGGATCCAAAAGATAAAACTATCACACAAGGTACGTCAGAAAGGCAGAGCAATTACACTCACTAAAACAGAACTGGAACAAGGACCATTTTTCTCAACTAATCCATGGTTAGTTAAGTACCTTGTAGAAGCACTGAACTGGAAACAAAATCCTGAGCCCTCCCAAATAATACAATATCAACCAACAAGAAATACCAGACTTTAAAGTCCAACTGAACTTGAAATTATATTGCTAGCCTGACCATGTGACTTTCCATTGTAACTTATTAACGCACTTCACATGCTTACCTATACACACAAAAACCCTGAAGAACTGTAAGGTTGACTAAACATTGAAGGGATTTATGCAATTTGAGGGAAGGTTAAAAAAAAAAAAAAAGAGACAGGGTCTTACTGCATTAATAACTAGGGTGGAAAGAATGAAGGTATTCATACCAAGGACTATGCATCTCTCAGGTGTCTGGGTTAGGAGCAGAACTCCCTGTATAATCAAAGGATAAAAGCCAACACTTTTGAAATCCTTACCTCCAGGGGATGCTTCAGGAAAGCAAGTCTTTCTTCACTTAGCTAATTAGACTTAACTTAGGAACCTAGACTATATATCAAAAGATGTACGGTAAAAACACTTTTTGAACACCTATTTTGATAGATACTTCAGCATTCCCTAGGTAGTCCTTTGCTTATAGTCACTTTGATGTAGCAGCTAAAATGCATCTTTACACAAGGATGGAAAGTCCTCTTTTAACATTTGTTTGGTTGGGATTTTTTGCCAAAGAAGTCTCTTCATTGTTTGTTCCAGAACGACACTTTAAAAGACACTTCTATTTTCAACTATGAAAACATTTTTGAAACAATGTGAGAGAAAGTGATGCCAAAAATTCAGTAGACTCCGTAGAGGTTAAAAAAATGTGTTTTAGCATATAGAAAGATACATGAGTCGTTCCATTTAAAACACATCTTAAATCTACCTCATTCATCAGGCTTTAAATCTTTCATTTTAGGAATCAGTTTATTGAGAATATGGTTTGCAACATAGATGGCACATGTGTTTTCAATAGTGAAATGTGTCTAACATAATTGGATACAACTTGGTATCAAATACCACACAGTTTGTTTCTTAAGTCACACTCTCCCTGATGTTAGCAAGATACTAACTAGTTCCACGCTTTCTCTACATCAAAGTGCATTCTTGATTTAGTTCCTGGTACCTGAAGTGTGTACCAACAGGAATGGAACTGCTTTTACAAAAAGCTAGACTGTATTAATGAAAAGGGAAAATACATCTATGAAAGCTTAGAACGAAGTTTACAGGGGCAAGCTGCTGATTAGCAGGCATTTCTCAGTGTCTTGGACCTCACAAAAACAAACCCAACCCTAGTTCACATGAGTTTTCAACTTTGGGTTTGTTTTGTTTGTTCGTTTGTTAACTGGAGCTTAGAAAACTGTTTCCAGTTTGTATTAGTTTTCCTTCTTCGAGTGTCCTTTAACAGTAAGGATGAGAAAGGCAGACCCCCTAAATTACAAATACCTTCTTGAATCACACTTTGGGCACAGGTCTCTAGAGGAAAAAAAATAAATAAATAAAAATGGTCCTTTGACAGGTTGTTCTCCCAAAGGAATAAGAACCTACAAAACAGTTCATACAAAAGTGTTATTTTCATTATTAAGCTATTTTCTTGTAGAACCGAATTAATCAAGGTACAGGAGGAAAGATGTCAACTTGAACCAACTACACGTTATTAATTCATCCTAGAAGCTGCCTTACTGCTTCAAACCAAAGGCTGTGAAAACCTGCAAAATAAGAGAAAAGTTATTAAACTAATTCTTTCACAGTTTCAGCTGAAACTTAACTACTTTAGAATCACTGTATCATGATCAGCGATCAGCAACTATGGGTATATATACTACAGTTAAGTATTTTTTCTAAACTGAGGAAATTTTCCACCTACGACAACAGATCTTCTAAGTTTTTCTATTGTTCACAGATACAAACATCTTACTTTTGCCATCCAGCCTCACATAACATACTAATTCAGACCACCATGATTTCAATGTCTTGAAAGTTATATATGGCCAGAAACCATTTTCCGTTTCCTTCTGGTATACAGTCTTTGTAAGAACCCTTCGATACAAATGAGATTTCCCCAAAAACTCAGTGAAAAAATTGGTTTTAATAAAGTTTTGCAGCTAAATAAAGCAGAAGTAACTGCTCAATATTTCCTCAGAATTTCCCTATAAGAAAAGCCCCTGTGCCAATATCTGCTAATATTTTGTCACTTGTTTGTTTTTTAGAAGAATCAAGCATTATGCCAAAACTTCCATCTTCTTTTTAGTGTGTGCTGGGTAGCACACCTGGAACTCCAAGTACAAAGTCATCAAGTGATTTCAATTAGTGGCAGGAAGGTGAGTCAAACTAGTAATGTTGTATACACACAATGCAAATAATCACTGATACGCTAGTACAGGTGTGAACAAAGACAGCAAACAGCAAGTTCTCAGGAAGTAAATTAAAAATATACCCTAATGATTAAATAAACCCACATAATCATCACAGCAAGAGACAACTATGGCATTCAGCAGCTACATCTGCTCCCCCTTCCCATAAAAACAAGTAAAATACACTTAATGATGCAAAAAAAAAATTCATACATGCACACAGAAAACATGCAGTCTGGTAAAATAAATGCCATTTTTGCTCTTCACAGACCCTTTGAAGTTTTTTGGGCTGTGTTGTTTGTTTTTTTTTAACGACACATATCACCAGCTGCAGCTGAAGCAAACTTTCTTCTTTTGTTGGAAGAATCCACATCTTTAAGAGATGCAAACTTTCCTGATGTACCTACCTGAGAACAATGAAAATCTGCCTTGCCAAAATTTGTAAAATGGTTTTAACCATTACAGTAAGGGGAGCGGACTGCTTAGTATATTGTACTTCCCACACAGTGAAAACCACTTGCTAACGCTGATCGTTACGAAAAAACCTTACGCCATCCTGATTGGACATGGAAAACCCTGGCTGCATCACATTGCAAGCATCTTAGTACCACACCCATAAGCTTTATTTGGATATGATCTTTTCCATGAATGAACAACAACTACGCTTACAGTAATATGGCACAGTTGCTCTGAGGCCAAAAATCCAATTTTACGAAGAGAAAAAAAAGTTACAACAATTTTAAGCTTTCCTAGCTAATATTCTGAAAATAAAGCGTTCGTGTAACTAGCATGAACACACTTGGATGATGATCAATTAAGAAAAAATCACACAAATCCCTCTAATCTCAAAAGATACTTATACCAATCACTGTTTCATTTCCTTTGTGACCATATCCAACCTGACAATGGATCTCATTTTTTCTGAATAATCTTCTAGGATATTTACACAAGCCTGATGTATGCTATGCCTCCGCATTATTAATAATTGTGTGGGAAATGCAGGAAGATTTTCCCTCACTTGCTAGGGCCTGCCTCTGAACTTTTTGAGTCCTTTCAAACAATGCAAAATAAGTCCCTGAGCCAAGAGATCACTTGTACCAGGATCAATTAAGCAACTAAATTGAAAATAAAATTCAATAAAATGCCATTTTTAACCTAAATGTTAATTTAAACGGTTCTCTAAAATAGGTTTCAAGACTAATTTTGGTAAAAGCACAGTTACACAGTGCCATCTAGCAGCAATTTACAGTACAGCAGCTACTACGATACTAAGTTTGACACATTAAACAGTTTGTAAAGTCCTTACTCATTTAAGTCAATTCAAAGAAACCAGTGAAGTGGCCCATACAATTGCTACAAGCGAACCTAAAGTCGGAACTTTACAGACTGAATCTACATCAACTGCTACAGTTCTCTTCCTGCTGAGCTAAACTCTGGCCTCATAAAAGAGGGGGAGAAGGTGTTTAAAACACCTTCCTTTGACAGCTTATTACTTCTGCAAAAAAGCTTTCTAAAAATGTTCTGGAGAAGGTAAGCAAGCATTAGCAGAAGTCTTACTATAATGAAGCTCTTACTGCAAATCTGATACCAGAACTACATTTTGATCTAATGTTCTCTCAAGTTTTTTCTTCACTAAATTTAAACGGCAAAGATTTCTATGCTTGCATGACTCTAAAAAAAACATTAAAACATCTGAAGTTACATACACCAATAAATTCAAATTTTTTAACATACTGAGGGAAAAGAAAAAGAGGGATATTTTAAGGCCCAAAAATTGGCATCTAGATGGGCTCTTTACCAGATCAAGTTGCACAGAATACCTGCAGAAATCAATCACCGCACAAAACGCTAAAATGAAATGTTCCAAGTCTAAAGCTCTAGTTTCACAAGCACATGCTTTAACTCAGCATAAGCCCTAGTGCTAAATGAAAGATGAGCCATCTCTTGAGCACTCAATGCTACTAATGCTCTGCCCTCTTCCTTTTGCAGTGTCTCAATACATATGCATAGATACTTCCAAGTATTTGTCCAACTTTACAGTAAATCAAACCAAGGAACTAACCTGGTTTTAGACTAAAATGGCCAAGAAAACAAAACACATGGTGCCAGAGTGTTTTTGAATTTACAGCGGAAAAATAAAGGCAAACAACACAAGTGTCAATCTTTGGCTTAGCCATTCAGAGTCTATGTTATTAAAGAAAGCTAGAATACTACCATTGTGAACAACAGCACTGTCCCTAAATGAGCCACAAAAGCAAATCCTTAAAAACTGTGAAGCTCTATAAATTAGTAGCATTCAGTTTAGATGCAGAGAAAGCAGGGTATTCTGTTCAGGATAGTACACAAGCTAGCACCAAGACTTCAACTTCCCCATCTTGAACAGCTCTATTCTAAAACCATCTCTCATAAATAATTTCTACATAAGTGTATTTCAGTATTTCCCGTTTTACTTTTTTTTAAAGTCAGTTATGACAGATTTATTCTCTAATAGACTTTGACCCAGATTTCAGCTGTACTGGGACTTAAATTTGAAGGTTTCATAAACCATATTTTGAATAAGGCATCAAAAATCCACCTACTTCCCACTAATCAGAATTGTGCACACTAGATAAACAGACTAATGCACTTGAAGATTGATGCAAATAAACTGGATAATGTCCAGAGGAGAGGAACAAAAAAGGTCAGAGATCTAGAGAACAGGACCTATGAAAGAAGCTTTTAGGAATCAGGTCTATTTAGCCTAGACACAAGACACCGATGGGGAGAAGTGGTAACAACATTCAAATATGTGAGTCTGCTATGAAGATTAAAAGAATCAGATGTTCTCCATACCCATTAAAGAAAACACAAGCAGCAATGGGCTTGAACTGTGCTAAAAGACTTATTGCGGCCTTTCAGTACTTAAAGGTAGCCTGTAAGAAAGATGGGGACAAACTTTTTAGTAGGGCCCATTGCAATAGGATAAGGGGTAATGGTTTTAAACTAAAAGAGGGTAGATTCAGACTAGATATAAAGACGACATTGTTTACAATGAAGGTGGTGAAACACCGGCACAGGCTGCCCAGAGAGGTGGTAGATGCCCCATCCCCAGAAACATATACAGTCAGGTTGGATGGGGCTCTGAGCAACCTGATCTAGTTGAAGACGTCCCTGCTCACTGCAGGGGGGTTGGACTAGTGACCTTTAAAAGATCCCTTCCAACCCAAACCATTCCATGATTCTATAATTTAGTTTACACTTTCAGAAACAGTTTTCAACAAGGAAGTTAGTTAATCAACCTAAAGAGGTCATGAATTCTCCATCATTGGAGGCTTTTGACAACAAGCTAAAACAAATGTCGGTGAACGGCCCAGCCCTGGGAAGGAAACCTGGCCCGTGCCTTTTGGCCTATGATCCAGGACAGACTGCAGCAGTCTGGGGGGGGCTCTGTCAGTCATGACCACAAACTTACAACCTACTCCCTACAGGTGATCAGGGAAAGCAATCACTTAAAATTCTTCTCCCAGTCCTCCTCTGCATCAGTTTACATGCCAGAAAGAAATTCCGCTCCCTGAAACCAGTGCACTGCCTGCCAGCAGGTGAGCAGCATCACGTGAGGTGCTGTTAAGCTCCCCAACTCACTCAAAGCAGAGGTAAAGCTCAGAGTTCCCTCCATTTAAATGTACTTCTGCCTCAGTGAGGAACCACTGACAGCACTGAAATGCTACAGCTGTAAATGAACTATCAGCCACCTACAGAAGAAAATACTGGTTTACTGCTCTGCTGTGTTTGTTTTTGGAAAATCATAGATAGACACAAAGACAATTCAGAAAACACATTAGTTTCCAACAATTATTTTTTTTTAACAAAAAGACACAAGTGTCACAGCAAAATACAGTTTGTGGAGAAACTCCTCTTTCCTCCCATAAGTCTCCTGGGTTTTGGGTTTGGTTTTTTGGTGAGTTTTTTTGGTGTTTGTTTTTTTTTTCCAGTTTTGTTTTAAACACTAACAATTACATTTTTCTCCTCTAATAAAGAATTCTTTTAGGGTTTTTCCTATTCTACTGTAATGTTACAAAGAATATTTTGAATTGTTGAGAATATATCAACATGACTGTCTCAGACTTAAACTTCTTAATTTTTTTATTTTCTAGTTAGTAGATTCCTAAAGCGTGTTTCACTTGATATTCTCCTTTCATCACTACCAATCGTAAGACTCAAACTTCTAGTTAAACAGTTACTGGATGCTAAAATTTACCATCATCTGATGGTCTACATCATTACATCCACAAAGGAAGATTAACATTTACCAATGGTAACTGAATTTTTCAAAGCATGATAGAGACAAACAGAAAAATGCCAACCTATAAACAAATAACAGAATTTCAAAAAGTCAGCTATCACTTAGGGAATCAATTACAAACAAGCACACTTTTACCCTTAAAGCTTGGCCAGCAAAAGCTGAGAGTCCAAAATGCCTAATAAAATGAGCAGCCAAGTGATCTGTCTTTTATTAAATTGCAAGCCAAAAAACTCACTTCTCTATACACCAGTGTCTTGTACCAGTCAACAGCAATTCAGTTTTGGCACAGTTAACTCAAAGCCTATTTATAGTCACCCAAGACAAAGTTTCTGCTTTTCTGCTTAGTTTCTTTCTGTAAGCAAATTCCAAAGCCAGTGATTTGACACACAAGACAAATACTAATGTCTTCTGCTAAAACAGATAAAGCCTGTTCCTCAGCCCCGACACTTCATGATATTACTCCAACTGGTAGCACACAAATGCTACCAGATTCACCGAAGTGCATACAAGCTTCATGGATGTGCGTTCTTGCAGACACACCGTGTCCCAGCTAAGCAAGACTGTTGTAAAGACAGCACCAGCTCAGTCACCTTAAGGTCCCTACGGGTGCTAGGCTGCTTGGTCACAGCATCTATCCCTCTTCCCACAAGTGTTTGAAATAAGCACAAAAATCACAGAAACTGGTTGAGTTTGAAATTTTCTGAGAACTGCAGAAATAGGTTATGACAATATGAAACATTCTAAAACACAGTTTTATGATACAACACAGCCATTTCTCTGCATCTCTGAGATGCAGAGCAGCTTATCACTTCCCTTAGGGTGAAAGGTATCTCTGTCTATAGTGTGGCTGAGACCAAATAATTAGTTTATGTGAAACGTTAAGAGCCTGTGCATAACTTGCTTAATTTCAAAATAGGCTTTTGAGTGTAGAAATGCCACAGAGAAGAGCAGAAGGACCAAAGATCCAGCAGTTATTCCATATTCACCACCAGGAGGATACAAATAGCACAAGAGTCTGCTCCACCTTTGCTTCAGACTGCAGCACAATGTCACTCCACTAAGACAGAGCTCCTTCCCTACAAACTCATACACTTCCCAATGCACAGCTCTACTGCTCCCAACACACAGAAGGGACAGATTGCCCTTTGACAATTTCCTTATCTCTGCCATTTTAAGCATCATTCATAGTAAAAGATTTTACAAAACTAAATTTAAAAAATATTTAGCTAAAAAAAACCCCCAGAAGTTCCTGAAGATAAGCTCAAGAAAATTATATATGATCACCCATGGATTAAAAAAAAAAAAAGTATTTGCACAAACCCCAAGTAACCATACAAAATTCACAAGCTAAGTATGTTGCTAGACCTCACCCACATTCAACTTCAGATGTCAATTCACAGCAAGTGGCACTTTCTCTCAAAAAGCACATTAAATCAGATCCTGTACATTATTTAGAATTATTATTAGAATTATTTAGAATTAGCACTGCACTAATGACAATAGTTACCATCTACCTGAAATGCTAGTCTTAAGATGTGACAATTAATTACTGATGTCCAACCTGAATACCATCTGCCTTTACACTATTAGCTAAACTCATGGTTTTACTTATGCTGTAGTCATGCACTACAACAGATAGCATCTGTTCAGCAGTCCTTACAATTTTCAGTGTCTTTGTGTAATATACACTGTAAGACAGTCTACATAAGATTATTAAAATAAAAACTTAAAAGAATTCCATAATGAAAATAAGCAGGGGTCATGTTGATCATCACAGGCAAAATCCTTAATTAAAGAGGCTTCCAAATGGAACAGTTGCTCAGAAAGGTGAATTTAGCAATTACACGTTATGAATCTCAAACCCACAACGCAGACTCTTTGGGAGGGGAACTAATGAGTTGAACACAATGCCTAACTTAGGCTAAAAAGTGGTAATTCTGAGACAAAATAGAAGTATGAAGCACAGACCTTCCTAACCAACTAAATGAACATAAGATCAGAATGATAGCAAATAATTAAAGCCAATTTAATTAAATGCACATGACTGCATTTCAAGTCTGAATAATAATCCAGCATCCCTAAATTAAAGCAGTAATACAGCTCAGCAGTCACAAAAAGGTCTGACGGCACGACAGCCAGTGCACTCCCCAGGCATGGCAGGCAGGAGTGGTGCGCGCCCTGGCCCAGCACTGCTTGGCCAACACCATCACCCCCCGGCTCCTGCCGGGGCAGCACCGAGCCTCAGCCCCCACAGATCACACCTTACCCCAACTGTAACCCGTCCTCAGCTGGAGATGTTACAAATCTAAACTACTTTGTACATTACCATATCCTGTTTGGGGTTTTTGTGTGTGTGTGACTACTGTACAACTCTAAAACATTTTACTAGAAATCAGAAGGGTACGTCTGAACTTGCTCATGCCACCCAGGCCTGGGGAGACACAATGCTGTATCGTAAAGAAAGAGGAAAGAGGCATAAATGAAAAGCACAGATGATCTAAGACAGCAAGAGATACACTCCAAGGATGGGACAGGACTCTGGGAGACATGAAAAAATATCTACATGCTTTTTCACTTGTTTGCTCACTGACAGGACCTGTTATTACACCTGGCTTACATGAACATAACCCAAGTTGGCCATTAAGAAGGAAACTGAAATTACACTCAGCTCCGTTGGGCAGGAGAGGTGGGGCGGCGGGGTGTGGAGAAAGAAGTACTTCATTTGCTCCCATCAATGAAGAAAAAACACCAAAACCAATTTGTGTCTCTTATGTGTTTAGTGAATTTCTACTGTCTCCAGCCAACCTCCATAACCCATGCCAGTCTTGTCTCTTAATATACCCTCAGGCCTGACAGAAAGAACAATATAAGTTAATGCCCTGTATTTGGAGACACAGCACAGTTCAAGATCAGTTGTGCTATATTCCAAACCCTTAATCAGCAACAAGCACAAAACTAACTTACTTAGACTTGCCTTGCCTCTGTAGAGTAACAAAGCAATAGCAACTCATATGCCCAGGCACCCACACCGTAACTGCTAAAAAAGCATTCCCAAAATATATTAAAAGCATCTTAATGCAAAGTTGCACAGCAAAGTCTGACCACAACAAGTTTAGAGAACTAATCGTCCTAATCAGTGATTTCTCAAATACAAGGAACTCACAGCTAAGCTTCCTCTTTCCTAGCAAATGAAACTGTAGCCAAATTATAGCAAGCACCTGCAGTAAACATTAACCCTCCTCCACTATTCTCCAGTCACCTGGGGTAACAAGCAAGTCTTTTGCAGGTGCTCCTACAAATGCTCTGATCAAAACATGATCTTACTCCTATCTCAGAGTACACGGTCAACATATCTCTTCGGGTTATAAAAATGCAGTCTGTTCTCCCACTTGCTTTTATAAATCATTACTTGTAGCACAAAGAACCACATGAAACTAATGTCTCAGTAGAGCACTCTACGAAGGTCTACATCACCTGTATGTCTATGTTGAACTCACTTCATCACTCCTGTTTATGCTTCATTTACTGATTGCTTAACCATCTACTACAGCGACACATTCCACATACAAGGTTGAAATGAAGTTGAAATTTACCTTTCATGGTTCAATCCTTTTCAAACTCATTCTTCTGGATTATATGAAGTTCAGCATTGCCAGAACTAAACCCTACTGAACAATCACTACAGCATGTGGCCAACCGCTTTCCTAATAGAATTAACCCTAAGCATGCATGCATGCTTAAATTTACCTAACAATCTCTCTACAAGTGTCTCTGAAGATACTGTGCATGGAAGATTTATTTAGGCTCTCAGGCCTGCTCCCAAGTTTCAGTTGCCAGCTCTGTGACTGTGAAAGAAAAACACTGAAAGAAAAACAAAAAAGAAATAAATTTAATTTAGATGGACTGTAAAATAGTGATTTTAAGTGGGATAAAGGAAAGGATACACACTTGTCAGATGAAGCTCTAATGGCAGGGATATAGGAAGCCGCTAAGAGGGGAAAACACACACACTAGTTCTTTCTAGTCCCCCCATAAACAGGGGAAACATTTCCTAGTTTGAGAATTAGAGGGACTCTATCCTGTAACAGAGACAACATCCTCAAAGCTAGATATTCCACTTAACAGAAAGTTGCCTAACAGGAATGAGAAGCTGATGCCGAGGAAGCTAAGGTAGGAGAAACTCACCCCAAAGAGGTCACGTATTTTGCACTGTGCTACAAGTCAGAGGTGATAAGTAGCAGAACTCTAACCACACACATGCTAGGAAGTTTTACAGGGAACACAGGAGCAGTAGTACAGGAATACACAGCTGCCAAAACTACAATTATATGCTAGTTGACAGAGGCCTGGGGAACATGCATTGCTGCAGATGAGTCATGGCATGATGCTGTATTAACTCTACACTGCAAGAAAGCACCTCAACAACATCCAGACCCGTCAGCCCTGCACCCCCTGCCTTATAGGACACTTCAGGCTGCACTGGGAATACCTTTATTCCTCCCAAAGAACTGTGAAATCTTGATCGTCTACATTTGTGCAATCCCATCTGTTCCATCCCATGAACGCCACCTCCCATTTTTGCTCCGTCCCATTTCACTGTCTCTACTCATGCTATTAAACATGTCACCACAAAACTTTCAGATTCTAAACAGATGACGAGAGCTCTTATATCTCCTTGGAAGATGATTCTTGATATGTCCAACTAACAATTATTTCAGCAGCAACGAAAGAACGAGACTAAACATAACAAAAACCACCACAGCCACATCCCAAGCATTCACATACTAACTGTGCACAACAGAGCAGGGTTTTCAAGCCAGAGCGCCAAGAACCAAAACACAAAGCAAACTTGTGACAAGCAGCAACTTAAACCTTCTGAAAGCAGGAGACCCTACTGCTGGAACTGTTCAGACAATTATCTCACTGTAACAACAGGTACAGAAATGTTACTTTACTACCTCTCTCAGTAACAACAACCAAAAGCTTTTATGTCTAGATTATCAATCAGTTGGAATCTGAAAAAGAAATACATTGCAGGAGTAGTTATGTTATCAAACAATGCAAAAATCATACAGGACTGTGATTCTACAAATTGTAGACAACGGGGAAATTCTTCAGCAAGGGTACAAAACACAGGATTTACACCTCGGTTCACTTTTCTCCACTGCTCAGCAATCAATTTTCTCTCACAGAGAATAAGTTTCATGACTGCAGTGTTGTCAGAGAAACCAGGAATGCCTCTTATCACCAGAAAAGTAGTTTGGGCTATTTTGTATATCCACCACCCCAACCCCCCCAAAAAAAGTTGTAAAGTATCTTTTTTTTCTAAATTGGCACTGCAATCACAACCACTTGAAAAGTACAAATCTAACAGAAAAGACTAAACTTGAATTCTCTGATTGGTAAGGCTAAACATCAAGGACTTAATGAGCAGCTAATAAAGACTTGTCTTTTACCTTAAAAAAGAATATTAAAAATATCTCACAAAGAGGATGGCTCACAGCACCCCAAAATTACACAGTAATCACTACCATTTGTTATACATATGAAGGAACAGAGAAACTTCATCAGCAGGGTAGAGAGCGAAAAATGGAAAGACCAACTGCTGATACTGAGCAACTAAAAGCATACACCAGAAACCAGCAGAAACTTTACACAAAATACTTCATCAACCACTACAAAGGCTGCAGAGAGTTAATTTTATGTTAACAAATGTACAGAATGCAGTAACCTGTTCAAGAGATCTCTACTTTAGGACAACAAAATAAATCAAAGTCTAAAATTATTAACATTTTATTGTGCATTAGAAAAGTACTTTTAAAACAACACTTAAAGCACCAGATTCTGAATAGTGATTCAGGAACCAAGAGTCAATACCTAAACAAACTTAGTAATTTTCTTTATTTTCCACTTGGATAAATAAAACGGATGCTGCAGCACACTTTGCTGTATCTGTACAGGGATGGCCAAAGTCTAAGGAAGCATGGTTTAGGCAACACAACGAACACTCGGCAATGCCTTTGAATGCTGAAGCCTGTATTAGTTCGTAGCACCTCATCTGCTTTTTCAACAGCAGACTAAGCACGTTTCCTTTTACATCTGCCTTCTTTTCAACATGAGGTCTTAGGTAGATTCAGAGCATTTGTTCTTCCTTGTCTTTTTTCTTCTTCCATTCAAATTTACTCTTTCAGCAGATGGACAGTCTTAAGGATACCTCAGCTATGTCCACTGGTAAACAAGACCGAAGAACATTTAGAAAATTAACAAGTAGAAGAGGTAGTAAAAGCCAGAGACTTTATTTAACAATATTTCAAAATGTTATTTGAGATTTGCTTTAAAGAAATAGATAAGTTCTCTGCACAGTGACTTTCACAGTTGTAAAACATGTAACATGGACTATAAACATTAAACTTCAATAGAAACTGGTAGGTCTCTCCCACAAATACCATAATCACAGTAATAGAGTGAGCTCTTTAAGAACTACAGGAAGGAACCCACGAAAAATAGAGCACCCTTCCATGCAACGAACTTTCAGACAAATTGCACAAGATAGTAAAAGGGATGCCTGAACAAAGACCAGCCTAAAACTGCACAAATAAAGCTGAAGGCCTAAAATATAACCTAGTTCCTATGTGCTGAATCAATGCCAAGCCCACTGAATTAGCAACAAAACAACTCTACCCCCTGTTGCTTCTAGAAACCCGTACCGCAGGAGGGAGAAAGTTCCATGCTAGCATTTCTTTCTAAAATAAATAAATGCAAAAATAAAAATGTAGTGCAGATAAGCTGTTACTGGTTATTTTAGCTGAATGTTTTTTAGTAACAGGTTTTTCTTCCTCTTCATAAAAGGAGAAGTTACTGTTCATTCTTCTGGTATTTGTAAGTCATTAGTAACACCTTTCCCACCCCCAGCACGTTCTACAATGACTGAGGAGGGAATGCTTTGGACCTGAACAGCCTCAAGCCAATAGCAATTATCACAAAATAACAAGCATACATAACTGCTTGATCCATCAAAACGCATTCAAAAAGGCTGGGCCAAAAACCATTCATTCCACAGAACTAGAAACCTATAGAGGCCAACAAATGCTAATGTGACTACCCACTTCAGAAGTGAATTCCTTCTATGTCTGACTATACATGCTCAGTTCCATTTTTCAGAGAGAAAGTACCGTTAAGTGGCACACATACTGAATTCCCTTCCCAAACATCTGGCTCACATTATTTGAGAGCTCCCAGCTCGCCCACTTCTTTTTCACAGTAGGCATTACTTGTCTGTACCATGAGAGTTTCTTCCTCCAGGGTGTATCTCAAAGGGAGCACTCTAGTAGGTCTGCAGGCATATCGGAACTGTACAGCGAGTCATGCTGCCAAGAAACCAAAACCAGTTTTAGAACCGGTGAAGCTACACTGTCTTCAGAACACGAACAAATACCATGGTACAGCCCTACACTGATAACAGCTGGTCCACACAGAAATGGGTGGCTCAGACTAGCAGGATGCTATGCAAGATTTGTTCAGAATACTGCCTACCTTCACATTGTAAAAGCAGATATAAAAATAGATTCAGCTCTTCTGCTGGTTTCCCTTTGCCTTTTTTTTTGCTGATGCAGTTCCTGATTTTTAATCAGCAGTGCTGTTATTACAGTATCTGTATATTGCGGATTCATACTGCGCTCTCCCCCCAGGCAGAGGTAGTCTTTGCTGTGAAAAATTGTAGCACAGCCCTCAGTTTTCACCTTTGGATATAGCCACTGCTGCAAGCAACAAGGGGAGCTTGTACAGAAAGAAAATTTTTGAAACGGATGAAAGGCAAGGGAAAAAAAAGAAGAAAAAAGACTAAAAGACTTCTGCATCTCCTGAATAGAGTTCAAATCAAGAATAGGGCAGAATCCATGCAATAAACAGAGATAAGGAATAAGATTTTTGTAACAAGTCATAAAAATTTATTTCTATAATTAGAAGACAGCATTACATCAACATTCAGTTTCTGCTAAGTCAACTTATAAGGCAGGTTGTATTGTTACAACCTCTAGTGAGCAATAAAAGTCTGTCTGATGCTGCTTTTCGTTTTATTTTCTTTTTCAGTCTTGTAGTTGGATAGAACACACTAGAAATGGTTCTTGACCATCTCCCTTATAATGGAACAAGAACTGCAGGTAAAGGTCACATTTCCTAGAAGAACTTTATTCCAGCATCTCTTCAATAAGTGTTATTGACTCAAAAGCTTAGGAACATGTACAAAATGGCTAATCAAAACACTTAAGTAATAGCTGTCAAAGATGCTGTGACAATAGACAATCTTTCACCTTAGTGAATATTTCTATATTTTTCTCAAGGTTATAAGTTTTGCATTAAGTTAACAAATTCCAGCAACAGTGCAAAGCATCGATTTAGAATAGGCCCTTGCAAAACTTTTTTTTTTCATAGTGTAAACAATATTAAGTTTAATTTCAATAAATGTTTGAAACTTGAATTATGTTAAGCAATACTTACTACTACTAATTAATTACTTCACTGTATAGGACAAAAAAAGATTAAATCCCTTCTTAACGTTCTATCTGAACTTCCCAGATGACTTACTGTAAAAAAAAAGCCACATGCTTTCTTAAAAAGGGATTGACGAGATATATTCAAGAAAAGTTGGGAAACTGTGTATATTGGCATTTCCTCTACAGAAAGATGGACAGCATCAGCAGTAAGTTATGCACCACATGCTAAAAATCTTAACTGCCACTCTCTCAAAGAAAACTCTGTTGTCTTTTATCTCACTACATGCTTTTGACAAGCCATGGACTCCCATTTTCTCTGTACCCTCCCACTGAGTATTGCCGTCTGCAACCAGGATCTTCTAAAAGCCTTCTCAAGGCTGGAGAAACCCAGTCTCTCCTCATACAACACATGCTCCCAAACCATCTTGGTGGTCACTCCACTACATCAACCACTGCTCTCTTTTCCTGGGAAGCCCAAAAGTGGGCCCAAACTGGATCACTGGACACAGCACCCCAAACACTGTCTCGCAAGTACCACAAAGAGCTGAAGGACCACTTTCCCAGACCTGCTGGCTACACAGCCAGGCTGCAGTTTGCCTTTTTTGCTACATTGATGGCTCATGTTCAATTTGTCTACCTGAATCCCAAAATATTTTTCTGCAAAGCTGCTTTCTAGTCAGTCTGCCCACCCCCACCTTCACCACTAGCTAGGGTGACACCAACCCTAGGATTTTGCATCTGCCTTTGCTACATGTCACATGGTTTCTGTTAGCCCCTTTCCTGCTCTATTAAGGTCCCTCTGAACCACAGCACTGGTTTCCAGCTTATCAACCACCTCCCCCAGTTTGGCATAGCCTACAAACTTGCTGTAGGTACATGACATCCTGTCTTCCAAGTCTATTACAGTCATTAAATACATCAGTCCCAGTGTGAAACCCTGAGAGACGTTATCAGCAATCCGAGCAGTAACAGGGCACATTCATACACACTTGTGGCCAGAAGCATCGCTATATTGAGTAGAAAGGCAGTTGCCCTCTTCACCACCTCGTATTCTCACATACAGCTACCATACTTGTAATACTTGCAGCCAGCTCCAGCTTCATCAACAGCCTATAAAGGAGAACATTCAATAGGTGGATTTGTAAAAATTTACTTTAGATGGAATTTGTAGCCAATATTTTTGTTCTCTTGAGGGGAAATGAAATTTCCAGTGGTCTGTAAATATAGCAGCTTTAAAAAAAGTTACCTAATTTCACAAAGAAGAAACTACACCCGGTAATTTCTGCCTACCACCTCAGCATTGGGGTTTTTTTTTTGTTTGTTTGATTTAATATATGTATATACATACACACAAATAAACTATATTAAATTGATGCCTTGATTATGACCAGAAACTAGCAGTCAATTTCATATGCAATTACCAGTATTACTCTGTAGCTATTCCTGTCCCAGCTACTGCAACTTTTATTCAGTTTTTAGTTCTCAGTTTCAGATTCTAGATGTAAACTTATTTCTATTCTAAAGTTATCAACACTTCATTTTCTAAAAAGAGAAGGTATCAAAAATTTTAGGTAGTTCCTCACTTTGCTGCACTCCATCTTTCCTACGTTTCTCCCAATAAAATTCCTAAAGCACAGGACAGCTATCTGAACCTTGACAAGCCAGAAGTAGCTTCTGGAACACTATGCATCAGAGAAATTAAGGTACAGAGAAGTTAAATTTAAGAAAGCCATAACAAGGTGAAACTGAGAACTCATTCGTAGTTTTACACAAACAGCTGTCACAAATAAGGCTTTTTGGACCAGCACTCCACTTGATTGTGAAAAGAGCATACCTACTCCAGAGTTGCACTACTAATTAAAGAATCAGCTTGAATAATTCAGTACCTAGTTTCTGCTTAGCTAAATACAGAAAGATCAACTGCAAAAACGGAAAATGAGATGTAACTGTTTAGCAATATCATGAGATGCTCAAGAAAGGAAACAAGCATTTTGTGAAATCAGGAATAAAATTCTTTTAGCAAAGTGTCATGAAAGACAACTTTGCCATCTTTCAGTACAAGCAGGACACAATTCAAATGCAAGACAGACCAACACTGGAATTAATGAATAAAACTTAATGTTTTGACTAGTCTAAGCTACACAAAAGTATTCAGATAATAATTCTCCACTGAAGCAAGACATCAGTCTATGTTTTCAGCTTTTTTTTCAGCTTTTCTTTCAACATGTTTTGCATTAAGGAGATGAAATGTGGCCAGCACAATCACACGTCTGGGTTTTTTGTTTAGGGTTGGGGAAGCAGAACAAGATGACAGCAGGTGTTTTAAAGTATTTGGAAGGAGAGGAGAAATAGCATCTTCAGCTCTTTTGAATGTACAAGACACAATCCTGTATCATCCCACCTCCATCATACTGATTGTCCCTCCCGAAACACAGGATCATTCACATGGAGTAGTTCACCTCTGCTCCAGCAGCAAACACAAACATCACTAAGTGACAATGCACCTCCTTCCTCTCTCTCCCTCGCTTGGGTTCCACCCATTACAATGGGACAACCAGCCAGATTCTGCCCAAGAATTAATAACTTTCCCTTCCTCTCTTACAAAAACTCTTCAGTTAAGTTTAACAAGCAAAATGCCCACAAAAGGTACTGCATGATATCTATTAGATGGCTGCCCTGTCAGGAAGTCCTAACCAGTATGAAAGCATTCATCTTGTAATCATTCTGCTTAACGCCAGGAAAACACTTTACCTCCTCACCTTCAAGTCAGAAAGAGATCAAGGGGGGAATTTGAAAAGTGTAATTTAGACTAAAAACATTCAGCGACAGCTTGACAGCTCTGAACATTCACCCCCAAAAAACCTGAATTATGCAACTTGTCTAATATTGTTACCTGTAATTTTGTATCCATATGCAGCCAGCTGTCCAGCCATATATTCACCATCTGAATTATTGTGAGAACATCCCCATGTACGAATCCAGATTTTCTGAACACCAGGAATAATGCTGTTAAGTAAAAATGAATTAAAAAGGCAAGTTAAAAGATAAACAAGCTTCCCCTTTAATTTCACTGAACAGACTCAATTAATTGTAATTCTCCAAATCTAAAATAAGCAACACAAACACTAACAGCTCCAAATCAGCTGGGGTAAAACATTATAATTATCTGATTTTAGTGTAATGGGTATTAGGTCTGGCTGGGAGAGAGTTAACTTTCTCCACAGCAACCACTATGGTGCTGTGTTTTGTATTCGTGACTAAAACAGGGTTGACAACACATCTGTTTTAGCTATTGTCAACAGTGCTTGCACAGCACCAAAACCTTCTGTTTGCCACTGTCCTCCAGCCCACCACAAGCAGGCTGGAGATGGACAATGGGTTGGGAGGGAACATGAACAGAATAGCTGACCCAAAATGACCAAAAGGATAAGCCACACCGGATGGCATCATGCTCAGCAATAAAAATTGGAGGTTTGGTCCTTCCAAACTAACCACTGTTCCAAGACTGGCTGAGCACTGATCTGCTTGTGGGAGGTGGTGAGCAATTGCTTTTGCATCACTTGGGGTTTTCCCCTACTCAGCTGTCCTTATCTCAACCCACAAGCTTTCTCACTTTTCTCTTCCAATTCTCTCCCCAACCCTACTGGGAGGAAGGGTGAGTAAATGGCTGGATGGGTGCTCAGCTGCTGGCCAGGATCAATTCACCAGAAGTGGCAAGAAAAGAGCTGTAGAATGGAGAAGGTATGAGAGCTGTAGGATAAGAGGAGATTCAGTATGCTGCAGTTATGTTAAAAACAAACAAACAAACTAACTTTCTGAAAATTATCAAGTCACTTAACAAGCGACCTTCAAGTGACTGCACTGAAATTAGGCCACCAGCAAAGAGTTAGAGCTAAACTGCAATTTTTTGGTATTATGGCACTCTTTGATTGTAGTTCCCTCCATACAAGCCACTTTTTATAAAATCTTAATTTAAGCCTGCCACCAGCCACGCTAACATCTGAAAGCACACATGGGCTACAGCGTGGCAGATGCACACCATGGAGTCAGTGCACACAATGGATTAAGAACCAGCAACAAATTCCACACAAAGCTTTCACTGAAACTCCTGGGATAACTGTGCCAGTGAGCTAAAGATGCCAGTACAAGAATGACACCCATCCTGGAACATAGTCTATTGCCCTGCCCACATCTTTCCTTCTTCTCTCTCCCCACACTTCTTTTTTCGAAGACATTTCCCCTAGCTAGAAATAGAAATTTGTTGACAGAAGAGTAACAATCATTAAGTAGACACGTGCAACACATGTTGCACACATACAATGTATATAGACTTCCTACTATGTAAACAATATATTAAACGTGCTTTCTTGGGTCAAGAACACTAAAATACAACCTGTTAGATAATATACAGCACCTGAACACTGAGGAGAATGGAGTGCTAGTGTGAAGTATCTACAGACCACCAGTTCAGCTGTACATACACTCCTGGCAGAATGGGGTAAATGCACCTATAATTACAGGGCTTCACATAAAGGTGCGTTGTTATGCTTATAAAATCTTTTTGTAACACTAATGAAAAACAAAATTGTATTTCTTGTGCATTCCAGACACACTTATTTTCATTTTTATAATGCACCAGCTTGGAATTCGGGGGGGGGGGGGGGGGGGGGAACAAAACAAAAACCCCCACCAGAAACCAGATCTCTGAACTGCAGCAGAAACTACAATGAATAACTGAGTTCACCTATACTTTAATCAATTCCACTGCAGCAAAGATATGTTCCATAATTATTGCATACGATTTCCATGGAAATAGAGCAGTAAATTCAAAAGAAGTTCCACTGCATCACTTGCAGGATGTACATACAAAAAGAACAGCCTTTGCAAATCCCAGGTTCCAGCAACCAGGTGGAAAGACTGAAGCAAGGATGATGTACCCTTGGTGGAAGAGGGTCAGGTCAGGGAACACTTCAGCAAACTCGACATCACAAGTCCCTGGGCCCTGATGGAATATACCCACAAGAGAGGAGACAGTCCAAAGAAGGGACATGAAGACAATTAAAGGACTGGAGCACTTTTTATAAGAGGAAAGGCTGAGCGTGCTGGGACTGTTCAGCCTGGAGAAGAGAAGGCTCCGGGGGATCTCAATGTAAGTAAGTACCTGAAGGGAGGGGGCAAAGAGGACAGAGCCACGTGCTTTCCAGTGGTGCCCAGTGAGAGGCCAAGAGGCAATAGAGATGGACTGAAATGCAGGGGGTTCCATCTGAACATCAGGAAACACTTTTTGACTGTGAGGGTGACCGAGCACTGGCACAGGTTGCCCAGGGAGGCTGTAGCATCTCCCTCTTTAGAGATATTCAAAAACTATCTGGGCATGGTCCTGACCAACAGGTTCTAGGTGGCCCTGCTTGAGCAGGGGGTTTGGACAAGACAACCTCCAGAGGTCCCTTCCAACCTCAACCCTTTTGTGATTCTCAGAATTGTATTCATATTTCTCATGCCAGATGTCAAAAGGCTATGCCAAGACTGCATTCTGAAGAGCTCAGCTTCTATTTAGGTAATCAAGGTGAAGCAGACAATTTTTCAGAAATGTTTTACACATAAAAGCTTAAGGAACAGGAAACATTTTTCCAGTCTGATTACTCCATTAATCAATATCTCAGTCACAACTGATTTCTACAGAAAGTTTATCTAGAAATCTGCTTAAGATTTATCATTCATTATCACTACATTATATACACACCATTTCACTCATTTTTATCTTGTATTTAGATTTTACATGAGAAAATAAGAACTCCCACTATATTTTTGGAAATTGACAGTGCCCACAAGATATGAGAAAAGCAAGAAGACAGGGTCAATGGAACAATTTACCTGTCACTTGGGGGATCATCATCTGCCTGAATATTTTTTTGTGAATTGCGTTTTCGCACTTTTGGAAAAACATTCTTTCTTACAAACTGCCGATCATGTGGCTTCAAATCTTCTGCTGACACAATATCTTCAATATCTTCAAGCACTGAATCACAGGCAGCAGGCATCTTCAAGAAGCATTAGAGAAGTCTGGTATTAGCAAGCATTTGAATACAAAAACCAAGGCTTAGTACCTACTGCATATGTGCTCATAAAGAAAAGTCAGATATATTTCTACGTACACCTGCAATATATCATACATAGGAGGGATATTGAGCACATAAAAACAATCAACTGTCAGAGATATTTCCTGATCCCCTCTTCCCCTGAGATCACAAACGCAGGCAGGGAGAAACCTACAAACCATATAGTTTGGCTGGTTTTTAAAATAATCTGTACCTTGTCATCTTCCCATTCAAAAACCCTGCAGCTCCTCTGACATGACATATCCAAGATACAAGTATGTTTAATCATGTCAGGCATAATGGGTTCATGTTATGTGATAGATATGCTTCCACTCACATCGCAGGAGAAGAATGAAAGCGACAGCATTCAAGTGCCTGCTTCAGAGGCTGTTCCGGCACTTTAATTTGTGTGCTGCAAACAGGTGCACAGTATTTCAATATGTCTTTCAATAGTCCTTTTGAAAACAAACAAACTATTCCTAGAATTCCTGATCCCACAGACTTTTCATTTTAAACTACTTCATTCATCAGGACAGCAAAATAAAAATTCTTGTCCTCAGGTATAAGATATTAAACAAATATACCTAGCTAAAATAAAATAGCTAGATTATCATCTGGCTTGTATAATATACTAGATGATTATTAAAATCTAATTACATTTTCCACAAGAAAGTAAATATATATGCATATATATCTCCCAGCAGATCTCAAGGTCCAGATCAGTTTTCAGGAAAGGAACAAAAAAGTTATTTGCTAAAGGAACGTATTAAAAAAAGTACTATGCCTCACACTGTGCTGTGTGTAATTCCAGTGGTAAATCAGACTTTATTCTGATTAAGAAAGTTGGCTTTGTCCATGTCTCAACAGTTTACTAAGGAAATCACACAAGGGCATTTCACAGAGTTTACAGGGAAAACACAACACTTTCCTAACTGACAATGAAGAACAAAACAAGGCTTTAATTTGTTTCAAACCAGATTTCAGGAACAGAAAATTCAGGCTACTGGCATACAAAATACTCTCAGATGTTTCAATTGAATTATTCAAGAACATAAGAAGTTAAACACCTGTGCCTTTTCCCAATACGAGTCCTTCAGTCAATCTTGCAAAATATACTTCAGAATAAAACTTCACATAACCTGAACCATTACACATTTGCATTTAACTTAATAAGGAATATAACAATGTCACAAAGAGGATGCATCTGACAAAGACATTTAAGCATTTAGAATTCTTCTAGATCAAAAATCCCAGGGTCTATAAAAAATGCAGCAAAGGATGAACAAAAATTAAAAGCTGTGAAAAGTCTAACAAAAGATAATAATGGGGGGAAGTGACATCCCCTACACTACTTTATGTACAGTATATACAAATAGGTAAAGTTATCAGCTTAATACAGGAAAGGAAAAGAAGGTTTTGATTTATTCTTTTTTCTCTTTGAGAAAAATATCTGATATAATGGAGCAGCTGGCAAAACAAATAAGCTTAGTTTATTTCAGTGGCCTACAAAAGAAAGAATACAGCCAAAATAGCATTCATACCTTTTTAAGAAAGGTCTAAATCCTCTTGGACAATAATCCTGGGGAGGAAAAAAAAAAAATAAGGACATGGCAGGAACAAGCAGAACTAGCGGACCGAAAACCATGAGTTCGAGTTATTGTCCAACAAACATTCGTCCTCCCTTCGCAGAAATATGTTTCTTGCTCAGTTTGACCTCGTTAAGACTGGGTACGCATGCTGACTGGCTGACAAGGTGGAACAGCAGCCGCATTTTCCCTGTCCTTCCCTGAGCAGAGACACTAATCTTCTTGTCCTTCTTTTATGGAGTCTTTTTTGTCAAAGTCTGATGTATTTAAGTTCTTTCAGACCTCCTCCAGGATCTCTGTCTTCAATCAGAAGGAAATCAATCTTCAATCTGTCTTCAATGATTTTGAATTAAATAAGGGAAAGAGATTAACAGTAAACGTCACCTAAAGGGAGTCACACCTATTTTTGTTAAGTACAAACACAGTAAAGTTCTTTTTAGAACAGATTACTTGGTATCTGCGCTAGTTCCACATGCATGCATGAGATCTCTTCTTCACAAGCAAATAAATAACTACCTGCAGCTACTGATGGATTAACTGAAATAAGAGGCAGTAATAAAGTTGGAAGTTAATGTATTCTTCTTATACTGTCAAGCTGTACCTACAGAATTTTGCATTCCTCTTTAAAACCCAAATGTTAGTAAATAAAAAACAAAAAAAGTGTCTTTAATGTCTTGACACAAACAAGACGCCCCTCGCTCCAGTCTATTTCAGTCACCGCTCTCTGATCTTGTGCATACCAAGAGAGCGCTTCTTTCCACCGCACAAAGCTTCCACCCGGCTGGAAGAGGGCTGCTCTTTCCTCTATTTACCAATACGTGTCTCCGGTAAAGCCCCGGGGTTTTATCCCCAGCCTTACACGGAGTAGAAAAAAACTACAGTGTTAATTTAAAACCGACCCACGACCCAGCTGGGCTCGCCTCGGGGCTCCCCTATTCCTCTTCACCCCCACGGGCGAGCAGCGGCCGGGCCGCCGCCCGGCCCGGATGGAGCCCGGACAGCCACGAGCCCGGCTGCGCTCGGCCCCGCACCGGGCACCCACGCCGCCGAGGGCACCCGGGCCCCGAGCGGCGACCCGGCCGCCAAACCCCGCGGCGGCTCCCGCCAGAGGGGCCGCCTCCCCCCCAGCCCCGGCTTACCGCGGCGCCCAGGGGAGCCCTGCAGGGGACGGGAGGGCGGGCGGCGGAGGGAGGGAGGGAGGAGGGGACTCGGCCGCACCCCTCACAGCCGGGCAGGGGAAGGGTTCGGCCCAACGGCGAGCCCCAGCGCTCACCTCCGCCAAGCGCAGCACCAGCACCGCCGCCTCAGCTGGGATCCGCCATGACGGCCGCCGCCGCCCCGCCTCCAGCCCCGCGCACGCAGTAGCGCCGCGACGGCGGCCGGCAGCGGCCAGAACAGCCGCGGCGAGCCCGGCGGGGCGGCTTCGCCAAAGAGGGCGAGCGATGGAGAGAAGCGGGAGCGGCGTCGCTTCCGCCGCGGCGGGGACAGACCGGGGCGGCGCGGCGGGGCGCGGTACTGCCGCCGTCCCCTGGACGCCGTGGCGGGCCGGAGCCGTGAGGGAGGTCGTCTGGGGTCGTCTCTTCGGATGGCGGCGGTTGAAAAGGGCTGCGGGTTCCCCCGGTCCTCGCCGCCCTCGGGAGGAAGAGGGAGCCCCGTCGGTGTGTCCGAGCCCCGGGGCGCTGCCCCGCGGGTTGGGCCGGGGCGCTGGAGGCGCTGTTGTGAGGCTGCGCTCCAGAAGCGGGGACCCGCGCGGCGTCGGGTTGCCCGCCGGCAGGTGCTGTGCTGGCGCTGCTGGCGCTGTACTGGGAGCATCGGGTTTTGTGAAACTGGAGGTGAAGTCGTAGAGCTGAAAATGGAATTTCCTCCAGCGTTGTGCCCTGGCTGTGTCTGAAGTGCCAATAACCAGTATACGGGCACCGAGGCCGCGCGTCCTCTGCTCGGGTTTCCCCGATCCTTGGAGACTCGCCTTTGCTTTAACTGAAAATTAGGTGCGGCAATACATACCCACTTAAAACAGTTGGATTCTGATGCACCTGATCCAAATGAATTATAGAATTATAGAATCATGGAATGGTTTGGGTTGGAAGGGACCTTTTAAAGGTCACTAGTCCAACCCCCCTGCAGTGAGCAGGGACATCTTCAGCTAGATCAGGTTGCTCAGAGCCCCATCCAACCTGGCCTTGATTGTTTCTGGGGATGGGGCATCTACCACCTCTCTGGGCAGCCTGTGCCGGTGTTTCACCACCCTCATAGTAAAAAATGTCTTCTTTATATCTAGTCTAAATCTACCATCCTTTAGTTTAAAACCACTACCCCTTGTCCTGGCACAACAGGCCTTACTAAAGAGATTGACCCCTTTAAGTACTGAAAGGCTGCAGTAAGGTCTCCCTGCTGCCTTCTCTTCTGTTATGGCCACAACACCTTTTTATTTTTTATTATTAATTTCCTCAAATACAATGCTAGTAGCAACTTTTCTCTTTAGTCAGGAAGGCATTGGTTAAAATAGTTAATATTAGATGGCTAAAGTTTCTGGCATAATTTTCCTGCAATTTAGGGCTAGTAGCAACTTTTCTGATTAATATTTTGGAAGAAGTTTGTTTGGATGTTTAAACTTGGATAGCTAAAGCTAGGGCTCTAAGCAGACAAATTGGTAAGTGTACAGCTTCCTTGTTGATCGAAGTGTTACAGAGGGTGAGTGTAATATTATTGCTTTGGTTTTTATATACACACTTAACCTAAAATTATTATTTATATTGCGTCTTTAACAAATTTATTTTATTTTGAGGTGGCCAGCTTTGGAATATAAAAATCACCATTTCTTGTAGTTGCATTTCAAACACTAAGTTACTCTCTTTAGAAGGAGCCTTTGGAATCATCATTTTATTCTCCTGATAGCAGATTGTAGTCTCCCTTGAACTGGAGGGAAAGTGAATGAAAGCCCTGAGTGCATTCCATAATAGGCCTATTGGTCTGCTAGCAGATAAAACTTGGCAACTTCTGTGTATGAATATCATCTCACCTCCTTCTCCTTTTTCTTAAAAAGTGGTGCTTATTTCGTGTCATGCTTATCTGACAATGTTCACAGGCAAAAAAAAGGATAACAATGAGAGCAAAGTAACAGGAGAGGTTTGAAGAGGAGAACTGGGACAGAAAGAAACAAGCACTTCATTTACATCAGTCTTTCAGAACAAATCATTCTAGGCAGGACTATTAATATCACCCTGGCCTCATGATAGAGTCATTGGTACAGCTTAAGATGCATTTGTCTTTGTGATGGGTCTTTGTTGAAACACGCAAGTACTTTTCAGAGACACTCAGTCTCCAACTGAGGTGCTGAGTGGTGTGTAATTCATTATTTTTGCAGCATTTTTAGCCCAGAAGAGAATGGAGGGAAACATTTTAAAATCAGTAGTCACATGAATCTGTTTCACACATCCTCCTCCATGGTACGGTGTAAGTAGTCCTTAGTATGCCACTAAGTTACGATATTACTGGTCAGTACTTTAACTGCTTCCTGATAAGGTTAATCTTCCTTTTTCTTTTCAGTTTCCCATGTTCAGTTTTCTAAGTATTTGACATGCAGTCCGTGAATTAAACTTCTCTCTTCTGGGAGCACTGCACTGCACTGCCCTACAGTTATCTTGACTAGCCAAGTGTTACCTCTCTGGTTAAACAAAACTGGGCAGACATCAGTGCTGTTTTATGGTTGACTAAAAGGGCAAAGCACAGATAGCCTGCAAGACGTATCCAAAAGTCTCCAGATGGCCAAGGCTGACAAAACCCTACACTCATTAAGGGGAGGCAGCAAGCTCCAAGAGCAGCTCCCAGGCAGGAATAACCCATGAGTCCCATACCTAGTGACAGAAATAGGCCATGCTGATCAGTTTCAGCATGATCCGGCAGAGTCCTTACTTTGTCCTGCTGCCAAGAATTCATAATATCAAGCAGCCCTTGTGCCAGCACAGTCCTATTCTGTCCTAGGATGTAGCCGCAACATGGAAGGCACCCTTTAAGTGCTTTTGAGGCTCACAAATCTAAATTGCTTTGTAGCATACGCAAAATAACAAATAAAGCTGCACACAGACTGCTGGTAGCACAGCAGGTAGCAAGGGAGGCAGATGATTCCCTACCGCCTCCCGACTGCAGGAAGAAAGCTTCCCTATACTCACCTGGGAAAACAGTGGGTAAAAAAAATAGTCTCTCTTTTTCAGAGACAGCGGCTGGCGGTACAAATCCCAGTGACGGCCTTCTACAGACTGGCAACCTACATGCTCCAGTTCCCTGAATGTCCAAAGAACAGCTTTAGAATACATCCTTTTCAAGTTGCCTGCATGCCGTGCTTCCTACTCTTCGGAGCGGTAGACTCAAGTCTTTACAGGTTTTGCAGGAGTAGGTGGCTGGAAAATACAAAAACTACTAGGAAAGTAAAATACAAGCCTCAGTTTTACCTCATGGTTAGTAGAGGATACACCCTTAGTTGTTTTAGAGCATCTCAACATCCTCAGGGAAGGCAGGGCCCAATTTTTACAAGACAATCTTATTCTCTGATAACAAACATGCAGTTCTGTGTGGAAAAGTAATTGGGATGGCATGCAGGGAAAAAAAGGAGAGTCCTAAACTTAGGTACAAGAAATTTGATTTCTTAATCTGTTGCTGCAATTTAGGAGAATCGGGCTGGTCATTCATCTGCAACATTCAGCGTCACTCAGAATTGATAGCAGCCCATTTTATCTGTTGGATATGACACTTTCTCTCTGTCAGTGAGTAAAGAAATGCCCAGACTTAAAAAAGGCAAACCATTCTGCTGAGCTTTGCTTAGCTGTAGAGTAATATCCAGGCTGATCTTGCTTCAGCAAGAAAATCAAAATGGGGAGGTGAATTCTCCTTGTTTATGCTTTTGTTAATATCACTCCATTGGCTTTGCTGTACAGGCTCTTGGTTCACTTTGTCTTGAGAATCGTTGGCTCCAGGGACACTAATGGCATTGTGCATTAACTGTGTTACATACAGAAAAAACTGGCATGTAAGGCTAAATTTGGTGCTTCTAAACATGTAACAATGTCTCATGCTACAAAGAGTACCTTACGTATCTTTCATACTGTCTTTCTGCAACAAATATCTCCATGTCTGCATCAAGGCAGCAGTATAATGTACTCTTCCAGGTATAAGTCAAAAAGAATAGAAAGTGATGGTGTCCATTGTTTGTAGATGGACAAGTTCTCACTGTAGGTTCAAGGGCAGGAAGACACACACCCCTCCCTTTTTTTTTTTTCCAACTCCTCTCCTGTGTGTAAAGGAGCATGTAGTTGCCTATCACTCAGGCTGGTTTTGACAGGTTTTTCAGAATCCTTTTCCATCTGCCGGCAGCCAATGAATGCAGCACGTACAGGCCCCAATAAAACCTCCCTGAAACTAATATTTTGATGCTGAAAATTGTTGAGGTACACTGTGCTAGCTCACACAGGGGAGCAGGATTAAGTATTTTAACTGGCTGGTTTTTTTCCTCCTGCAACTCAGCACATCAGAAGTTTACAAAGCAGATACAGAAAGCAAAAGGAAGAGGAAAATTACATGAGAGTTGGCAATCAGAAGCAGATTCTATGGGCGAATAGTGCTAATAGCAGCCATTCAACACAGAAACTGAGAACAGGCCAGGGAGCTGTGACAGATCATACAGAAAGAGGACATTTATTGTCATCTCTGCTTCAAAGGGAGATCAGAGAATACAGTCCTCTAGCCCTCCTTTGTTATTTATTGAGAATATAGAAGAACAGAGGGTCTTCTCTGTAATCTTCCTTTCAGTACTGCAGTCTGCAGAAGTTAGCATATAGACAGGTACATGAAGAGATAAAATAGCAGCCTTCTCTTTGTGTGCAAGGAAGATGACAAAAGGCATACGACTCACTCAGAAGTGTAACATTTAAGCAAACAAACATATTACTGTGATTTTATTATCCTGATAGGGTTTTTTCTTTTAGTAATTGAAGGCCACGCATCTAGAAGGGTGGAACACCAAGACCATAGAGGTTTGTAAATGCATGTCTGGTGCAGGAGACTGCTGGAGGTGACTCAGGTAAACAGAACTTCTTTTCAAAAGCTACTGTTAGGAAACTTCTGGAGAATTATCAGTAGATAAACAGATCCTCAACAATTGCTTTCATGTCATTTAATCCTAGAATAACCCAATATGCTATGAAGTTTGCAAGAAGCCTGTTCATAATTCATATTGGGTGGGTGTGTGTGTAAATTAAAATAAACTTGTGTTATTCCAACCTCTGGCTCTCCCCTGTGTCTCTTTACATGTGTCTTTTATTCGTGTTTGACTCTGGCTTAAGAAAAAAAAAATGCTGAACTTATTGTTAGCATAATGAAAAAAAAGAAATGGGATTGAAACATACCTGGTGTCAAATGAGTGTGAGCACAAATAATGACAATAGTAACAGCTAGGTTCCAAGAAGCAGCATGATAGGCACCAAGAGTAAGAAGAATTTAAATAGCTGTATACAAATTAAACTCTTTAAAAAAATCCTTTTTATTGATTCATTACCATACAAAATTTATTCAAATTACATCCATTTGAAGTGGTAAGATCACAGCTAGAGAACAGGTCATCCTTTAATAAATCTATTTACAAAACTCACCATAAAAGCTTTTTTTTGTTGGGGTTTTGTTGTTTGTTGTTTTTTTTTTTTTTTTTACAGTATTTTACAGAGGGTTTTTTTTAAACTAGCATACAATGCAAAGCTAAATTAGATTAGTATTTTGCCCACGCACATTGGGACAAGTGTTTAATTTGTACAAAAAAACAAAAAATGGTCTGCGTTAGTCTTCATTTTCTCTTCCCCCGCAAAAGTGCCCCTTTGTCTCGCAAATCTTCATGCTCACACAACTTTTACTTTCCTCTTCCACAAGACGAAAACTTTAAATACTACAATTTTATTTACAGATCCACATCTAAAAAAACTCTTAAAAAATTACAAACCAGCTAGAAAATATTCTGGCAGTGTTTACAAATTAATTCTATTGTACAAAACTGCTAGATAACTAAAGTGTGAGTTGAGAACATACATCAACTTAAATACAACTGCTGAATGATCTATGCACACATTTGTACATATAAACACACACTTAACACTGTTTAACAGTTCTTTATGTGTTGCCCTTTATACATTTGTTATATTCCAAAACTCACACAGTCATACAGTTTCCTTATCAGTACTGTGACTTCTTGCCTTTTCATGTGTGAGCTTTCATAGCAGCAACTCAATGGTACCAGAAAACCTGCATACATAATATTCTACTACAGTACAAATAGTACTAATTTTCTGAGTATGTCAGATAAGCACAACAGTAATGCAAACAAAAGGATTATATGGGCATCATCTAACCAACATTACATTAATTTAGCCCAAAACATGGCAACATATTTTACACTCAAAAAAAAAAAACATTATTTAAGACTTCTTAGAATTCCTCTCACGTTCAAAAAAATAAATATTGGTACTATACTATACTACCAAAGATCTTCAAAAAATAAATGCAATTCAGTTGATGTGGTACTTACAGTTATGTACTTTGGAAAAAAATTAGTTCCGTTTTGCTGGCGAAGAGAATTATAAAAAGCTGTAAGCAGAGGAAGCTAACCCACTGAGATAAATATGATATACTGAACAAACAAAGCTTGGCATAAGTGTTTTCCATAGAGGGAAAAACCCACAGTGCATCTCTAGTAGGCACTTAACACAAAGCCCCACTTAGTACCACAAAAATTTATGTACCAGTTCTAATGCACACCGGGGGCAGTAAAATTGAACTGTGCATCTTCGTTCTAGTTTAAAAAAACAACCAACAAAAACTACTTTCACACACACACACGCGCGCACAAGCATTTTTAAAAATCTGTGATTACTACAAGAAGTGGCAGAACTTTATACTTTTCAATATTTGCAATATACACTACATTTACAGTGTATTTTTTATTAAAAGCTTTTAAGGACATAAGTATTTGACCTCATAATGAGACATATACATAGCTCAAAATGAGCCTTATGACAGCAATTTAAACATTCCCACAAGTAGCTGAAGAATCCCATTTCAGGCTTTTGCATTACTTCATATTTATGTTCACTGCAGGTACAATCCATGTTGTAACACTCAAGAGACATGCATTCTCTGCAGAAGGCACGACCTGAAATACTATTATAAAATTGTTATCTAGGACTAAACCAGTTCATTGAGCCCTTCTCCGTAAGCCCACTTGTCACGGTAAGCAGAGACTGGGGGAGTGTGAAGACAAACATTTATGGTCACCTGCTTGCACTTGCTGACTCACAAGGTGCTGGAGCTTGGGGTCAAGGAGAAGGCCTTGCTGTAAAAGCCTTCACTTGTTGTTTATAGTATTTTAGGGAGATTTAATTAAAATATCAGCACTGTTTGAGAGCCTAGTTTATTTAATAATGCTATTTTATAGTAAGTAGGGGACAACTCAATGATGGCAGGTTTTTTGATTCCATTAGAAACATGATTTGGATATGGACAGCATTTAAGAAAAATCAGCTGTATATAAATTCATCCACCAGCGAAGGAAGCTTCTCTAAATCATAAGCATCAAAGAGGTCACTGATGCCTTCTTCATCCCCAAGGCTCAGCAAATAATCTTCCTGAAGCAGAGGAGGCAGCAAATTCACAAATGGTCCTTCAAAGTTTGAGGGAATTTGGTCCTCGGTCTGCTGGAGAAGGTTGGCTGGAGAAGCCAATGGAGAGATTGTTGCCATATTTACTGAGCAGTCACCTTGTCCTGAGTTAGCAGAAGCCACTTCTGTAAGAGGTGGGAGAGAAAAAATAAAGATGACACATATAATCTCATTAGAAATATTAGACACAGATGAAACAAAGTAACCACTGCATAAAGGGCCTTTTGTAAAGCATCATTCCAACAAAAAATGGCCTCCATATAATTTCTAGCTTGTGTTTGATATGTTACAAAGGGCTGCTCAAAAACATGCATGTTGCTATTGCCACTGACTTTTCTTTTACAAGGTTTAAACAACTGCTGGGAGGGGAAATCGAGTGTAGGTGAGATGCCCATTTTTCAGTGGAATTCATAGTCAAAGTGAAAATTGTCTAGGCAACAGGTATCATCAAGTGCCACTGTGTAGCTGCATATGCCCATACACAGAGATTTCTGCCTCTTGTGTTGAGGTGAATCTTTGCTGCTACTCTCCTATTTGAAAACAAACGGAACAAGATAGTTTCTCTCCTCGATATTGCGTTAACTTAGGTTACATAGGTCCATATGATATGCAAATATGAAACGTATTTTAAACAACTGATGCAGAAGAAAGCATTTATAAGCCAGAAAATCATGGTGGGAAAAAAGATACCTTAGCTTTTCACTTCTTAGAAAAATAAAGCCAAAAAATAAGAGCTGGATATCTGAAGTTCAAAATGAAATCTTGTGTGAGAGCACAAAGGAAGGCCATTAGTATTACAAAGAAATATTTTTACCTTTGGAAATGGTTTTGGAAATATTTCCGTTGTGGTCCTGACTATAGGTTTTCATTGGACTGAGGGCATCGTTTTCCTCTGGGCACAGATAAACTTCAATAGGTCCTTGAGTACTAGATAAATGTATCAATGCACTCTGCTAACAAAACAAACATTAGTGAGGTGTTATACCAATGAACACTACAGAATATTGACAATATTGAGGAAATTCGTATTGGGGTGTGTCTGAATGAATTTTTTACTAATCAGAAGAACCTGAAATCCCCTGTGCCCTTTTTTTTAAGACGTGAAAGGCTTGGCTGATGTATCTTGTAGACTGGAAGAGTACGTACAAGCTTTTCCCACTGTCGGTAGTGCAGAAATCTCTGAAGTCCACCACTTTATGCATTGTATCATAACCAGAGAGGTATAAAGGATTGAACTCCTAACATTTTCTTACAACCATAATAACCTGGAGCATTCTGATGTAATGGAACTATGGGATGCAAGTCACAGGTTTTGTTATTATACATAATATTATTGGATGTGTTTGTCTAAATGTTTCTGCTTTAAAAGAATGCCTAAACATCCTTTTCACTCACCCCAAAACCTTCAACACTAATTCACATTGAACTCAAGTAGCCTTACATAAGCTCTTCTGTTTATCAGGGCAGTTTTTCCAAATAAAAAAGAAGAGATGCCATTTTCTCCACCCAAACATGTTCATACAAGTCCTTTTGCACCCTCAAGTCAGCAATTCTAATTTTGATGGTGTTTCTGAGTAACAGAAACTCCTAATTCATCAAGAAATTATCTCTCCTCAGCTTTCACACATTGATGCAATACAACAGGATAACATATATAGACAGAAAATCTGCAAAGTTGGTTTTAGTGTTTTGATGGAAAAATCATAAATGGCTCCAGTTAAAAATAAACCTGCTCCAGCTGTATTGCATTAATAGTTTTAAAAAGCATGAATACAGGCATTATATACCTCTTTGCAGACTTCTTTCAAATAGATTTCATTGTGCCCTTTGACAAAATGTTCTTCATATTATTTGCATTCTGACAGTTATGTAGCATAATAGACAGAATTTACAAATACACAGAACTAGTGAACAGGGATAGCCCCAGGGCACAGAAAGCAGTTAGGAGTACTACTTAGGGCAATGCTATAGATAGTAAGAAAAAAGAAGGGAAGAGTAGAATTTGGGGAAGGTACTCTTGAGTGACTGCGGTATGCAAAAAAAAAGACACTGAAATGTAATTGCAAATGAGAGGAAGAAATAGGACTTCTACTGCCTGAAGCTGAAAATTAAATGAATAAGTTGGGTATAGGGGATAAGAGAGGTCTAGGTGCTAGTTTTAATGATTGTGTGCATCTCTCTACCCGCCTGTTTTCACTGAATTAAAAAAAATCAAAGCATAATGCCTAAGGGAAAGAAACAGGAAAGCAAGCAATGATAACAGTATATATTTATGGATACTGATAAAAGACATCCCTTCCTCACTGCAGCAAAGTGATTTATTCTTCCAGAATCTGCACCTAGGTTCAAAGGGGAAATTAAGGACAAAGGCAGGGGAAAAAAAAGATGGAAACCATAATGAGCCTAAGCAAGTGGAGAACAGGCCTAGGAAAAGTGACAGGTAACCTGGAGTCTGTTCCCGCCTGCCCAGAAGCAGGTGGCCCTCGGCTCAGTGGAACCAGCCCAACAGTAGGGATGGAGGAATAACGCAGAGGTATGAACACAGCACAGAGTTTTCTGGGGTTTAGCGCTATGTCCCATTGCTCCTTGAGCGAAGAAATCAGGTACATTTTTGAATCTCTAAAGCAGTGGCTCGTGCAAGTTATTTATGTTTGCCCAACATACTTGGGTCAGTTGTAGCAACTGGGAATTGTCAGGCAGCTCACTTTTGCTGCCAAAAGATAAAATCTCAGGAGCCACTGAACCATGTGGTTCATAAACCATGAGAGGAATGACGAAAAGTAAAGCTACTTCCTGAGGATATCTTCAAAGAAAAGCCACCTGAAGTATTTTCTCTGCAACTGTGACATCAGGTAAGGGAGGGGAGAAGCAGCTAACTTATCCTAGACATCTTCCTGAGATAAGGAAAAGAAACAAACTGAGGACAAAAGAATGAGAGCCAGACATCTCATATGCAAAAGCTGGCACTTAGAGACTGTGGCTGGAGTAGTAAGGAGCAACAGAAGAGGGACACAGATGAACAGACAGCTTCAGAAATAGAAGTACTTGTAATAAAATAGGAAAGGCAATTCCCATCCTCTACAGACTGCACGACAGCAAACAAGAAGTGCACTAGCAGAATGTACACAGGTGTGTAAAATGAGGGTCAATGAAGCAAAGATAATGATGGAAGAAGGAACAGCAAGAATGGATTCTAGGAGTAAACCACAAGTTTCTACAGTAACTACTACTTCAGAAAAGAAAGTCCTACATGTCTATGACATCATATCAATAGTTTAGGATATCAGTAATATGAGTCATCAAGATGCTTAAGGTATTGAGTTACCCATGAACTTTATAGAGAATAATCTGTAAATAATGTGGATTACTCTGAAGGAAAGCAGGAATTGAGAGGAAAAGAACAAACGATGATTGCTTTTTTATAAAATTATTTTTAAAGATTCCCCTTCCTCTTTTAAAAAAATACCTCCAAAGTTTTTAAGGCAGGTGAATACAGGACTGTATGCTAATATAATCCAGCCTGAGCATCAGTTACCACAGGAAGACTCGCAACACACTTGCTCCATCTATAGAAAAATGATAGATAACCTGGCAGGAAAAGCCAGGTTCTTCTTACCTCTACTGGGTCAGGCACTTCAAGTCTTGTTTCTGGAGGAGCTTTCACAACTATAACAGTTTGGTCTTTAAGGCCACTAATTTTTCGAATATCTTGATACGTCACATAAGCTAATGTAATCACTGTTAAGGAAATTTTCAGCCCAAATTATAATATATTCAAACCATTAGAAGAGGCAGAATCTTTCATTTATTTTTCCATTTCCTCATGGCTACAGTGCTCTTAGTCCAAAGTTTTCTATTCTCTACACTGGCTGTGATTGCAGTGAAACTGTGTGAGAACTTCCCTTTGGTCTAACATCTCAGGCCACTACTGAGTGACAAAAGGGATTCTCCGTGCCAAGTCCTTCTCTCTCTTCTCCTTTGCATGCATAAAGCTACATAAGCTAAAGCTCAAGAACCCACAATTACTCACAGACTCTGCAAAGGAAAAATTTTTTACGCACTTGCTATGAAAATGCAGAGAACTGGAAATCACAGAAAAAAATGTAAAGGAATTTACAGATCCATGTTATAGCTGTGCATGCAATGTATTTTTGAAGTCACCAATAAAATGATAATTTCAGTTTTAATTTGAGGGTTTTTTTGGTAAACATTTATATATTCATATATTTATATGAAATTGTTTCAAAAACTGCTTAAAGAACCACTTTAAAAAACTTGACAGTGCAGACGCTGCTAATGCTGATCCCTCCTCTCCCATCCTCAAGGGACCCAGCAACCGCAGGGCAGGGTTCTCTACCACAGTAAACAGCCCTAGAAAAATAGAGAATGGTAGTGCTCAGTTTTGTTTTGCTTCAATCTCTTTGTGGGTCAAGGCAGTGGTGACCCTACTCCCTATGCCACTCGGTGGTCTTACTTCCATACACATCTTGAGATGCAAGCACAATCAAAAGACAATATTTACATAGCTCACGTTCTTTTTTACTGACACTCTGGTAGTTATGTCCTATCCTCCAAAACAGAGAATAAGTCCACCTTATTAGATGATCTTTAATAACTCCTGACTACTTAAAGCAATAAAAGTTTTCACATCAGCATTTAATCAAATGCTGTCTTCTATTGCTAATAGGTGGAAAATCTAGTGAAAAATGAGAACTGGTTACTTACAAGGGGTATTAGCAGCCAAAATACCAGAAGTCTTATGAACCTTATGCAGTTGAGCATTGTTATTACATTAAATAATGAAGTTCAAAATAGACATTGTGAGAGCTCATAAAACCTTTATCTATGATATTTCGTTATGGATCCTCTAACCAAGGAATCTAAAAATTGGTTGCAAGTTTCAGATTAAACTGACTCTCAACTTAATTTTCATCTCTGTGTCTGTAATTTATACACACATCAGTTTAATGTAGAAAAAATATTAAGTAATGAGTATGTACACACACACATGCACCTTTGTTACCTTAGCAAAAGACTTTAGCTGCATGCGTTTATGATCTCTGCATCCATAAAAGTGGGCCTGGCTGCTGGCTCAGAAGAGTCAAAAAAGCACAGGGTTCTGGACGTTGCCACTCATTAATCAGCTAAATGCTTGGTTCTACTCTATGCGAACATGGATATTAATGGCCTACTTCATACACCACCTTGTTCTCTTTCTTTTTTTTTTTTGGCATTCCAGAAGCATTACAGGTACAAGTGGCTTAAGTAACATTCGTATAGCACTACATTAAAAGCCATTATGCAACACTTCTGAAAATTTCTGATGCTTCATATCATACTACTTAGAGGAATTCTCCTAGTATTACAGAGCACAGCAAGGAGACTGAACACCTTTGAGGTTTTGAGAAAAAGGATATCTTTGATTCTCCGAGTCCTCTGTTAGCAGCTTGAGGTCCAGGGTACAGCTTTGGATTAGCTCATCCAGTTTCTTCTCTTCCTGAGTCAGTTCGGTCACCTCCTTCGTGAGGCCTTGACGCTGTGCCAGCATGCCACCATCCTCTGACAGACTGCAGCCCCTACGGATACAGAGGAGGAAGGAGCTCCTTCAGCATTTGTAAAACTTGAGCCTGTGCTATAGGAAAGGGAAGAGGCAGGCTTTCACAGTGCAGATCAAGTCCTTAGCTCCTTCTCCCTCAACCTGCCCATAGTGTGTCAACATAAGCTACGCCTTCTAGAAAAAGCATCTTTCTATCATGACAAAACATTTCGTAACTACCACCAAGACAGAAAACGGGAATATTTCTAAGCTCTTTCAGCATCTTGTTTCTAACTCCCTTCTCTAACCACACCCTGAAGAAGACCGAGGAAGGCAGTAGGTAGAGATGTGTACCTAAAAATTTACTCTGCTTGCAAAAGCAAATGACTTAATCCAGTATTCAGACAAAATGCTGGTTTCTAATTTCCCTGACAAATGCTATTTACACACTGAAAACCTGTCTTAATGGAAAAAGAAAGCTTTACCCTGATAGAAGGTGTTTTGGAGGATTGCTTGGAGCAAAGTGTCAGAATAGAAGGCGGGAGAAGAAAAATACTGCTGCTCTGTGACAGTGAAATCAGCCAGCAGGAGTGGAAAAGGATAATGAATACTCACATCCACTGAATGTTGTTTTTGGATTTTTTCTTAATGAGATGGATGCCTTCCAGTACATTGGTGATATCGTAAATCCTCCTTTTTTGCACCTTGAGGACCTCTGCCGCTCTGTTCAAATCTAAGACCCCATCAGGAGATTGGCTCAGCAACTGAATGAACTTCTTTGTGAGAAGGCCAAGTGATGTATCGTATCGAGTCTTTTCTGAAGGAGATTTTGGAGCTTGGAAAGACAAGAGGGAAAAAAAAAAAAGGACCCAGGTAAATCTGTTTTCTCATTCTGGTTCCGAAAGCAGCATCCAGAAATGAAAGGATACATATTACAGATATTTCTTTCATTTTTACTGAAGAAATCTCTCAAACCTCTGCATTAAGACACAACTTACCACTGGGTAATTATTTGTATTTCAAGATGTACTTTTCCAAATGTCACAGGTACATGAGCAAATACATATATTTTTTAAAACGCAAATATTTCCTTTAGTCTGACGGATACATATAGCAATATTCGACTTAGGCTTTCACTATGCAAAATCTTAATAGTATTTTTAGTTTCTATTTATCCTGGCAGCAATACCAAAAATTCCCCTATGGCTCTCCTTCATCAGGCTGATAGCCAGCTTTCATCAGCGTTTGATTTTCCCCTCTTGTAAGGTAAGTGTTTCACATGCAATTAGGCAGGACTTAGGTGTACTTCAGTGGGTGAACACAATGACAGATTCCATCAGCGCCAGAGACCACAGCTTACAGAAAACTCAAGTGAATTAGGAGATTGACGCAAGATATAATTTATAATCATTTCCCCATAACCAAACAATGCTCAAACTGGGCAAGAGTATCCACTTTTAAATTAGAATTCAGCAAACAGCTTGGATCTTACTGGACTACTTGCTGTTTTCATGCACAAGTGTAGCATCTGTACACTTATGAGCTTTTAAGAGTTTAAATACCTAGATAAAAATAATTTCTAATTCTAAATGTTCGAGGCCCTTGTGTCAAGGGAAATGAGCTAGCCATTATTAGAAGTCTGCTGGGCTGGTACATTTGCTTCAGTTATTATGCAGGATGGATCTTAGGCTGACCTGGTGGCCATCTCAATGTTGTCAAGGTTCAGGTCCTACACCTGATCGCAGAAGTCAGTCAAAACTGAAATCCTACCTGAAAGCAAACATTGGAGAAGGTTCCTACCCAATTCCTACCTTAGGTTCCTACCTAACTGAAATCCTACCTGAAAATGAACGGAGAAAATTTAATATCAATTAGGTGACCATGTGAATTTAGAGCAGGGCAGTTTTTGGCTGTTTGTTTTAATCCGGGGTTTGGAAAAGAGTAAGAGGATCAGAGTGAGAAGGGCAAGAGGTTACTTGACCCCTACCTAAAATGGCGTGTACTCCTGGTCATGCAGCAAGGAAGTTCTCTCTAGAGCCTTATCAACCCTGCAGCAGCATCCTATGCTCCGAGTGGTACTGAACTTCTGGGAGAACACACTTCAATTTAAAATGGACTCTATTTAGCTTAATGGAGTTTAGTTTAACTAAAGCAACTGTGGTTGTTTAACTTGTCTGCTATGGAGTTCGTAATTTCGCTTTCCCCGTCTGCCTCAACAGATACAAGACTTAGACTGGTGAGGAGGGACAAGTACCCCTTCACATCTCTTACTCTCCTGTCACTACCCCTGCTGCCCCAGTCATCCTTTTTCCCCATTGCCCTCCCTCTGTAAGCCTAATTCTCCTGCTGAAATCCCCCAAACAAGATGGCAAGGCTACACCCCCAGCTCCTGCTGCAAGAAAACTGTTGCCCAAGGCAATACAGATGTGCAAAAATTAATCCTTGCAGCAACTAAGCAGCAATAACCGAGTCTCATTGCAGGGAGAGAAGGCAGGTCAGAGCCCACAAAAAGCATTTAGCATAGAATGCTGCTGGGACACAGCTACTGCTCTTTGCAAATCCCTGCCTGGGGGAAGAAGCCCTGCCAATCAGCTGCTGTAACTTCAGCAAGGAAGGAGAAGGCTGGCCTGATTAGCCTTGCCTAATAACTGCGTGATTGATCCTGTCACAATACCTTGATTCCTCAGCATCTACCTCTCCTAAGCATCCCCAGCTTCATGTTCTTGGCTGAAGAGGAGGTCCAGGACAGAGAGGCTGCAGGCTGCCCAGCAGGCAGAGGGACAGACCCTGCAGCCAGGAGCCTCTGCAGCCTCCGAGCAGCTCTGCACCAACTGATCAATGCATGCTGTAAACATGTGCTTTGCCTGGCTTTGTGGTCAGTTATGCTGCACACACATCCAGGTGAGAACGGTAATAAACACACTGTGTTACTTTTTAGGTAACACAGCCTGTTGTACTGATTCACTCTGATCTCAAGCTAGTAAAATCATAAGTTCTGTGCCATTAAGCGTGTTACAAGTTCCCTTACTTTTTGGGCTATCCGGACTTCTTGTTGCAGCCCTTCCTTTCCCCTTTGGAGTCTTTAGTCCTTCAGCAAGATACTGGTGTCCACTTTCTCCTAGCTCCAGCCTTCGTTTCGCCTGTCAAAAAAAACAAACCAGCAAATTTTTTTAATTGATGGATGGTTAAGAAGTGTATTTCACTTTATCAGACACAATATTGGGGTTACAGGAAAGGCAGACAGCAGTGAACTTTTCACAGTAAGGTTCTGTATCAGTACAGGTTCATACCCCATGTTCATCAGAAGGAAATCTGAATATTTATGGGAATCCAAAGGTGGACTTAGGTGTTCACTAGGTTGATGTTTTTTGTTTGGAAAATTCAGCAAATATTTTAATCTGAAAAGCTGAGTGACAGTTGTATGACCTGCTTCAGCCTAGACTGAAGCTTTTTAAATAGATACGAAAGATTTCTACCTCCACTTGATTTGAGAACATTTCAGTTAAGAAAACCAAAGACAAATGCTCAAGCACACAGCTATGCACCCACAAATCTACATTTCTTTTGAAAAACTCCTTATATCAATATAAGTTTGCGCATAAGTAGTAGTAGCGCAAGTTACATTTTTCCTTCCTCATTTGAAAGAATTGCTTTGAGAGGACCAGGAACTTCTACTAATATAAGCTTTCCATCAATGACTTATGAGACATGTCAAGAGCAGCATTGGACAACTGTTCTGCTCTGCTTGTCAACAATTTTTGAACTCATTGATAGCACAACCACTACATTTATTTCACATTAACTAGCATGTTTGCATTAAGGGTGCCTACATAAAAGCAAGGTGAAGCAAAAGTAGTATCAGAAAGATGATGCCTGAAAATCAGCAAAATGTTGCATTCAGCTCAAAGGAAAGCTGTGTACATCTCAAATAATAAAAATAACGAATGAAATTTAAACTATGCAGCACACAGACAAACTGCAATGAAAACTACCACCAATATGAATTTTGTTCCTAGACAGAAACACAATCTACTATCTTTGGAAACAATTCTATACCCTGTCATGCTACTCAGGTTACTGAAATTAAATCTGGGGATACTTGTTATCGTAACGATAGAAACCACATTACCTGGGAAGAGACAGAAAAAAAGAAAAAGAAGTTTTATGTCTAATGAAGTTTAGCCAAGTAACTGTTTCCAAAGAATGTTATTTATACGGTTAGGTAGAATGATTCAGAGTATTTTACATGCTTGCTCTTTGGACTTGCCCTAAAGGGTTGGATCATATTGGGCTCCTCAGTGAACCAAGATAAAATAATACATTCTGCTATGGAGTTGTAGACAGATATTTCTGTATTGTGGATTTAGCTCATGTGTTTTACTTTGGGTCTGTGACCAACAGAAGGCTCTAAATAAATTAATTTATATGCACATATGTATGGATAGCTAGCTAACATCTTTGTATTGGACTCCATTTACAAACCCCAAACTTATTAAAAGGCGAGTTAAAGCACATGAAACTCATATACCCCACAGTGTAACAGCATGTGCAGAGCACTCAAGCCACTCTTCTACACATTTTGTGCGAAGGGGCAAGGCACTAATTCATCAGTGAGAGAGCAAGAGTGAACTAGCTGCACCCTTCTAAGCAACGCAGGGACCGGGCTCCCGGCGGCCCATTGGTGGCAGCTTCTAACAGCATGAAACACCTCTGCTCCTCTCTCTGAGACATCAGCTCTGTGATCCAAGGACACAGATTTTAAAAAGGGCAACTGTTAACAAAAGCATGCAGCTAATATGTTTAGCCACTGTAATTGGATTAAATTAAGATTACAGCTATTCTGGAGGGAGAAATACATTTCATACTTTTCTTTAAAGTGTTCTTCCACCCTGAGAACTATAAGAGAAAAGGAAGGGGGGGTGAAAAGGGAACAATTCAGGGCGTGGGAAGACTAGGCCAAAGGGATACAATTAAAGATAAAAAGAGAATCTCAAAACCAGGTGTGAGAAGGAGGGGAAATGCTAAAGGCTTAAAATCCAGAGATTTGCAGCAGCATTCTCCATCAGAAGAGAAACTCTGGTTTGGACTACACATCAAAACTTTTTGTCTCAACTTGCTTGCCAGACACAAACAATGGTATTTTGCCCCTGCTTTTGTGGTTAAACACAACTTTCTCCTGTGAACTTCAAATAATCAGGTTTGGTAGTGAGAGAACATAAACAACATCCTTGGGCTGCATGCAGCAGCCAAAGCCCATCTCTGTGTGTCCGGGATGTTACAAACAACACACTTTTGTCAGTCTCACCAGTGTACCGTACCTACGGGCAGTGCAGGACTATTGACTGGCTTCTGGAAAAATAGCAAACGGCAGAGATAGTGCTGTAAGACAGTTATTTTGTAGGGCATAAAGCATACAGAAAACCTCACAGAGAAATACAGAGCAAAATATTTTAGAAGAGTTTAAAAGAGCTTGGTGAAGTTACCAAGAGACAATTTTAGCAAACCCTAGGGAATGTTTAATTTCTGGCCAGATGTTACACGTCACTCAGCAAGTGCTTTCTTCCCCTTCCTGTTTTACAAGCTTCATAACAAGATGCAGGATTGAAGTGGTATATTGCCTCAATTTCTTCTTCCCTGATTTACAGACCAAAGACCTTCTAGTGTCATCTTCTTTGCCCTAGAGATCCTGGGTGACTCTCAGTTTCTCTCTCTCATCTCCAAAGTTATTCACAGTGCTTTCTGATATCAGACTTCCATTGAGAAACCTCAAGATCTGCATACAGCAATCAGTAACACCTTTAAAAAAAATAAAATCTTTATTTGCTTAACTTATTTCTGCTACAGCACTACATTCATTATTTGCAGTATTTGTACAAGGTTTTGTACAAATTTTGTGTTACCTTTATTTGCTTTGTTTGATCAATCATAGCATACAGAATTCTCTGATACAGTATGTGCAGCCTGCTAAGAAGCAGCAAGCCAAAGAAGACCAGCACAAAGCATCCCAATGATAGGGAAAGGTAGGAAGCATAGGGACTAAGAACTCAGCAATGTGAAACTTGACTTCAATAAATGGACGTCAGATTCCTCCAGGGGGTCATGAAAGGATCATAAAGCACATGGGGCAATGAGACAGGTAAAGCCACAAACTGATACATCCAGCAAGAGACATAGAAGTAACAGGAAAGCATCCTGTTGATCTAAAGCAGACACCTATCTAACCTCTTGGTGGAGACCTGAAATGTTTGGCATCAACTTTTTTACTCCATTTTCTCTTTCAACGCTACAAGCAACTGCTGGTATAGATACAACTATTGATCCACTGTTCAGTGCGGACCACTAAAACCAGGTGGCACCGACTTCTATGTAGTTATGCTTTAGCTTCAATCCCTTTAACAACAATAAAAAAAAACAAAACCAAACAAAAAAAAAACCCAGATAGTGACCACAATTAACATCAGAGTCAAACCCACAAGAATGTCTTAAGAACAATTGTGTCTACAGGAAAATAGTTTAAAATCTACTAGGATAAGCTAAGTATTTTCAAGTAGGCAGGACCTGATGAAATTCACTTTACAACACTAGTCTTAGCGATTAACTTTTATGAAGAGGTCGGAGGCAGGTATGCTTACAGAAGACTAGAAAAACAACAATGAATTTTCATGAACTGCATCTTTTCCATCCCTTTTTCAATCAGGAAATTACAGCCCATCCCTCTTAAAGGGCTGTTTTGACCTCACAGCTGCCTGGGTCTAACAGGTTGCTGCCACCACCTCTTCTCCTGTGTCCTCACTCCATCCCTGAGCTACCCCTGTCCCCCTAGTCCGGGCAGCACCTGAGCAATGGGTCCTCATCAGGAACCCACAGGGAGCTGGCCCAAGGGGTCACAACCAGCAGAAACCTAACCCTCCTCCAACACAGATGTGAGGAGTTTTCTGCCAGGTTAGCCTTTGCCAGGTGACTTGTCTGCACCACAGGCTGCCTGCCAGGAGGAGTGGGACACCCTCCATCCCCCTTGGGCATCAGCTTGGCAATTGAGCGGCTTCGCTTTAGTGTCATGCAGCAATCACCTTCAGTTCTTGGGGAAAGAAACTGGCACCAATTAAAAACGAAAAAAAAAAAAAGTCAGAGTGTTACCTTGCAGGAGCATAACTGATAGCAGAGCGCACAGCGTTACTTAACAGCCAGCATGGGGTTTTGACAAGACAGGAGAGAGGGAAGTGCTGTGGCGGGGGACAGCCAGCATCAGGTTTTGAAGACTGCACTGTGTCAAACCAAAGCCTCAATTTCTGCTAGGCTTATATTTCTATGTTTGAGGGAAAAAGCAGTAAAATGCCCTCTAATTCTTTCCAATGATAAAACCATGGAGCAGAACTTTGCCAAACTATGCACATTTGAAATTTTTCCTGCTAGATGCCTCCCTCAGCTTTATTACTGGATGCAAGACGGTTGCACTGTTTGCAAGAGACAGACCTAAGAAAAGTTACGTTACCTGTGCTACCTTCTGAAAAACCTTTGTCTGAAATATTGCTGCACCCATTATGCTTGAGCAGGTATGAAAATTGGACAGAAGGATGGCCTGAGCCGGACATGTGCCTTTGTATTCCCTCAAAATCCCACATTTAACAACACTTGGAAAAGCACAGCTGGTACGTTTTCAATATAAACATTAACAGCCAAATTCCATTTCAAACTGCAAGCGCCACAGCTCTTGGGCCTGCCCAGGCTACGCACATGCCATCTCCCAGGAGGTCCTGTCCAGGACAGGACATGTCTAAGTCCCCTGCTCCCCTAGCAGGCATTCAGGGTACATTAGAACAGCAGCAATTTGATTTAAATACAAAGGGACAAAAGTTGAACTCTGAATGAGAGTAAAAGTAAACTGGAACAAAGTCTGCTGAGATGGGGACAGAAGATAAAATAACTTATTCCAAAAAAACGGGATGAGGAGTTGGAAAGCAATTCCCATTTAGGGTTGACTGAGCAGGGAAAATAGGAAGAATGGAAATGACCAAGCATAGCAAGGAATAAATTGTGTGTATTAAGTGATAGATGACAGTATGCTAAGCAGCAAGCCAGAGAAATGTGTCTTAGTGCTCAGCTGTGTCTCCATTGGTGTCTCAGAGCAACGACTAAGTTGGGCAAGTTAAGCAAGGGCAGATGACTAAGTTTGGCATATTCTCTAGAAGATATTACAATTGCTAGGGGCAGATAAAATGGCAGGTTTTCTGTCTGTCACCACAATGCTGATATTACTGGGGAGGGGATGCAAGCCTATCCAGAGAGCACAGATAAATTTTGACTGCAGCGAGGAAGCCATAGTACAGACGCTGTAACAATCCCCATGCACTTCCCATAGGCTTTCCTCCATGTTTTCAAAACTAAGCAGTCACTTAAAAATGCAATTTAAAAGCTGAGATTCTGAGGTGAGAACTCTAGAGAACTGTTCTGGAGGTCAGGAGCTGCAGGGAAGAAAGCAAATGCCTTACATGAAAGGGTAAATTAAGCTGGAGCTTGATGAGAGAGGAATACAAGAGAAGCAGCAAAGAAAAAAGACACCTTGGGCTGAACGCACAGAAATATTCATATGCTAGGGAAATTTCTCCACTGAAAGAGGTGATACAGGCTGTGCCTTTTGAATGTGCTCAAATGAACAAACTCTGGTATGTGGAGAGCTCCAAGTGCCTGCCAGAGGGCTGTACCCAGCTGAGGACATGGCAAACACTACAGCTAGCGCCAGGAGAGACCGAAAAATGGGGAGAGGTGCAGACAGGAAAGCAGAGGAGCTCTCAGCAGGGAAGGGGCTGAGCTCTGCAGGTCAAATCACGAGTGAGGAAACACTTGAGGTCAGCAAAAAGATGCAAGAGGACTATCAGAGTTGCTGCCTTCAAACTCCTACTGACAACTCCTCATTTCATTCCTATTTCTGTCCAGCAATGAGGAGATAAATTTGCAGTCCGAACTCCTGGAAGGGAGAGGGAAGAAATATTTACCCCAGTGGCTACACACAGATACCAACAATTTGTACCATACTACCCTTTGTTTTAAGTAGTTAATTCCAACAGTATAAAGCCATGAAAAGGGGGTTTAAGAAAAGAATAAGATAAAGAAATAGCTGGGAATTAAGCTACTCGCATGTCAAAGACAAACTATGTTCTTAAAAGGGAGGTTTCTGAAAGTCCTCTCAACTCTTTCCAAAAATATTGCTTCTCTGTCAAAAGTATGCATTCCCCTACTACCCTACACAGAGGAACAAGACCAGAAATGGTGCTTTAATGAAATCATGACCTCAAAATTAAGTTTTACACATGGCTTATTCATTAGACTGAGGTAAAAGCATATAAAAAGATACACAAAAAAATAGTGCCTTGAAAATTGAATAAATTGTAAAACCAACAAAAGGAAGAACAGGAGTCTGAAATATCACTTCTTATTAGTCAGGATTATTAGTTGAGTGACAAGCAGCTGGTATTTAAAGTAACATTTAAAGAAGCATTTTAAAGGAAATGGAAACGCAGCTTATAGAAATCAGCCTGATTAACATACTCCAACACAAAAGCCCCAAATTTTCTTCTCAGAAAATGGCAACTGTAGTAAAAAGGGGACAAGAAATCCTTTCCACTACACCAATTTGTGTTTTCTAAACTATCAGCTTATTTTTCTGCTTATCAGGTATCGGCTTATTATAGTTTAGACTGAGGAAAATTCTTCTCTAGCTCCTATACTGAAATTATTCATTCAGCTACAGTCAAATTGCTTGTTTTTAGAGTAGATGAATATTAAAAGAAAACACCCTTTGTATGTCTTAATCAAGTTTATCATTCAATAAGACACATCTCACAATTATCAAATTAAACTATGTTCTGATGATCTGCAGCCCCTCCTCATTTAGGCAATTGACCCTGAGAGCTGACGGCTGATAGCGTAGCTGTGGTAAAGTTTCTTTCAAGGCCTAATTAAACCATCTTATTTCCATCAATTTTCCATTTTCACAATTCCCTCAGAAGTATCAGGAGTGTCAAAGAAGCCATGAACTGTAAGTGCTTAAATATCAAACCCTAAGGCTTATACTTAGCTCAAAGAAGTTAAAATGCGGGTGGCCAAGTTTCAGCAGCAGATTCTTTTTTGAAAGTAGGACCCAAGCCAGAGGAACCTAGCGATGGCTTTCCCTTCTCAGGTTAAATACGCAGAAAGAAGTAATGCAAGTGTCATGAGTGCCTCCCAGTCATTACTGCAGAACATCACACAATGCCATTTTTAACACCCACTGAAAGGAATACATTAGCTTTCAGATACGCTCAACAGTTAGTGCGCGGATAGCTTGTTCCCACGTTATCAGTGCTGTGCATCGATACCCTGTGCCTCAGCCATACGTGGCAGTTCACGCTTCTCTCATCTCAGTCCTGTCTGAACAGATGAACATTTTCAACCGCTTTTAAATGAAACACAGTGACCTGAACCAAACCGAGAAAGTCGTGAAACTTAGCAATGAAAATGGTGGTTTCTTCCTAGATCTGCAGCAAGTAATTTTTTCTGAAGGAGGATTACAATCTCAAGGTACTAATTGCCTTTGATTTTCATCCTGATATCTTGTGGAGAGCTGACCTGCCAGACGGTCAGAGCATCTCTGAGTCACCACTGCCAAGGTAACTCAGGCACTGAGGTAAGTGGACAACCCATTTTCTGCTCTTCAGTCTACTTGGAAGCCATGGGATCAGCCTATGCCCTGTCAGGCCTGTGCTCCATATAGTAGCCACGGCTAAAACGTGCAGCTTATGTTCTCCTGCACTGGTGCAGCACCTCATATTTTCTTTGCACTAGAAGGGGAAGGGCATTACAAGAGTTGTGCAAGAAATAAACCAAAGCATAAGCCACATTTCAGGCCTCAAACCAACAGAATTACACCTATGCTGCATAGGAAATGATTCATCTGAGATCTTTCTATTGCAATTTTTTCCACCAAATATGAAACAATTACTTCTTACTGGAAGCAATGGCTTTGCACTGTACTAAGCTTGAAGGCTCCAGTTACCACTTCATGTTGAAATATGGAAAGTTATTTTCAGGAAACTGTACCCAGTTTTCATCTCAACTGCTAAACTGCCCAAGGTGAGGAGCACACACGCCTCCGAGCAGTCCTGAAAATGGCTCCATGTAACAGCTACTGCCTCATCCCAAGGGCTGCTGGAGGCTGAGCTGCACCTGCCTGGTTGAGGTGGAAGCTCTGGAGAAAATAATTCCAGGCAACATACTGACAAAGAGCCAAGACTCACACACAGGACCACAAACAGACCAACCATCGCCTGGGGGAGAATCCTGACTGCAGGCTTTTGGGGTGGCTGGGTGCAGCAAGACAGTTTTCTTCCACGGTGAGCATGGTCAGGGCCACGGGGGCAAGGCTAGCCCTGCCACCAGCAGGCTTTAACACCAGCCTGATCCTACAGACTGATGCCAAAGCCACCAGCCATTCGCCTACCCCTGTTCCCCAAAATACAACTTTAGCAAGGCTGCTGCCTCCAGAGCAAAGCTCGGGGGTTTTCAGTTGCAGTTCACGTCAGTAATATCTCACCACAGACATCCTTTGAAGAAAACAAGACTATCATAAAACAGGCCTGATGCTGAACTTTCAAACCAATAGCAAGAGGGCGGGGGGGGCAGGACATGACGACACACCAGCCGCATAAGAGACTCCTTGGTGTAATTTCTTTGTATTGCATATACATGTAACAATTACACTAACACGGGCCCACTTTTAGCATTACCCATCAAGATCAAAGTAAGCTAAATAAGAAAGTGATAGTTTAAATTCACATGGTGTGTGATAGGGTACTACCTCTTCACGTGGCAGCAGAGCTGCTTGCAATGTTTCAGCCCTTCAGGAGACTTTCAGCCTCTTGACTGGTGAGCCTAAAACTGAACTGGATCAAGGGAAATCAATCTTCCTTACCATTTTAAAGGTTGGTCCCAAAGAAAAACCATCACAAAGCAGTCAGTCTCAAAATATATCCCCTAGAGAATGTTTTGTCTTTTGTACTTAATGACTATTTTTAAAAGTACTTTTTTTAAAAAAAGTCATTAACTTCAAAATAAGATTGTGATTGGATTAGTTCCACTGAGTGGCTTCCACTCTATATGTAGAAATTAGCACAGCTACTTAAAAAAGAAAAACTTTCAAACACTGTCAGTTGTTTGCCAAATTGTCTACTAAACAAATGAGCCCTGGGAGGCAGAGGAAGGACATTAAGGGAGCTGGAGAATAGGGTAGGATGAACTTCCTTGGAGGAAATTCCAGTAAATGCCATGAAGTATCAGATACACAGGTTAAAAACTATAGTAGTATACTGGGCTTATTTATCCATGTAGGAATTGGGAAGAAAGTTACTCCTTACTTACAGAACATGTACATTATAGTCATAAAACTCTCTAGGAAGAGGGCATTAATAGGATTTTATATGTATGAAGTGAAAAGGGAGGAGAAGGAGGAGCACTCACAAAGCCACACCAGCACTATCTCAGGGTAGGTACACTGTAATGATGCAAGATTGGGCTTGCATCACAAAGTTTGCTCACTAAATTGCCAGACTGAGCCACAGCATCTCGAACTTTGTTTTCCTTGGATACAGAGCATATCCAAGAAAGGACGGCATCTGTGGAATTACACCAGTGAAGTTTCTGGAGTGCAAGCCTTCCTGTCTGCACAGGTCCACAGTTTGAGATTTCCCACCTTGGCACCCCAAACCTTCCTGCACTCCACACAAGATACCCATACTGAGTTACACCAGTTGCAGTGCCAAGGGACTGCCTCGCTTTACTTACTGAGTGGTGAATCACCAGGAACCAACTAACTTGTACAGTCTTTCAAAAAATTAATGACAAAGAAGATCCATATGCAAACACTTCCGAAACTATAGCAGAGCTACAAACTAGAAGGCAGTAAGTTTTAAATACTCAGGAGCACATGAATGTCAGTGTTGGGTTTTCATGCCCCCAAAGAAGGAGAATCTTTTCTTGAAAAAAAATCAACGCCAGTCTTGACTCTATTTTTAATTCACTTCCTGAGCTGTGATGGATCTTACATCTAACTACTTGTTCAATTAATGTAATCAGTTATGAGAAATCAGATCTAAAGTAGTAAAACCTTTTATTTTGAAGAACTTCCTGAACTGAGTTCCATGCAGGTATAAAACCATACAGCTGTATTCCCCCAAAGTAATAAATGTGCTTCGAATCCATTTAGGGTGATAAAAATATTATACAGATACCAAAGGACACTGTAAAAGTTTAAAACAAAATAAAACAAAACCAAACCACTTTCAGTAGACAACCAGACCCAGATGCAATGCAATGATTTGCACTTAGAGAGCCAGACAATGAGAAATTGACTGTAATTCAGGTAGTTCTGCAAGGTATGTAAACTGTGGGGGTTTTAGTTTACGTTAAGGAAGTCCCAACAGATTAACACTGAGAAGTTCTATTTACACCTACAAGTAACTATAATGCTGATTTGCATGGAGAGATCGATTAATCATTTGCAAGAAGTTAATTAGGTACAACTTTGAAAATGAAATTACTAGCATCACATTAAAAATTATCCTTAAGTAACCTTGAAGAAGTTAACACAATAAACCTCCTCCACATACCAAACCTCAAAGTAACAAAAATAACAAGTGCCAAAGAAACAGGAAACACAGCTTACATATCCAAAAGCAACTATTCCTAGAAGCAGTCGGAAAGGAGGCTCCAAATCAGCAGAAGTCCCAGAAAGATAAAAGCATGTAAGAAGAGGGAGAGGTAGAGAATCACAGATTGCAACAACCTAGAGACTGCACGTGTGGCTGACAGCCCCCTTCATCCTAGATCAGGAGCTGGTACTGCCGTCAGAAGGTTTCTTCACATACACAGTACATTTCTTTAACTACAAACTGAACTTGATTTTCACCTCGCCCGAGTTGCTCCACTCTAAGGACCCATGATATCCTCCCTCCCCACATCAAGGTAGGCAGCTGTCACACATACTCTTATTTCACCGGTTGGTTTGGCAGTGTACAGCATATGTGGCTGAAACAGCGCAAAGATAGCCAGCTTCTTAATGTTTTAAATTCTGTGCAATGTCACAAAGAACAACTAATCCACCAAGCTTTTGCTGTGATGCACATCCTACGTCAACAGTATTTTATATCACTCCTGAAGACTGCTTCAACCTGCTGCTACTGCAATGCCTAACGCAGCCAGGAGGTCATCAGTGGTCTTTGCCATAAGAGTGGTTGCTGGCTCATGGTTGACTCAGTGTCCACCAGGACCCCAGGGCTTTTTCTGCAGAGCTGCTTTCCAGCAGGTTAGGCCCAGCCTGTCCTGGTGCCTGAAGTTATTCTTCCCTAGGTGCAGGACTTTGCGCTTCCCTTTGCTGAACTTCGTGAGGTTCATGTCAGCCCATTTCTCTGGCCCATCAAGGTCCTTCAGATGGCAGCGCAGCCATCAGCTATATCCACTACCCCTCTCAATTCTGTATCTTGTATACCAGTCAAGTCATCCCCTAATACTAATTTCATAAGCAAAATATTTCTTAAGTTGCACTGCAGGGCATTTCATCAGACCTTGAATAATTTTTGCTACCCTATTTAACAGTCTTCCATTTTCAACATTTTCCCTTTCAAAGCACTAGCACTGAAATGTGTATGTTAAGTACCAGCTGCACCAAAACTGTTCACTGAGGCAAAAGTATCCCCTCTCCTGTCCCTTTTTTTGTACATGTCAGGATGCAAGCCTCAGCGCCACAGCTCCTCAGCATTGCGTTGGAAGCTGGTGCGCAGTTGCTTGTCCGCTACAGACTTCTGAGAAGTGGTGCTTTCCAGGATACAGGCCCTCTTTCATAAGGCATAGCTTGCATTCCCTGTTCTCTGGCATACAGCTTTGCCTTTGGCTGTATTAAAGATGCAGTGTGTTTGAATGTGCCTACAGAGCAAGTTGTGAGAGCTCCATTATCATATACTATTCTGCTAGCAATTACTATCAGTAACAGTTTTTTTGTTTACATCTGGGACAATGATGAAAGCACTCCATAGTATTGGGATTTGTGCAAATACTTTTAGAATCAATCAAAAAGACCATTTTCCTGTCGCTTAGACAATTTTTAACCCAATGTCATACTGATAATTTTTTTTTTTTAATCAAAATGCTTTACAAAATTAAACATGTTTTCTATCAGCCTCATTCACGCATTGGACAGCTACATCTTTGTTATCTTTTGGCTGGTGGGGAAGAAAGGCAGGAAAAAAAGAAGGGTGAAGGTGGGAAGGGCTGCTGTTAGATACGGCTGGTAAACATTTTAGGAAACACCCCACACACTTTTTGCAGCGCTGTGTACAAAAGAATTCCATCCTTATAACTGCACACTAAAATTCTATAGAAAGGATTATTTCAAGGCTGTTGGACATCAAGTTTTAGGGAAGTTTTATGGATGCCAGAATGAGACCAGAAGATAACATTAGCAGAGAGGTGAAAGAGACAACACCTGGGATGAAAGCAGAAACTCAGGTGTCTATTCATGAGCTTTAATTTCTATTCATTACATCCTAAAGTTCAGAGAAAGCCCATTTGGCTTCTTGCACTGCTACCTTCCCCCTCTTTCCCTGCTATTTGCCTTGCTGTATAACCATGCAGTTATTACAACTATCCCACAGGCAATAGACAGCCAAGAGGGATTTTCCAGAAGCCTGGAGAAGTCTTCCAGTAGAATCCAGCACTAGAATATCACCTATTAAAGGCTGCACTAAAAGTTCATTTCTTTAAATAGATTTGTTCTCTCCAAAATCACCATATCAGTTCAGGCTCATGGGTTCTTCCACAAGTGTACCTTAATTTGTTCAGAAGATAAATTGTGCCTTCTTCACAAAAACCATAACTTTCTCTCTTGTGATCAGTACACCTCGGTACTTTTCATTTTTAAATGCAGTCCCACTTATGAGTCATCATTCCCTCCCCTCACACACACACGCTTTTCAGCCTCTCCTTTTCATCCTTTTCCTCTTGTTTTAGTAAAAGCTGTAGGTAGGGCAAACTAAAATAGCAAGTTTCACAACTGGACATAAGACATCCTTAAATTTAGATCAAATGAGCTCTTTCAAAGTATATGGGATCTTGCCGTCCAGACAGATTTGTAAAAGCTACATATAATTAGGGAAAGGAATAGGATCAAAAATAGCCTGTGTATGATGGCCTTTCTCAACAGTATGTGAATAGGAAGAAAGACAGCCTTATTCTCTTAGCAGCAGGAGGAAGGGTAAGACAACTCAGGGCAGCCATGGGAAGCCCCCACCAGCCTGTAGGCTTACTCTGTTGCTAAAAAGCCTAGGTGTGCGATAAATTCCCAGAAACTCCTCATTTTCTAAACTAATTGTTTTCCCAACCCTAATTCCTTACTACATCAAACTGTAAAGCCAAGATTACCCAAGAAAACTTGACTACATTTCACTATCTGAGGTTGCAGGTTTTTATCCAAGGTGAAGCAAAAGCACCTTAAACACAGTCTTAGACGAAAGCTGCTTTGCCAGTCATTGGTTTGTCTTGGAAGTATAAAATTCAAAAAACCCAAGAACCTGTCATCTTGCCTTGACATCCATAACTTCTACCCTTTCAACAGGCGCCTGTTGATGATAGCAGCAAGACTCTTCTTACTCCTGACTTCCCTCCCACGCTTTGCTCTGGCAAGAAGCCCTCACACACTCTGCACTAACTTGGAACAAGTTCTGCAGCGCGGCCCTCCGCTTTCCACAGCGAACTGGAAATTTTGCGTCCACTTCAGGTAAATGTTTTATTGAATTAAAATCAAGAAAGTAAATATGGCAGAGTTACAGTGTTCCTTGTGTAAAAAAACTGAATTCCAAAATAAATAGGAATGCTACACAGCTTTCACATTTTACTATGCTGCAAATGTTTCGATGCACAATGGTGCTAAAGAAAGTATCGGCAGAAAGATGGAAATTTTGGCAGCTGCTGTGGGGAGAGCTGAGGCTTCTGGCAGTGGGCAATGTGTGGAAAGATTGTGAGATAAACACATCTGAAGTTTTATGCTGAACTAATCGATAATGATACAGTTACGTTCAAGATTAGGCAATATATTAAAGTGATAACTCTTATTTTGCAGGCCTGTTAGTTGAAAGGATGTCTCCAGAGTTCGTACCACACTAGTTGAGTTTGCGTGTCAAGGTTTCCGCACAACCACAATGATATACCTCCTTTCAAGCTGAAGATGAAATTCAGCAGTGTATTTTGATCACAAAAGCTGAATTCTGTAGCAGCATGGAAAGAGCAGGGCTCTGGGTGCTCTCGCCACCACACAGGCTGGCTTCACCTCTCCCCTTGAGGGGCAGAAAGGAGACTTCGCTATGAGTGCAGTCATGAAACTTAACCTTCCCTGGTGACCTTTCCATATGACTAGCATTCATTACCACTTATCTGACCAGAAGCTCTAGGAGCCTTCCCACATTCATAACTCATGCAAGATAAGCCCCTTGGCTGTGGCTATTGGCAGTAAAAGCCACCCCAATTGCTATCTCCAGGGATTTTCTGTGACCTCTCACCCAAGACCACAATGCCTTTACTTTCATCTGTTAAAAATCAGCCACGTTAAAGCCCTGCTAAGAGCAACTGTAGCTGTCAAATCAGCACAGCCAGTCTTTCCTCAGGACATATTTCCTGATAGCAATGATTTCAGAGAAGGCCTCCAGTATTACAAGCTCACTCTACATACATAACTTCTAGGCACAAATTGCATTTTTATCTTCACCTACTCCAATGCCAGCCATCAGACTGTAATGAAATTGCATGTAGCCTGGGAGCCTTGGTCAGGGACTAGAAGCCAAGTGTATGAGACACGCTACAAACAGAGCACTGAGAAAACGCAGATTCTCAGTTTAAGGATCTCCTTTGTGAATTGAGAATATTTTCAGCCATGTTTTCTTCTCCATGTGCTCACAAAAACCCTAAACTCCCCCCAAGCCTTTAAGAGCTGAAAGACAGAGATGGAGAGAGTACGTGAGTTCCCTTCAGCCCTTGGGCACTGCCAGCAAAGCACCAGCAGCTGCACACGCTCAGTAACCTAAGCAGTAAGTAACAGCACAAAAGCTGCCTATTTCTTTACAGAGCCATCTGTTAGGTTTTCGATACGCACAACTCCACCCGACTCTAGGAGATGCTGAAGTCCTGCACTGAGCAAGGCTCTCGGTCTGCTGCCACACCAAGCGAGGCACCCCACACATGGGGAGAGCGGGTGGCCAGAGGGTGCGTGCTGGCATTTGAAACTGAGGGCGCACCTCGGCACCCCACTGCCAAGGGGGCAGCCCCCGCTGGCCGCCTCTGCCCCAGCCACGCTGCCAGCTGGGCCAGGGAGCTCGCTGGGCTGAAAACTAATCGCTCACCCAGTGTTAGCTTTCAGCTGGAACAGGTCCCTGGTCTGGCCAAGTGCAGGGCGGTATGAGCCCAGGCGCCAACACAAGGAGGCGGTGGGACCGCGTGAGCAGGGAGGAAGGGCAGCACGACCCTGTTCATGGCAGCACAGACTTGTATCACCTTAAGCTGACTGTGAAACCACATTCCCAAAGCGTCTCCCAGGATGGTTCCAGGAAATCCCTTCCATCGTGGGAAGCACTCCTAGTAGCACAGACCCAATCCCCAATTCACCTTTTCCTTCCTACCCCAGCAGCCAGTTAAGGCTACCCTGACTGTGAGAGGATTAAATTTCATTTCCGAGAACATGCAGATAGGAAGCAGGAGGATATTTTAGTTTCCAAGACAAACAGCCATTCCAGTGCTGCTGAACCAGAGCTAACACAGTCTGGGGAACGCTGGTGAGGAGCAATGGGAAGACCTTTGTCTCTCATTCACCCACTGCGGCTACCTGTCACAACTGGATTACTTAGGGCTTTAGTCCCTGCATGAAGCTAGTGACCATCTGAAGGATCTTGACATGGTATTTAATCCTCTTCTATATGTTACTGTCTTCAGTTATAGCAGGTAGTTTACCAAGCAGCACAACTGTTTAGTAATAACACATGGCTATAAAATGTAATATGCTGAAAGCAAGCCTTATTATATATACCCCAGAAGAGTATTTTCAGAGTGTAACAAGGAAGAAACTGGAACTATCAGTCAGCAATATTATCACTCTGCTCTCCCAGCTGGAGCTGCATCCATCAGACAGGCTGCAGAAAATAAGGGAGAACAAAGCTAATCAAATACTACCACCTTTCTTCCTCTCCGTTATTGCCTCTCCTAAGATTGACCACATTTGTGGTTAAATGCAGGGAGTCAAACTTCCTATAAGCAGTGTCGTTACGGTTCCAGATTTCCACTGTGGTTCAGCCATATCACAGCTCTGGAAAGGCACACTGGCATATGCTCAAACCACCACCTTCATTTGTTAAGGTGAGAAAATTCCGTATTGCAGCTGAAAAAGGTTCTTACCCAAATCACCTTGCTGACCTGCCTTCTTAAAGGTCTTAATACCACACTTTAAAAAAAAAAAAAAATCACTTTGTTGAAATTGGTAGTCTAGATAAAAAGACTTAGTGAAGGGACTGATGCAATATCGCTGTGCCAGGGGAGACGCAAGCAGCTAGTTAAAGCGGAGAAGCAGAAGCCCAGTTCCTCAGTATCCCCAGTGCACGCCTTGTTCCACTGCTCCCAAGAAAGACTCCTGCTTAGTCCTCACAAGCCCCAAGGCTGTATATATGTATACGTTGCCTTTTCTGTGCATGCAATCAAAAGCCTTCATCAGTTCTTTTGCAATTTGAAGCTCACATCATCGAGATCAGTAGTCCAATCTCAGCTGTAGCCAAGATGCTAGATGCAGCTGACTGATCCAGTAGTAGGTCTAGCAACTTGTCCCCTGAGAGGCTCTCAGAAAGCAAGTCTGAAGAAGCCACAATCTCCACAAAGTCACAGGTACTCCAAGCATCTGCTGGTAAATGCAGCCCCTGACAAGAAGAGAAGCTCCAAAGTTTGCCTTGAAAAAAGGATCAGCTCATTGCAAAAAGGACAGTGCTACATGCTGATCTTTGGACCATTTTTCTGAAGAGAAAAATCTTATCAGGATACCACAACCATGTGATAGTAGTCAAAGTAAACCTAAGAAATTCAAAGTTTTAACTCCGCCTCTGAAAACGATATGAAGCTAAGTGAAAGCTTAAGTTTTGCCACTCTATGCAGTTACACACAAGAACAAGGAAGCAACTAGTCATGGCCCTGATCAGTGTTACTATCCAAAAAATTCCAGTCTTACATGACTGAGGTGCAGATGCATGAGCAGGTGGACCTGTAGTGGCATGTGCATAAAGATGTCCCTCACGTAAGCGTGCTGCTGCATCAGTCCTGACCTGCAGGCCTACCTCCGTTCAGACTAATACACCTACTAAGTTACACTCCACATTTTCCCTCAGAGAAGAGTGGACCATGTACCTTCCCACACTCCTAATTCAAGGTTCTGGCTGGGAAGATCACTGTGCCTGCTCCATGCTGGGGCTCACACCCCACAGACCATGCAGTCATGGGGCAAGGGGGCACTCATACACAAGGCAGAGCAACAAAAAAGAAAAAGCATGGTCTCCAGCATTCAGGGAGAGGTGAAATACCTGCAGAAGGTGTCCAGCATAACCTTGCCGCAGAAGGAATGATACATTTTTGTATGATTTGTGCAACATTAACCAAAGTATCTGGGGCCAAAGATAGACAAAGTATCTGATGGTGGCTTTCCAGGAAGAAAGCAACCCTTTCAGGACCCTGCTTGGCAGGCAGGCTGTCCCTAGTCTTCCATGCATGCCATACTTGCACTACCAGTGAAAGAGCCAGGGCTGCCCTGGTGGGCAAGTATGTTTGCTGGGATCTTTATGCTGCTCCTCTTGTATCATTGCACTATTAAGCAAAGTTTAAGAAGTTCAAAACTATTCCAGATCTGGTGGCTTTTTCCGTTTCAACAAGGCATCACCATCAAACAAGTCAATAGGCAAGCTGAAGTATCTGATATTTTAGGCATCTCACAAATGCCTAGCGTTTTCTCCCTGCAAGGTCTTAAGGAGATTCCTGCCTTCTCTGTTGCCAGTTGAAAGAGTTTGGGGGCTGCTTTTCACATGCTGAGGCAAACAAGCTCTTCAAACACCTGGGAAAGCCACATTTCTCCACTTCAGATGAAGTGCTAGCCACAGATATAATGCCTGCCTGGTTCAGCTGGCACTGCTTCCCCCACTTCGAGGAAGTAGGGAAAGGTGTTCAAAAAGGCATTGAGGCCATTGAAAGAACTAAAGGGTAGTCAAGAAAAAAAAAAAAAAACAACAGGCAAATCTGAAGGGGAAAACAGAAAGGGTGAAATTGAGATTCTTTCTTACTAAACACAGAATTATTCAATAACTCCTGATTCACTTTGAGGCAGAAATACCTGATTTTTGGCCCTAAAGAAAAAGTCCGTCTTAGTCTCTGCATTGCAGATGAGAACAATCACATTTTTGCTTGCTCTGACTTATTGCTAAATTGATTATTCTCTACAACAGGGAAAGAGGGAGAAAGGAAGGAGATGGTAGTCGCCCTTATAAAATTCTATAAGAGGGTGAAAGAACTGAATGCATCCTGCTTTTCCTAGCAACCCTCTTTCCTAATTCTGAAGCAAATAAATCACACTAAGGATAGTATCCTGAACATATGGCTTTCTCTGAATAAGGGGAATTTGCCTGCCTACAAGCTTTCTTTTCTTTTCTTTTTCTTTAATTAAATATGTCAGTCTCTGGAATTCCCTACACATTTCCCTTCACAGCAAAGTGGGTTCCTACACCCCCACCCCTCCCCCCCAAAAAAAATCCCAACACAACACCCCCCCAAAAAAAACCCAACACAAAAACAAACCCCAAAATTTTGTATTAACTTCTTTCTGCCCACAGAAGGCTGTACCTAAGCTTAACGTCTAGCCAACAGCATGCAACCTGTTCACTACTGTTGCATTCACTTCCCACATATTCAGCAAAAGCATGATGTTACCAAACGAGAAAAGGGAAGGACTTCAGCACCCCAATGCCAGCAACAGCATATTTAGAGAATGGGTGACAGGCAAAAAATATTGGAGGTCTCCAGATGCTCTTGCACATTTCTTCACCAGCTCTCTTGTAAACACCTACAAAGCATGCTGCTCTAAGTGCAGCAACTCATGGGACACATTTTTATTTTGCCAGTTCCTTCTCCATGCACAAGACACTCTGTTTTGCACAGTCTGGACTTTGAATGCTCCCTGGTCTTTTGGCAGAGCAGCTGAACACTATGACCACCGGGAGGGGTGCTGTTAACCTCTAGATTTGGAAGACCCTTCTCTGCCGGGCCTTGCAGGCTCTCGGTTGCAAAGCAGTTGTTGCGAGGGCCCTGAGAAGGGGGAAATACCCCCTGAAGTTCCTCACTCCCCTGTGTGCAATCCAAGAAAGCGGCTGGTGGCCATTTGCAGAAGACGATCACAGAGAAATTTGCCAACAGGAATGAAAGGGTAGCGAGGATGCCAAAACACAATGGTCTGCATTTTTTTTTAAGTAACAAATAAAGCAAGCAACAAAAATGTGACTAGTAGTTGAAATCAGAAAGGAAATTGAAGTGATTTTATAGAAAGAAGTATGAACCAAAGCCATACCAAAAGCCACCTGCATTTTTCTCTATCATACACAATTTCCCATGTTCATTTATGTCATCTTCACGGTGTCAGTATTCGAGAGAACAATTCTCAGCTCAGCACGACAGAACAGTAATACCGACGGGCATGCAGAACATTAGCATGTTATAAATAAACTTCTAATTCGAGGTGGGAAAAATCATCAAGGCAGCTCTTATGATTAAGAACCAGAGAAAGAAAATGAGCAACTTGCTTATCTTTCAGGACACTGTCTTTCACAAAAAGAGCTTTTTCTAACCCCCAGTTCCTGAGGGGAAAAAAGAGTAAACCCAGCAAAACACCCACTGTCAGGACAAAGCAGCCAGTGACAATGCTATTATAATTTTTAAAGCCCTCCCTGCCCCCACCTCAAGTAGTAAGCTGTCTTTTCTACCAGCTCAAGAGGTTTGTGCTTAAAAAGAGTACTACAGCAGAGTTGTAAAGTTTCAGCTTCCTCTCACCCAACTCACAGCTTTACATAACTCCCAAGAGACGGTTTTAGGCTACAGATACTGCGCAAGCAGAAAGAACGAAAGAAAGAACAAGGTGCAGAAATATTACACAGCAATTTGGATCTGGGTTATTTGGAGCTACTTGATAAAAGTCTTACCATGAAAAGTAAAACTTTATTCTGCTGATCCGACAGCCAGGATTATTCGTGCTTGCGATAGCCTTGATCACCATCCTCCGTCTGCCCCACGCAGGGTTCCCTTCCCACCCCATCCCCGGTCTGCAAGGACAGATAACGCCCCACCGCGGCACGGCTGCCACCTCGGCTATTATTTCTGTTCCACTCCAGCATTGTCGCTCTTTACCAGCGTGCCACTTACTAAGCAATATTACAAAAATTTCTGTGAATATCTATGTTCACCATGAACCGGGATAATGGCCTCATTGCAATAGCCTTGATAAAAGCTCCAAAAAGACAGCTTTCAGATATCGCCACACAAAAGCCTTCTGTGAGAGCTGTAACCAACATCAATTCCTGCTATGCGAAGACATTAGACAAAGTGTGAACTAGCTTACTGTACAGGGACAAAAAACTGACTGTCAATGTGTGGGACCAATGCTGTCTAAAAACACGATGCTGGCAAGGCAAAATAACACCAGCATATATACATGGTAATTGCCATTTAATTCCAGAGTTAGCAGCACAAGAAAACAAGTACTGAAGGCACTATTAGGTTACTAGCATCACTCAAGATATTATAATGCCATATAATTCAATTTCTATCAGCTCTGTTTGGAAAAAGCGACCTTAAAACCAGTAGATGTTAAAAAAAAGCCCAAGCAGAGGACGAAGGAAAGCCCAGATTCCATTACAGAAGCAGTCAGAGAACACAGCAAACCCTTCAGACCTGCTCCTTAAAGCATGTATTTTTCCAGTATACCATAGACAACCTGACACATGAGAAACACCATTCCATGTATGGTACAAGATAAGACCCTTCCTGCACATCATTTTATGTTTTTACATACTTACACTGTGGTAGCACCCAAAAAGCCAGAAGTCTACTGTCAACCTAAATGGACCATGCCAATATAAATGGCAGGCCACGAGTTTACTTTTTTTACTTCCAGACCTGAAATTTGCCAAATGACACCTCTTAAATGGGAGCCTAGGTAGGAGGGATGCAAGCAAGTCTACATGCCAGTTTGTTTCCGAACAACATGCAAGGCAAATTTGAAAGTTTTAGAGAGATCATAGTACACTCACTCTATGGATAAGTGTTTCACTCTAAAATTATATCTGTACTTTAAAATGTGTAAAAATCATTAAATTCTACAGTGCAGATTCAGTGGCTTGCAGAAGAAAATTTTATCTCTTCCTGCACTCCAATTTTAGCAAGATTTTATAACTAACGGGTAGAACCAAAATTAAGAAAAAGTCATATTTAGAGAGAACTAGTACAGCAGATCGATAAGCCTGACACCATATATAAGAATTTGACTCTTGCACTGCATGGTGACAGCCACCATTGAGTCCTAAACCAGAGACTTTTAATGTCACCTTAATTAACAAGGAAGGAAGTTTGCCAATGAGTTTCTTCCCCCACCCCACTTTCTAGCAGTAAGTTATGCAATATGCAACAACCTTTGAACAAACAGCTGTACAACCACCAAAAAAAACCCAAACAAAACCAGAATAGTATTGTAAAGAGGATAAAGTCTTTCAAGAAGTTCATTAATGAAAATTACTTCTAGAATCTACGCATAGATTAACTAAAACACACATACCACAAGTTGGAGCAGGAATGCTGGAGCTGAAGCAGCCAAGGCTAGACAGACACCTTTTGTTATCCAGTTTCCTAATACAATTTACTTTTACTGAAAATAGTTGTTTACATGTTTTCTTTGAGTTTTCACAGATCTTTGCAAAATAGCTAGTGGCTCACAATGTCTACATGATGAGACTCTAAAATCCCATTGCAAAGATACAGAAATGAAAGCCAAAATAATAGCCTCTGCTTTTAACAGTGGCTTGTTCATATAAAGCTCAAGATACCAAGGACCCAACATCTGCAGTACTGCAACTGAACATCGAAGCACCAAATACCTTCCTAATAAGCAAGTCCTAGACCCCTGAAGTAAGGCACCTGAAAATGCTGTCAGCCATAGGCAGTGGTCACTTCTGGGCCTAGACGCAGCCACATACAAGTCGGATGAAATCTTGAAAGTAGATGGAGGTGGTCAAATTAAGTCTCCTAAGTTTAAGTCACTTAAACAAAGTGACAAAACAGGGTACTGGGTTTACTTTTAGAGGTAGGAATAAACAAAAGCCATACTTGCCCACATAACTCAGCACAGTCGCAGAAAAGATGCCAGCTGATTCTAGAAAGGTGATCTTCAATGCTCCGCCTTTCCTTCCTAGCTTAGTCCTAGGCAAAAGGCGTTTGGCACGAAAGTGTGAAAGCTTCAGGGCATGCACGTGCAGTAGTCACACAGCTAGTGCGTTAGTTTTCACACTATAACAGGTCAACAACTGTTCACATTCGTAAGTAGGACAGGAGAGACACAACACATGCCATTAACCTTAAGCAAGTTCAGTTTGCGCACCACTACCAACACATTTGCAATTAGTCATGTATGTACAAAAGGAAGACTAAAGTGCATGCAGTAGAACACTCCCACTACATAGCTGAGGCCATTTTCAGTATGCTCCAGCTTCATCACCATCTAGACAAACTCTTGTCTTCTCCCTTTGCAGGGTTTGCAGATGGAAATATTTACCATAGCTCACGTTGAGCCCACAAGGCATTTAGAACTCCACAAATGCCACGAGATCCAGCACATAGCAGCACCATCCAAGCAGACAGCATAGTACTTCAGGAGACACCCATGCCAGGCATAGCACTTCCAAGTGTGGTTTTGGACCAACTTACTTGAGGAAAACAGAAGTGAAATAGTTCCCTTTTAAAGATGTGATAAATTGGGCAATTTTGCCAAGTCTGTCTTCAAACAGAAGACAGAACTGGAATTGAAACTGAGTCCAAATACTTCAGCAGCAGCACCTCAGGCACTGCAACAGCCCCATCCTGGAGGCACCGGCAGGCTGCCTCCCTCTCTCCACACACCACTGCCCTGGACACATGAAGGGGGTTTCTTCTCCCTACAGCAAACAATTCTGCTCTCGAAAAATAATACAGGAAGTGATTAACTCTGCCAGCCAAAACAAAAGGCTGAAGTCCAACTTAGTCATTTGTAGGTTGCCACCATATATACGCTCTCACCGCTGCCAGCTGTAAATGAGATTATTTGCAGAGACTGCAAAACCCAGAGATTTAGTTACACCAAGACCACCTCTCCATCTGCCAAAGTCTTGCTCTGGACATGGCTGGATCTACAGTACCACCATTGGTGCAAGAAGCCCACCTGAACTGAAGTCACAGTCTCCAACTCATCCTTAGCAGGCAGCTCCTCCACAAGCCAGGATTAAAGCCTGAGCCACATTCCCACTCCTCCACACCAGCACCAGGACCAACCCTGCCACCAGAACCACAGCCATCAGACCAAAACGCACCTTCTGAAGTGAAGCCTGAAGGTTTGAAAGGTGTCAGACTTGAAGTTACTAAGAAAAGATCACATCTTTGCTTCTCACTCAGTTCCCCTCTTGGTGCTTTGGGGAACCTCTCGCAGCCACACCAGATTTACGGGCCCACGCAGGACAGGGGCTCCAAAGAGGAATGGTGCTACTTTGTTTTCGTTTTTGCAACTTACACTTTGTAATGAGCCTTTCCTACGGTAATCAGGTGCACCTGGCCCCTCTGCTCCACACCTCCTGTTTCCCACCCAGGGCCAGGTTAAGACCTTGTGAAACAAGCCAGCTCTGAAAGGGTCTCTGGCTCCTACTAAGCCTGCAAAGCGGGTCCACCATGTCTTCAAAACATCTTTTGAAGCTACCAATCCCCAGAAGCTTGGCAAGTAAAACCTCACAACTAATAGCCATGTTTGTTTTCAAGAATCATGTGATTATTTTTTTAAAGGACACTTCTATTTCACCATTAATAGCTTTCATTTCAGGAGAAATTAAATAGTCTATCACTCTTCAGCTTGGAGGAGACAGCTGAGGACAGAAGATAATGTATCATAAACTGTGTTGAGAAACATATGAGGAAATAATTTTCCCCTACCGCAGTATCCAATGACACTAGAGACAGCAAGTTCAAAAAGAAAAAAGGCAGAAGCAAAATTATTTTTTTTTTCCATACAAGATAACTAAATCATAGATAGAACTTGTTGCTACATGAGGTCAGAACTACAACTAGATGCAAACAGAGATTAGACAAAAATCGCAGGCAATTGGTAGCTGTAGAACTCATTGTAATCCCTGACCAAGGAAGTGCTCTCTCAAAGCAAGTAGTAGAAGGGCTGTCCTGTGCAAGCCCTCTTCTTGTGTTCCTTCCTCAAATGTTTGCCAGTCGTAGTCAGAGAAGCGGTAGGAGAACCTTTCATCTTGCAAAATACAGCGGTTCCTAAGTTTAAAGATTTTTTTTTTAATGCTTGCACGTACTAACAAATGAGCACACTGTAAAAATTCACAGAGCAGCACCAATGTACATGGTATAAAATGAGGGGGAAAAAATGCCTTTAATTGCGCAATCAGTTGAAGCAGCCTCTACAGAAGGATAAACTGGCCCTAAAGTGACTCATATCCAGCCTTTGGCAAGCAGGCTGGTGGCACAAGGAAGGTACATACCTTCATGGTCAGAACAGGCAAGAACGACTTCTGAAAATTGAGGCTCAGTAAGACGATTTAACACCTCAACACCACTGCATGTGAAAGCTCCTGCCTCCTTCCTTCATCTCACTCATCCCATCTTGAGCTATGTACACCCAATACCTACTGCGTGCCAGACCTAATTGCTCATGAGACCCAGCTATTTTACCTTATTAAAGCAGCAGAAAACCAACCCCAAGCGCAGAGGGGTGGGAAGAGCACTGCCAGGCCAGGAGTAGGATGAAGAAGGTGCTGCAGAGGAAACGATGAGGGAAAAGCAAGCCTACTCCTTCCATCAACAGTAAAGCCTTTGAGTGGCTCAGCTGCTTGCTCATGGAAACCTGCCAGAAGCCTTATCACCGTGGGGCAGGAAACATACTTCAGTAGTTCTGGTGCAGACGGAGCCACACCAGCATGGCTGGACTCTGCATGAGGATAGCAAAGCCACCATCAGTGAGCACGGCAAGCTACGGGCTATTCCTGTACATTTTTATTAGGATGCCTGCTTTCCACTAGATGCTTGTTGGCACAGTTAGGGCAATCAGGATTTATACCTCTTTGAACTCTCCTCAGACAGTGGTGCCAAAGGACCATGTGGTACCTCCTTGGGCTCAGAAGCAGTCTGTCACTGGAGGAGATGGATTTACACCAAAGAAACTCCTTTAAATGCTATTCAGAAAGCAAAGGCCCCAGTCTCATGCTCGCATTCATTCCTATTGAGGCAAAGAAATAGGAAAACAGCTCTGCATATGAAAACACCTATGTCTTCTACCCAGACAAAACTTTTTATTCCTGCAAAATAAGGAAAAGCTACTGGTTAACTACCCACTTCTTTCAGCTTATAGGTTATAGGTTTTTCTCTCATACCTTAAATTCTTGTTCAGCATTTATGTCCTATTCGGCCTGCTCCTTTACCTAACACCTAAGAGAAAGGCTGTGCACTACCCCATTTTTCTCCCCTTCCAGCTGTGACTTGCTGAGAAGGAAGGAAGAAGAGGTGCTTTCTAAACTACCAGAAAAATGAGAGAGGTGCTAAGTATTCAGTTCGGAAATGTAAATCCTCCCGCCCCCTTCTGAAGTATGCCGAACCAGCCTCTCCACAGCTCATGTCATCTAAAGGCCACAGGAGTTCTCTAAAGATATTCTTGTTAAGAGGATTTAGCCCCTTTTAAAAAGGACTTAACATGTGGGTGGTGTCTCCATTTAAGCATTTTCTCATGGCTAAGAAAATGGCCCTCTTCTTAAAGGCTTATCTTTATAACCCAAAGACAGTAAGAAATTCTCCACTATTTGAATTAGAAACATTTTGAGCAGCTTGCTTTTATAGAAGCCCCATTTTTAAGTACTGGGATTTGCAAATGGTAGTGACTTTCTCACACCAAGCGAGAAGCTAACACCAGCAAGAATGTTTTTGGGGTACCTTGCCAAACATTAATTTCTCCCATGTTTTCATGAGGACCCGAGTGGATTCGCAAACTTGCTGCCACCAAAAGAGCATGGTGTCACCAGTCCTGTGCCCTCTCCCTGGCCACCGCCTTCCCTTGGTGGTCCCTAGCACTTACCAGACCTTCCATTAGCTGGTTCAACCTGCCTGCCCAGCAGAAAGCCTTTTATTTATTTATTTTGGTGAGGGTTAATTTTCCATCCTGGGAAGGCTGAGCTTCCAGAAGGGAAGAAGGGAAGTGGCACCAGCCCCCGGCAGGGCGCAGGAAGGCAGGGGAGGACACAGGACCGCCTGCCCCTTGCAGCAGCACTGACCCCGTCTCCAGAGGCACAGGCTTCCCACAGGAGCACAAGCTGATGGTTGCTTTGCAAGGGTTAATTCTTCATTACCGCTTGTGTTTAAGCCATGGCAGGGGTTCAGATCTGCCCGGTAACACTTTCTATTAACTCCACAGGAATCATGAAAAAGCTCCTCAAGTTGAAAGGGCAGGCAGCCTGGGTCACAGCCCCCCAGAGCCCAGGACTCACCAGGGTACCAAAGCCCGGTTAGCAACCTTCAGTTGCAGGAGCCGCTGCACCAGGCGGCGACAGAGCAAGGAAGAGGTTTTGGACAGTGTCAAGACACCTGCCTGGGAGATGGAGTGTGCAAGCTCATCTCTCTGGGGCTGGAGCCGCCTGTTGTTATGGACTAGGCTACCCTTCAAAGCTTTTCCAGCACGGTTACACTTACACAACCATAAACTAACAAATTCCCAGAGGGGAAGCAGCTTGCTTCGGCAAAAGAAACTTTTTCATTTGCTGCTATAGGCAAACACCCCACTGAACAGGCTAAACTATACTGCTGTACTGACTCTTTTCCAGTCATACCATAGTTTATATTTGGAAGTGATGGGTGGCCTGCCACTGCAGTTACATCTGCTAAGATAAGAGTATTTTCATAACCCTAACCAGCGCAGGTGTGCAGGCCAAATTTTAGACTTATCCCTACAGTCTTTTGCATAGCAGGGCCTTGTTTTCATCTGGGGGGTCTCGGTCTCCATGCACTACTTGCAACTCAACTAATCAAGCGCTAAATTTATATTGGTTCTGCTCGCCTGAGCTCACTGCTTCAACCAGCCAGCGTTTTCTCACTCTTCTCACCAGTCTCCGATACCAGTTTCTCAAAACAGCTCAGCTAGGAGCCAACCGGGAAAACACCCTTGCCTCCCAGACCCAGAAATCCTCTGTGAGTTTTGGGAAAAACCAGGTGGGAGCCGGGGAACTGTGAAAGGGCTGGTTTGTCTCCCCACCAAGCGGTTTGTGGAACAGAAAGACAAGGCAGAGCACTAGGGCACATCAGCCTTAATTCCCGAAAGATGGGTCTGCAGCAAACCAGCAGGGCTCCAAGAAGGGCACCCACATGAGCACGGCTGTCAGGGCAGAGCAGGATGCGCAGCCCCTTTCCTGGCACGTGCCATGGGTGGCTTATCGCCCTGGGAGGGTGCCAGCTCGAGCTTATAGATACCGCTGGCCTGACCACTCTCTTCCTCCCCCATCCCACGTCTCTCCCTGAAGCAGAGGGTACGCATGGGGGCTGAGGGTACACAACAAACTCACTACTTGTGTGGGGACTTATTTGCAGGCGGATCCCAAAATTGCCTTCCTGCTTTTAAGTCTTTAAGGGGGGGGAAGAAGACTTCCTAGACTTTTATGGCCAGGAGTTTCTCCCATTAAAGAGGTAAACACTATACCAAAAAAAAAAAAAAAAAGCACTAGGTGTATATTTCATGGTCTTGTAGCACCCATTAAGGAGGAATTTCAGGGGTCCCCTATGACCCCAACATCCCTCCCACAACGCTGGAAAAAAAACCTGAGAAATTATTCTCCCGGAGTCATCCCATTACAGGTATTCCTTTTTGTATTCGCTTAACACCACCTTCTAGGAATCAGACCTTTGCATGGGACTGCCAAATATTTACAAAGCAGCTTGAATCAGCCTGCTTGACATCCACCTCCATTAGGATATGCTGAGGACCAGGAGTGATGAAAAAAATCAACTATCTTTTACAGCAAAGATACATATATTTTTAAAAAACAAATAAATTTAAAAATGCTTTGGATGAGATTTAACGAGCCTTGAAACTTCCATTGCTACCTCAGCAACCAACACCTGCACAAACCCACGCGAAAGGCAGCTCCTGCCATCCCCACGGTGTCCCAGCGGCACGAAGGTGCGAAGGCTGCTCCCAAGCTCTCGCAAAACTATTTCAGAATTCCAGCAGCATCTGATACCTGGACCATCACCGACCGGGGGCGGGGAAGGGGGGGGGGGGGGCCGGGATGGGGGAAGGTGTGTGGGGGGGGTGTTAAACCCCCTTTTGCCCGGGCAGGGGCGCACCGGGGCGGGAGGGGAAGAGGCGGGAGGGAGTTTCGGGATCCCACGCCGCCGGGCGGGGGTCGTGGGCGCCGGCGGGGTGAGCCGCGCCCTCCCCCGCTCTCCAACTCGGCGGAGCCCACGAGGGCCAACGCGCACCCGAAAACAGCGAGGACAAAGAAAACCCCACGAGTGGGGGGGGAGGCCGGAATATTTTTTGGGGTGAGGGGGAGGCGGAAATTTTGGGGGGTGGAATTTGAGGTGGGGGGAGGGAGGATCGGTGAGTGCCGCCACCCCACGAGTCACTGACCTGCTGCAGGGGCATTTCCGCGAGCGGCGGGGGCCGGGGGCGGCCGGCCGGCGGTCGGGCTGTCCCAGGCCAGAGGGAGGAGGAGGAGGAGGAGGAAGCGGCGTCCCCCTCCCCGCCCGCCCCGGCTCCCAGTCACAGCCGCGGCCTCCGCGCACGTGTGCCAGACGTCACCGGCGGCTCCGGGGGTGAAGCGGAGACACCGGCGGGGCACGGCCCGGCCCCCCGCCCCGGGGTACGCGGGGGCCTTTCCCGCCGCCGCGCTCTTTGCACCCCTGCGGCGGGACCTGGCAGGGGAGGCTTTTATTTTCCTACCCCCCTTTATTTTTTTTCTGTTTGTTTTTTTTTTTTCTCCTCCTTTTAAATCAGACCCGGCAGCGGGGGGGTGGGAAGGAGGCAGGAAAGTTTATTGCAACAAAGCGCTGCCTCCGCCTTTCCTGCCCTCTCCCCCCGCCCGCCCCCGCCCGCCCGTCCCCGGGCCCGGACGGCGGCGGGGAGAGGGCCCTGCCTGGCGCTGATCCCCCACCGTCCCCTTCACCCTCCCGCGGGGACGGGGGAAAAAACAAAATTACCGGGGGGCGGCCTCCGCCTCCGCCGAGAGCGGGCTGCAGCAGCGCCGTCCTGCCGGCGGGTCCGTGGGGGGTGCAGTACAGCGAGCTGCCAGCGGGCTGGCCCCCATCCGCCGCCGGGGCAAAGGCACCGGCAGCCTGGGAAGCGGCGGCGGCAGTGCAGGAGGAGGAGGAGGAGGAGGAGACAACACAGGGCGCCCCCGCCGCCGCGCCGGTGCTGCGGATCTGGATGAAGGTGCCGGCGGCAAAGCGGGCCGGGAAGGCGGCGGGGGCTGCTCTGGAGTCCGTGGACGGTGCGGGCGGCGGCGCTGCCGGGGCCGGCTGCTGGAGTCCCCTTCTCATCCTTCCCTCCGGGTCTGTCCCCGCAGCCGCGTCTCCTCCTCCCCCCGTCCCTCCCCCCCCGGCCTTCCCAGCTCCTTTCCTCCTCGATGCCGAGGCCCCGCGCAAAATACTGGGGGCTGCGGGTGCCGGGGGGGCCCCGGCGGCAGGATGCGGGGTGCCGGGGGGGGACGGAGGCGGCGGGGCGGGCAGATGCGGCGGATGGAGCGGAGCCGCTCCCGCTGTGTGGGGCCGGCTGGAAAATGGCTCCAGGAAGCGGCGGCTGCTGACAATGAATGAAGGGAAAGGAGACGGGTTACGCGCCAAGGGCCTCCCGCGAAACTCGGATTTCCCGCCCTCTTTTCAAACCAAATTTGCATGGCCCCGCCCCCGGGGCGCGCCCCGCCCGCCTCGCCGCTTCATTGGCCCCCGCCGCCTTCCCCGCCGTCCAACGGGGCGCCACCTCCCCGCCCCTCTTCCTTCCCACTGGCCCCCGCCGCCGGCCCGGGGCGGCCGCGATTTGCATGCCTCCCGCCGATTGGCTGCGGGGGCGAGGCTGGGGGATTCCCCCGCCGAGGAGCCGGGATCCCGGTTCGCCGGTTCCCTGACACTGACAGCTGCGGCGGCGCCGGCCGCAACGTGCCCGCCGCGGGGGCCGCCACGCCCCTCGGCCACGCCTCTCGGCGCCGCCACGCCCCTCAGCCCCAATGTGCTCACCCCCGGGGCGCAGCGTGGGGCTGGGGGGTGCGGGGGGAGGCCGCCGCTTTGCAGCCCCGGGAAGGCGCTGGCCCGGCGGACGTGAGGAAACCCTGCCGCTGCGGGGGCGCGGGGAGTTGGGTGTGTGGCCCCGGCGGCCCCCTTCCGTTGGGCCGGGATTCCGGCACCTCCGCTGCTCGGAAGGGGTCAGCTGAGTTCTCGCCCCGGTTTGCTCGGGAAGGCACCGGCCTGTGCAGGTGACGGTTTTAGGGAGCCGTTCAAAGGCGTCCCGATGCGGGATTTCATGCTCTGGTAGCTGGAGCAGTGCTTTCCGTCGTCGTTGTACTTCTGCACCCAAAAATCTTCAAACCAACCTCTCTGAGTCATTTATTTATTTATTTATTTATTTTTCCCAAAAAGAGAGCACCCACCAAAATATTCCCTTCTCTCAGGATCTGTATTACCGCCAAGAAGGAAAACAGTGGAACTGTGTCCACCAGCTCTTTCCACTTTCCGGTCAGCATCTTCACCTATTAAACACACCCTAAACCTAAATAACCCCTTAACTTATTAAGTCCCCACTACCCCTCACTCAGCACCCACTACCCACACCCATTTTTCCCATGGTTTTTTTGCCCCCTCACACCCTGCCGCCAGTGCTCCCAACAGACGTGCTGCAGGCTGCCCATCCAGGCTGACGCTGCTGAATCAGGCAGATGAAGACCCTTTCCCTTGGTAACCTTCCCCATGCCCAACACTAGCAGGTACACAAACAAGTTGTTCTATCAAGGCTGCAACCCTGCCCCTGGTTCCCCCCAGTCTGGCCCTGGTTCAGGGCCAGAATGGACGCCTACAGTGTGATGCTGTTGCACGTAAAACGAAGGCATCGTCCATTCTGGGCATGTTTTCCACGAAAGGAGGAAATTCAGCTCTGTTTGGCACTGGAGAGGCCTTGATTAAGCTACTGCATACAATTTTGGGCACAGCACGGTAGGGAAGGTACAGCCTGAAGAGAATCCAGAGGAAAATAAGAACAATAAAACATGGTCAGAAAAAATGTGTCCTACTACAAAGGTTGGCTTTTGTTTTGTCGGGGTGACAAGTAGGGGAAGAGGACATGGCAGTGGTGATCAGATGGACAAAAGGTCCTAAAAAGACTGCTCTTCTTCCATAGAGAAGGTATTGGACTTTTTAAGCGATATTAGATTTAATCTAGATAATTGGGGATCAATAGATGTTGAAGTGAGGAAACCCAGCAGCAGCCTACCCAGGGATACTGCAGGTTCTTCAACAGATGAGGAAGACTTCTTTTAGGGGTGATGCAAGTTTGAGCTGGACCAATCCAGGACCTTTCCAAGTCTAAATGCCTTTCCAAGTCTTCATTACTGTCCTTCCAGACCAGGCAGGAACAGGGCTTGACTGAAAAATGCCATGTTCTTCTGCAGAACCTTAGCATTGTTTAAAATTTTATCTAAATCTGCAGTTCTGCTGCTGCAGACCGCTCCTAAGGAGTCAGCCAGCAATGTCCAACTTTGTGCCCATGCACAACGTGCAGCAGCTGAGAGCTGTGCCCAGCGCGCCTTGGCCACAGCAGCTCTGGCAGCACCTTGCCAGCCGGCTGAGGCGTATCCTCAGCAGAAGCGGGGAGAAACACAAATCTCTCCCTACTGCAGAGTTCATCTTCAGTCTTCTTCTGGAGCGCCTTTTATGGTTTTCCTTTGCCATGGTCTCTGCCATCTTCAGCTAACTACCCACCATGCGAGGCCGACCTACACCAGGACTCGCTGCCTCGCAGCAGGAGAAGGTTACTTGGGCACATCGAGGGCCAAAGCAGGGCAGAACCTGAGGAGTGAGGACAGCAGGTGAAGGGGGAGGGAAAAGCCCAGATATAGAGAAATGTGCGGGCAGGTGGGCAGCCAGCTTGCTCATAGTTCAAAATAAAGATTTTTTTTTTCCGCATATAGAAATGGTAACACTAAATTGCTTTTGAGTATCCTGGAGGAAAAGGAATGGAAATCACAGGAAAGAACAGTAACCACGGGCAGCCATGAAAGGAGTAAAGGGGACTCTTCAGGAAAGAGAGGAGAGGGAAAAAAGGCATCCAGGAAACAATGTGGATAGAGACAACAGCATTCAAAAAATAAAAATAATTTTAAAAACCCCCAAACAAACAGCAAAAAAGGGGGAGAAAAGGAAATAATCAAGGGTCCTGCAAGATGAGGAGAAGAAACATGGGACATGATGTTACATCATAAGGATAAAAAGCAATAAAGAAAGAAACGAGGTACAAACATAGCAAAGTGATGACAGCAAAGAGTCATTAGAGCAGACCTTTAAAGAGAAAGAACTGAGAAAGACTAAAGTATAAAAAAGCCATGTAGATATAGTAGGAATAGCCAGGATCCCAGGAACAGAAACAAAACACAGTCAAACAGAGGGAGCAAAAGAGGCAGTGCACAGTTTAAGGGACGGTACACTTCAGAATTCACTTTCCTATATTGGTTCTTTCATTCTCTAACTTTCTAGTAGCTCATTACACTGCAAAGGGCCTAAGTCAAGCACCTGAAATAAAGTAAAGCTAAACTATTAACGGTTAAATCCAGTATTTTTTCTTTGTGTGGTGTTTTACTTTGTGAAGGAAAAGGGCCTGGCTTAGTGCATAAAAAAGTTTAAAAAGTTTTCAAGAAACAAGCAAAACCCTGTTACACTCAGAAGGATGCTTTAGCTCAACCACAATAAATGCAGAAAGGCAACATCTACTGTTACATAAGAACAGAAAGTAAATCCTTACCCCAACAGGAGAAGAAACTCTGCCAGGTAGCACTTCCCTGTAACCGGATGTAAAAAGCTAGTCCCAGAAATATGCACCAGCCTAGCGGGGTGGCCAGGACGTGTGGCCCATATGGCCTGAATGGGAAGGTCGCATGTTCCTGTCTTCTGGAAGTGGAGTTCTGCTGTGCCTGTGGTGGGGCTGGTGGAGAAACTTCAAAGAAATGCATGGGGTTCATCTGAAAAGCAACTTTGCTGTCCATAAACTGGCTTGTGCAGAAACCACTGCTGTGTGTTTTCTTTAAATACAATTATGTGGCAGATATTTCAGTTTGCAGTGGGACCTATTAAACATGTAATTCATTTGCTAGAGCTAACCGAAGGAACCTAAAGAAAGTGGAAAGTAAAACATGCGTAAGAATTGTACAGAGAACTACAGAAAAGAACCTAATTGCAGGCCCAAGCACTTCTGTTGGTCTATAAACAAAAATATTCTGCCTGCTGGGATGTCATCAACCACATACCTATTGCAGAGAAAATACCCTGCAGAACTCAAAAGGCTTAGGAGATACTATAACTGAGACTTATATGCAGCTGTGATTTATCTTCCCTTTTGAGTATGGTACTATGGTACTATGCTACTATCTTTGTGAGCAGCATCTTCATCTGTATGATGATATGCAATTTTACCCACAGTGTCATTTAGGGAAAAGGCTGCGTTTGTCCTGGAAATGGATGGACCTGTGTAATAAGGATTGCTTTCTTTGGGATTCTGACTGTTGTTGCAGGTAGCGGAAGCAACAGCAGAGATTAAGCTTTGCCTTGATGTTAAAATGGGTAAAAGCTGCCCCAGACACCTGGATTCTAATGCAACTTCTCCCATGGAGGAGATTCTGGACAATGTAAAAATGAAGACTGCAAAAAAGATCCTGAGTTAAAAAACCTGTCTCTACAAAAGGTTCAAATAGTAATAGACAGTAAATAAATGTATAGCCCTGCATATGGCATGATTATAAGGACAGAAAATACTGAACAACTACTTACTACATCCTTCATACTGAATGAAGAATTGTGCAGGAATAATGTTCTCATAATGAAAGACTGCATCATTATGCATATATGCAAGGAGCTGAACGGAGATCATACAAAAACCACTTTCCTAATTATTAAGCTTGAAGAACTCAGTTTCTTAAATTTTGGAGATTGACTTCACAAGCATCAAAGGAAGAGTTGAGAAGGCAGGGATGGGATTATGTGCTCGTGATCACACATCTGGAACACAACTTGCATGAGAGCAAATGGACATCTGGAGGGAATACTGAGAGTGGTGGGATATGTGCTTCCTGCTGTCACTGAAAGTGTGACACCCCATCACCCAGGTCATTAAAGAAGATGTTAAACACTGTGGGCCCCAGTGATGACCCCTACCAGACACTGCTAATGACTGGCCTCCAGATGGACTTTGTCCTGTTGATGAGAACCCTCTAGGCTGCACAGTCAGCCAGTTTTCAATCCACTTCACTGTCCACTTAACATAGCCCACACTTCATCCATTTGTCTATGAGGATGTTACAGGAGACGCTGTCAAGATAAACATCATCCACTGCTCTCCCTTCATCCACTGAACCAGCCAATCTCACTGTATAAGGCTATCAGATTGGTCAAGCATATCTTTGGCTTCATAAATCCAAGCTGACTATCACCTTCCTGTCCTTCATGTGCTTGGAAATGGTTTCCAAGAAAATTCGTTCCATCACCTTCTTAGGGACTGAGGTGATGCTGACAGATCTGTAGTTCCCCGATCCTCCTTCTTGCCTTTCTTGAAGACAGGATTGACATTTGCTTCCTTCCAGTCTTTAGGAACCTCCCCCAGTCTCCATGATCTTTCATGTATTATTGAAAGTGGCCTCACAGTGGTGTTGGCCAGCTCCCTCAGCACTTGGGGGTACATCCTGTCAGGTCCCATGAATTTGTGTACGTCCAGTTTGTTTAAATATTCCCCAACTTGATCCTCCATCTAGGGTAAAACCTCATTTCTCTAGACCTCTCTCAGTCTCTTAGGAACCTGAAAGTCCTGAAGGCAAATCTTACCAGTAAAGATGGAGGCAAGGATGGCATTCAGTACCTCAGCCTTCTCCATGTCCTTTGTCACCAAGCCCCCATTCAGCAGCAGGCCCACATTTTCCCCTCATCTTCCTTTATGTACCTAGAGAAACTCTTCTTCTTGCCTTTCACATCCCTCTCAAGATTCAACTTCAGGTGGGCTTTGGCTTTCCTAACCCCATCCATGTATGCTTTGACAGCATCTACATGTTATTGCCAGGTCACTTGTCCCTGCTTCCACCTCTTTCATGCTTCCTTCTTACATATTGAGTTTTGTCAGGAGCTCCTTGTTCATCTATGACAGCCTCTTGCTGTCTTCACTTGATTTCCAGCACATTGGGATTGATCAAACTATAGTGTGGAGGAGGTCATCCCTGAAAAGCACCTGATTGTCCTCTTCTCTCCAGGACAAGCTTCCATGGGATTCTTCCAGGCAGACACCTGAAAAAGCCAAAGTCTGCTCTTTTCCAGTCTGGGTAGTGATCCTACTGGGTCTCAGAATGAGAAATGCTGGATAACCTTAAGTATAGGCATGCCTACCCTCCCAGAGAATAATATATAGGCATCCCTTCTGGAGAGCAATGTGAGAATAAACTTGATGGAGCTGCAGTAAAGTAATAGCAGTTTCTGCTTTTGTGCATGGTGCTAGATACTTGGGACATTACTGGAAATAATCTGAGTCCACAACCTTTGAACACAGTTTATGTCATTAGACCCTTTTTTCTTTTAGTTGGAACTAGAGTTAGAAACAAACATTCAACTAACCAACTAAAAAAATTTAACTCCTGTGAAGTAAATGCCTAAAACCTGGGCAAATTCATTAACATGTTCACACTTACAGGATTTACAGGGATTATAACGACATCTTCTAGGGTAGAGACCAAGATTTAAGAAACATCACTTTAAAATTAAACTAAACAAGATAAACTGACTTCCTTATTCTGTAATTTCTACTAAGAAGGTGATCTGAGAATTTAGGAGTGAAAACGGCTCATATGAGCAGCATATGATCTAATTATTGGGTGTATTTACTTAACAGTTTCTAGAAACATTTACAGGACTATCATCCCTTAATTTTTAAAAGGCATCAACCTTGAAATGTCACCTTGCCATAAAAAAGTAATTAGACATGGGCACAACCTTTTTTACCAGCAAGCCATCCCTCCTATTTCAGTGGTTTCAGGGAAAGCAGCAGACCGCCTAACTAGAGCGACAGCATAAGTAACTCAGCATCCTTTGGTAGCATCTCCTTGTTATACCTGTGTAACATCAATTAATTCTAGTTATCAAAAGAACTTTGTGGTGGAGAAATGATTGCTTGGTTCATATGAGTTTATTTTTCAGGGCTGATGTTTGTTTGTTTTTTTTTTAACTGTTGGCAAGGTCATCACAGTTTGTTGATATTCCATAAGAATCTCAATTCTTTGCATGTAGTCATGTATTTATGTGAAAAAAACATCCCGTACATATCTATAAACTTGTTAATATCTTCCATTTGTATACTTTGCTACCTATATACATTGGTAAACATGTAATATTGATTTGCAGCAAATAATACTTAAGAAAATACAAAAAAAATCATGCATGCATTATAAATTCTGTATGTCAGCATAGTTCTGCTTTAGGGATGATTTTAGTGAGGAATGTCAAGTCTGACTGTCTGCTTGAGGAGATGGAAGGGCACTACACTCCTGTCATAGAAAGACAGAAACATATACCTGACCTTACACAGGCTAGTTATCACAAGGTGACTTTAAGTGTCTGTGTATTGCAGGATTAGGGGATCGGCTACTTGCTAGACTGTTGGACCTTCCGCTGCAAGTTTCTGCCCTTCCTTTTGTGGGATTGCAGCACACCTCACAGTTCTCACCCTCGGTGAACATGGCCCAGTGCAGGAGACTAAACTAGGAGGGAGAAGAGACATGGGGTCTGTTCCTCTGTGGCCAGCTCTGATCCCTTTTGCCAATTCAGTCCAACTTTACATAACAAGTTAATATCCATAGTAGCCTCCTGCACAGCGTCCTCACACAGCAATCAATTGAAACCTTGTTCATCTTGATCAAGTGCTATTTACAACACAAAGCAACCTAAAATAAAGCTGCTCTCAAGCCATCTAACCCTCTTAAGTCTACTTCTCAGACCTTCAATCTTTAAGTTCTTTCAGCCTTTGTATAACTGAACCAGTTGCCGTCCAAAAGACCAAACAATCCCCTTGTAATAATCAAGCCTAAACAGCTGTTTGTGAAGAGACTCTGCACCCAGAGCGGATTGCTTCGCCTCAGCTGCTGGCATCTGGAGCATGCAGAAGTCTGTGGGACAGCTATCCACGCAGGCCCTGAACCTTACATGCTCTTAACTTCAGGAGAAGAGCTGGCTTCAAAAGATTACTAAGATTGGGTATATAATATTGACAATATAAGTTATGTTCATTTTTGTGTGCTTTTATCTTCAAGGTGTTATTTTTAAAAAGCAAGTTATTTAGGGACTTTTTGGGTGAGAGGCAGTTCTAGGGCGTTCTGATAGGAATCTTTCAATTTTGCCTTCCAGAGTTTTCTCCAGTTTTCTTGACTGGAGCAAGGGCTGCAATCCAGGTGTCTGGACTGATCACTTGAAATCATTTGCTGAGGAGTTGCTCTGACAGTGGTCTGGCTGGCAGTGGAACAGCTCTATGGGAGGGTACCCACAGCCTGCACACTCTCCTACGACAGAGATATGTTCAAACCCATTTTCCAAAGCAGGCAGAAGACAAATTTGAACCCAGGCTCCAATATCCCTTGCTGTGGGCAAACAAGGAGAGAAAATTTCAACTTCTGCTCAGTAAGTAACTTGCTGTGAAGAGCCAGAGTAGGGAACCCTCCGAAGCATCCTGCTCATTTTGGTTTTTTTTCCTGAGGAGGGAAGGCCAGCTCTTCATCTTGGGTGTCGGTTTCTCTCCATGCACTGGACAGGAAGAGCTTGGGTGTTTAATTCAGGCCCAAAGGTTTCCCTAGGTGGCACAGGAACAGCTGCTGAGCACACAGCTACATGGCGAGAGCCTGGGCCAGGGTGAGGTTAGGCGGGTGGCAGAGAGCAAGGAAAAGCGTCAATGGCTGAGTGGCTGGTGGACTGTTTCCTTCCTTAGGTCAGGGCCTACAAGACAGGCATCACAGTGCTCATCTTATATCCCCTCCATCAGTCCAGCTTGAGATTGCCTCCTATTAGAGACAGGAGCAGGACTACTTTATTAGGGCTCTGTCTCTTCTGTACTAGAAGATTTTCATTTCTGTGTAAACAAGGTCTCCTTTATCCTTCTTTAACTAGTGTGTTTGTTGTAGAAAAGTTATACCAGTGGAATGTCTTAATTCAATCCAGGTTTGTTAGGTTTCTTTTCCACATTGATCCAGATCAGATAAATTGCATGCTGTATTTACTTTTTTGAATGCTTGCCTAAAGAGTCTATGCACTGAGGCTGTTTCTCATAATGTTCTGACTTTTGGAACCAACTATTTACAGGCTTTGGCAAAATGGTTAGATTTATTATTTATTAACCAGAAAATCAACAACCCTTTCTTTTAGAAAGGTACAGCGTTGCACAAAGTATACTGTGCTACCAAAAGTACAAGTTTTGTTCTGGACTTTTTCATAGTTCCTGTTATTTATGGTTTGATAGGTATGGTCATTACCATTTTTGGAGATGGAAATCCTTTTCTTCTTTCTCTTTCACTTTCAAACTTCCCTAACATTCCATGAACTCTTGTTGCATCAAGAATTTTTGTAAAGTTTGCTTTGAGATCATAGTTAGATTTTTCTGTGCCTTGTGAAGAAGCATTTCTTTACTGTGCTTTTAAAATGTTTCTTAAATAAATCCACTTTTCATCTCACAGAGGGTTGCTATAAGCAGAGTTATATTCATCCTTATCTTCCACTTTAGTATGCCTGGATATAACACGGGTTAGCATTTTTCTTTGGTTTGAATTGTTTTGTCAATATAGGTTTTGCAGGAATATGGCCTTACTTCTCCAATACCCGGCAGCTTATCTGAAATCTCATACTTCATCATCACAGGAGCATTACAGCAAGACATGCATTTTGGAGGCATCAAAAGTATTTACAACAACAATAATACATTCAAATAATGCTTGAATATTATTTCAGCATATAAAGGCTTCAGAAACCCATTCTATTTAGACTACAGTGGAAACCAAGTTAAGAGCCCAAGGTTTCCACATGTGGTCAGAACTATCCCTGCGGGACTATCTTCTGCCTTCCTTGTCACAAGCTAGGTGCTAACAGAGCATGATAATAATGAAGACAGTTGGGGAGTTCCTGTTTTCTGTCTTCTAGCCTTCTGTTTTGTCCTGAGCTGTTCAGATTAGGTACCTTCTGGAGACACATGAACATGGGGTACAGGAAGCGCAACCCACATCGCTCCAACATCATTCATGGCTGATTCAGGCTTGAGCATCAACTCTAAGAGCTTCCACTCTTAGGCTGTAGTTGCATGCATGACTTGAGCAGGCAGAAGCTGTCACTGCCACCAGAAGGAGTCCTGCCTTTCACTTATCATGTGTTCCTGTCCCTGTGCTACCCCTCCCTTTGCTTGTGGCTGGGGAACTGATCTGAGTAACAGCCAGCTATTATTTGGGCTGTGTTAGTCTTATCGGTTCCTGATCCGTTTCACTGCAGGGCTGCACAGAATTTTTTTGTGCCAACACAGGGGAGGGGACAACATGGAGGCGGGATGATCCAGGTGCCTGGAAAAAAAGGGATCTGAGACACCACCAGCTCAAAGAATTCATGAAACTCCAGGCTTTTTCTGACCGTGCTTTGCAGGAGTTCAGTTAATGAGGTTGGTTGAATTTTTGCTGTTTTGCCTTTTTTCAATTGTTCCTCATCCATCTCTGCAAAACAGGTGGTCTACACTACTTCCCATTCCTCTGGGCGTTTCTTAACACCCCTGCTTTCCAAGGTGGGACACTGGGAGCACCGAGTTCAGCGAAGATGTGGCTGTCAGCTGCCTAGATCCCAGGCAGGACAGTGGAGTCTGGTGGTCAAAGAGAAAATTGCAACCAATGAGACCTTCCACCTTTGAGATCTACAGCAAGCAGCTTTGGCCTTACAGCTTCTGTTCCATCTGCAAAACAGCCCCACACAGGCTTCCTCTTGGCTGAACCACAGCTGGACAAACTGCTTAACACTGCACTTTCCTAATAGTAGTCTCTGTACTATGTTGGCTGTAGAAGGGATGTTAATAGGGCTGATGCTTTCTCTTCTTGCTGTAACTCTGGGCTGTGTTTGGTTTGTTGGAGTGCAGCTGCAGATCCAAGTTTCCTCAGACCTGGGAGTAAAAGCTGATATAGTAGAGACCAGCTGGCATTGTCCCAAGCTCCAGGACTCTTCTGTATAAGATGTGTGTAGGGGTGATACCATCTGCCCCCAAGCTCGAGGGAAGAACCAGCTACAGATACAGCTGGGACAAACAGCTATAGGAACAGCTGTTCATCAGCCTCTTAATCTCAGATTTTATGCACACCTATCCTTGGCACCGTCCCATTTGCCTACTTTTCTTATTATTTACTTAGGTTGGCCTTTCTCAGAACCTCCTCCCACCAAACCATGCCATTTCCTGCCACTACTTCACTGCAGTTGACTCTGCTTTGATCTCACCAGTCTTTGTCTCTCTAAAATAAAAATAATCTCTTTATAACTGAGTGTCATTGCACTCCATGGGTACCATTGCAAGGAAAAGGATTATAAATATTAGAATATTAAATATTCAAATATTAGAGATTTAATAATAGAATGGCTGTTGAGGTTGTGAGTGATAATGGTAAGATAGGAGGGACTCTGAGTAATATCACAAAGATGAGCAAATCTTTATCCCTTCTGAGGAACTTCTATATCCAGAAGTGTGGGTGCTATGATGTGGCTGTCAAAGTCTTAGAAAATTATGAAGCTTGTGGAATGGACAGTTGTGAGATAAGACACTAAAGTAAATTGCTCTGTACTTCTAGTAGGAAATAGTGTCTGTTCTGATGCAGTCCTTGCCCACAAGGAAAACCTCTTGTCAGGTTTTCTGGTCCCTATGTGTCCCCAGATTTGAGCACAATCTGGTCATGCATAAAGATTTTAGGATTCAATTCTCAAAATGATAAGTCTTGCTATGCATCTTTTAAAAAACTAGAGAGATTCAAGACCATGAAAATCCTCATTAGCCAGACATCAGTATTCTGAGACTGTTGAAGTAGCTGTTGAAAGAAGCGTATACTTGAAAAGCATATTATTATTTATCAAGGTGAACAGGAGGCAAATATTTCTTTGACTCTAGCTCTTTTTGTTTTTAATTTTGTGTAAAATATCTTTCTTATTATGATCAGAACAAAGATAATTCATGTCATTTAAATTCTAAACTTAGCAGAATAGAAAAGAGAGGCTTGTGCTCTGTTTTCATAAACAATTTAGCATTTCCATTTTGGAAAATGTATGATGCAAGTTGAGTTAGCTGAGCTGGGGTGTAAATGCATTCTTGTTTTGGTCTTCAATTCACTTGTATGTCTGACTCATCTGGGAAGATCTTGTCTTTCTGGGAAAGATATGGCAGCAAATCAGTCGGGAAACAGCAGATTTCTTCAGATCTCACATCCATCTGATTTTGCAGTGTGCCATTTCTAAGCTTGTGAGACAGATGGGAAACCTTAGGAGCTTGGAAACTTTGGAGACTGTTGCACTGAGATTAGTGAGATCTTCATGAACTAGTCAACAACTTCATCTATGTTGTATCAAATGTTATGTCTCTGCATTCCAGGAAACACCATGGCTAAATATGCAATCTCTCAGAGATACAAGAAATCTCATTTTTGAGATAAAGGGCAGCAAAGACAACAGGATAATTCCCTAGTCCCGATTTACCCAATGGGGCAGCACTACTGAAATACACAAAAAGCCTGACAGGCGTTATAAAATGTGCTGCCTGAAGATTGCTTTCTTGATCTAAGGACTGCCAGAAGCCTCTGAAAGGGTGCCATGCTGCCGAACAAAGAGCCAAGCATCATGTGCATGTACTTGACAGGTTCACATGCTGCTGATGGAGGATACTGGCATTAACTTAGCAGAGAGTTGCAGAAGCAGAGAAGGCTGCCAGGACATGTGGTCATTATGCAGGTCAGTCTCCTGCTTGAAGCTGAACTATTGCCTGACTAGATCAAGTCAGATATGACCTTAAAATGGAAGTGTCATGACAGACAGCAAGAACATTCGGCTGATTATCAGCTCTCCAATAACAAATTATAGATTTTGGTTTTCTTCCTGATGCACTGACAACTTTCTGTTCTCTTTCAATTTATAAAGCCCTACTCACCTACCAAAATAACAACAAATGAACAAAAAGATACATATCCAAGTCTTCTCAACTGTTGCTCAGAAGCCCTTTCCACCCACCATCAGTTTACAATAATTTTAAATTATTGTATACTTAGGGAAGCAAGGTTTGCTATTGAGAAAATACTTACAAACCTAATAACTAAGTGCAGTCAAGCTTTTTTAATAGCTAGGTTTCCTTGGTGGTGCCTACTTAGGCTGATTGTGATTTAAGGTTAAAAATAATTTGGTTGTGCTATTACAGGTATGAGTATAGTGAGTAATTTGGTGAATACTGATTTCACAGGAATGTCAGCAGAGTATAGTTAATAAAGTCAATGCTGAGCAATACAGCTTGCTTCTGTCTGCCATTAAGGCTCTTTGTCTAAAGCAGGGCTGTCTGTTTAAAGAGCATCTTCTTGTTATCACTGACATTATAACAACTTAAAACTATTATTGCACCTGCTCACTTCCAGGCACCTGAATATAGTCTGTGATGATGTTAAAATAAAGTTACCCTTCATACTGGGTTAACTGGTTACATCAAACCCATGTACAAACATTAATGGCTTAAACTGGGATGTAAATGAAAGGAATAGCAGTAGTAACCCTGCTGTTAACAGGCAGGGAATGGAGTGCAGGCTAAGGAACAGAAATCATTCTCTGTTTCTCAGTTTCAATATTTCCTCATCTTTTGTTTCAACAGGACCCATTTAGGTTCATATGAGGCATATCCTGAGATCTTTTTGCTCCAGGTGGGCAACATTAACTATCTGAGCAGGGTACATTTAGAAAGCAAGGGTTCGAAGGTGTTGGGAAGAGATCTCTCCTTCTCCTTCTCCTTCTCCTTCTCCTTCTCCTTCTCCTTCTCCTTCTCCTTCTCCTTCTCCTTCTCCTTCTCCTTCTCCTTCTCCTTCTCCTTCTCCTTCTCCTTCTCCTTCTCCTTCTCCTTCTCTTCTCCTTCTTCTCTTCCTTCTCCTTCTCCTTCTCCTCTTTCTTGTGGAGGGGTGGTTGGCTGGAGGTGGGCCCAAAGAAGGCAGGACAAGGTGTGTGGATGGGTTAATTCAGCATTCTGTACTTATAAACTCTTCCACTGAGTAATTATTTCCCCTGATTTTTGTCTAACATACAGTTTTGCTGAGGAAGAGCTTAATTTTTGTGTGCTGCCATTTAAAAAGATGACCTAATTTGTGCCTTTTTCTGTAAGAAAGAGAAATAAAAGAAGAAACCTAGAAGCAAAAATCTCAAGTGACGTTATCTGTCCAGAGACTTATCTGTTACTAAGAAATTAAAGAGCATCAGGGAACACTTCTGGGCATGGATTTTACTTTATTTTATTTTAAAACTTTAAAATTATTAGAACAGTTGCTAGCATGCTTTTGGTCCATACTAACTACCATTCTCCCAAAACAGTTCTGGGCAAATTTCAGGAGTTGCTGCGGGCCCAGGATCGTTCCTGGTAAACCACTTGAATATGTCCACCCTGTTTTGGAGGATATTATGGACTCCTAAATTTCACTGATATATCCTACTAGTTCACTCAATGACTTGTGTTTTATTAGAATACTAAATCACAGTTCCAGGAAATAGATTAAAACCTAATTTTAAAGTCAAAAGAGATGAAAGGTTACCGAGGTTTTGTTGAGAATTTATTCCTCTTAATCATTTGAGCTTAGTGTCTGTTTTGAAGTACATGGCTCCAATTTCCAGTCACTGACTGTTATTTTATACTTTCTTCAGTTAGCCTACAGTCGTTCAGTACTTCCTTCTTCAGAAGATACTTATACACTGTAGTCAAACCTGATTTTTATAAGAGGTTGTGTTTTTCAGGTCTCTGTTCATAAGATATTTTCTACAGCTCTGCTAATGCTGGTTTCTTTTGTACCAACACCCATTTTCAACACCCTTTTAAACAAGGATAGCTAATGCAGTTATGCAGGCTCTAGTGTAGTCTTAGTTCTCAAGTACCTCCTTCCTACCATTTCTCTCTGCATTATTTTCTAAGCCGTGCCAATTCTCAGTATTGCATTTGGAGACTTTGTTCAGCTACTGCCTCCTGCAATTCCTCCCAGAGTCACCGCTGTCCGGACCACAGCCTCCGATGCTGTAGGCAGAGCCTCTGTTTCTTGGGCAATTTTATGTTTGGCTACAATTTGTTTGAAAAGGACCAGGTCATCGCAGAATGACTCAGATGGCTCCGTACAAGTGCCCTGTCCGCTCAAGTAACTCTAATCAGGCAAATCTGTGTTGTCCACAAATGTTATGGGAAGTGATATTTACAGCCTTGAAACAATTTTACTGTCTTCATTTAATAACCACAAATATAATAAAGATATCAGACTAACACGGCCCTGCAAAAGTATCTTTCTGTCAACAGCAATTCATTGACCCTTAGTTCCTCATTCTTTTTCATTTATTTAACTTTTATTCTATATTGGGTTGCTATTTCTTCATAAATTTTCCATTTATTAAACATTTATTTGAATACTGTCCATTTTGTCATTAATACGGGAATTTCTCTTTAAAAAAATAATGCAGCATGTATTTAAGGAGCTGCTACAAATCAGATACTAAGTGTTGACATTCAGGCTTCAGCACCATATTTTTTGGGACAGATTTCTGTGAGTATGGAGTGGTTTCTCAAGACTAGAAAAGCCTTAATAAGGGAATGTCCTGAGCAGGTTTCTCTGTAAACTACAAGGGAGCAATGTCAAAATGGAGCTATATGGCAATGAAAATAGTAGTTGAAAATGCAGATAGTATTGTGGGGAAGCTTTTGCCTAACCAATTCTGTATTCTCACCAGTGTTTTATAAAGTGTCCATCCAATTCTCAAAAGCAACGTATCAGAGACAAAAGGAAAAAACCAAACACAATTTAACCTAAATAGCAGTTGATTAATATGACTGGTTGTAAACCTGAAGTGAAGTCTGACTGTAAGTCTGGAGTAAAGTAGGAGTTAAAGCTTTTATCCTCATCTGTTCTGATACATCAAACACAGAGCAGAGCCCTCCATGAAGTTCAAGGTTCTCAAGTTTCCTTAGGTCACAGCCATACACATAGTTTATAGAGTCAAAATAAACAATTAGCAGAGCTTTTAAAAAACAGCTAATCCATTTCTATTTGTTATTAGCCCAGCTGGTCAATTATTTGCTTCTCAGCATGCCCACTAACCATCTAGAAGTTTCTACTGTTATACTCCTGACCATGTATAACATACAATGTTCGCTTGTAACTATTTACAGTAGAATTTCCTCTCCATACTTTAGCTGTTAAATAGCCTCTGAAAATAATTTCTTGGAGTAATAAGTATTTTCAAGTATGTAGTTTCTTGCTTTTCTTGTTCACAGTCTTGAATTCAGAAATGAACTTCAAGTGATAAGAGCCATTCAGTTTTACTTTTCAGCAGTAAATAAGTTAGGCTACCTCCTAAGTTATAGGACTTTGCACTGTATAAAATGTAAGCCAAACACAATCTTCAAGTATAATCACATACTTAGGAAATAATTGTTGGTGTTTCCTTACGACTATGAAGCGGTAGCTGGATTTTTCTTGTGCTCAGCCCTCTCAGGCTGAGGAATGCCAAAGATGGGGACAGAAACTTGAAAGCTATTCACTGATGCACGGGACAGCCTCAGGCACATCCTGCAGAGGTAAAGGATGGTTTGTTTATCAACAAGGAATATTCCTGCTGGTAAAACTATTGCAATTTGCAGATGGCAATGAGTATGCTATGCAGCAGAGAGTTAGTACCTACTGAAAGGACCCTGCTTTTAGGAACAGTGTGATTTTTGTAATCCACAACTTGTTCAGAATCTTTAGTGAGCTGGAATAACTTTATGTCACAACAAATCTTTTAATCATTTAGTGGTTTTCATTTTTCTTGTGTTCTTTCCATTATGTCCCTTGGGAATATTAGGATTATCTTTGTGTTTTGCACTCTTTACCATATCCAGAAATGAAGATGGATGCTATATCTGCAGGGATCCTAATGCAACAAAGTCGGACTTTGTGACAGAATTTTTTCATTTCATGATACCGGCATGTGTGAGAAATCAAAGGAACAGTCTGAGCAAGCAGTCAGCTCTTAATTATCTGCATACCCAAGCTGAGCTGAATTAAGCAGAGAATGGGAGTTGCAATATTAGGTTATGTTTTAACATCCTGTACAGCACAGGCTAGTTTTAGCCTTCCAAAAGTCTAACGTAAAACTCTGGGATGCTGTTACCAACCTGACCTTCCACTCCCATGCCCAGAAGAACCCTGCAGGAGGAATAATCTCTGTGCAAAGCTATGGCTTGCCAATGAAGAGAGGACAAATAGCCTTGCTTTTCCTACTGCCCCCAGTGTTAAATCTACCGTGTAGGTCCACATGGAAAAGTTGGCAAATCCAATGGAAACGGGAAGCAGGGACTGCTGAGAAAGGACACTCTGAGTTAATATACTTTTGGCAGTATTCATTCTCTATTGCGCCCTATTGTTTTCCTCCGCACGTCACAGAGTCAGAGTTCCTTGTGGGGAGTCAGGCCATGACAGCACAGTCACTGAATAAGCTCCTCTGCAGTGGTTGAGGAGAGGGCTTTGCCTGTGTACATGGGGGTTTGGGACAGGAGTCCTGAGTATTGCTTTTCTTCAGATATTGTTCCACTACCTCTTTTTCCCACTGGTCCACAGCCTGCTTCCCATTGGCAGATACAGTGGACCAGTGGAGCTGGAACCACTCTTAGTCTTTTTCAAGACAAACAACACTTGGATACATCCCTCTGTTTACATGGTAGATGTAAACTGCAGAACTCTACGGTTTGAATTTAAGCCAAAATCTTTACACTGCTTGGTTTCAAGACATCAGGGAGCTCTCCCTAAAAATCTCAGGCCAGGCCCTTAAAATCAGTAGCGGCATTTGAAAAACCCACACAGCTAGAATATAAGTTGCCCATAGTGGCGCTTAGCAGTGAGCTAGAGCAGCAATGTATAAGACATATCTGAAGCCTACTTAGAGAAGATAAATTCAAGTTAGATCAGAAGCCTAAATGTTTCCTTATAGGCATAACTCAGGCAAGCAGCATACACCAATGGAAGCTACAGGAGTTCAATAACTATGTAATGGTGATCGCCCTTATTGACAACCTTGGCTATGCATGGGAGGGAAAAGGAGATCTTTCATTAACTGTATAGGAGGCTGTCACTACAGCAGATCCAGATCATACTCTGTCAAGTGGAGTGCAATTTTTAAGTTCCTGTGTAGCAAATTATGATGATATCAATTTAAAAACATGTTTGTAAGCAGTCATCTGGCAAGTGCATTGTACACTGGCCCATCTGTTACCACAGTAATTGGGTCATCCAATTCAGAAGAAGCTGTTTTGCCCGTGTAGTGACAGAAGCAATGACCTCATATGAAGAAAGCCTGTATCTGACCAGGGATTCTAACAGTGGGGTAGAGGAAAGAAAATATTCCTGTGAAACCAGCTGGAAACAGCAGACTCCCATTAGGCACGTGCTCACCTGATGCTCTGGAGCAGGTCTAATTGCACTTCAGAAATGATGCTGAAGGAAAAAAAGGAAAAAGGTTCTGAAAGTTATCACTGCAGAGAGGACTGTAACCTACCTAAAGAGAAAGTTGCCAGGACTAGCTGTCTTTCTGTCCAGTGCTACAGATCACCAGCTTCAGCACCCTTCTGTTTACAGCAGGAACTGCCCATGTGAAAAAATGATACTGAGAAGGTCCTGGTGTATTGTAAATTTTTGGGGTGGCAATTTTTATTTGGATCTTCTTTTCTAAGAAGAGTTAATAAGAGTTGGTTTCTGATTTCAAGATAAATAGGTTTTTGGTTACAAAAATTACGAAGTTATAACACCCATTTTACTGTTCATGGGAAGAGAATCAGGCTTTCTTGTACATTGAGTATTCATTTTCTCTTCTCTCTCTATCTCTCAGGGCAATAATCCATTAGAATAACTTTGCTAGGATTACAAGTCTTCTCTATCCCTAGCAATTTTAAAAGCTAGAGTACCTGCCCTTCTTCAAGTTAGGCTCTTAGTCTGAACAAGAAATAATTGTTGCAAAAAGCTTATGTTACCGAATCAGAGTAGACTTCTTCTGAACCTTTTGATTTTCTCTTCTGAGACAAACACCATTACTACACACACAGAATGAGTTTCTGAGAGTTGAGATGTCCACAATGCTGTGGCCACCTCTGGAGTACAAAGTCAGGTAAGAGCTTTTTGTAGTGAAACTCAACAGCTTCTCATTGACATAGATACATGTCTAACATGTAAAACAAACTGAGAAACTTCCCGTCAAATGTAAGGGAAGCACCTTATAGCTTAGTTTGAGAGTAAGCACCAAAAATATATACTTATTCTCTGAATGAAGACCAAAAATGATTTAGTGGAAAGAAAGCCAAACTAGGAAGACAAAAAGAAAGTTGAATCCTTCTAAAATGAAGCTTTGTCATACCTTCCCAACAGTTCAGACTTTGTGACCACCAGGGTCACTTCTGGCCTTATAGCCGTGACTCTCCACTGCCAGCGATATGTGAGTGGAACTTTCAGCTACATTAGCCATTTCCATAATTTTTTTTCACATCGGACTTTAAAATTCCCCAAAGTAATTAACAGAGTCATCACTTTGAACAAGACAACAGTTGCTGAAAATCATTAAAGTTTCACTTAATCTAGCAGACTACACCACTGTTGATCAATCCATTTCTTAGATGCACCTGTAAAATATGCAGTGAACATCATCCAGCACATTTCTCCCAGCTTGGGCAAAGGGGGGGTCCTTTGTTGCTAGTGATGAGTGAGCTGACTTTTGAAAGAGGAGCTAAATGGTAGGACTGAGGCAGACAGGGTAATATTCAAACATCTTTTCAATATAGGGGATCATGTTATCCATGTAACATCAAGCCCCTCAGTCCAAATAAACCTTGTGTACTCTTCTGTTGCACCATTCCGATGGCACTTGGAGGCCCAGTTTTCTAGGCATCCGCACCATCTTAGCCTTGTGAGAAACTCATGCTGTGTGTTACGAGATTGGTCTACTTGGACCACTAATCCAAATAAATGTTTATTTGGATGCCTAGCTTTATAGTAGGGCAGATGTTTTTTTAAAATTATTTTCCTGTGCTGCTAAGAAACCTGCAATTTTTTCACATACTCTTAATACTGTAGGCATGATACTCCTTCTGAGCACCTGCTAAAGCAGACAATGCTCACCTTCATCTAAACATTTTTCCTTAACCAGGTCTCCTTTTTCCTACAGAAGTAGTCTCATGCTTATGGGACAGCCAGAAGGTGTGCCAACATCCACAGTAAGTTTATAAAAATATCTGCGGACAGATGTGATTGACAGGAGACTTTGAAGGTGAAGGTGTCAGTTTCTTTTCCTTGTAGTATCCACAGCTTTTCTTTGATGATCCTGACTTGAAGCAGCGACACAAACTGATCTGCCCAGGAGGGTCTGTTAAGTGGCTGCCTTTAAAACAAACATCATCAATGTTTTACAGATCAGCCAGCAGGGGTCCTGCCTTTGCCAGTGATGAAAATACACTTAAAGGTCTTATTGTTAATTGGGTCATGTTCTTTCTGGTGTAGCTTGCTGGATGTTGAATGCAGCCCTTTCCCCCATACATATAAATATTATACTCGTAATAATAATCACAGCAGTAATACGTTTATTATGTTTATTATCACTGTGCCAAGCAGCTGTATTCATGGGGGAAGACCCTATTTTGTTGGATGTTACACAAGCACAGAATAAAGCTGGCGGCCCCGACTGAAGGGGCTAATGATCTAAGTAGGAGGCAGGAATCAAAGCTGGATATAGACCAGCTGGCCTAGGAGGCCAAGGAAACAATAAGACAGCACTAATCAGTGAGTATGCTGTGATCGCAGCATAACAACTCTCTGTTGACAAGCTTGCAGTAGAAAAGCGGTTTTTCCCCTTGAAACAATAAGAAAAAAGTTTTAAGAAGTAATTAGAAAGAAGATTAATATACTAATCTTGCATGTTTATTGGGGTCAAGGGCAAGTTCAGAAGAAAACCCAGGAGTGCTTGTTTGAAAATCTAACATAAGGGCTAACGCTTGTCTTAGGGTGGACAGATAGACAATGGGGAACCTAGAAAAGTAAAAATGACACAGGACAGAGTAAAACAGAATATGCAAAAATAGGAGTGACATGTTCAAAGATGTGAGCTTGAGAAATACACTTTGCACTAGCATTCTGGTGGGGCAAGGGCAAATTTACCAATGTTGCAGGAAAAAGCATGTTTCAGTAATCAGAACAAGAGACAATGAGAGCCTGGATGAGTTTTTAGCTGAGCGTGTGTTGACTATATCTCTACAGATATTCACTCAAATAGAATAGTGGAGTACCAATTTAAAATTAAAAAATGCAATTTCTGTCAAATGGATTAGAAAATCTTTACAATCCAGAATTTCTTGTAGTTACACAATTAATACATTTCTCACCTTAAATAACACTCATTATACTTATCCCTGATTTTTTTTTTCCTTTGGACATTATTTGAAAAAGTCATGACTATCCACAACTAGAATAGCAGTACACACAGTTAGATCTCTTGAACAGCGCAGTATAGGACAAAGCGTTTAGTTAACACTAGTGTTACTAGATACCTTATTCAGGCTATACATGTTGTGGAGCAGTGGATTTAGCCAACAGTGTTACTTGATAGCATTAGTGGACAAAAAACTTTGTATATCTTGGCTCTTTAAATCCATGCAGCAGTACTGAAAGATTCCTGCATTGTAATTCAATCTTTTCCACAAGATTTTTACCAACAATTGAAAGGGTTTCTTTGCTTATATAAGTTTAATTTTTCTTCATAAAAAATTGTAATATTACACCTACAGCTTTAAAAACACCAGAATAGTTTTCTGCTAACTGTAAGTCTTGACTGGTTTCAACATCTTTTTTTCCCCACCTATTATATCTGGTGCAAAAAGGCTTTCTGGAAAATGATATTAAAAAAAAAAAATCGTGTATCTTGATTGACACTATAAATTCACTAACCCTCATGGAAACACCATCAACAATTTCCTCTTTTTTTTCCTAAATAAAAATAATACAAGGAATTTGAACTACTTCTCTAACTTTCTGGGAAAGTTAAAATGACTTTTCTCTGTGTTGTACAGTTTCCCCTCTAGATGGTAGAAGAGAACAAACTCTAGGGTACTTGCACTGTGAAGACAGGGATGATGCTAAAGAAAAATGATGCTGCCGGTGAAGAACAATGCAAAGAAGCTGAAAAATCATGCTATATTAAATTATCTTTGTGTTCTGTTTTCATTTCACATAGGTAAGAGGAGTTATGCTTGATACACTGATTATTCCTAGTAAACTTAAACCTGGGATTTTGAAGGAGCGCTACTATAAAAAACTTTTATGTACTACAATTTGCTTTTACATGACTGTTCTGAAAATCCTTTCTTAAGAATACAAACATAATTATTTAAGTAGTTAATAATATAAAAAATTATTTCAATACTCCCAGATATCTTCTGTTTTCTTTATAAAAGCCTTCTCTTGATTTCCTTAAATGTAGTTGAACTGAAATCTCCACATGTCCAATAGCTACTGCCTGGATCCTGAACTGCTTCAACAAACCTTTACTTTTTTCATATTAGTTATGAGTAATTCTTTTTAAACTTCATTTTTTTAAATTTCTCATTTTGTAAATCACAAAGTGCCCTTCCAGGTTTTTAGTTTCAGTCACAGAATGACAGAATCACAGACTGGTAGGGGTTGGAAGGGACCTCTGGAGATCATCCTGTCCAACTCCCCTGCTTGAGCAGGCACACCCAGAGCAGGGGGCACAGGAACACGTCCAGGTGGGGTTTGAATGTCTCCAGGGAAGGAGACTCCATAGCCTCTCTGGGCAGCCTGTGCCACTGCTCTGGCACTTCAGGTATTTATAAGCATTGATAAGATCCCCCCTCCGTCTTCTCTTCTTGACGCTAAACAAACCCAAGTCTCTCAGCCTTTCCTCATAAGGGAGATGCTCCAGCCCACTGATGATCTTCGTAGCTTAAGCCATATTACACAGTCTTCTACGTCTCAAAATGCTCCTGAATGAAAAGTAGTAAAGCTCACAAAAAGATCCATATAAACCATCTTCTTTTCAATTCACTAGTAAATGGAAAACAGAATCCTTCTGTATTTGTGTCTGCCTTGTGACCACTGGTTTTGTTAAAGGTCAAGTGATCCCTCTCAGCAGCAGGAAAAGAAACTAGGCTGCAAAAGTATCTCAAGTCTAGACACAGAAGGCCTCATGTTGGTAGAATGAATCACAAGCTAACAAGTATATGTAAACCTCTGTTCATTTCTTCTGTTGTCTTTAATTTTACATCAATAGATCCCGAATCTAATTCAGTGTTATTTGAAAATACCAAAAATCATTACCCCATGATCTCTCACAGAGGATAAATGAGCAGGTAACATTCTTTTTTGATAACAGTGACGGCCATCAGTGCTATGACTTTACCAAGAAAAAAATACCCAACCACTTTCTCCCTCAGTTGCTCAGCTTTGTTTCTTCCAATATCATGTATCTGTACTTCATCCACAGGCCACCATGTTTCCTATGCCTGAGTTTCCAATGTCAAAAGGAAACAGGATTTGAAATCAAACCCATTCCCCTTCATTCTGAAGCAAGACAAAGGAATAATTTCTAGCTCATCTCTGGTGAGTTTCATTCACCCATGAAAGGGACCTTATGGCACTTTCACATCATTATTTCCTTAACTGTGGAATCAAATTCTTGGGTTGTCCGCCCCCCCTGCCCCGCCACCACTTTTTCCAAACTTTTCTGGATTCTTGCAAAACTGGTGTTTGCAGGGCCAGAGTTAAAAAAAAAAACGTGCAATGGTAAAAGGGATTCTTTAGTGGCAGACTACCATTTCTATTGATGAGACCATTCTAGATGTCTTATAACATTGCTATGTTGTGCGTGGGTACTACACTGTCAACCTTCATTCCTGCATTTCCCAGCTGTCTTTGTGACTTCTCCTTGTTGTCCAGTGAATTGCCTTTTACTGTTTAAATCCTAAAACAAAAACCTTCCACTGAAGAGTAACAATGTATGGAACTGTATCAATCAGGCAGGGTCAGAGAATCACAGAGCAGCACTCACTTCCATGTGCAACTGGTAGAAACTGTAGAGCAAATGATGAAATGCGTAGACACCCAGGTAACTATGATACAACCGGGAAAATTATAGCCATTGTACGGAAGTTACACATCACAAATCCATTACTGTTCTTTGAACACTAAGGGTGATCCTGTCAAGAAAGTATATTTGTATTTCCAGATTGTTTGGGGTAAGGTTTCTCACCTATAGGAATTAAACAAACACAGAACAGTAGGGACTACTCTCTCCTAGTTTGACATCTGTTTAGAAGTGAATAAATAGAGGATGAGGATAAGTGTTGAGTTGGAAATTAATATGAAGAAATCTGCCCTGTTGAACACATTGGGTTTTTGGAAAAGGACATGAGGAGACAAAGTTAGCAAGGATATGAAATAACTCAGGATAATCAAAGCTTGATTATAGAGTTGTAACAAATTTCACAATGTTCTATTGTGGGGCAGGTTAAAGACTGTTAGCATTTAATATTGACAAATGTAAACAGTAGAAAGCAACTCTTAATTATACACACACATGTTAGACACTAAATTACCTCTTACCTTTGAGAAAATAGACTTTGAAGTCACTGTGGATGATGTTAAGGATTCTTGGTAAAGGAATATAGAACAAAATATTGTGTTACTACATAAATCTATAGTCTCCCTTTCAAAAATAGATACAGAAAAGTGTGAAAAGGAAGAACGAGGAAAACAACTTCCATATAATGAGAGATTAACGAGACTCCTCAGTGAGGACAAGAGACTACTCAGGATATATAAAGTTACGAATAGCACGGGGGAGGTGATTAAGCAGTGATTACTCGCTTATTTCTCACAGTACAAGAAATGACAAAGCAACTTCTTTAAAACAAACCAAGGGAAGTACTTTTTCATGCAGCACACAATTAAGTAGCAGAACTCTTATGATACTGTGGATGTCAAAAATATAAGTGAATTCAAAAAATATTAGACATGTAACATAGACCCATCAGTGGCTATTAAACATGATATTCCAGATGAAATTTCCATCTTGGGAAGTCCTGATGGCTAGAAGATGGGAGAGTACAAAGTAAAAGTATTGCTCTGTATTTGCCATGCTTCTTGTATACTTTGTCTAAGCATCCACAGCTGTCACTGTCAGAGGCAAGAGACCTAAATAACCTTTTTTCTGACTGCTTATGTCTGCTTTTACACCTTGTAGGTGGTCCTGCCAGTAGAGAAGGGGGTGGCAGTGACAGACAATTTTCATGTGCAAATTGGTTTATAAATCAAATCCAGCAGTGGTGCAAAGACACTCAAGCTCGGTCCATTCAAACTCATTTGAGTGTAGGAGAGCTCTGTAGTCTAAGTGCAGTGATCATGAATGCACCTTTGCTGAGCCAGTTTTGGGTCCAGGAGTGTGCTTATTTGGATATAGCCCCACTGAATGTCCCTTGGCTCCATGCAATGCCGGTTCAAGTGTCTCTCATAGCAGGGCTCCCCTTCCCATGGGCACAGGCTCTGCACAAAGCGACTGGCACTGCACTGCTGGCTCCACACATCTGTACTGCCCTGTAACCAAGCTAGTAAAGCTCCCCCAGAAGAAGAACCCAGAAGGCTGCGTTGCGGAGACGTCAAACCAAGCTCTCCCAGTGACAGCTTAAGTTTGGAGGCAGAATCTACCTTCTCCTTCTTGTGGGAATGTACCAGTCTCCCGTGACTGTGAGCTGTAGAGATGACAGTATTTTGCTTATGTTTTTCAAAGCTACTAGCTAAACAAGAAGAGGAACACTGAAATTCAGGAATAGTAGTTTTTGATAGTCATAATTCTTTTAATAATAATTTTAGGTTTTTTTCATCTTCTCTTGCCACTCTCAGCTTCTCTTGTCTCTCTCCCCAGTGCTTTCATCCTAATAACATCTTGCCTTTCTTCCCAAACTCCTGTCCCACCCCGTTCTTGCTGATACACCTCCCTTACCAATCCTGTCCTCCTAACCGTAGCTCCTCTTGCTTCTGTCCCTTTGTATCTGTAGCCAACTTTGGTCTAGTTCCCTTCACTGGGCTTCTTGTGCTAACCCACTTCAGAATCGCTCTCTTCCTCCTTCTTGTGCTTTTGCTCCTGGCTTTCTCCATCTGTCTGTTTGTCCTTCCAGCTGTTTTCCGGAGCAGCTCTTACCACCACCACACAAAGCCCAGATGGCTGAGTACTGACTAGAGAGAGAAAGGCATGCTTTTTTCAGTTCCTGTGCCTGGAGCCTTGTGATATCCCACTCTGCTCCAGTAGTGGCAGAAATAGATGGGGTCCAGTCATATGGAGGAAATGTGAAGGGCCTGAGGAATGCTTATAGTCTTCAGAGACATTATATACTGACCTCCTGGGTCTCCAGATGGATCATGTGTGGGTTTTTTTCCCCCAGAACTCTGGCAGTTGGTCACTCTTGAGTAGTTTCACAAAGACAACGAAAGGCATTTCCTTGATTCCAGGACAACTACCATGTCTAAACTTGAAGTCACCATCCCAGAGGTACAAGATTTCCACAGCGAAAAAGCTTTGAGAATATCTGTAGGGTGTGTGTAATAAATCACTTTTATTCTGTTCCCAAAAGCACGTCAATGGTTTCAGCCAAAGCTCAGCAAGCAGCCTGCTTGTGGCGGACACAGCTCATGGAAAGTTCCGTCCAGATAGTTTCAGGCTGGCAAATTTCAAACAACTGGAAAGAGGGAGTTCTAATGGAAAATGTTAGAAAGTCTTATGCATGGCTACCCAGCCCTTCCAAACGGCTTACTTTCCCTACTTAAAGAATGTGTGTGCGTGTCTGTATGTCTGTATATATATTTATATATATTCAAACTGGCACCACTTAAACAATACTATTAAGAGAATGTCATTGCTGTAAAACTCCTTCCCTACTGAACAATTTTTGCATGGGTTTTCCAGCACAGCACTTGCTTGCCTGTCATAAAGAGGACACTTTGAACATGTCTTGCTACTGTTTTAAGCCACTACTACACTTTCAGCGATTATTTGAAGAAGAGAAAATGACGAGCCTGTTGGAGAGCCTGAACCCGAGCCTGCAAAGAAACTTTGGGATATTTCAGGTTCTAAGCGCATTAGCAGCGTGAGCTGAACAGAAAGCTTTGCAATGTTACCCGAGTTCTTCTTGCAATACAATAGTACATTGTCTGGGGCAAGTGTAACAACACTCCTTCTGCAGATAGATGATCTTGGCAGAAGTACCTTTTTAATAGCCATATCTCATTTACAAGATAAACATATCAGTTAAAACCCCTACTCTTTTCTTTTTTTTTTTTTTCTCCCTCTATCAAGGAAAAGTCACTATTTCCCCAGATCACATGCCTCTTAGTTTCCAGTGATGTGAACCACAGGCTGCCCGCTTGGTCATTCTCTGTTAAAAACATGAGTACGTCTAAGAGCAGTGACTGAAAAAAACCCCCCATATCTGTGTAAAATAAATAAATGAAAAAAATAATCTTCTTAGAACTGTTTAACTTGTAGAACTCCTGCTCTCCTCTGCTTGGGACTGTTGGAACTGGCAATTTTGCCCTGCAAGTGTCAGAGAAGTTAATGCTTCCGGCAAGAAGCTGGGTCAGGGAATGACAGAATGACAGAATGACAGAATGACAGACTGGTAGGGGTTGGAAGGGACACCCTGGAGATCATCCTGTCCAACCCCCCTGCTTGAGCAGGCACACCCAGAGCAGGGGCACAGGAACGCATCCAGGCGGGTTTTGAATGTCTCCAGGGAAGGAGACTCCACAGCCTCTCTGGGCAGCCTGTGCCACTGCTCTGTCACCCGCACAGGAAAGATGATTTTTCTCATGTTTAGGTGGACCTTCCTGTGTTCCGACTTGTGCCCATTGGCCCTTGCCCTGTCATTGGGCACCACCGAAAAGAGCCTGGCCCCATCCCCTTGACACACACCCTTTAGATATTTATAAGCATTGCCGAGATCCCCCAGTCTTAGCAGTTAAGACCGGTCTTAACTTGAAACCAGTTTTAGCTGTGACCGTCGGTGGAACCGCGCTCACCGGGGCAGGGCAAGCCCGGTACGGCCGCAAGGCGGGTGCCGCGGACCCCGCCGGGCCCGCTCGCTGTCACCCCCCCGCCCCCGCCCAGCCACCCCGGCCCCGCCCCCGCCGGCTACCCGGCCCCGCCCCCGCCGGCCTCGCCCCGCCCCGCGCCGCCCCCGGCCGTTGGCGGCGGCCCCGCCCCGCCGAGCGCCCCCTGCGGCCCGGCAGCCGGCGCGGCGGGGCGGGGTGCGGCGGGGCGCGGTGCGGGCCGGGCCGGGGGCGTGTGGCGGCGGCGGCGGGGAGGGGGGATGCGGCATGGCCGGGCCGCCCGGCGCCCCGCACCGCACCACCGGCTCCACCTTGCTGCACCCGCTGAGCGGGCTGCTGGGCATCCCGCTGGACCAGGTGAGGCTGCCGCGCCGCGCCGTGCCCTGGGGGGGGGTCTTGCCCCGAAGCCGGGAGGCTTCCCTGGCAGAGACGAGTGGTTGTCGCGCCTTGCATCTGCCAGAGGGCCTTGGGGACAACGCGGGGACACCGCCCCCCGCGGAAAACCTCGGGGTGGAAGGGGGGTTTCGGCGGGGAGGAGGCGCGCGGCGGGGCGGGATGGGGTCGGGCTGAGCCCCGCAGCTTCGCCGGGCCGGCTGCCTGGTGTTAGTTAGCTACCGTGAAAGCCCTTCATTTTTCCCGGCAACGCCTGGCGCTTTCGGTGCTCCTGCAAGAAGTCGCTGCTGCTGCTGCTGCTGCTGGGTGCTGTAAGTCGCGGCACTGAGCTAACTGCGGCGAAGTTTGAAATGCTTCAATAGTTCATGTGCTCGCCCACCTCTGGTGAACTGTTCGGGAACGGGCGGGAACGCGGGTGCAATGCGTCTTGTAAGAAACCAGTACGTGCAGGCACTGCTTTTGTGGCTACAGCTCTGTGGGACGGGGGCACAGAAGTCTCTTTCAGCCTAGCGCAAGTGGCTGATGGAGCTGCACAGCGCGTGTATGGAGGTGTGTGAAACGCACAGACACGCATACGAGAAAGCGGTCTTGCGGGCGAGCACGTTTGTACGAAATGCCGAAGGGTGTAACATATATTTGGCAGAGCTGGTGTCCGGTTGTTTATAGGCTCCTAGTTAACCTGACACCTAACGAGCAGAAAACATAGCTTCCCCCCCCCACCCCCCACCCTTTATTGTCTCTCAAGCTTGCATGCACCTGCTGCCTTCCTGCGTTCTTCCAGCAATGAGAAAGTTAGGGTCTAGAAGTTGGTGCTGAGCAGAAAAAGTCTCCACCAAACTACTGGAGGCTGAGCTGTGCTCTAAGAAAGCGGGATAGCAGAGACGTGCTGGTAAAATACAACAGAAGTCTGAGACGTACTTGCCTGCTTCTGTTTGCAGAGTGGCTGGTGCGATGTGTCATTTTTTACTACTGTTTGTTTTTAAAATTGAGTAAGAAATGTATCATTTTATTGATTAAACCCCTGCATCTAACCATGCCAGATATTCCTTTTTTAACAGAAAACAGGTTTTGATGCAAAAAAAAAAGATCTGTTGCTCAATGCTAAAACAGTCAAACAATAAATGCCTATAATTATCTATAAGCTATTCATTTAGGAGAAGGCACATGAATAGCGACAGCTTCTCTTTTGAGGTATTCCATGCCATGATTGGTGCATACAGCAACACCAGAGGAACCAGGAATAGCAAACATTTACTGTTCCATTTGTTTGCAATGCCGTGGCGTACGCACAGTGTTAGGCTGACTGGGTCACTGAACAATGAAGACTTGACAGACTGCAGTTTTTCTTTCTATGCTTTCAAAAACTTGTCCTTCCATTCAGCCAAGGTGATACAAAGACCGTGTTGTCTGTGGAGAAAGTTCTCCCCATGCTCTTCCGGGCCCGAGGAAGTTTCGTTGCATCTGGTTACGTGCTGTGTTTGTCCCAGGGCCCCGGTCTCGTGGGTGGGCACCTGCGTGCCTGGTGATTTGCATCTTGAGCCCACACCAGTAAGTGGGGGACTTGTGCTCTGGGGTTAGCAATGTGGCTGGGCTGTGCAAGCATGCCTGCAGGCATAGCTGCTGTCCCTGCGAATGACCCCGCTGGCTCCAGCAGCTCAGAGCAGTGATGGGCCCGGAGGACCACTCCTTGCTGGGGTTCATTGCAGAACTGCAGCGAATCTGTGGTGAAATGTCTGTGCTGAAAAGCAGCTCTCCTCACCTGAAAATCATAGAATCACCTTCTGTCCCCCTGTCCTGCTTAACTGTCACTGTAAGAATATGATAACAATCATTTAAATAAGTCTCCCGCACCCCTCTTGCCCCACTGCAATGGGCTGGACCATTCTGAGCATCAGGGATTTCTGCCACCCTGGGTATGTCCTACGATACCCACATAGCTGCGTCGAAGCATTATGCCACCACCGTCCCCTCAAATGACAACAGTTTCAACTCTGACCTGCAGTGCTGATGACCTCAGAAACAAAATAAAAACACTTTCAACACTTCCACAGAGCTCTTTTGCCAGCTGGGTTGGTTGCCTTCCTCATTAGAATGAGAGAGGGCTTTTGCTGAGGGGGAAAAGTTCTCTTGCTCCTCTGTGCAGAACGGAGCTCTGCATATGAAAGACTGTTTTGCTGGTTATGAATCCCACGGGTATCAGGGACTGGTTTTATACAAGTCCCTTACTGCAATGCTAACAGGCTCTCTGTGCCTCCCATTCGGTGGCTAGGCTGCAACAGGGGAGGTAATCCCTGGTTTGTCACTGTATGCCAGCATCATCGTGCTTGGCCTGTTGGATGGTGACAGCCTAAATCTCCCTCTGGTCACTGTGGCTGGCCGTTCCCCGTGGCTGGCCCTGAGCCTTCAAAAATGCCGAGACCCACTCAGAGAGTGAGAGACAAAGGTGCACAGGTGGAGTTTAGACCCTCCAAGTCACTGCGGTATGTGAAAGCAACACATGTCTGCCTCTACGTTCAGTAAGTGCACAGAGGACTTGTCCCGTCTTTTCTAGAGATGGTTTTCCATGATGGCTGTGCTATGAGAGAGATTACAGTCTACGAGAAAGACCACAAAAAAACTTGAGCTGAATATCTGAAAAACGAAAGTCATAATCATTACCCTTTTGTAGCAGGGGCAGAAAAGCTGTAGTAATGGTAGGCTGAAAATGTTTTGTCATCTAAAAAGCAGCTATTGTATCACTCACTATGAGAAGCATGGGTGAATATGAAAATGTCATGTTTCCTTCATTTTTAAAAAATTACAACTTAGGTTTAAAAACAGAGCAGAGTTACAGAGGGTGCAAACCCTAGCTGCGCTGTGTACCTGGCAGGCTGTTCACATTTTATTTAGCAGGCAGTGTACTGCATGAGAACACAGCGATGTTTTCTGCTTTAGATGCTAAAATAATCCTGGTGTCTCAGCGTATATTTGCATGTCTCTCTAATGGATGATTTATCTTTGAATTTAGCATTGAAATACTATTTTTTAAGAAGTGCTATATTCAGTAACAAGATTAATGAGCTTGAAAGAGGATGAAAAGGCTCTCTGTGTTCAATTCATCTTCATATCCCAGGGAAGCAGACTTTGAAGTTTAGTTGACTTGTGTTCTAAAAATATCTGGTTAGGTGTCACGTACTGTTCCCGGATTGTTATCTGCAGTGAGACAGATTCTGTCTGTTACCGTGGTTCACTGACGAGACGCCAGGCGGTTAACATATACCACAATTTTATTGAGTTTTCCACTGGCCTTAAGCAGGCCACTTTAACCTATATAGTAAGCCCAATACATAATAAGACAGAAATTGGTAGAGCAAGATACATGAAATTGGGGGAAGGGGGATACAACCTGTTCGGTATTCCGGTAGTCCCCGGCAAGGTCAAAGGCAATGAGGGTCTCAGACCAGCTGAGAGGGAGCTCCACCAAGTTGCTCCCATTCTCTGATTTTATAGCTGGTGTGAAGCCCTTAGAACCCACATATATTTGTACCTGGAGTCTTAATTGCCTCAGCACACCCTGCTATGACTCTTGGAGTTGAACAGGGGATGTTTGGGAAGATAAATGAGAGGCGAGGAGTGAGGAAGGCCTCACGGTTCAGCGAAAATGTCCATGCTTCTATAATTTAAAGGGGCCACACAACTAAACCCTCAACTACAGTTGTGCTTGTGATTCGTGTTTAGCTGTGAGTGGGTGACAGCTTCTTGATTTGGTTTAAATACTTCCCCCAGCGTGTTATGTTAGAGACTGTCGAGGCTCTTGACATAAATTCAGGCCTAATTTTCTGGCAGCTGATAAGCAGTGTAGGAGTGGCAGAGGCATGTGATCGGAGTGTGCACAGTTGGGGCTGTGGGCTAAGCAAGGGGCGACCACCAAGTCTTCACCTAGTTCCACCCCTCACCTTGGCCCCATCGTGGCATTCCCCTCTTCAGCAGACCCCTGACATTAGTCCAGTCCCAGGGTCGGGACCCCACACTAGGTCAATGACATACCTCCAGCAGCATTTGGAAAAGAGTTTTGGGTTTGTTTTTCCCTGCCCCCCACCCCGTATCATGTATGCCCCAAATCACTGAATCTGGGGTGTCATCCCTCCAGTATGTTTATACAGTAACTTTTGGCAAAGTATGGACTTTTTTGTCATATATGCCCTAAATCACCAATTTTGGGAGGTCATCCTCTACCATAAATCAGTGAGATATGGGAAGTTAAACATTAAACTTTTAATAGTGTGATTTCTGTAAACATAGTGCATGTGTGTATAAATACAGTGAAGAAATAAATACGCTCTTAAAAGGTATATTAGCAGTCAGTTTGATGGCATTGTCTATCCATATGTAGTTTTACCATGCCTTCCAAAGCTCTAGGCATCTCTAGAAGTAATTCAGATGCAATGGGTTAAGATAGATGACTAAAAAGTTTCACTTCTCAAGGTTATTTTGCAGTACCCTTGAATATCCCAGGTTACCTATTGCCTTCGAAGTAGCAGCACAAATGCAAATCTTCGACCGTGGTACAACAAACCTTACATTTTAACAGGCCTTACCCTGATCTACGTCAGTACTGAGTTTGTTGACTTTCAGGGAAATACACTCTGTGTTCAAGGAGACTCTCTCAAAAAAACATGTGAGCATTTTCTCATGTTTGTATCGGAGGGCTTTTAACTTCAGTGTTTTCATTGATGAGGCCAGCTGTGTCTCCCTAAAGGGGAGTAAATGTGCATTTGAACTTAATTTTGGATGCTTTGGCTGCTGGTTGTACACCTTATTTTTCATTTCAGTCCTTTCATTAGAGCTGGTATGCATATTTATGTTTCAGCAGTGGTTTAAACAAAACACTAACCCTGTGGGGGGGACTGTGTGGCATGCCTCTGTGTCTTGGGATAGTTGAAGTATTAAAGATGTCTTCCCACTGTTCCTTGAGTTTGAATAGCTCTCTGCCCAAAGCACGCTGATGAATTGGTTTAAAAAGGAGAAAGAAGAAACAAGTATATGTATATTTTTTCCTTTTACAAAAGTCAACATGAATTCTGATCCCAAAATCATGTGTTGTTTTGATAAATTTCACATTTTTCAGCTCTTTTGCTGTCTGACTTCAGTTTTACTTCTACGCTTTCTGGTTTAGCTAGTCAGCAGATGTGTTAGTCCCAGGCCTCTTTGCATGACTTTCCTAATTTACTTTTTGGGCAGTGAAAAGCCAAATAAAAAATGAGCTTTCTAGGAACTTGACAGTCTTAAGCTGGGAACTTTGAGGTTCCTTTAATGGTGGTCTGTGGGGGCATTAGACGATGTAATGCTGAGGAAAAAAGGTAATCAGTTAGATTGAAGCGAGATAACTGAAGATGGAAGTTCATTGAACACTTAAGTGGGCTTAGTATCGGATTTTTACCTGAAAAAAAGCTACTCTAAGGCAACAACTGTCCATATTTGGTATGAACTATGCTACATTTTGATTTCCTAATGCCAGTCATTTTGCAACTGAAAAGTCTGTTTTCATTTTGAACTGCAGCAGTACTTGTCAGATTTAATGCCTCCCTGCTTGACATCCTCAGCTGCAAAAAATAAAGCTGTATATCTTTTAGTTATTTGAGAAACAGTAAGCAAAAATGAAATTTGAAATCAATACCTTAAAACACATTTATATAGAGATATTACTTAAGTTGCAAAACCCAACTTTTACTCTTTATATTTTCTGACTTTTGAGTACCCAGATTTTGTAAAGCCATTGTCCTTAAAAGAAATAATTAGCTTTTTACTATAATGCCATGAAGGGCATCACACCTGATTTACAGAACGGAGGCATAGTCTTGCTGACCCTGCTTTGGGTCCCCATTTAAACAGGTTCCTGCAAGCAGGGCAGTCCACAGTGCTCATGGGCTGCACGGCTTTTCCGTGCATTTAGAGCAAATCCACTCTCTACCTTGTTGCACCTGCTCGGGCAGGACCCAAGATTCTGTACGTTCCTGAGACAGTCATGAGGCAGAGGTATACTGCTTTCAAAGATTAAGGCTGTCTCCAAACCATTTCTTTCTGTTCAGGTCAGCTGCTCCTAACAGTTGCAACAATACACATTATCCCCTGCCTTGGAAACGCGTGCTGCCTTTTTCAATGCGTTCTCACTCAGTTTGGCACTGCAGTCTTGAACCTCATGGCTGATGTCTTGGTACTGTGGGTGTAAATATTTCCACATCCCTCATGCCTTGAAAACAAAGTCTGTCCTATTAAGTTTTTCATTTGGCAAGGGACAAAAGTGCAACTGGAATCAGCTGCTTGCAATTTTCCCCTTTTAAGCACTTTTCTTCTCATTTGTGTTAAATGAGATCTGGAAAAATAAACGTTGAAGTGCTGTGTAAAGTTTCCCAAAACCTTCTCTGCACATTAATCACACCAGCACTGATTTAGTGGTGCTCTGTAGCTATTTTGAGACAATATAAAGTAGTGATGAAGACTCTTGGGCTCCAGCCTAGGGGTCTATGCACTGAGCACAGAGCTGGCTCTGTGCTTTCAGGGGATTCCCTGATGGTTAGGATTTACTGCGCGTTGGCCAGACTGGCACAGTATTTAACGCCCTGGCTGCTCCTTGGCTCCTGTTACAGTTCACAAGAATGGGCAGCACTTGAGGTAGGCTTGCCAAACTGCGAGTGGTGCTGGTGATCCCTGGGCAGGGGGAGGCTGCAGTGCTGGGCTTGGCCTCAGTGCAGAGGTGAGTCCAACCTTTTGTACTTGTCCAAAACCAAGTAAAAAGTCTGATGTCAATGGGCTGTGTTTCTCTCTGGAGTGGAAGAAAAATCCCTCTGTATGTGACCTAGTAGTTACAGGTAACCTTGAGGGTACCAAACCTCATCTCCTGGATGCTCAGGTAGTCTAGTGAGGCCAGAAACTCAGACTTACTCTTAAAAGTACAGCCTGATGCATAAATGTCTACTGTCTACTAATAATGGGAGTTCTTATGTTAACATCTAGTTTTGGATCAGGAATGTGCTTTGGGAAAGAATTTCTTTACTGTCCTCACTTACCACATATTATACGTGAGGTGGTCCCGGAGTATCTACACAGGGTTGCTTTCTGAGAACGTGAAGCCAAAGGATGCGCCCCAGGAGCCTGCGGTGCTTCAGCTGCTAAAGGGCATGCAGCCTGCAGCACCAGAGTTCAGCTTCTCTGAAGTGAGACCCTCTAGACAATGAGTCATGTGAATGTGAATCCTCAGCTGTTTTGCTCTTCAGACCCAATTCTGCTGCACCACAGCACTTGCTAAGATAGGCACAGTGGAAACCTCTGACCTTCATTTGGTGGTTTCTTCAGAGCATAGCACTGGTCAGGCTTGTTTGGTTGCTTCTGACGATGTGGAAACCAGTCCCTTCTGCACGGGGCTCAGCTGGGTCAGCCTGTCCTGCCTCTGCCAATGGGGTGAACGGCACGTGGAGAAAAGTGGCCAAGGGGAAACCATTTGGGTGATCCGTCCCCAGAGGAAGGGATTTGATCATTCTCGCTTCTTACGATCTTGATTGGAAATGTCTGTTTTCACCAGTACTTTTTTCCCTGGCTTAAGGCATTTTAAACAGCTTTTACAAAACGGTAGGTGAGCACTGAACAAAACCAAAAGCAATAGTGTCTCACACAAATATTTTTTTAAGAACTTTTTTTTCTGGGGGGCTACTTACAGTGTGTTGCATCCTTAATGGATTTGGTTGGGAAATAATTTTTCTACTGTGTCTTGGGCTTCCCTCATGATAAGAAAATTCCAGGCTTAAAAAAAATCTAAATGTGAGGAAAAAAAAAACCCTCGTAAACATATTTAAATAAAATACACTGAATCATAGAATCAGAGAACCACTGAAACATTTCTATTCTTGCTAAATGTTAACTGAAACATTTACAAATTCCCAGAGTTTGTTGTCAATTATTCCTCTAAGTTTTAGTAAAATACCCAAATAAAAACCAACTTTATAACCAAAATTCAAAATATTAACTAGACAACTTTCCCAGCTTGAGGTTTTTTTGTTTGTTTTTTGAACAATGGTAGTCATTACTCTGAAAATATTAAGAAAGTTAGTCAGTCTATAGCATGACTGTTGCTGAGCTATCTAGTCTTAGACATGACAAATACTAAATATTAGAACAATTCTTCATTCTTGGTTTCTCTTTTTCTGGATGTTTTGTCCAGGTGAGATTTGAGGACTTTGAACATTTACCTGGTGTTCCTGGGTGGCTGGATAATGAGAATTTTGCCTGTGTCCTCATGCGATGCTGTGCGGCGTAGCGGGTGGGATGCTGTCTGAAAGCATGTGAGCTACCTACCTAGATGACTTGTGCAAAGGACAGATAGACCTGAGTGTGTGTATCTGGCTCATAAGTCCCAGACAAAAATCTGGCAATCCTATGGAATAGCAACTTTAAAAATTATTGATCCGTGTCAGATTATATTCTGCAGGCTTCATGTTCAGTGAGTGCGTCAGGCTGGGGACATCTGGGAGGGGAAAAAAGAGGCAAGAAAATACTTCTTTAGATCAGTCTTTTGGACTGCATGCAGAATACTAAAAAACTAAGTAACAATTTCAGGCCAAGAAAGAAACTTCAGCTGCTGGCTGTCATGCACAGGGTGAGCGTTTGCTTCTTCTACAGGCCCTGGTCTTGTGACAAAAGCTCTAATTGGACTTGAGCAATTTCTTCATTTGTGGTTTCTTGTTCAAGTGCAGTTTGGCACTGGTATGCAGATAAGGCAGGAATGGGGAAGGCAAAATGACAAGGCAGAACCTGAGGCTTCTGAGGACTCCCGGAATAACTTCCATGCTTGTTTTCATGCTCATGTATCAGTTTTATTTTAAACTTCTCTTTTTTGAAGGACAGCTGCGTAGAAAAGATTTAATAATTAACTCTTACACCTAGTTAAGTGACATTACAAGCTGGTGAAAGTAGGCTTTTTTCCCTGTTATCAGTGCAAGGGAGTGTTAAAGAGTAGTACAGTATTGACTTTGTTTATCTCATGTGCGCACACACAGAGGGCAGGTTGAAATCACTGACTCCTATGGTTTGCAGTAGGTATTTATACCAGCAAATTCCAGCTGATAGCTCAACGATTTGTCTGTTTGAGAGAGAGTTTTAGAATTACTTTGTTCTCTCACAAGTGGAGTTTAAGTTGTCTTACATTTACACTTCTTATGCGGCATGGTTTCTCAGGATGTTTTGCCAACTATGCTGTATTGGAGGTGAAAACCAAGTGCAGACAAATGGTTTGGAGACAGTGACTGGGAAGTTCAAGGACTGACTTCTTGAATTAAGTCCAATTTTTGATGGCAGCATTACATATCCACAGTGAGTTGTAGGCACTGTTAGCACCCACAGCTGTTTATGCCTTTGTGTGTATGTTTGTGTTCATGCTAATTCTCTTGAGGCAAAAAAATTGTGGTTTGTAGTTGCCACAGCAACAATAACACTGCACTCATTGCATGGGTGGGTTTTGCCTATTTTATACAAGTGTGTTGAAAGTGTAGGCATATTGCTGTGGTACATTGTGAAATATGATAGACTCTTGAGAGAGGAAACATTTGTTTGTTTTTTTATTCACAGAATGTAACTTTAATTTTGTGTTGCCTTTATTGCTACTTCTCTGCCAGGGTACTAGTTCCCAATTACAAACGTAACACTGCAGAGAGAAAAATGGGCTCAGCACTTTGGAGAAAGAAAGTTTTAGAGATGTTCTGCTGATGCTAACCAGTAAATAAAATGATGATTAGAACAAAGAATGGCCCAGGCCAGAGGGAAATGGGTGGCATAATTATGTTTATGTTCCATTGTAGTTGGTCTTGTCAATTGAAAGATGATTGTAGATGTTCTTTGCCGTGAAACTGGAATGAAAATATGAAAAAGGTAAAAGAGAAGAAATTACGGGGTAGTCGTCTTAAACATGCAAAAGCAAAGTGAAGGAACTGGGTTGTTTTGCTTTAGAAATGTGACTCTTAACAGGGATCGTGGTGAAAGTATATGTGAGAGGCATAAATGAAACAGATCTAGGACTTCTTCCCGTCTGTCTCCCAGTGTTTCTCCATGTGAAGAAAAAATGGGATAACATTGGAAGGCTGCAGGTTCATCAGTGATTAAAATAAAGGTCTTTTTCATGCAGTCCAGAGCTGGACTGTGAAACCCATTTCAAGAGGAGGCTGCTAAGGCCAAGAACTTGGCCAGAGCCAGCATGGACTTGGATGTTTATATGAAAAACATGAGTATCTAGAGTAAGATACTTAATAGCTTAAAAAGGAAAACTTTTGGAAGTATGTATTCTTTTGCTGGCTCCTTTCAGGGCCTCTCCCTCTGCAGGTCCTGTTTCCAGCAGCTCTGCCTCTGGTGCTGCTGATGCTTTTGGGATCCGAGTTGCTGCTGGCAGACCCGAGCGTGTCTGCTCCCGTTATGGGTGAGTGGGTCTGCTAGAGTTGTCATCCCCTCCCAGGGCTTGACACTGGATTTATTACTTGAGTTTCTTCACATGTTGATACAGCAGGAAGCAGCAGATCTCTGTGGAGAAGATCAGCCAACGCCCAAGAGAGGTTACTTTTCCAACATCCCACTTCCAAGGAGCCCAAGTTACAGATGTGCTTCCATTAGTTTATCTAGAAAGTAACTGTCCCCTTATATGCTTTGCAGTGTATTTCCATCTTGGTTATCCTCTTGCTTGTCTGTTCTGATTTTTAACTGTTGGCATTTTTTTTTGGTCCATATGCTGAGCATTTCCTCTCTGTTCGGTTCATGCTGCATATCTTTAACGTGGTATTTGGGGGTTTTGTGATCTGCATTTTCTCTTTGAAGAAACTACACCAGCAGGCGTCTAGTGTAGTCTGCCCTCATACTTTGATAGGGTTCTCACAGGGTTCTGACACCCCGATCCAGAGGTCTGTTATCTAACTGTTTATCATACATTTTATGTGCGCCATTACCTCAGTTGCGTATCTCAGTCAGGCTTCCTGTTTTTTTGGCCTGGATAGAATTAAGTCAGGGTTTAAGTGATTATTGGGAGAAAATCAATTCTGTATCTGCCTCTTCTTTTTCCTTTTTCTCTGACGCTTCAGTTTTTGAGCATAGTCACTAATAAGGGCAATATACCAGACCAGTTCAGAAGACCCTAAATGGCAGGTGTGCTGCTGTTTCCTGTGTCTCTGATCGGGTGTTTGCAATTGCTTGGGCTATTACTACCTATGAGACAGTGGCCTCATTTATTTGCTGGCTGGTGGAACGATTGGTTTGTGCCCTGGAGAGGCTTTGAGCTGTCAGTGGGGACCCAGGTCCCTGGTCATCCCCTTCCAAGTCTCCTCTCCCTCGTCCTGTATAAAGTACGTGCTGCTCATTGCTCAGGTGCCTCCCAGCATCAGGGAAGCTGAAATGCTACCACACTCTGCACTTCAGTGCTACAGTAACAGTGGGAAAAACTCCGTGTGCATTTTGAGATATCTGACATTTGCTAAAAATCAAACGTGACGTGCTTTCTCAAAGTGCTTCTGAGATAGCCAGATGTTAGAGGTATAAAACCTTGCAATCAAGAGATGGAAATAAATTTTGCAAGCCAGCTGTGCAGATCATGCAATATCCTAGTTCTTCTAAAGCATGTTTTTTTTTTAGGCTTTATATGTAAAGGGCTTGTTTGAAAGTGAAGTTATAATTATTTATGCAACTTAAAGCGTTGTTGAATTTCTTTTCCCTGGCTATGTTCAAGTTCATAGGGTATTTCGAGAAGAGCTCACTTGAAGTTTCTGGAATTTTGTTGTTTACTCTGTTTCTTGGACAATAATTTGCCTGTCACTGCATAGTAGGAGCATCACTGTAACAATTCTAAAATGTAAGACCATTCTTTTCTTTTTTTCTCCAAACTGTTAAAGAGGAAAAAATGAGGCTTACTCCTGTTGCCTAATGATTGCTGTCCTTTGTAAAGGAAAGCAAGTTATGTTTCTGCTATTGCTGGCTCATAATCGTGACAAGAATACGCCTGGGGAAAAAGTGTAATACTGTGGTTAAGTAATACAAAAGTAGGAGGGTTTTTTTCCCTCCTGATATGGCAGCTATCATTGGAAAATATCCGTATTCTAACCCAAAGTTCTGCCATTCTGTATGCAAACAGAAGTATGGAACGCTAGTGGGGGATATATAAAGAAGGCAACATGCTTTTAATGAGGCAAGGAAATTAAATCTTTTTTCCTCAAATACAGTATAGTGCAAATGCAATTAATCTATAGCAAAATCCAAGTATCTTCTTTTTTTTGTTTAATTTACATTTCTTTATGCTTATTCACCAATGGACACTTGTTCACGCTGTGTGTTTTCCTGTTAGTTTTTGTTTTGATTTGGTTGCTAGGTTTGAAAAGCAGGAAATTATTATTTTTTTTTTTGAGGGGGTAACCCCTGGAATTCATTCAGAGCATGACTTTTTGGAAAGGAACTAATGATTTCCAGATATGTCAGTTTAGTGACGGTTGAGGTGTTTGACTTGCGCTGAGTCATGAGTGCTTGTCATCTCCAGGTTACTTGTTTTCAATGGCGTATGAAGTTGAGCGCCTGAAATGAGTCATGCTCCAAAGTTCAGCTTCCAGAGATATTTGCTGTAGATGTAAAGTACTTGTAACACAGGCATAACTGAACAGCTGGGACTGTGTTCTTGTCTGCTTGCATGGTTCAAGATCCAAAATAAATGGGCATGAAGAAAGCATGTTGCAAATTCTGAGCAGAAATAAGGAAGGAAAAACCAGCCACAACATGATATTGTCACCGTACATGTTTTATTGGTGGCTTCTCTTCCTGTCATAGTTTTGAAGGGATTTAAAATAATTCCGGAGCCCACATGAATGAAGGTTAGATAAACATATCTTAAGTTAAGCAGCATAGAGTGATAATTTTACTTTTAAATGGTAGAATAGAGAAGAGCAGTATTTTATGACTGTGAAATCTCATGATTGTGAAAGCCAGTATCTGAAGTTGGCGGTTACAGATGCTTGCTAATTCTACATGGTTACTGTTATAGCAAAGGAATGAAACAAAGATATTTGTGCTTGAACTGGAAAAAACAACCCCATACACAGTTCTTTAGAAATAGGCTAAAAAATGAAGAAAAAAGTTACGCGGAAAATCTGCTTTCCAGCAGAATCAAGGGCCACAGTGGAAAAGGGGGACTCTGCAAGCAACTGCAGAATATAAAGGCTTCCTTATTTGCAGAAACAAAGACAGTGAGTTACTAACTTATGTTTGCAAAGATAATTGCCAAAATATGAAGTGAAAATGTGAAATTTTCCCAGTCAAATAAATGGCTCTGACTAAAGCTTACTACTAAAAAAAGTGCTTCTGCGTATATTGCCTCTCCTTGTGCCATACTTCTTTCTCTTCTTTTGTGAAAAAACTCAATTGTGCACCTGCACAGGTTGAGCTGACTGAAAAGTAACTCTACAAAAAAAAAAAAAATTCTGAGCAGATTCACTGCAGATTTTCTCTGGCCCTTGCTGATGGCTTCCCAAAACCTTTGCATCTTTTCCTGCCTGTGAGGGCGTTCCACGTTGAAACGTAGCTGGCAATATCTTCTGTACCTCTTCTAGCAAGTTCTGTGGCTCTGCAGTGTTGGAAAGTGAATGGTGACACCCTGAGATCTGTGCCCTATATTTTGCTAGGTTGGAGCACAGGTAGAAGAACGCAGATCTTCACCTCTCCTTGTTGATGTACCCTGAAGTGATGTTTTTAAGCTCAACTGAAAGCATTTTCTTTGTTGTTTGCAAGGGTTTTCCTTCCGTTTTTCTGCAAGTGCTGTTACTGAGTGTTTTGGCGACGCAAGACTACTTAGACAAGGAAGATGACAGGAAGAGCTGAGGTTTGCAGCACCTGCTTGCAGAAGCAGGAAACCGGGTGCATTTGACTACACCCATCGTGTAGGAGCATTGTTACCCTAAAACTCTTCCACCCATATCTGGCAGTAGATAGACTAGTAATTTTTTTTTTTTTCGGAAGATTGGCACTACTTCTCCCTCCTCTCTCTATTTCAGGCACTTGAAGTGGGCTTAGTGTATTGCAGAATGCCGGCTTCTGGAACATGATACCATTTTATGGTGTCTTTAAGTGGTAAACCAAAAAGTGGAGCACCAGGAGCTGTGGGTCATTTTTGAAAATTTCATCTCTTACAACTAAATGGAAGTCCAGTTTCACAGTCCAGAGGTTTCTTTTTTCTTCTATTGAAGTTAATGCATGTACTATGGCTACTGTTCATCTTTTTAAGTCTGCAGTGTACATTTCTACATCTAAACTCACTCATCTACATTTTATAGTAGAAGTACCTGTTTTAGACTTGTGTTTTAGAAATAGATGAATTGCAACCTAGAAATGCCTTTTTTTCCCTATTGACAATAAAAGAAATTTAGAAGGACTAGCTCATGTATCGACATCATCTCATTGATGAGGTGATCTCCAGAGGCCCCTTCCAACCCCTACCATTCTGTGATTCTGTGATCAGTGTTAGGACAGATAAATTCTAACCCTTCTTCTAGCAAAGTCCTTGCATAAATTTTTAAAGCATGTCCTAATACACTCATTTTTACTGTTTTACAGTTTTTTAAACTTTTTACAGTTTTAAGTTACTGTGAGCATGACTGAGCATTTAAATACAGGATGTTCCAGATTTTCAGTGTGTAAGGGCCTAATATATTCTTATATAATACCGTGGTGAAGTCTGAAAGGTTTAGTCTTTGATCAAGCCACTTAATTCCAAGGATAATATGCCTAAATGTAACACAGTGCTGGTAGTTTCTCTGGTGTGGAAGAAAGCCCAACTTTTGTTTGGTTTAGAATAACTTGTGAAGTTGGCACTTTCTTCCCCTTACTGGTGTTTGTTTCTTTCTGTTGCATACACTTACTGGGATATCACTGGCATAATGTGAACAAAACGGCTCTGTTTGTATTGGTGTGTATTTTTAAAGACCACTGACACATTTTTCTATAGAAAAGGAACTGAAAATAGAATTGCACAGATATTGTAACAGCAACAATTGGGCAAGTTATTTTAGATGTGCCAGCTCCCATTCTAGTGAAGGATTGCTCTTTAGGCCTACTGTTTTATTTTTAAATTGGTGAATATGTGCAGGCGCAAGGCTATCATCAGGCCTGAAAGTTAAGCATGTTTCTCAATTGGGACATTGGAAACATTGCTATAAGGATCCATCCTGCCATTCCTACATTCATGCAGCTCCCATTGGTGTTTGGGGAATTGTCGTGGTTTAGCGGCAGCTCAGCCCCACACAGTCGCTCGCTCACTCCCCCACCGGTAGATGGGGGAGAGAATCAGAAGGGTAACGCTCGTGGGTTGGGATAAGAACAGTTTAATAATGAAAATTAAAAGAAACAACAGTAGAAATGCAATGTGAAGGAGAACAATGAGAGGCGCAAAGCCCCGGGGGAGGGGGGAAGGGAGGGGAGGGGAGAGGGGGAACGAACCGCCGGAACAAACCGCACGCGCCGCAGCCGCTCGCCGCCCGCCGACCCGACGCCGCGCCGCCTCCGCGCTGCCACTGCCCCCCCTCAATATACTGGTCATGGTGTCACATGGTATGGAATGAACCTGCCATTGGCCAGTCGGGGTCAGCCGCCCCCACCATGGCCCTGCCCCTCCCAGCCCCCCCTGCCACGCCACGCGGCAGAGCGCGGGAAGCTGGAAAGGTAGCTGACCCCCACAGTGAGGAGAATTAACCCCTTCTCAGCCAAAACCAGCACATTCTCCACCCCTTATTCCATACCACTTACACCATGCCCAGGTCCCATATGATGCAATACAACCGTACCAACCACCACCCCTCCCCTTCCCATCCTTTAACATAATACACAGACATCATTCCCTTAGTTCATGGATCTTCCCTGTAAAATGTCCATTAAAATGTCCATTGAGTTCACGCAGTCCATGACTCTGGGCTCCATCTGTTGTATCAGTCTTTCCGGGTGGGAGAGATGGTGTGTGGCGTTGGGTTGCTGCATACCGAGTCAGTCATCGTTCCATCACTGCTGCACGGCTTGTTTCATAGTTGATCTTCCATGGGTTGGGAGGCTCGTACTCTGATATCATTGATACAACACAGAGGTGACACACAATATTATATAGCAGTTCACATTGTGCCATTCAGTTCATTGACTGTTTTCACCCAAAATCAAATCCCCTTGAGGCACACATCGGATTTCTCCATCCTCCCGCATCACCCACCAAGTGCACCCAGGTCCTCGAGCAAAAACAATCCCACGAATGGGTTTGCCTTTGCCAGAGGCAGGAAGAACCCAGACTGTTTTGCCCAGCATACTTTTTGTGTGCACTACAGGGACTCTATCCCCTTCCACAGTATGTAGGATTTCTGACTGGGCAGGGCCAGCTCGGTTGGCAGATCCCCTCGTGTTGACTAACCACGTGGCTTTTGCTAAATGTGTATCCCAGTGCTTGAATGTCCCACCCCCCATTGCTCTCAGTGTGGTTTTTAACAGTCCATTGTACCTTTCAATTTTCCCAGAGGCTGGTGCGTGATAGGGGATGTGATACACCCACTCAATGCCGTGCTCTTTGGCCCAGGTGTCTATGAGGCTATTTCGGAAATGAGTCCCATTGTCTGACTCAATCCTCTCTGGGGTGCCATGTCGCCACAGGACTTGTTTCTCAAGACCCAGGATAGTGTTCCGGGCAGTGGCATGGGGGACAGGATATGTTTCCAGCCAGCCAGTCGTTGTTTCTACCATTGTAAGCACATGGCGCTTGCCTTGGCGGGTCTGTGGGAGTGTGATATAGTCAATTTGCCAGGCCTCCCCATATTTATATTTCAGCCATCGTCCCCCATACCACAGAGGCTTTACCCGCTTCGCTTGCTTGATTGCAGCGCATGTGTCACATTCGTGGATAACCTGTGCAATAATACCCATGGTCAAGTCCACCCCTCGATCACGAGCCCACCTGTATGTTGCATCTCTCCCTTGATGGCCTGAGGTGTCATGGGCCCACCGAGCTAGAAATAGTTCACCCTTATGCTGCCAGTCCAGATCCACCTCAGCCACTTCAATCTTGGCAGCCCGATCTACCTGCTGGTTGTTTCGATGTTCTTCAGTGGCCCGACTCTTGGGGACGTGAGCATCCACATGCCGTACCTTTACAACCAGTTTCTCTACCCGGGCAGCAATATCTTGCCACAATGTGGCAGCCCAGATGGGTTTGCCTCTGCGCTGCCAGTTGCTTTGCTTCCATTGCTGCAGCCAGCCCCACAGGGCATTTGCCACCATCCAGGAGTCAGTATAGAGATAGAGCACTGGCCACTTTTCCCGTTCAGCGATGTCTAAGGCCAGCTGGATGGCCTTTACCTCTGCAAACTGGCTCGATTCACCTTCTCCTTCAGCAGTTTCTGCTACTTGTCGTGTAGGACTCCATACAGCAGCCTTCCATCTCCGGTGCTTTCCCACAAGGCGACAGGACCCATCAGTGAACAGGGCATATTGCTTCTCATCTTCTGGCAGTTTGTTATACAGTGGGGCTTCTTCAGCACGTGTCACCTCCTCCTCTGGTGATAATCCAAAATCTTTGCCTTCTGGCCAGTCCATAATCACTTCCAAGATTCCTGGGCGACTGGGGTTTCCTACTCGAGCCCGCTGGGTGATCAGTGCAACCCATTTACTCCACGTAGCATCAGTTGCATGGTGTGTAGAGGGGATGTTTCCTTTGAACATCCAGCCCAGCACTGGCAGTCGGGGTGCCAGGAGCAACTGTGCTTCAGTACCAACCACTTCTGAAGCAGCTCGAACCCCTTCATATGCTGCCAATATCTCTTTTTCAGTTGGAGTATAGCGGGCTTCAGACCCTCTGTATCCCCGACTCCAAAACCCTAGGGGTCGACCCCGGGTCTCCCCAGGTGCTTTCTGCCAGAGACTCCAGGTAGGGCCATTCTCCCCGGCTGCAGTGTAGAGCACATTTTTTACATCTTGTCCTGCCCGGACTGGCCCAAGAGCTACTGCATGGACTATTTCTCGTTTAATCTGTTCAAAGGCTTGTCGTTGCTCAGGGCCCCATTTGAAATCATTCTTTTTCCGGGTCACTTGATAGAGAGGGCTCACGATCAGACTGTAATTTGGAATATGCATTCTCCAAAAACCCACAACGCCCAAGAAAGCTTGTGTTTCCTTTTTGCTAGTTGGTGGAGACATGGCTGCTATTTTGTTGATCACATCCATTGGAATCTGACGACGACCGTCTTGCCATTTAATTCCTAAGAACTGGATTTCTCGTGCAGGTCCCTTCACCTTACTTTGTTTTATGGCAAAACCAGCTTTCAGAAGGATTTGGACTATTTTCTCACCTTTCTCAAAAACTTCTTCTGCTGTGCTGCCCCACACAATGATGTCATCAATGTATTGAAGGTGTTCTGGAGCTTCTCCCTGTTCCAGTACAGTCTGAATCAGTCCATGGCAAATGGTAGGACTGTGTTTCCACCCCTGGGGCAGTCGATTCCAGGTGTACTGGACGCCCCTCCATGTGAAAGCAAACTGTGGCCTGCACTCTGCTGCCAGAGGGATTGAGAAGAATGCATTAGCAATATCAATTGTGGCATACCACTTGGCCGCCTTTGACTCCAGTTCGTATTGAAGTTCTAGCATGTCTGGCACAGCAGCACTCAACGGTGGAGTGACTTCATTCAGGCCACGATAGTCTACTGTTAGTCTCCACTCTCCATTAGACTTCCGGACTGGCCATATGGGACTGTTAAAGGGTGAGTGGGTCTTACTGATGACTCCTTGGCTCCTCAGTTGGTGAATGAGTTTATGGATGGGGATCAGAGAGTCTCTGTTGGTGCGATATTGCCGCCGGTGCACTGTTGTGGTGGCGATTGGCACCTGTTGTTCTTTGACCTTCAGCAACCCCACCACAGAAGGGTCCTTTGAGAGACCGGGCAAGGTAGACAGCTGTTCAGTTTCCTCCGTCTCCAAGGCAGCTACACCAAAAGCCCACTTGTAACCTTTTGGGTCCTTGAAATACCCTCTCCTGAGGTAGTCTATACCAAGGATGCACGGAGCCTCTGGGCCAGTCACAATGGGGTGCTTCTGCCACTCATTGCCAGTTAGGCTCACTTCGGCCTCCAATACAGTTAGCTCTTGGGATCCCCCTGTCACTCCAGCAATGCTGATGGGTTCTGCCCCTATATAGTTTGATGGCATTAAGGTGCACTGTGCGCCGGTGTCCACTAAAGCTTTATACTCCTGTGGGTCGGACGTGCCAGGCCATCGGATCCACACAGTCCAGTAAGCCCGGTTATCCCTTTCCTCCACCCGGCTGGAGGCAGGGCCCCTCTAGTCCTGATCATGGCAGTCACAACTCACTTCCTGTAAATGTGAATCAGGAGTCCCTCTATTACACTTAGAAATAAAATCTGCGCTTCTACTCCTCTGTCTGGGGACTTGCTCGCTGGAAACTGGAGCAGCAGCTTTCCTGGAAGAGCCTCCCTGAGTGACTGTTCTTCCTTGCAGTTCATGTACTCGTGCCTGTAGGGTCGAAGTAGGCTTGCCATCCCACCTCATCATGTCCTCTCCGTGGTCACGCAGGTAGAACCATAGGGTGGCCCGTGGTGTGTATCCCCTTCTTTGAGCCAAAGGACGCTTATTCCTAACAGCTGAGACACTGCTCTGTCGAGGTGGGGAGTAGGACAGATCTTCTTTGAGTTGCTGGACCTCTTGGGATAGTTTCTCCACAGCAGAGACAAGCGAGGAAGAGATATTTGTGTCATAATCCCGGAGCCTATCTATCACCTCTGCCACCGTTGGTGTCTCGTCATCTTTCCAGGACATCACTGCCAATGAGTTTGCATGCGAAGATGGTGCGCTCCGTACAAACTTCCGCCACATGGGTCGTGTGCACTCGGCTTCATCTGGATCTTTGGATGACCGTTGATCATCCAGGTCACCATAAATCACCTCAAACACAGCTAATTCCCTGAGATACTGGATGCCTTTCTCCATAGTTGTCCATTTTCCTGGGCGATATGTAACATCTTCTTTAAAGGGATACCTTTCCTTCACTCCAGACAGGAGTCGCCTCCAGAGGCTGAGGGCTTGTGGTTTTTTTCCAATTGCTTTGTCAACGCCCCCTTCCCCAGAAAGGGATCCCAATTGTTTGGCTTCTTTTCCCTCTAGTTCCAGGCTACTGGCCCCATTATCCCAGCATCGGAGCAGCCAGGTGGCAATGTGCTCACCTGAACGACGGCTATAATCTTTTCGCATATCTCGCAACTCGCTTAAGGACAGGGATCGGGTGGTCTCTATTTCATTTATTACTTCTCCCTCCTCTCCCCGCGATGGCCCTGGTTCTTCATCATCCCGTTCTAAACGAGTTGATGTCCGCTTCCAATATTTCGTCTTATGTATGGGGGCAACTGATACTGGTACGGGTTTATTTTCTGAGCTAGCTCCGGTACTTGTTGTGGGGGTTTGAGTGGCTGCAGTGCCTGTTGTCAGGGCTGGATTGTCTACAGTGCCAGTCACTTTGCATTTCAATCCAGAGACATTCTCTTCCCCCTGGGGGCACTGAATACTGTTGAGCAGGGCTCGGTATGCATGGGCCAGACCCCAGCACGTTGCAGTTATCTGTGTCTCTCTGGAGTTCCCAGCGTAACAACATACTTTTTCCAAATATTCTACTAGTTTTTTAGGATTCTGCACTTGCTCGGGGGTGAAACTCCAAAACACTGGGGGTGCCCACTGCCCTAGGTATTTGCCCATGCTATCCCACATGCCCTGCCACTCGTAACTATCAAGCCTCGGGGCAGATTTCTGGGTGATATTCTTAAGTTGCTTAGTCAAAACCAAAACAACATGCCCAAAAACTAACAATGACTGCACCTTAACCACCCAAGGATGTTCAAGATACAAAAACGTTGTTGTAACAAAGGCACAGACATCATAGAACAAAGTTGCAAAGGTATTATTCTGTATTTCCTCCATATAAAATCTCTCAGAGGAGGAGGTATAATTGCTAATTGCCTCAACAAGGTGGTATCCGAAGTACAGTAACGGTTTCAGCAAAAACCCCAAATACCAGGTAAAGCTGAAAACGAGTGTTTGTATAACAAATCTCGTAGGCAAAACATTACTAATCACAGCAGAACACAGCAGACTCAAACAACCAACACCGATTTTTAACACCCACTGCAAAAAGGACAACATGGTGCTGGGACCAGCAGCTGTTGTTATCTCCAACCCTCGTGCCCCACGTTGGGCGCCAAAAAGACTGTCGTGGTTTAGCGGCAGCTCAGCCCCACACAGTCGCTCGCTCACTCCCCCACCGGTAGATGGGGGAGAGAATCAGAAGGGTAACGCTCGTGGGTTGGGATAAGAACAGTTTAATAATGAAAATTAAAAGAAACAACAGTAGAAATGCAATGTGAAGGAGAACAATGAGAGGCGCAAAGCCCCGGGGGAGGGGGGAAGGGAGGGGAGGGGAGAGGGGGAACGAACCGCCGGAACAAACCGCACGCGCCGCAGCCGCTCGCCGCCCGCCGACCCGGCGCCGCGCCGCCCCCCGCGCCGCCACTGCCCCCCCTCAATATACTGGTCATGGTGTCACATGGTATGGAATGAACCTGCCATTGGCCAGTCGGGGTCAGCCGCCCCCACCATGGCCCTGCCCCTCCCAGCCCCCCCTGCCACGCCACGCGGCAGAGCGCGGGAAGCTGGAAAGGTAGCTGACCCCCACAGTGAGGAGAATTAACCCCTTCTCAGCCAAAACCAGCACAGGAATGTAATTTACATTGAGGCCACAGAAAGATGTGCCAGCAGGGTAGCTGCGTATACACACGTATGCATTGTCTTCCTGCTTTGCATTTTGAATAAATCATCTATGTACTTAATGTCAGTTACATAGACAAAGTGAAAAGGTGCTGGACTTGCTGTTCTGTCTTCTAATTTTTTAAGAACCAAACCTTTAAATCTGGGGGAAGAAATGCAGTTCTGTGTTGATGCTACTCTTAGCATTGCTACTTTGAAGTTATTTACTGAAGAATACAAAAGTAGAAACCAGACTGAAATCTCCAGACCAGTTAGCGCTTTGAGGCTGGGGAGCTCGAGCTGGGACATGTGTGATGAAACCTGATTTGGTCCTGCCTCTTTTTTGTTGCTGACCTGCTGTCTGTGGTGGATGAGGTGATGGTGTTGGAGAGCAGGGGCTAGGCAATGCTCTTGAGAGGCTGTGTGAAAAGAATTGTTTGGGGTTTGGGAGCCCTCATCAGGACTGAAAAGACCAGCTGGGAACAATATCTATTATCCAAGAATTCACTTCTGTGAAAAAGACCGGTAACTGGTATATTTAACTCATGATTATGAAAGCTAAGGATCCAAGGTCCAGTTAGTTGCCTGAGCCATACAGGTGGCAAAGAAAGGGGGGAAACAGCGCCATGGTGTCCCTGCCATGGGAGGTTCCTAGGGACTTTCAGAGGAGGCTTTGCAGGCACTCAAGTCTCTGCTTTGTTGTACTTTACTCTCCTTGAGTAGTTGTTTTTCTTGTTTCTGTTCATTTTCACTTCAGCATCTATCTCCTAACTTTACATATACTTAAATTGGGTCTTCTGAGTGAATACTGTGAGAAGAGCTGGAGTGATGGAGGAATGTGATGATAAGGTCAGTCTATTCCCTCTGCATCAGTATGAATCCACACATAAGCAAGGAGGGTAGCCAGTACAAGATGCCATCTTTCCTGTGAGAAGTACAAGATCCCAGTGACTTCCTGCTTCCTGAGGAAGCCTTTGGAAAGCAAGACAGGTAGTCCTGGTGTTTGTGGTTTGTGTGGGTTTTTTTTTCTGTCAGAATTCCCATTTGGGTAACAACACTTCACTCCTTTTTCCTTTTCTCATTAAAATATCTTCTATGCTCTGTCCTGCTGGCTGTAGTTCTGCTTATAGACGTGTCTGCCATGTTATATCATGTGACACTATATCTGCACAGAGGTATGTCAAATTATGCTTTTAAAGTACTCTTCTGGGGTAAAGGTTCTGTAATTAGTGTACTACCTCATGCTGAGCTCGTACTGAAGAAACGAGGCAGGTCTCCTAACAACCTAAAGGCATTCTGGTTTAAAAAAACCACCTGGTTGACTAAAGGCTCCAGCTTGTTTGATTTCATTGCTGCTTCTATTATAGATAGGAATTAGTGCTGGCTATCTCTGGTACAAGGGAATTTCATCACACTATATTTTGGCATTACTCACTGAAAAAATAGTAATTACTGAGTTACAGGTAGTGGCAGAACACCAGTGCACATAAATGATCGTTATTTAAACATCTGTTCAACATACAAAGTCATTACAGTTCAACATAAGAGCTGTTGACAGCAAGCTAAAGCTGTATTTGGATCAGGTCCACATGTTAAATTTATCAGCCATCAAAGGTAAATGTGTGGGTGTGTGACTTAGCATTATGATGTAGATTTGACTTTTCAAGCTTACTTTAGACTTAAATGCTTTTCTTTTAAAATTTCTGATGACTCAGGATTTAATCTGTTCTGTAGCTATATTTATGTGTCCTGCGAGTGATTATTCTACTAGTGGCTTCGTAGAGGTAATCCAGAAAGAACATCTGTTTCAAGTTTATAGTCTAAATGATGGAAGGATATTTGACCCTGTAAGCAGGGAAACAGCAGAATTTACCCGGGAAAACAACACAACAGGCCAAAATACTGTCAGTTTGGCATATCCTACTTTACCAACTCCATATTCCACATGCAACAGCAACAAAAGAGCCAGGGCTGTGAGAACTTAGTGCTGCTTCTGAAGTGGACAGTAATCTTAAATCAGTCATGCATATATGTCTGCCTCTCTCTTTTCCCCATGAGAAAAATTATATTTTCAAACCTTTGCTTCTGCCCCCTCAAAATCTTCCTCAGGACTCCTAAAATGCAAAGTCAGAGGAATGAGTTGTTTCAGTATGATATTGGAGATTTGACACTTCAGTAGTCATATCAGTATTTCCCCAATGTAAATGAATTTGTCTCCTCTCTGATCTATGCTGCTTGCAATTCACAGTGCCTGGCTGTAGATAGAAAATACAACATCTTGCAAGTGACAGTCAATTCTGATTTCTTCACAAATGCCTGTTTGTGCTGGCTCTGGCTGCGCTGAGTTCTGTGCAAAGTGATACCACTGGGCAATAGGGGAGCTGCACAGATGATGTTACACGTATCCTTTTTCTTTGTGGAAGCCTGAGTCAAAATTCTAGCAGTGGGGAACTTGACGTGGTTTCTGTGATATTGCCCTTCTTTTTGGGGGTGTTTGTCCCCTCCCTGTGTAGGTTTGTCATCTCTGCAGAGAATATTTGTCCTTATGGTTCATAAAAATAGTCTGGAAGATCAAAATATTTTGAAGAATTTCAGTAAGTATCAGATATCTTTGACATGATCTGATTAAAGAATATTCCATCTCTCATTCTTAACACACCCATTTTAAATACCACAATTTGGATGTTACGAAATGCTATCATAACAGCATGTCTATTTTTCAATATCAAAGTAGAAATGTCTCTGGCAAAGTGAACTTAAACATGTTGTTTGCCAGGTGTCTTTGGCTATATGTGCAAAATAATCTTCTAAACAGAGAAAAAAAGCCATTGCGTTTCTGTAGTTCTTGCTTTATTATTTGCAAGAAAGCATCATCCTGGAAGATGGAGCTGATCTCTGGCAAATGGCACCCCCCTCCCAAAATACTACCCAAGCACTGTTGGACTGCGCAGACTGTGGTTTGACTTGAGGAAGAGCTGCTGTTGCTGTCAGTAGTTTCTGTTAACATGGTTCCTTATGCTTTTCCAAATACTGAAAACAGCTGTTTGGTGATCTGCGTAAATTAGTGAATAGAGGAAAATTCTAATCTACCAGATAAAAACCTTGTATTAGCATCCTCAGCAGAAGCAAATACACTGTATCTTGACCATAGGCTACAACTTCATTTTATACTGAACCACCATGGGAGGCCTGTTCATAAACTTTCTTTTCTTCAGCAGATGAAATGCAGATTTAAAGCCTTATTCTCTCATTTGGCTGGTAAGCACAGGGCATGGAATAACAGTAGCGGTATCTTCTGTGATACCTATAATCTGAGGACAGTCTGCATCATCTGCTGCATGTTGAAGTGGGCATGGACCTAGATGCTAGCTAAGAATATTCTGGCAGCCTGGTTGTGCCATAACACACTTGCATATCTGTCTGTGAACATGTATGAATGTGCAACATGCCTGGTTTTTGTCCAAAGGTTGTGTGCTGTGGGGGGCATGTCAGCACCTTGTCATCCAACAAGTGACAAGATACAGCATTAAAAGGAATTTTGCTTGCAGAGGACTGTCCGGTTTGGGTAATGGACTTAATTGCCATTTAGAGTTTGGACAGAACTGCGTGGTCAGTTTGTTATATCCTCCTAGATTTTTGGAAAGTGAGATCAGTTTTTCTGGGAGGAAAAAAGTGGTATAGTAAAAGCGAAGTATTTTTGTGGTGAAAACAAAATGCAGGATTTTCCTTCCTGATACTTAACTATATGGAAAATGTTAAAAGCACTAAAATAACAGGCTACATGGTTAATCTTGCTTAGCATCTCCTTCTAGAGTGTGATCTAGTAATCCTCAAATGCCTACTACCACTTCTTTAAATAGGGAGATTCGCAGATGCAAGGCTTGTGGGATGAGGGGAACTGAAACTTCCTGAAGTACGTGATTAGTGGCCTGAACTATGGTGAGCGGTGGCCAAGACTATTTGTGATGATTTGGTGGAAACATATAAAGCCAGGTTTTTCCTCCTCTTGTATTTTCTGTTTCCCATCTCAAGAACTTCTAGCTAGGAAAAGCAAAAGCACTTTCCATTTTCTCCTTGTAAAATTTTTGTGGGTCTTTTCAGTCATTTTCCAGTGCACCAAACAACACATTTACCTGTCTCCTTTTGGAAAAGCGCTATGGCTCCATGACTTTCCTGTTAGAGGAATTTGACAAATTGCTACTTTTTTTTTTTAATCTCCACCATGGACTCAGTTTGCCCCCAGAACAAAAAGTGATAATTGTTCCCACTCAGTGTTATCGGCAACGGGCTCAAGTCCTCCATGCAACGCTACAGGCTTGGGGAAGAGTGGCTGGAGAGCTGCCTGGCAGAGAAGGACCTGGGGGTGCTGGTTGGCAGCCAGCTGAACATGAGCCAGCAGTATGCCCAGGTGGCCAAGACCAACAGCATCCTGACTTGTATCGGGAATAGTGTGGCCAGCAGGAGTAGGGAAGCGATCACACCCTGTACTCGGCACTGGTGAGGCCACACCTCGAGTACTGTGTTCAGTTTTGGGCCCCTTAGTAGAAGAGGGACATTGAGGTGCTGGAGCATGTCCAGAGAAGGGCAATGAAGCTGGTGAAGGGTCTTGAGAACAAGTCTTCTGAGGATCGGCTGAGGGAGCTGGGGTTGTTTAGTCTGGAGGAGAGGAGGCTGAGGGGAAACCTTATCACTCTCTACAACTACCTGAAAGGAGGTTGTAGCGAGGTGGGTGTTGGTCTTGTCTCCCTAGTAACAACCGACAGGATGAGTGGAAATGGCCTCAAGCTGCACCAGGGGAAGTTTAGATTGGATATTAGGAAAAACTTCTTTACTGAAAGAGTGGTCAGGCATTGGAACAGGCTGCCCAGGGAGGTGGTGGAGTCGCCATCCCTGGAGGTGTTAAAAAAATATGTAGACGTGGCACTTCAGGGCATGGTTTAGGAGGCATGGGGGTGTTGGATTGGTGGTTGGACTTGATGACCCTAGAGATCTTTTCCAACCTTTATGATTCTATGATTTTGAGACACAAATATTTAATATCAGGTATTTGGGACTTCTATTTTGAGACTTGCTAACTGGCTGTTGCCCTTAAAAGTGCCTGCCTGCAGATGGCTAATGGTACCCAATAAAAGATAGGGCAAAAAGTTTTATGGTTTTCCTCTGAGAATGGTTAGCAAGTTGAACAGAAGACTTTCCCATGTAATATGCTTTGCCTGTTGGAGATGACTTAAAACGTGACTCTGGATCCCTAGGAGTTCATGTTTCCCCTTGCTAGAGTACTAGTCCAACATTTGCCGAGTTGGTTTCATGCTATTAAAAATGGGAGAAGGTACAAAGGCTTGAGGCAGATGGAACTAACCTTTTATGTACTTTGAGGGCTTCAATTTTAGCACAATAGTGTAGGGGGATCTTGAAACCATTATGTTCGGTTATTCTCGTGTCAACATCATAGATGCTTGGTTGCTTGGTTTGACCTGATTGCTAGCTTTGTATAAAACTTAGTTTTGCAGTCCAAGCATCGCTTCGAGTTATTGCTACTAAAGAGTTTGAATGGATAAAGGGAGGAACTATGGGGTTTGGTTTTTTTTTTTCTTCCTCATTGTTCATATCTGGTGTTTATGTGCTCTGGATCCATCTGGCCTTTTAAACTTGAGCCGATTAGATATTAAAGAATTCCTTAACCAGACAACAATAACCACCAACCCAGTTGGGCTGGAGCTGTTCCAGATTTTCTCTCCAAAAGTGCAGATATCTTGTTTCTGCATTGCAAGGCTGTTTTCAGCTGGCTGTGACTCAGGTGCAAGTCTTCCAGATGTCGGTGCAGGATCCTGTGACGAGACTGCCTTTCTGTCTTCCAGTGTTTAACCATGGAAAATGAAAGATAGTATGTTGTTTTGGCAACATATCCTGTGCTCCAGTTCCTAATTTTATTACGTCTTACTTGCTGGAGCATGGGAGAAAATGACAGTAAAAAGCAAAGGTGTTTCTTTTCTGCTAACAAAGTTGAAACCAGATGTGAAAAAAGTTTGATGGCAACACTGAATAGATGCGACTAGCTAAAAACATGGATTAAATGACTTATAATGGTGAGTCAGAATGAGAAAGGTTAATTCTTGTATAATTTCTTTTCTGTTTCCATGTTGGTTTTGTGTGGACACCATTCATCGATGTTCAGAAGCCCTCAATTTACTGTTTACAAAGTATTTTTAGCAACAGTGGAAACAAAAGGGAATAACATGAACCCTTTTCAATCTTGGGAAGGGAAAGGGAGGAAGGTGTGATTGTGACTGTGCTTGTGATGCAGTGCAACATTTCTTAAAATCTTAGGGATGTGTTTACTTAGGTACCTTAAATAAGTAGAGTGAAGTATAAAGTTAATGTTAAATGGAATGCAGTAAAGTCACCGTCAGATGAACTGGCAGTCTTCGTGTGTATGCATGTGAGTGCTGTGCATGTTTAAAATGTTACATATAAATAACTAAATAAATGTGGTAGTCATATGAAAAGCTATCATATCCCTCTAGTGCTTTGTGGAGAACAGACCAGATCTGGTCTGGTACCAAGTTAGTGCTCAGTTTTAAATATGGAGTTCAGCCTGCCAGGCAGAACAAATTTTTTAGCACTTAATAAAGAGCTCCCCAGCTTTACTGGTGTCTTGACATTTGTCTTATATTCCCCAAACCCGACAAACAAATTCCCTACCTCTCTTTGTGACAGGTTGTAGTTAAGAAAAGATTTGGCCTGGTTTATCCATGCTTTCAGTTTGGCTCAGGTAAACTCAGAATGGCTTGATATGCAGAAGTATTCTGCAATGGCTTAGCACCTCTGAAAGTCAGTCTTTCAGTAAACTATGCGGTAGGCCTGCAGTGACCTCTGCACAGCTAAGTCTGATCTTCAGACTGAACCCTACAGAAATCAGAGGTCATCTTGGTGCATTCAGATTCCAAGTACAGGCTTACAGGTGGACAGATACAAGAAGTATTCTCCAGTACTATTCTACAATGTCTTTGCCCAACAGGTACCAAATACTTCATGGATGACAGAAAGGTTTTATCAGTAATTGTTGTATTTACCTGGATTTCTTGTTCATTGGTATCCCTCTCCCAGCCCCTCTGCTGATGAATCCTTTAAAACCAATCATGTTGTTTGTACTGTGTATGTGTTACTGTAAATACACACAAAAACCCTTGAAAGCCTTAATTGTAGACAAAGAAAAATGCAGCACGTTGTGTTTAGGAGCAGTGCTGTCTGTCAGAAGAACATGGCCAGGAGTCAATCTCCCAAGCAATGCCTTCCCCCTTCCCTTACGCTGTTGTGCTAGGTCACAATAAGTTCAGATGACAGGAATACTGATGTATGTTTGTGCCTCTCTAACACCATCACTGTCGTTTACGGATCCTGAAAAGTAAGGTTGATCTTTTGGTTTTTGAATCATATCTGAAACTTTTAATGTTGTGTTGTAAATGTTCCTCTGCAAGGTACATTCTAGCTTAGTTTATTAGAAAAAGGGTAAATAAAAACTAGTGTTCTGAGATTACTGCTTGCTGAGTAGATTGGATCTGTGGTGTTTGGATGCTGTACAGAAACAACCCTTATAAATTGAAAGCCAACTGAAGCATAAGGCTAGTGTATACTTTTCCTTTTATCCTGGTACAAGGATTTAGCCCAACTCCTGCAGTTCTGAGAATAAATAGTCTTGGTTAATTTGCAAAACACAATGAAGATGTGATAGTGGCATTGTTGGTGTACCCATGCTAACTTTGATCCAAGTAGCACGGATAACACATGCTCAAAGGAATTGATAGTCTAGATGAGCAACAGCGTATGCATGTGAGGCTGCTGTGCTGTTGTATACTGTAGGTTAGCTTGTGATGAAGTCTCTGCTGGTTGGTTTCTGCTGCTGCTGTGGTTACCTGCCTTAGAGATGTAAATGCTATTATGAGTGTGTCTGCCATGGGATCTTGCACTTTGATTTTGCTCTGTGTGTGAACCTCTGAAGGAGCAGCATTTTTAACACTTTGGACTGAACATACAAGAACAGGATGAAAGTAAAAAGCAAACGCTTGCTTATTTTGATGGGTTTTACTGGTATAAAGCTTTCATGAGTGATGCTGCGCAGGAGGGGTATTGTCTTTTAAACCACATCAAGTTTCTTGGGAGTCTCTGCACTTTCCTTCTTTATACTGAATCAGATGGGCTCTGCATGCCACAAAGTTGAGCTCCACTGGAGCTCCTGTACTAGTATGACCCTAAGTGGGAGTAGGCTGAGATGGGATTAAGGTTCGCTGAATTGTCATTGATGAATTGGCATCCATCAGTCTTGGGAACTTGCTTAGAACAGATGCAGTCAGAGCAGCCCTGTAGGGGATGTCCTCTCTTCAGCCTTTTCTGTGGTACCTCTGGCTGTGGAAAGACGAGAGGGGAGGAGGTAGTGTTTTGAGTGTAACTGTATTGTAATAGACCAGAAGAGAGTTTGGGATTTGTGTTACAGCGTCTGGGTTTTGTGAGACCAGGGCATTTTTTTCTCTCACTTTTTAAGACTTGCATGGAAAATAAGAATTGTTTTATTTAAATAAAGCATCAAGTATTGTCCTAATAAGACATTGCTAATTACTTGCTTTTTGGATATAGTTCTATGATATCATTTGTTATAAATGCTGGCTGCTTACATGAACAAGAAATAAAGAAGATATTGTCTTTGCTCCAAAGAACTAAAATTCAGCATATCTAAGTATTTAAATTATTGCATTATTCTATTGCGTGTCTGCCTGCATCACTGAAATAAAGGAACTACAGCAATGTAGCCAACAAACCTTTAAGAAAAGCATTTGATTGAACAGCACCATGCTGGATCTAGTCCACCAGAATAAAAGCAGTTTGGGGCTGTAGTGTCTTGTTAAACACATTGTAAATGTTTTTGACAAGACGCCTCATTGAATACAACTACCTCTGGACAGCCAGCATGTCAGAGCATTTCCAGCTGAAATATATCATCCTGTCCTGGACTGATAGCTTTGGATAATTCTCTAATCCAAGCGAGTGATTAAATGTTGCAGCCTATTTAGTTTTGCTCAGTCTAGGATGACTTGCAACTGGAGAGCTCAGGGTGGTTTTTTTGTGTGTGTGTTTTTGGTTTTTTTTAAAATAAAAAGGGGACTGCAGCTGAATAAATGAATTTAACTCCAGTGGTCTAGGGTCCAGGCTGGGCTTATGGATATTGCATCCTAATGCTGTACTGGTCTATTAGAGACAGCTCCTGAAATTTGTTGTTCTTTTGACTTCTGGGACTTTTGCTGAGGCTGTCAAAGAGAAGGTGACTTGAAGAAGGGAGCTTGGTGTTGGTTTTGCTCTGAGGACACTGCAGCTTTTGCTTGTCCTTGTCTGATCAGAGTAGCCTCTAGTCATGGACTACTTGCTCTCCGCATATACCTGCCTTGTGCTCCCACTGCCATTGCTACCCTCTTACAGTGGGGCCAGACTGCTTCCCATGCTCTGTAGAGATATGCAGTAGCCAAAGAGTAATTGAGGAGAGTTTTCCTTTAGCTGTCTGTGTGATGGTAGAGCAAAGTTGTTTTCTTTGCAGTCTTGAATTGCAAAAAAATTGGTAAGTTGAAAGGCCTGCTTGGAGGGTGCTGTGGAGCAGAGGATTTCAACCAAGAAGGCTGTCCAGTTATTGCTTGTGAAAGTGTCACATCAGGATTGTTGATTTTTGCCCTTGTTTTGGGGTTTGTGAAGAAAGTCAGGCATGGGGGCAATGCTTTGAAGTCCCAATCTGCTTCTTGGCCTCTGCCTACCACCAGGAGGACTGAGAGTGGGGTGATGTCCCCTACACCTGGGTTGGGCTGGTGTGCCAGTGCTCCTGGAAGTAGAGAAGAGCCCTACCTTGGGGAGAGTGAGAACTGCCCAGACCCTGCCTGTACCTTGGGTAGCTGGAGCCTCCTCTTCCTCCTGTCTGAGTTTTTGTGTGGCTACATGGTTGTTTAATCCCTTCTGTCGTTGGCCAAGGAAAGGTACTTCTTAGGCTCACAAGTGAGAATGCTAAGAACCAATCCATTGTGTCTCCCTTTTCCCCCTCCTTTTCCTGGCTCCACTGTTTATTGTTCTGACAATGGAGAGACTCCTTCCCCTCTCCTACAACAATCACAACCATTTTTTGTTTTGTTTGTCTTTTACAGATCAATTTTGTAGCCTGTCAACTGTTTGCACTTCTGGCTGCGTTTTGGTTTCGTATTTACTTGAGTCCCAGTCATGCCAGCTCTGCTGTTCGCCATGCATTTGCCACCCTCTTTGGAATATACTTTGCTGTCTTCTGTTTTGGATGGTGAGTATTTAGTCACCACGTAGACAAGGCTTGGGTAAAAATATTTTTCAATTTCATATCAGCTTTTCTGGATTACATCTTTTTTAGTCTTGAGGCACTTTCTATATTATCCTAAAAAAAAAAAAAGATTCCTAACCATCCCAAACCCTCCAAGGAAAAGATGTCATTGTAATAATCCATGTTTACTGGTACCCTGAGATGACATCACATTTATGTCATTTGCGTGGAAAAATATTCCCTTGCTCTGAACTGCCAGCCCTTCCAGGTCATGTAGAAATGATCTAAACACTGACTTTATGTCTTCAAGGTACTCCATTCATCTTTTTGTCCTGGTGATGATGAACTATGGTATTATGAATATGGCGAGCATTCCCAACATCCACAGGTGAGCTGATGTGGCTGCAAGTCTGGAGCTGCCCCCCTGATAACTTCTCTCCTTTTGCAGAGAAGCATGAAGCTTTTTTCTGCTTCTTTCCTGTCTGCCTTTCCCAGTTACTTGCAGGAGCTTTGTTCATTCAGTTACAGAAGCAGCTGTAATCTCAGTTTGTGGTTTTTGCATTGATATATTGCATTTCCCTACGAAATTGCTGGCCTCAAAAGTTGGCTTTTGTAGGCTTCATAATTTATGCCCAAACCTCTGGTTTCTTGAACATAATGAAGTCATATTCTCCCTGGTCTTGTGTCCTTGAGGTTTGCTTTTAATAATCCTTTTTAATGTGTTTTCCCCTTGCTGTTTGGCCTGTAGGTATTTTCCACTTATTCTTGAGTTAGGTAGTTCAAATAAGGTCGCTGTGACAGCTTAACTTAGTGATCTATGAAATTAAGTCTTGCATTTGGTACTGGTTTTTGGGCTTGAAAAAGTAGAAAGTACCAGAAATGCCACCGCTTTGAAGCGGAAGCTTATAGTATCATCATGAGAAGTTCTCGACCATGGGATCTTTCTTTTTCCTATACAAATGTCTCAAAGGAAAGAAGACCCCTATGATGCCTAAACTGCTTTATCAAAGGAATGCCTTCCTGCCCAGAAGACAAAAAGTGCTTTCATATGAAAATGAAAACTACATGGTAGTTACAGCTGCTTCTTTCACTGAGTAAGAGGAAGTTCATGATGTGGAACAACTTCTCTGCTCAGTCATTGAGCTTTCTTATGTGGGTACCGTACTGCCTGTTAGAGTTCAACATGTGGGGGTTTTGAAAATTGTGTAGGTGCAGTCGTTTGCTTCCCAGTAATCTGCACAAAATGGAATTTTTATTTGTAAAACTGCTACTTTATAGCAGGCTAGAAGGACGAGCTGGTAGTTATTCCCACTTCTTTACTTTTGTGTTTGCCTCCCTAAGAGCACGTGGTTAATACCGTGGTATGGTTTGGGTGTGTTACAGATGATTTACGTCTCCACACTGTGTGGCTGTTTCTGTAGCTCCTGCTGAATGCTCACATGCACATCAGTCTGGGCTGGGGAACGGAAACCATTTCTCCGCTTGTCTTCAGTGCCAGGGCTGTCTGAGGATCTGATGCTCAGACAATCATCTCCCCTTCCTCTTTATCTATTCCTGAGGTGACCCCTCTCTAATATCCAAATGGGAGCCATCACTTATGATTTCTCTAGGATGGTTTAGAAACATGAGCCATAAACAACAGGCCTGTCTATAGTAGTCACCAGCATTTTGCACCAGCAAGATAGGTATTAATCGAGGAGGTTTTTTCCACCTCCTCACAGAGTGCAAAGTCCAGAAGTAATAATTAAAAAAAAAAAAAGTTTTTGGACAATGTTTATGAAAGAAACGCCATCCAGAGACCAGAAGGAAAAGGTGCTATAAATGTATATTACGTGTCTCCTGGTCATTGTCCCTGCCTGTCACCTGAGGGAAATCTGAGTTACTGATTGTAGGTAAGAGGAACTAAGTCTACAGAGGGAATCATCCAATGCTTGCTTATGTCTTCCTAGGCAAACTGAGGTGGTGGTAGGGAAATGGGCACAGTTTCAACAGGAAACCCCCTCACTCTTACTATTTAGCCGATTAGTCACAATGGGAAGAATAGCTGTATACTGCAACACAAATTGAACAGGTTCATATAATGTCGCGCACTGCTGTGAGACAGTGATGATTTGAGTAAATCTGAAATAGCAATCCAACATGCTGAAAAACCTTAGGAGGACTGGGAGGATTGGGTTAGGATTTTTCTACTATATTCCAGTAGCCATAGCAGTGTGACTCAAAGTACATCCACATTATTAATTTTGCAAAATAATAGTGTATTCAAGCTGCTTGAGCGTAAGCTTGAAAAATGCCAGTTTAAGGGCTGGACCCATTTATACAGGGCACTGGATCCTTCAAAATGGGGCTTCAACACTTGACCTTTTCCGCCCCAAAATGCAAGTGGAAGTGAACAAATGAAATAAACTACATAGTTTAACCTGCATGTTCCTTTCCCAGTTATTTTCTGCTAGTTTGCTTTCTAGTGAGGCTTCCAGCCTTCAAGGCCTATAAATGGACAGGCTAATCCAGCATCAGAAATGCTCCCAGCTGTAGCAGCAACTCAGTATATCTCTCGCTGCTTGCCCTCCTTTCAGTCTAGGTGCTTTACACTTAAGCATTGGGGCTTATTTTAGATGCTTCATCCCATCTATCACAGTTAAACGCCTGAGCTGGGTGACTTGCCTTTGGAGGGATGCTTGCTGTTCTCTGTTGATGAGAGGGAGCCCAAGGACCTCACTGAGGCTGGACTGGATGCCTGACTGAGATAAATAAGGTATATTCTGCACTGATCTCCTGAAGAAGCTATCACGCCCCCTCAGCCTGCCTTTCATCCAGCTGTTTGCTGTGGGCCACGTGACCTGCAAGTTGCCTTGCGATCCTTCATTGTCATTCACACTACAGTTTATTAGTCCCCAGGGAGGAAAAACTAATTTCCGTTAAAGCCAGCCATGATTTGATGAAGGCCTGGCTCATTTCCAGTCATCTGCATAATCAATCTTCCCATGGGTCTGGGCGGAGGCCACTTGGCAGTGTGAGCTACCAGCCTGCCTGACCTCCCATGGCTCAGCTCTGCTGGGTGTGCGGAATGTGCAGTCTCGTTCCTCTGTAGGTCTTTGTATCTTCTCCTCCACGTAGCTATCTTCTCCTGATGCAGGGCTCACCAGTAGACCTGGTCCTGGCCTGTCCATGTGATGCAAGCCTTCCATTCACATGTCCCAGCTCTCTGTTGTACTGTCTAGTTTGCTTCATTTGTCAGGCTTGTTTCCAAATATCCATCTGCTTCTTACCTCCCCAGTATCCTCTTTCTTGATCAGGTCAATACCGGGAGAAGTTAGTTGTAGGAAAGGCTGCATCTGCCGCACCTAGACGGTGCAACGCCGCCAGTCCTCAGACCATTCAACTCTTAAGATAGAAAAAGTCATGCTACTGTCCTGCCTAACGTAATTTCCATCTTGAAAAACAGTGAATTTGTCAAGCCCCACTTAAGGAATGCTTCTTCTGCAAACAGGCATTCTTCGGCATTTAGAGCTGAAAAAATTAGGCTATGTGCCATTACCTGCCTTTACACAAAATCAGAAGAGAAGAAATATCTTAAACTTGAAATATTTTAGTTTCTGGTAGATCTGAGGAAGAGCTGTACATGTGTAAATAAAGAACATTTACAGATAAAAAAGGCAGTGGATAACTTCAGCAACATACATGCAGTATCATCTGGTTTCAAATACTTGAGTCAGAAATTTGAAAATAAAACACGAGGGTGAAAACTCTGAAATTGAAATTCCCAACTTGAAGTGATCCTCTTTTCTTTTTTTCCCACCCCCAGTGTGAGGAGACACCTCCATAACGTTACTGCTCGGTACACAAAACCATCGGTCCTCTTTGACAGTTTCTGCCAGATCTTGTAACGTAGCTTCAGACTTGTTAACAACCTAATTTGCAAAAATCAAACTCCACCCCTAAAAAAACCCAAAGCCAATCTGAGTGATTCTAGTTCTTGTTGGTATTTGTGTTGGTAACTGTGTTCTGTATGTTATGTTTTTAGGTACTCCTTTGTCGTAGCTATGGGATACCTCATGTTGTGCCACATAAGCCGAATATACATATTTCATTATGGTATTCTCACAACAGATTTTTCCGGGTGAGTGAGTCTGCAAGCTGGGTCCTGGGTCAATTAGTATTAGTTAAATTTTAGCATGTTTTAAGAATAAGTTTTGTTTTCTGAGGAGTGCCTGCAATTTTGTTTCTTTTAAGCTTTTTCTAAGACTTTTTTTCTTTTTTAGGAAGGAATAAATACTGTGTGATTTTTTTTTTTTCTATTTTTTTTTGTTTGCATTGACTCATTGTTTCTGCTGTTTTCTTGCTAGGCACCATCTAGTTAGGAAGGTAGAGCTCAGTTAGCTAGACTTCCACCTAGAGCAGCGTGTTGTGCTTATAGCCCTGGCGAACAGTCGAGCTGGTGGTCTGTCCTGAGAGGTGGGGTGGGCTGCTCTTCTCTCACCTTCCTAGGCACAGCCGTCAGCTCTGCGTCGTCCTTTCCCCACTCTGATTTATCCTGGGAAGGTGTTTTCCACCCCAGGAACTGCAGCAGGATGGAGGGGAGGACTTGGGCTCAGGGGGTGAGTGGCTGGGGGAGCTGGGTGGGTGGGTAACATGGGCAGAGAGACACGAGATCAGCTGTCACTCTCTGCGCTGGTCTTATGGGTTCTCTCATCGGGGCAGGTGGTGGCTACTGTTTAAATAACACAACTCTTTATATGCCATGTATTTCTGTGAAACAGTGTTTTTCATACACACTGTAGTCTCTATTTAATTTCACTGAAGCAGTAGAGGATGCTTTGCAAAAATATAGACAGCTATTTTGTTTATGAGAGGAAAGTACACTATTTGATTTAAAACCAGTGTGCTAATCTATATTCCGTTTGTTTAATTGAATGTCTTGAATACAGAGTAATTAGTAACATACTGTGAAAAACCTGTAAATTGGCACAGCAAGTTACAGATGCCTTTCCCAAGCCTCTGTCTGCTTATAGGCAACTGGAGTTTTTTGCTGTCTGTGTACGTGTCTCTGTGTGAGGTGGTGGTGGGTTGAAGCATTTAATTAAATTGTGGGGGAGAAGTTCTTCTGAGACTTTGGAGTTTTTTATTGGGGGGGGGGGGGTAGAAATGGGAACTCACACATTTAGAGAAGTTTAGTTCTATAATTTTTTCTGCAGTTCTTTTCGTATGCAGAAGCATGTCCTTGAAAGAGCATGACATACCAAGAAGCCTATAAATGGGATTTCAGACAGAGAAACACGAGAAAGCATGCTTTTCTGAATAGTGCGTTCAGAAATGCTCTGTGAGGCGTATTAGCTGTCTCTCTGTGAAGACATTTAATGAAGAGGCAGCTGAGTCTGGGGGTGGAAGAAGAGGAATGGTGGTTGTTTATATTATAGACTAGGTAGCGTTTTCTGCTCTCTTGATGAAAAGGGAGCTACTTTTATCTAATGATGAGCTTGGGGATGAAAATGGTCCTGAAAGAATACCTGAACTCACTCTGTTATTTGATTTTTGTCCTGATGCTTCAAGATATAAGCCAATTCCTAAACTTCAGTCAAACATAAAACTGCCAAGTAGTAAGCAACTGGAAAATATAGCATGGATATGAAATACATCTTCATGGCATATTTTAAAAACTAAGAATAATAGCAATATTGTAGTGGTATTAATAAAAATTGCAATCCAAAGTGCTCAAACCCAGGTCAGCCACATAAATCTGTCTTAAAACCTGGTTTTCTCAGCTGTAAATAATACATGCCCACTGAGGCTTTATGCACACACCTAAACAGATGTGATGACCCAGAGAGACAAAATATACTCCCTAACCACAATTTTACCGCATATGAACAGCAACAGAACCTCCTCTTGCTCATTCTCCCATGATTGATCGTTCCACATCTATTGCATGTGGTAACAGGGAAGCATTCAAACATGCTCCTGGCTGGAAGGACGACTTTAAAGTTCTCCCTCAGGACTTCAGAAGCAACCAAGACAGAGTCTGTGGGGCAATGTCCATCTCCCTCCAGCCTCCCACCCTTTGGGGTGAACGTGGCTAGGGATATACACTGAGAAGGCAAAACACTGGATTTAAGGCAGTCTTTAAAGAGGGAAGAAAAAGCCTCTCACCTGCTGACTTGTATTTGAGGTCTCAGTATCCTGTAAGTCTCTGGTGATATCCAGTTGCAAGGAGGAAGTTTTAATCCACATCAAACAGGCACGTAGCCAGTTCTAGTGCCACCAGCTTTCCAATGTCAGTTCCCTAAAGTGACGAGCGAGATGTTAAATGAGTATTTCCCGATGTCAGCGCTGGAAGCTGGCACACCTCGTTTGCTCTCTCGACCTGCTTTGTGCACTTAACAGTTTGCACGCATAAACCTTTTGATGTGTGCTTACAAATGTACTTTTTTGGTTCTTTAGTAATGGTTGTGCTATTTGTTTGGAGTCCCCCCATTTTGAGAACACAGCTTGTACAATGCAGGTAGAGATGGACGGAGAATAAGGTAACTTTTGAGTCATGTCTTAATAAATGAACTGGAAAATGGAAAATCTAACTGTGACTCACCAAGATTAAGAAGTAAGGAAACTTGTTCTCTGCTGATGACTAGTTAATTCTTCTATCTCATGCAAAGGGTAGGTTTGGTCACTAACTCTCATGATCAAAACTGTACTCAAGCTGCTTGCAGCAATTTCTTGATTTAAGTGTGTTTTATGTATTGCATAGTCCTTAAGTGAAAAGTCCATTTTTAATTTAAGCTATGTGCCAGATCTTAATGAAAACCAGTTCCAGGTTGCTATACTTTGATTTTAATTACTTTTCAAAATGTATATATATTTTATCAAAGTTCAGAAAAATGTGATGACATAATTTAGGATTTTTCTCCTGACTAATTTCTCAAAGAAAAATACTCATTTTTGAACACTAATTGTAAAATAACTGAACGCCGTGCTTCCCCTTAATTCAAATCAGTCTTTGAGAGAAACATGCATATTTTAGTTTGGTTGGTTTGCCATGGCATTTATGCACTGTACCTAGGAATACTAAATCCTAACTCTTTCTCTCTCTTTTTCTCTCTTATTTCTTCTTCTTTATGCTAAGAGGATTATGCTGGTAAGTTGCCTGGTTCCTATAAAACTTAGTAAAATGGTAATACTAACATATAGTTTGGGGGTTTTTTTTCTTTGTATCACAGGCTCAGACTGAGTACAGCAATATTATGGCCTTAGGGAGAAATTAGTTTAAAATAAATCAAGCGATCTTGACTGGGATTTTTGGAAACTAGTAATAGATATGGTTTCAATCTAGCAAGCTACATGAACAAATGCCACATGCATGTGATCATCTGGATGGAATTTAGAGGCGCTTCTCATCCGTGTGAACTTGTGTCTGCTTTAATCCTTTGCTTGTTTAGGACCATAGAGCTTTTTGGTTTCCTCTTTGAATTCTTGTAGTGCCTGAGCAAAATTTCCTAATATTGCAGCTCATTCAGAGAATGTCAGGGAACGATCGTGCATATGTGAGTTTCTTGGTGCCATTCCTTACAGAAGGAAACTCAGTTTGTGAAAATCACCATGTGCACTGGTATTGCTGTCAATCTTCTCTTGGTTTTAGAAAGATCAGAGCTGAATTATCAGGGAGGCTTGAGCAGTTTTCCTCCCCACAGATGTCAAATCAGTACCTCTTACATGAGTGTTTTGGTGGACATTGCTCTCCAGAAGGAATGGACATCTTTACATGTATGCTTTATACCAAATGCAGAGCAGCAGCAGCATTCTCAGCAAACCGCTTAGGAAGGGATGGTCGTTGAAAGAGCCCTCGCAAAAAGCCATATAAGCAGATACTTTAACAAGTGTCACTTCTGGCAGTGAATTTTTGTCGGGTGGTTTGTGCTTTGTTGCCTTTTTTTCCCCCTCAGTGGCTTAGTATCAAGCACAAAAGAAAGGAACAAAGGTACAACAGTCGGCTTTTACAAAGGAAATACTTTTGCTGATGGAAACAAACACAGATGTAGTCTGTTACCATGTTAAAACACAATGCAGAAATGCTAACTGGTCTTGTGAGTTCAGCTGGTTATTTTTACTTTCTTGTCTTTTAAACCTATGAAGTACAATATGTTGCCTGCAGCGTATGTTCCAGCCGCTCTGGGTAACTTGGGTCTGCACCAAGTTCCCAGAGGCAGTACAGTAGCGCACGTGCAAGGTGAGTAAGGGGAGGTCAGTCAGTTTTCCGTGCCCGCTTGCTGCTTGGTGGCTCTGCTGAGTGTTTGCTTGAAACTGCACTGAGATCACTTACCGTGGGTTACACAGAAGCCCTGCAAGAGCCACAACATGGGAATTAGCCAAAGTTGAAGCAGGCAGTCAGTGCTAGAGCTCCACATATCTAGTGCATCCCAGGACTCCCTCTACAGAAGCAAATACTCTTTTAAGTTAAATGCTTCTATCATGAAGGTGTAAGAAACACTCTTTGTGAGCTTTCAGCAGAAAAACACGTGAAGCAAATTGGAAGTCACTTTGGAGGCATGAGTGTGTTTAATAAAATATTTTTCCTCTGTGCTTCAGCACTTCTTCATTTTGTTGTCGAAAGCAGAAGTAAGAGCCTGTTGCCAGTGAAGCCGTTGTGGCGCCTCTGGCTCGGCAATCCCCTTGGCAGCACAGTTAATGTCGTAGCAGAGTGAGACTGTGTGAACTTCCCGTCGTGGCTTCAGGGCTGAAGAGATAAACCTGAGATAAATGTTTGCTGTTTTGGAGTCTTGTCTGCAATGAGCCTTTTGACTCCACCTCCTCTCTTAGTGAAATCAGGTCAGTGGAAACTATTTCTAGCGAGTGTGTGCCAGACTCCTCCGTGGGATTACCTAAGGTCAGGCAGACTCTGCTTGGTAAAAGTCTTCTCACATAAGCTTTGAAGCTTGCTCAGTGCAAAAGCCAGCCTGTGATATGGGGAGGATCCCCACAGCAGGCTACCACTGGTGCTGACATCCTTAGTTCCACTGGCACGTGATTCTGAGTAAATTTATTATGTTGGGGTGAGCCATATTTAAGAATGATATTAACTGGTATGTGTTCGTTTAGAAGGTTTGATTAGGGGGGTGGAACCCTCTACTGAGCATTCTCTGTAAAGTGTTGCATCTTTGTCTTGTGCTGTTTTTCAAGGCATCTAACATAAGGTAAAGACAGTCTGGGGTTTTTTTTATTTGTTGAAATTTCCTATTTCATACTGACTTCCAGGGACAATTGTAACAGGAGGTACAATGCAGCTACAACCTGCGAATAAACTCTTAGCTAATATATAAAATATGGGGGGGGCCAGATATCACACCTCAGGTAAATCTAATTCTGTGCTGCTGTGCTAGTTTGTAACTGTAGTGCATACAGAGGATGTAGAATCACAGCTTTTAGCATGCAGTTGCAAAGTGATTGGAAGGTGTTCAAATATGATCGAGTACAAGTCATTTAGGCTTCTTAAATATGTGTTTTATTTCAAATGCCCTGTTTCTAGGGGTAGATCTTCATGCTTCATCTGTAAATGCAAGTATAGTAGGCAGATTTCCTTTTTAAATTCAACCTAATAATTTACCCCACTCCCAATAATAACCTGTGCATCTCAAAATTTGGGAGAAAGAAAGAGTATTGGAAGTTTTCTAGTTTTGTTAACTCTCTTCTTTTTCGTAGCACTTCTGGCTTTTTGCAGTAGAGTATAAGGTTTAAAATATTAGTGTGTCAAACAGTTGACTCTATGTGATATGATGCTCTATTTTACATATTAACTTGCTCAATGCTTTATTGCTGTGTAAAATTAGAGGTTACCTGAAAGGCTGAACAGAAATGACAATTCAATACTCTGGTATTTCCAAGTTTTAATAATCAAAGTTCACATTTGTATTTAGGAAACAATATTAATTTTCCCCCTAAACTAAATGTATTTTTCTTGTCTAATTTTTAATATTTATTCAGGACTTGCATCCTTATGCACTGCTCTGAAAATAAGGGGGGAAAGGACTATTTTACATTCCGAAGAAGTAAAAACAGTCTTAGACTTGCTCTATGTGTGTGTGCATGACAAGGAGAGATTGGTCCTCAGGGGGGAGTGGGGACAGGTGAGGGTGTGCAGAAGGTGGGGGGCACCCACACCCCAAAGGGGTGCCAGAAGATGACAGAGCTCCAGCACTGTTGCTTTGTTGTGCCTTGCCCTTTCCTGCAGCGAAGGCTTGGTCCCCCAGTAAGATCAAGTCAGTGGGGGAATGGCAGATGGGTGAGGGAGGGGGAAGGTGCTCCCTCTTCACCTGAAACCTTGTTTACCCTTTGTGTGAAGTGTTTAATGATATCTGATACTGATCTTGTGAAAGATTTAGAGGGTGCCAACCCATTGCTACAGTAAAACAGGTTTCTTCCTTCCCAAGAAGGGTATAGAAGGGATATGTAGATATGTAGTATGATGATGGAAGGAGAGAGAGAACTGAAGGTATCTCAGACGCACTTTGTGGGTCTCCCTCCCACCCACAGCATTGGCAGTGTCACTTTTGGGCCCGCTTGTCTCCTCTGGAGTTGGGATTTGAGGGAGGCAGACTGTCCGTGTTTCCTGACTAATGTGCACAAGAGGTTGACTTGTTCTGCTGGGTCACAATGTGCCGTCAACGAGGCGATGAATTCCTAATATAGACAAAGAGAACCCATCTTCTCTGTGTTTATACATTCTATGACTTTAGCGCAGGCTGCACTTCTGCTTCCCTTGGTTGATCAGCACATCAGGATTGTTTGCATTTTGATTCTCTCCTGCTTACGGTGGGGGGCCTAATTTTCTAAGGCAAGTGTCTAAATTTCGGCACTTAAAGTTTTTGGCTCTGAGCCTGAGGTTTGAAGTTACCCACTTCAATATTGGCATAAAGTGCTTGCCATAAGAAACATTTGCAACAAATTGAACCAATCTGAAACAAGTGTTAGTGTTCACCCATAAAGCTAAAAGGTCAAGCACTGACAAAATAAAAACCTGTTTATTGCAGTAGAACTGCTGGTTCACTGACAGCCTGTGTCTCTCTTAAGGATTAAAAAAATCTGCTTTTTCGTATGGTTAAAGGATTGGGATTTATGTCTCTTTGAAGGCAAAGCTAAATTTTGTCTGAATGGGAAAAACTACTTTGAGAAATAGGATGTCTAAGATAATGGTGAAAACAGCTTATAAATATCTTTTTTGAAAGACAAATTTGAATAAAAATTAGAATGACTATTTCACAATATTGGAGTTTTCTGGAAGATGAAAAGCCATTGCTGAATTCATCCAGTCCTTAGCTGCAGTCAGTGATCTAGGTGACCCAAGGAAATCTGCTATACAAACCCTTGTGTTGCAGTTGTATTCTGGATCTGTGTATATTAAGCTTGTTCTGGATTTTATGTGCAAGATTTTTTAATGACATTTCAAGTAGAGACTGCTGAAATGATAAAAATAGTTTAAGAAATTGGCCGATATTGCATGTTCTCTGTTTTTGGGTAGAAAATGCAAATTACCCACTCAGAATTACATGTGGACTCTTGAAAAGGATCAGTCATATTTAGTATTAAAAAAAAGAAAAAGACTACTTATGATGAAAGAATGTCTTTTTCCAGTATTCTTGTGTTTACCATGCTCAGCATATTAATTATCTTGAAAATCAGTTTGATTTATCATAGTACAATAATCAGATTGCAGTTTATCTCAGCCACTGGATTTACATTTGATTGTTACCGATAGGTTGATTTAGTTGAGGATGATTCAGAATCGCTTGAAAATCTCTGCAAAATGTGAATATTTGACTTATTTTAGACAGAGAGATCACTGAATGTAACTTTGATGATTTTTTTTCTCTTACCTTGAGAAATCAGTGGGGAAAATACGATGCTTGAACTAAAAAAAAACCACCAGCATTCATCTTTTTTCTTTCATTGAATTCCAGAAAATATATTACGATATTTAAAGTTAATAGGCATGATATTTGGAGTAATCATGTCTCTTTAAAAGGTTCCATATACTGGTCAAACTCTGTAAATTGTGTGTACGCATACTCAGGTTTTAATTTCCAGGTTGAAGACCTCATTTGTGTTCAAGCAGAAACCTCTGTATGGTTTATGTTGATAACTTATCACCAAATCGAGAAACAATCCATTGTATTAATTCTCAGCGAAGACAAATATCTTCTGTGGAACTGGTTTTACGTACAATCATCACAATTAAGGCTTTTAAAATCATCATGTATGCTCGTCACCCGTTACAACCTCCTGGCTACTGTGGTTGTGAAGATCTCATAGGTAGTGTGAGATCTGGGCATCCTGTGCTGGTGTCCCCAGTGGCGGAAAGATGGGGAGAGGCAGTGTTAGCAGGTGCTCATCCCTTGCTTTGCCTGCTATAGGTCCTTCCAGATTACAGGTGTTGAGCACTGGGTTAAGGGCTCCACAGCCCTTAGAAGCTGTATACAGACCACAGTTAGCCCTGGAACCACTGCTTGTGAGGGACTCATTAGTTGTCCCCATGGTTCGCCCCCCTCTTTCTTCTTAAGTACCTCTGAATGCCCCTGGCTGTGTCCTTTATCCTCATGGGGACCAGCTCCTGATGCCACCAGGCTTGAGTTTTGCCTTCTTTCTATTTCTTAGCTGCAGTGGCTCACATTTACCTACACTGCTAAGAAGCTCTGTAAAGCTGGATATGGGAAGTATAAGCAGCCCTATAGAACATAGTGGCTATTCCTACACTGCTTGTTTGGTTGGACCCAAAGCTGCTGGGTAGTAGCCTGTAAGCGTGACACAGGTACAGCTAGCTCATGTTTTTAGGGGACTCCAGATCCCACATGCCCAAACACTCCCAGCTGGATGGTACATCTTGGACAGGCTGTCCACACGGCAGTTACATGGCCGGGAAGCAAGTGGGGAACTGCTGTGCTGACAGCTATTCTGGTATTTGCACGTAGTCCTGATTGGTAGGGCTATTCATGTGGGGAAATAAGCATGTGCATAAACAACTTTTTTTTAGGGCACTGAGGAGGCAGACAATAAGAGAGTAACAGTAAGAAGAGCAATAGTTACGTTACAGCAGCATTGCTGTGTTTTAGTGTTGAATCATATGGAGCTTGGATTTGCCCTTTGGCTAAAGGGAAGCCCAGCGGACTGCAGAAGCTGGTAGTTCCAAGTGGTGTGATTTCTTCTGAATTACAATTTGCGCTGCTGCAGGATGGGGAGACATAAAGTAAGGCTTTATGCACACTTAGCCATTAAAAATTCCAGTGCAAGTTACTGCGGGGTTGTTTTGAACCCAGGCATTTGTCTTACGCCTGAGTTCCTCCTTCAGTTTTAATTGGATGTTTTCCACTTGTTGCTATTACTGTTAAGCCTTTTAAAGGGATAAAGACATTGGGTAAGAAAGTTGCGAATAATTTGTATTACAAGACATGTAACTTGTTTTTGTCTTTGTTATAGTCCGCTGATGATAATTACACAGAAGATCACAACACTTGCATGCCAGTTACATGACGGTAAGAAAAGGAATCTCTTCCCATGGCCTGAAGACAGCCTTTTCATTGCAGTGCAATCTGTGGTTGAGTTATAGGGTGGATGAATGTAGTTCAGCAAGCTGCTTCCAAATGAAGAAGAAAAATGTTTTGTGGAGGAAAATGAGAATATTCAAGTTTTGATCAGTTCTCTAGGATCAAACCATCTTTGCAGTAATGAAGACAGCTGCTTTCCCCTTTGGGGGCTTTGCTTCCTTGGGCTTCAATTTGGATTTTAGCTAGTACCAGTATCTGCTGTTTAGACGATACAGTGCACCACCCTTAAGCTCTCTGAAAATGATCTTAATTTTAAAAAATCAAGAATTGTTTGATACGTAGGTTCAGACAGTAATGTTAATGTAGCAAAAATATGATAATGATCATATTTTTATATATATAAAATATCGTGATACTATATTCTGTGAGTTGCAAGAGGTGGAATTCAATAGCTTTTTTTCACAGTGCAGGGAGAAACACAATTGCAAGCAAAGTAACATTGTCCTCAGTCTTGTGCTGTGCTGTGACAAAGAGCACTATTATTTCCCAGTAAAATGCCTGTGTCTAGTACGGTGTAAAGGCTAGAAATGTCAGTTGTCCTCAGTACCGTTATTGCTCATGTCTCCTGATGTTGCAGTGTGAATTTCTGATGGTCCAAGGCCCATTACATTATAAGCTGTGGGTGACTCCAGTGGCCTGCTATAGTATTGGTATGGTCTAGGATTTAGGCAACGGCCACACCGTAGACTGCAGGGTCTGGCATTGTTCACAAACCAAGTTAACAGAAATGTGTCTAATGCTTTTAGCTGGCTATGATGCTTACTTGAGCTGAGCTTGAAGCTCAGCTAATTGACCTTGTCATTGACACTCATGTTGCTGAGGCTTCTCTCCTCCTGTTATTTAAGCTAGCCAGCTCAGGTATCGCTCTGTGCCACAGTGGTGTGCAGCTTAGGTGCACACCTAGAACATTGGAGGTACTGAACAGACAGAAAGGAAAAGATAACCGCAGAGGGAGGAGCATTTTATGCAAATCAGCAATCCTACAGATTAGTGATGGTGGAAAAGGCTCGCTACATTGTGAACATCCATATATAGAGCAGTTGATCAAATGGAGGCAGCTTGCACTTCATTAGTGGCAAATCTCTGTAAAAGTTTAACGCAGCTGCCCATAAATGGAAACAGGCAAACAAAATACCCAGCCCTTTAAGTAATTAAGTACTTAATTGTTTCCCTGGAACTCATGCCCTCCCAGTACTTACAAACTGAAATAGTGGAGAGAGAATGGAAATGAACAGCTTATCAGCAGTCTTTTCAGGAAATGGGTCTGGTATGTGTGTATCCGTAATTATGGCCAGTAGGTTTAGAACAGTAGTGTTAATTGACTCCAAGCCCCTGATCTTGTGAAGATGAATATATGCATGCTCAGCATCAAGTGCTGTGACTCATCCCATGGTGAGTTGTTCTGCTGAAGCCAGTGAGATTCCTCACAGTATGCACAGCTAAAGCTTCAGAGTGAAGGTTTTGAGATGTTTGCTATGAGCAACGTCTGTTTACGCACTGGCCATTGTACAAAATTTTTCCATAGTTTTCCTGGGACAGTCTTGTGCACTCAACAGGAAACTGCCCTTCCAGTCTGGGCCTTATACAATTCCAGATTATTACTGACGTGTGCGTGTAGGCTTGCTCCGGCAGCAGGCAGCCAGGCTGCTCGTTCACACCAGTGGAGCTTCTGTTTCCTGACAGCCCGTTTCTCTTCCACTGCCCACTCCTCCTGCTGTGAAGTGCTCCATTTCTCACCAAGGAGCCAGCAGGAGGCTTGCACTTAAATGAGCCAGCGGCTTCTGGGAACAGAGGTTTTTCCAGCCCACGAGTGTTCGTAGAGGCTGCTGGGGGTTGCTGCCAGTTGGTGGCACTGCGAGTTGCATTGTGTATGTGGGAACACTATGGCTGCTCTTCTTGCAAGTGTAGTATGGGTGAGAAAGGGGGAATGAGGTAAGGAACTGTGTGAAGAGGTAGGGTAGAGTATGAATATACTTGACCTAAAAGTTAGGAATTGTGCTGTATTGCAACTGCCTGTGACAAAGAAATCTTGAAGCTTATGGCTTTAGAAAGTTATCTGTGGGATGCAAACATGAGGCTTTGGGGATAGCTTTCGCTGTTTGGCTTTTGGAAAGATCTAATGTGACTTTTCTTCCTCTCTAGGAATAGGGCGACAAGCTGAGGAACTCACTGCTGAGCAGAATCGGCTTGCTGTAAAGTAAGAATTCAATTCCCTTGCTGATTTGTGTTTCATTTCAACCAAAGAAGTTTAGGTTTGGTTTTTGGGTTTGGCTTTTTTTTTTTTCCCCTTTGCAATATCAGCACCAACTCAGTGGCCTGGCCATGAAAATGTTCCCTGCTTACTTCCAGTCCATGATAAGCCAAAAGTCCTACCTGCTTTTTCAATTTGCTTGAGCAGTTTTGTTTTTGTAATGCTGCTGTCAGTGTCCTCCTAAAATAAATATCTTCTCTGCTATATACCTTAGTTCTTCAATCCAGGACATCTGCCTTTATCACCCTTTGCTGGTCAGTAAAGCACTGAAGTACTTGGCAACATTTCATTGACTTAAATATATACACCACACGCAACAAAACTAGTCTTTGCTGAATCAGCTCTTCTATTCAGGCTCAGACTGTACTATGTGGACTTTTTGGCTGATGTCTTCATCCTATCTGTAATATGCTATTTTTCGAAGTAGAATACTCCTCTGTCAGCAAACTACTGTGTAGTAAAAATCCATTTTGGTTTGACTGTGACACTTCAAGTACTACTATGCCATAATTGTTGGACACAAATTTTATTTTTCCTATCTCCAACCATAATGTTAATACTCCTAGTCCTTCACATTATGTGACTAGTCTTCTCATTTTTCAGAGGGAGACAGCATGTTGATCATATGTTTGAGCGCCTTTTTTTTTTTTTCTATTTTGTGTCTCAATACAAGTGCAGGATACAGGTGGATTCTCTTGGGTTTTTTTTTTTTAAAGAATTAGTGTTACAGTATCAGTCTTAGAACCATAACTCCTTCTCACCATTTAGTGTTTGTTTAGGGCAAAGGAAATTATTTCCTTCATTTTCAGGGCAGAAGATTCAGCTGTCAGAAAATCTGCCTGTGATTCTAAAAGTAAGAAGGGAGTAATTTCTTGAAAAGCAAAAATCCTGCAGGGAGACTCTTATAACTTTTGCTGTCACCCATAGCTTTGTGTCTATTTTTAAAGCTTACGGCATAATGCTTAACTGCACTGGGCCCTTGTGACTATATGATTAATTCTAGTCAAATTCTTGCCAAACAGGCTTTTTTTTTTTTTCTTGTACAGTAGATGAGCTCATAATAGAAAAGTATATGCCAATAGCTCAAGTATCGGTGGCAGACAAGTCATAACTGAAGTTTTAAATCCCCTTTGGTAATACAGCCTTTTGTCTTCCCTCCTGTTCTTGGTCTGTTTTTGTTTCTCGCTCATCCTCTGTACATTCCTTCAGGCATTGCTCATGTCTCCCCACCCACCCATGTGCAGAATCTAGTTGCAACTGATGACTTTATTTTTAATCTTACCGTAGAGCTCAGAAGCCCAAATCAAGGACCCGATTTTGCAGAACAGAAAGATGAGCCTTACTCCAAATTGTTTGCTGCATCTTTCTGTGAAATGCTTTCACTAGAGAACATATCATTCAGGCATTAACATCTACAATAACCAGCAGGGTGAATGCAGAAAATCCTGGCTAAGCTAACTGTTTATTCAAACTAATTCCACTTCAGAATAAAAGTAGGCAACGGCAAATGTTTAACTGTTACTTAGTTTTTCCGCTAGAAATTAACGGTTTGGTCTGAAAGAATTTTAAGTGGGTTTTGGTTTATGTGTGTCCATCTGTGTCTTGGACAGGAAAGTCTTGAAACACTGTGCCCTACTTTCTGTTCTCATCTGGGGACTCTTCGTGCACTTGGATGGTGACTGCTAGCACACTTAGAGCACTGTGTACCTCAGTGCAGAATTTAGATGTTGGCATTTTCAGCCACATAACAGCCACATAACTAAAGCAAGCCCAACAATTCACAAATTATCCTAGCAGTGGGAGGCCCATGCATCTTTCTTGTCCAGATCAGTAGGATGGAAAGTGGATCTTCTTAATTTTACGCCTAATGTCCCCCCAAGGAACTTGTGGGACATGCGCTTGCAAAATGGAAATAACAAACATGATGGACTCTTGACTTTCATCTTCAGCTGTCTTTTGATTTATGTGTTTTTCCCCTTAGTTCGTTTTCCTCTTTGTGATGCAATACAGGCAACTACTTCCTTTATGTGCACAGCAGGACAGAGTGCCTCTTCAATTCTCTTCCTCTGTGTCTCACATCACACTTCCCATTTTTCAAAAGGCTGAACTGAAGGGTAGGTGAGAGCTCTTCTCAGGCCTGAGACACCTGGTCTTAAATGCTCCCTGCCCTGTGGTTTGCACACCAAGGCAAGGTACTGCTCGGTGACACTTGTGTTACTCAGCTTGTGGTCTGCCAGCCATTACTGGTCCCTGACATACTGGGCAAATGTCTATAAACAATTACCAGCTTCTTACTCCCGGTACCGCTGGCCTGTTTAAAATGCGCAAGTCAATTTCTTTGAGAGTGGGTATTTACATTTATGACTTTTTAACTAAAGTGTTTCTAGCAATAATATTAAAACTTTACAAATTGGTAGCATTTGTTCACCTGTAGTGTGGGCGCTTCCACATTGCCCTTGTTCTGACTGCCATCTGTCAGACATCACCGGGATATAAGAGGGGCATTGCTTCATCTTCTCTAAAACAGATGTAGTGAGCTTTCAGCGGGGGCGGGGGGGGGTTGGTAGGAGAGAGTTGGGGACTGAGGCAGACAGTACAACAAAAAGCATTTGTGAAAGCCTTTGCTGTGTTTTACCTTGTTTTGGGTTTTTTTTTGTTTGTGTGTTGGGTTCTGTTTTGTTTTTTTGTTTGTGAATGATTTTCACAGGACAAGACCTTCTTTACTGGAGTATTTAAGCTATCTCCTCAATTTTATGAGCATCATAGCGGGGCCTTGCAGCAATTACAAGGATTATATAGCCTTCATTGAAGGGAGGCATGTGCACATGAAACTATTAGAAGTGAACTGGAAGCAGAAGGGTTATGACAGACTTCCTGATCCTTCTCCAACTGTAAGTTTTAAAATGACAAAGATTTATTGCAAAGGGCAGGAGAGTACAGCTTTGCACATGATTCTTATAATTAAAAACTAAGAAGAAAACCCATTTTTGGATTATCTTCCCAGTAAATGTTAGTGTTTTTTTCTGTGAAGTGGCTGCTGTTTTTATCACAAGGTCAGGGGTGAAAGGGCTAGTGTCTTCCCTTTGAGTTCCCAAAATGCATTTGGCTTGCCAAATGGGTCACTGGTTAATGGGTCTCCTTTGTGCAGTGATAGGAACGGTTTGCAGGTTCTGACAATGGTGAGTTGTGGTTCACCTCCAGGTAGAAAAGGAAATGTCAGGGGTCAAAAAAGAAAGTAAAATCTCACCAGTAGTGTATGGAATGTTAGAACTACATGAATCACAGCTAATCAGAAACTATGCCTTGTCCAGGTGCCTAGCAAGAGAATCTCACACTTTAAGATGACTTGGAGGTCATTTTTCACAAACAATTAACAATAATGTTGTTTTATATATATATTTATTTTAATATTACTTAAGACTTTCTTATAAAATGACCATCTTGTAAGGCAGGATAACAAAGCGTAAGAACCACATTCCTCTCTCTCATTAAGCCGACACTGAATGTGTAGCTTTGTAAGCGTGTGCAGAATGTCTCCTCTGAAAGTGAGTATGTGCCTATACATACCTGACTCCTGTTGCACACAGTTGTATTTCTGCCGACTTCAGTGGTGTTACTTCCCATTTACATTAGTCTGACTGAGGTCAGAATAAGACCCATATTGTGTTAGATGCAAGTCAGCAGGGAATATTCAAATTTGAATTGTAACTATTTAAAAATAATTACACATTAATTTATTATTAATTTATTAATGAAGAAGATATTTAAAAAGTACTTGGGATCAAAAAATGCATTGTTGTTTCAATAGTGTATTGCACTTTTATTAGTCTTTTGAGAACATGAGTCAATTTTTACATGGTACCCAAGTGCCAGATTTACCTTTTCAATTATGACTCTGTCAAGGAGACTTTACTCCTGATGTGTATTTGAAATCTAACTTCTAACTACTGACATGATTGCCAATAATATTAGTATATATAAAGCTAGGGAGCGGTAATAGTAAACAATATGGCATAGCAAATACCCTATATCATGGGAAGGTATTTGTGCTGTATAAGGTGTATGCTTTCTGGACAAGTGATTTTTAGCAAGATGTCTGGATGGTAGCTGGGCAATAGACCTACTGTTGTACTGAATACCAGTGGTTTTGGCTTCGAGGAGGCATCCAGTCTTCAGTTACAGGAGATGACAGTCCATATAGGGGAGGCTTCTCCTTTACATCGTAGGGTTCTTTTTGTTTGTTTGTTTCCTTTCTCATTTTAGGACCTTCGTTAAATGATGTAGGAGCCTCTTGTGAAGTTCATCACTAGTTTTGACTTCTAATTGTCCTTTGTACCTATCTATAGGTAGTTCAGTAAAACAAATTAAACCAAAGGTTTGACCGTGGCCTTTCCTCTGTTACCTCTTGTAAATTAATTATTGTCAGCTTTGTCACTAACTTTATTGAAGTGCGTTCATGAAGGGCATTGTTTTTCCGTGTCATGAGTACTGTATTCCCCCCACTTAAGCAAATGTTTCTAATCAATGTTTTATTATTGTATGTGCTTTTTAGGGAGCAGTGATGTACAAGCTGTGTGTCACACTAGTATCTCTCATTTTATTCTTGACACTTACCAAGAACTTTCCTATGGCATATATTATTGATAATGAATTTCTTGATAAAACACCCTTCTTGTCAAGACTTGGTTACCTGTATGTTGTAACACAGGCAGCAAAACCGAAGTATTACTTTGCATGGACATTAGGTAAGTCTGGCTACATCACTTCTTTTTGTTGGTAACAAATAAATTCATAAATGGGGGAGGAGGTCTGAAATATTGGCAGGGAGGGGGGAACTAAATTAGTCCCTAGACCTGTAGCTCCCATGCGAGATGTACACATGTTTTTGTGTAGGCGCTGGACCCCACTAAAACGGGGAGATTTGAAAAGTTTTCAAAAACATGCATAAAATCTCTTCTAGCTTGTCTGACATCCCCTGCCTCTGGAACCAAACCTGCTTTTCAACTTCTTGCCAGTAAAGTCAACGTAACAATTTCCTCTTACTTAAAACTTTGTAATTGTACCAAAATAACTTTTACAGGAATTCTTAGGCGGAAAAAAGGTGTCTCCTCTAAACCTTCTTTTTCATGCTTTATTCATAATTTGCTGCTTATATCAGTGTGGTTGGGAGGTTAAAAATGGTCACACTGGCTCAGGCCCTACAGGCATGTTATAATGCAAATATACCTCTCTTTCTATGGGACATCTTTAGTGTGTGCCTCTGTATTAGAAAGCTGTAGCGCTTGTTGGGGGTGCTGATGTTAGGCTTTGCCTCTAGTGCACCGTGTAGTCTGTGCACATGGTAGCTTTGAGTGGTAAAGAGAAAGGATTGGAAGAACCATGGGGAAGGTGGGGAACGAAGAAGGTGATGAGAAGGACCCGAGAATCTCTGCAAGGAAAAGAGAAGAGGGTTCATTACAGAAAGAAACAAATTTATTTTACTGGGAGCCAGCTAGACGGGTGGTCAAAATAATCCTTTTGTATTTTACTCTCTTCCTTTTAGAAGTCACTTTTCCCATCTATGTGTGAGGAGTCAAATCCTTCTAGGCCAGGCTGAAAATTGAGAGACTCAGTTTGTTGCTGGTATTACAAGACTGTGTGCGTAGGGGAGATCCTGAAAGCCCAGCCAGCAATGCATACACCTAAAACTGAGAAGAGTGTCATGGAAAGAGCCAGGGAAATTCATTGTGAGGCTGTGATTAAACTGCAGCGAGTAAAACTGATAGGTCAAGGGAAGACAGCCAGGAGTGGCATGTGTAGGATGGGAAAGGCTTTGGGTTAAAGAATTGCTTGCTCAGAAACTTATTTTTGTGGCATCCAATGTTAAATTGTTGCCTCCATTTTTTTTTTCCTGTCATTATAGTTAACTAAAAGTCCATTATCAAAGAGATAAACTGAACCTGGATTTGTGACATGACTAAGCCGTAGAGGCTGTAGAAGTATCTTACAAATGAGGGGTTTTGGGAAGGGCATGCATTGCATACTGGAGGATGAGGCCTCTATTATTCACATTACAAATCCAGGCAGCAGAACAGCAGACACTTTATCCTTTCACAGTTTAGCTCCCAGTGGCATGGCCCAGGGCGTTATAAAAGTGCCTGCTGAAACAGCCGATAAGCTCTTCCTGTTCTCAGAAAAGGACAGTCACGCTATTGTGCAAGAGACACGCTGCTGAACTCCTCCAGATCCATGGAAAGATGGAAAATTCAGCTTCTTGCTGCATTAGCAATAGTCATGGGAATGTGGTTGCAAACTTAACTCAGAGCTGTTGATGAAACCAATTCGGGGCTGAGAGCCTGCATCCAAGGAGCTGTTCAAATCAGCTGGGAAACCTCTGCTGGGCTTTGTGGAGGTGGGTTTTTGTGAGCAATTCAAGGGTGGAAAATTGCGATTCTTTGGCGCTTCACATGTTGCTCTGCAGACAGCAGCTTGGGAAGTGGGAGGCTGATGGGTCTGCCATATTATGTCCCCAGGTTTCTGGTTTCTTGCTTTTGGGAAACAGACACTAAGCAGTCCCTGCTACCCTTAGAGCAAGGAGCAAATCCAGGAGTCCCCCTGCTCAGGGGTGACAGTTATGCACAGCTCCAGTCTGCGATTGGGCCCAGGTCCTATGGGCCAATTTCAGGCAGGATTGTTGTATGTTTGGGGTTTTGCTTGTTTATTTTTAAACAGGGAGAGAATTAAAAACTTAGACCTTTCTTTCCATCAGTAAAATCAAGCTTGTTTAGTAAAGTGGAAAATAAAATGGAAGGTTTCAGGTTAGAGAAAGTTGCTCATTTATTTATTTGTTAGTTTTGTTGCTTTTAATTAGGTTCTCTCCCTGGTTTGGTGCTTTGGGATTCTTCCATGAGCTTGTGCCTGTGCCCATAGCACTTACAAAGCAAAAATGAGTTTTCATTCTTGGGAAAGAAATGCTGACCTTTTTAAAGCATAACTTAACCCAACTTCTGTTTTGTAAATGATCTAGAAGGAAAAGCCTTACCTGTATTTTAGCTTTCCTTTTCCTTCTAATAATGCTCAGCATTGGCTGCATCTAGTGATCCAGAGATAACGAATCCCTTCTGTTTTCTTAGTACTCTGAGAGGATTTCTGGCAGGGGTGTGTTAAAAGCAGGGTCTTCAGACCTAGTGCTGAGAAGGTTCCCAGGCAAGGCTGAGCGGGGAGGTAGTTGGCCAGCGCCCTGGGAAAGAGCAAGAGCACAGCAAGTGAAATGCCTACCGTTACCCAAGCTTTTATCTGCACTTAAAGTAGTTAAGTCTGTAATTGAACTTACTCAATATTTGTAGAGATGGTGAGGTACTTAGGGAGGCACTGAGCAACAGGATTAGCAAAAGACTTTTTCTGCAGAAGTCTGAATGAAAGTCTTAATTAAAACATTAAGACATTAAACCATGTTGGAACTCAGTAGAAATGGCAAACATGTCTTTGAGACACTATAGTTTTTCTGAATTCTGGAAGATGCTGTGTCATCCAGGTACTGTTTTGATGAAAATTCTAATTCATTTTACGGCAACTCTTACATATATATCTCAGATTGATAATAAAGGCAAAATAATGGGAAAAGTTACCTCTATCCATTGTCGTTTATTTTTATTATTTCATTTCTTCTGCCCAAGGAGTAGCTAGTCTTTCCTCTTGAGGAAATGACTCTTGCGTTGCCTTATAGCAATGCCCCTTTGCCAAGAGGAAGCTTCTCATTGAAAGAGAGGATGCTAAATGTTATAAAGCTGGCATGAATGTGTGTTTAGTGTCATACTGACTTGTAAGAGAACATGGCTTCTCCAGCAGTCTGCTTTGACCCATTTTGCTTTGACATTACAGCAGATGCAGTCAACAATGCGGCTGGTTATGGGTTCAGTGGAGTTGATGAGAGGGGCACTTTCCGCTGGGACCTGTTGTCCAATTTAAACATCTGGAACATTGAGGTGAGTTAAAGGAGTGGCTGCATTGGCATAATTACAGAGATGGGCATGATAATGGGAGAACCTTTGCTTAAAGGAAAATAAGTCCATCCCACCAGGCAGCCCCTCTTTAACACAGATTTTGTATTTTATCCACTGGGGAGCTAAAAAGCATCTGTCACGCAGCCTTCATCATGCTCTGTATTCAGGTTGCATTTCTAAATAGTTTGCAGAGGGCTAATAAATGATTAATCAGATTTTTAATAAATGAGCAGTCAATTACTGTAGATTGTGGCTGAGTTCAGCGGGTCAATAAATTGCTCACAGCTATGATTCTCCACCATCTGGTGTATTCTGTTTGTTTACTTCTAACAGTCTTCCACTTTTGCAACCCAGTTGAGATGGGTGGTGGTAGTGAAAGAAGCTGCCACGAGTAGGCGTTGCACAGACACTTGCAGGGGCTGGGTCCCTGCACGTGCCTGGAGTGCCTCTTGCAAATAGAGAAAAGCAAGGGTCGGAGGGATAACAGGTACAAACCGAGCAACCTTTATGGGAACTGGCAGGGCCACATAGTGGTTAGATGGCTCCATCCAGCAAACCACACTACTTTCTCAGAACATCTGTCAGACATGTTTCTTGTGATTGCAGTATACGTTTAACATCCATTAGTCTTTTGTAAGCTGTTTATGTTTGTTTCTCTAATGCAAAAGATGGCCAATGTAATTTGTTTGCCCCAAAGAATATTTTGTGAATGCCAGGGGGAGGTAAAAATGTTGTGTCTGAGACTACTTTCTAAAGGCTGCTTTTCTTTAGAAATAGGAGGAGCTTCCCCCTGTAATTCTGTAGTTATGATTTTAAAAGGAAAAGCAGATGAAAATAAGTTGACTGCTTTATTGCTGAATGATCTGTGACTAAGTGAATGTTCTTTAATAGCTCTTCTTAAAAATGAAAGCGCTCCTATAATTCTTCATTGAAAGATGCCAAAACTGGAAGTATCATTATACATTCTCTCTTTCTCAACCCCTTTCTTTTCTTTTTTATTTTTAAAAAACGTTCATTAATCTTCAGTGTACATCTCTCCTTGAGCAGTACAGAATACAGAAGCCCAGAAATGCATTATATTCCTCAATGACAGCAGCACCCTAGATACCACTCTGAGATCTTGAATCAATATCTGATTAAGTTTTGGGGCAGGAGATGATCCCTACCTTGATGGGCTGAGGCACTTTTGCTTGAATGAGGAAAGTGAAGTGCAGGCAGTGCTTTTCAGTCAAGCCAAATTAAGGAAACAGGATGTTTTGCTCCTCCCAACCCATTGAACTGTAGACCACTCAAAAGTTTTTCCTTTACTGGTCACACAGGCAATAGAGACCAGGGTGGAGAAATTATTTCTAGGAGCATAAAACAGAATGTTCTCAATTGATTTGATCACATCTACAATAAGAAAAAGAGAGGCTACAGAGACAATTATTTTGGGTAAACCTTCAACTGTCATTTTATGCACTAACAACAATTCTGGGAGTTGAAGTTTAAGTGTGATTCTACAGTGCCTTTTCAGCAGGTATAGCCACCTGCATATGTAACATTGCTTGAGAGTTGAGAACTTGAGTGCTAAATTTGGCTAGGAAATGACCTGATACATAGTAAAGAGGAACACGTGGCAGGAGTTGTGAGGGCATTAAAATGTGGCTGGGGCTAAACGCATATGGGGGACTTGAAGGAAAGCCTTGGCAGCATGCATATTTTGACAGTCAATGTCTACTTTCTCTCTTGGTAATGTAACAGGGGAACTTAAAGGATGCCAAAACAGAGTGACAATGTTAGTTGGAAGAGAAATAATATTTTTCTTGGCTTCTTTTGGTGCAGTAATGCAATTAAAATGTGGCACTACTGCATTGGGAACTGCTAATCATGTTAACTCTTTAAACACAGAGGATAAAGTTCTAGACTTCAGGAACCTGCATGGAAGTGCAAAAATATCTGCATACTCCCCTTGGAAACCTTTGCCTTTAATCTGTCTTTTCAGTGTGTCCTTTTCTTCAGCTGATATGGGAAAATAACATGGTGTCACTGAATTATGTCCCTGCTTGGTGAGGAGATCCTCAGTGGTTTCTGACAGCAGGCGAGGACAAGGGAGGGAGCAGGGATGGGGAGCCACCAGAGGTGAAGTTGACTCGGATTAGGGGGACTGATGCTGAACAGAGTCCAGCAGTCCCCTAAAGCTGGGAGAACTGGTGCTGTGAGGAGGTACAGGTGGCTCTCCTAGGACGCTGGTTTCTCAAACTGGGCAGTGGGCTGAGAACTGGTTTCTAAATTTAGTCCTAATTTTTTTGTCCATATTTTTCAGTCTTCCCTCTTCCTTCTCCAAATAATAATGGATTTCTTCTAGTTTTTATAATGCTTTGTTTTAATAACACTCCAGTGAAGTCCAGACCGTGTAATGGGTGGCAAGATATCCCTTCCAAAAATGCACTGAAGGGAAGGCCAAGCATTTTAAACAAGAAGGCTTTTCAGATATCCCATAATTTGAAAAATAAACAAACATTGTATTTAATTTTACAAAACAAAGTGAGATTTACAGCAAGTGCCAAGTGTTAACGGTGATCAATCAGCCTAGTTAATGTCCCTCCCAAAACATATTAGTATAATAATGGACTGTGGCACAGTCTTCACAACAGTTAGCTCCTAGAATTAATATTTTCTATGTATCACCTCTCTAATTTAAAATGAAAGTATTATTTTACAGGTTTCAGTGCTAACATTTCATGTAAACTTCTTTCTTAGACTGCGACAAGTTTTAAAATGTACATTGAAAACTGGAACATTCAGACAGCTGCCTGGCTAAAACGGTAAGAGTAATGAGACAGTAACGTGTTTGTGAGACCCCAACACTCTAGATGGCCTGGAAAAACACTGACTGGTGAATCTTAAATGTATAGCCTCTTGTCTGTCTTTATTTCCTGTCTGTGTAACAGTTGGCAGAATACAAGGGTATTTGGTGCTATAAAGTTTTATTGCTGCAAATGTAAAATGCCCACATTTTATATATAAGCAGCAAAGCCATAAACGAACTGTTCAGATCTTCCATAATAAAAAGTAATAGCATTTTGATGGCATCTTTTAGGCTGCTATTTGCCTCCATCATTCTTGCAGTACTGTTTCACTTTACTATGTTACGTTTCCCATGTGTACTACTACTGGAGGTGAGCCTTGTGTCACTGGGATCCAGTTCAGCTAGAACTGGAGAGAAGTCAAAATCTTCAGAGCCCCTTCAGAATCCCATTTGGAGTTACCAGAAGATGCTTGCTAGGGAGTCCCTGTTTATGATATGGAGAAGAGACTTCTTAAAGCACTGAGAGGATCTGATTTTAATCTGTGACTGTGAAGGCACATAAATTCTAGTATAAGTTCCAGTTTTGTAGATTGAACTCTCTCCTGTTACTCGTTACACCTTTTGGCATGATTCAAGTTCAGCGTACGGTCAAGGTGGTGTCTGAAATGCAGGCACAGATTTATTGTAGTTATCATAACTATTTTTATTGTTAAATATATACATTTTAATAGTCAATGTATACTATTTTTTTATGGTTCAAATTACATTCCTGGTAAGAAGTGCATTATCTTGACTCTTTTCTTTAGAACACAGCATTTCAGTTTAACCTCAGGTAGCCAAATAGACCAGTTAGTGTGTTCTTGAACTGGTATCATTCACTTGCATCTTTGGAGTAAGATTTTGGCCTGCTAAAGTCAGCAGGAATTCCCTGCTTTGCAATAGCTTCCAATACTCCATGTTGTTCCCAGCATCTGCCAGATGACAGTGCCTAAAAAACCCTCTGTTCATCAGTGAAGGGTGGGGTCACTTCTCTTTGTCCTTCAACTTGCTCTTGATCTACCATTAGAGTTTTGAAGGGTAGTGTGTGATTTCAGGTAGAGGTATAAAGGTGAAAGAAGTCTTGCTTGCCATTTGCCCTGTTAATTATTTAAATGCCATGAGCTCTGGGAATATTTGTACAGGCACTCTTTGGACACTCAATGCCTAAAAGCATGCTTCCTCTTTCCATCTAACCCTCTATCTAGATGAAGGGAGAGAGTGCCTCATGCCCTCATCCATAACGGAGGCAAGATAAGACCATTAAAAAAACAGAATAAGACCCTAAAAACAGAGAAGGGTTTGAAGTGGTGTCCATTGTTCGGTTGTATTCAACCTCTTCTTGTTTTGTTTTCGTCTTTGCAGTGTTTGCTATGACAGAGCTCCCTGGTACCCTACGGCTTTAACGTTTATCCTGTCAGCCCTGTGGCATGGTATCTATCCTGGATATTATTTTACGTTTCTCACTGGAATCCTTATCACACTTGCAGCCAGAGCAGTATGTACCTTTCATTGTTCTCTTCTAAGGCCCATGCTAGATACTATCCAGCTGTCAACTGCAGGGACCACCCTGACATGGTCAAGCAGCTTGTCCCTGCTGTGAGCCCTCTTTCATGCCTTTGTGGGCTTGATGTTCACTGAAACGTTGTTCTGTATTGATGCTGATTACGAAGTACCTCCAGTAGTTTTAACCAGCACCAATTCTGCATATGCTGCAGTGCTGTCCCTGGCTGTCAGAGGAAGCATTGCTTGTGGGTGTACCATTGGTAGTGCCACCAGCTATGTCCAGTGCCATTGGCTTATGTCCATACAGTCAAATTAGCTTGGGTTTCAAGCTTGAGCATGAGTCCAGACCTCTGCTACGTCCTGTTGCCTATATGCTGGCATGTAATTGTCTCTGGGCCCAGTCTTTCACAGGAAGGCTGTTATGGGTTGAGCACTAGCCCAAACTTGAACTCTTTCATGTGGATTTAATTGGTGCAGTAAACTAGTCTCTGCATTTGTGGGCCTCACCTTGGGTAGAGTCACCCAAGACAGAATAGATTTCATGTCTCACTGTTGTTAGATTTATCACTGCTGATCTTTTGGGCTGAACCAGCCAGTTGTGCAGGGCTGGGAAGCACCACCATTGTCTTTCAGAGTCTGACTATGGATGAGAAACCAGGTCAATTTGAAAGGTGAATTAAACTAGTGATCAGTATTAACTGCTATGGCTAGAGCAGGTTGCTGAACACACGGTCTTAACATGTGCTTTGCATCTCATTTATGAGGATTTCATAGATGTGAAGCTAAACCAAAACCTATAGAGAACAGAACATGCTTGCAGGTATAAACACTTTGTTCATTTAAAGTAACTTTGTTTCACCACTGAGAACCAATGATAAATCAAAACCAGGAGGGAGGAAGATCAAATCATAACAACTCCCCTCCCCAAACATATTGTGCCAGATAGCCAGCATGAGAGTCTGCTCCCATGACTGTGACAGAGGAAATTGGGGGATACTTCTCTGTTTGCCACTGGTTAACTGTGGGATGTTGGATATGCCAGTCAATACTCTTCTGTCTTCCTTCCTATTCTAAGTGCTTTCTAACTGGTGTACAAACTTTTCTGCAATACTAATGCTGATGCTAAGTGGAAAGTCCTACATTGTAATGTGTCCGCGTGACTTTGCCGAAGAAATGAATTTATATAATTTTCAGTTTACTTTTCCCTGACCTGCAGATAAGAAACAATTGCAGACACTACTTCCTCTCGTCAGTGCCTCTCAAGATAGCCTATGACGTTGTTACCTGGGTTGTCACTCAACTGGCTGTGTGCTATACTGTTGCACCATTTGTTATGCTGGCTGTTGAACCCACGATTAAGTTTTACAAGTAAGTTCTCTCCTCTTGACTATTATTCTCTAGACCAGCACAGGCCTTTATTGAATAACCTGAAATGCCAGCTGCCTTTCAGTAAGGTTTATCAAATTTGAAAGGAGTTCAAACAGGGTGCTTAATAATGGGTAAGGGGTGATTTTTGCACTCCCATAACTTAATGAGATAATAATAATGCCAAGGCAGATCACTCCTCTTCTACTTCTCAGTCTTTCTGTGTCCTTACGTGACATTTCACGTATTCAGATTCCTTTTTCAAAACAGTCAAGTCTCAACCATTAACAGTAGCCAAGGCTGGAGAGGTTAAGAATAACGTGAGCTGGCAGTAGGAAGGACTGGATGAGGAAAGACCAGGTTTCCAGCTGCCAAACGAGTAGAACAGGAGATTTCATTGGGCAGCAGGAGACAAGGAGAGTGCCTGGCAGAGCATTACTTCCTGAAATGAGTTTGCTTTTCTGTTCGAGTGCTTCCATATGAAGTGAATGCTTCCCTAGGCTCCTTAAAAATAAGAAAACAGTGGTGTTGCAGAGTATATTGGCTATACCCTAATAAAAATAATCTGAAATAGAGAAATTGAGAAAATAATTCGAAAAGGGAGACTGGACCATATTGCTTTACTGTTCTTTCATTCTACAGTGAACTGTCAACATAGAGTAACAGGTTTTGGAAAGAAGGTCAAGATAGCTGCTGTCAGTAAGGCTGTTTGAAGGGGGTTTAATTCCTGTTCCTTAAAACATTTGATTTCAGCAGAGAAACCATATAAAAGTGACTTCAAGCCTTTCTTAGTTTTGGCAAGATGCTTTCCCAAGTACCTTGTTAATATATAATTTTTCTGGCTTTCAAGACAAAAGTACCAAACAGCAATCAGAACAAAAAAGGAGAGAAAAGACTAAAATATTAAACTTGTGTATAAATTTGCCCTGTGAGCGAAGTTGATTCCCTTCGTGGTACAAAAGGCCATTCCATGTAGTAAATATTAATGTCATTCTGTGAGGTTACGTTGCTAACATCAAAACTTCAGAAATAAATACGTGTAAAGAACTTGTTAGCACTCTGCTAGCATCCATGAATGCAGAAATGTTACTTTTACCAAAGTTCTGAACAAAGAAAATGATTTTCCACCCTTGCCTCAAGTTGGGTCATCACCTTAATGTTTTTGCCCTCGTGACTTTAAACATAGTTAACACTTAAACTTAGAGACTGTTAAGCAAGGAAATTGTAGGCCTCTGGACAACGGCATGAATTTTTGGAGCACTGCACGCCTAGCAGTCATCTTAAGCACCTTACAAGGGTATTAAGAATTGTGGGAAGAAGTGTAAATGAGACTACAGAAAGGTGTATCTCTGTGGTTAAGAGCTGGACCATACTACTCCCAAAGGTCACCCTCCCCAAGCTGCCAGAGCCTCATGTAATTGGTTTAAGTGTTTTTTTATTTCTGTTCAATCATGTGTATACTGAATTATTTGAAGGAAAAATATTTTATATTTAATAAGATATCAAATTAAGATATGCCTGAGTAGTTGCCTTCGAAAAAACAACCCTTCTGTGAACATCGTTACCTGGCCTTCCCCACTTAAAAGCTAAGTGTTCTACTCTATTTCAGATCTCAGCACTTGGAATGGATTTTTTTCTTTCTGTCACTTCTAAAAATTTTTTAAAACTTGTACAAGTTTTGTGTCCTAAGCATGAAGGGCATTTCTTCAGAACATAGCCTTGTATACTCCAACGTTAAAAGAGAGATGGGCTGAATAAGTCTAGGGTTGAATTACATGGGTTTATCTGAGCTGTCAGACTTTGGATTCCGGAGTTTGCTGATTGATTCCTTGCCTCATTAACATCCATGGCATCATTTTCATCGATGCCAGCAGATACCTCATGTTTAAGCTGTGTGGAATTCAAGGGTATATTTTGTGCTTTCAAGGTCAGGTTCGTACTTTCTTCATTCATCCCTTGGCACTAAATTCTTCATGGACTTACTGAGGTTTCACAATTCATGTTATTACTAACAAAAATGTAATATTCTTCTTCTGCTTTTGTTCCCAGGTCTATGTATTTTCACATGCACATTCTAAGCATCCTGGTGTTGCTTATGTTACCGATCAGACCTCAAGCCCAATCCATAAGAAAGCCTCAGAATCAGGCCATGCAGAACTCTATTAAAAGCAAAGACAAATGATACCTCCGAATAAAATTGCCGACGTTGGGAAACGGAACTGTCATATTGGAAACAAACAAGAAGAAAAGCGGGGTGGGATGAGGGTCAAAGTACAAGAGAAATTGAATTTCTATTGGTTATCTTAAAATCTTACTGGACAGGGCAGAAAAGGGCCTGAATGACTGTATTTCAAATTATTCCAGTTATAGGCAACGTTTACAGGCTCATGGGGCATTTTGATTTTTTTAATAAATATTTTTATGAAGTGTTTTTATATATTTAAACTTTTTCACACAGAGAGGCATTTTTGCTCTTTTACAGAAATATACAATTATTAATCAATAAGCTTGTGATTAGAGGGATAGGAAGCAGCTAGTAAAGAGTTAGACCAGCTGCCTGATAGCCTGGCGCTGTCGGCGCTGGCAGGGGAAGCTTTTAATCTCTTGACTATGGAGAGAGATGGCACAAGTAGAAAACTACAGATGTGGGGTTGCTCAAGGTGCTGGCGCTGATTTATGTACTGGCAGGGAAAAGAGGGAGCGGGGCTTTCCCCGGCAATCTCCAGGGCAGGGGCTGCAGCCTGAGCGTGGCAGGAAGGGTATTTCACATCCTTCAATGTGACACCTGCTGGTAATGAGGGCAAGACAAGTCCCTTGGGAATAATAGGTGTCTGGGAGCACTGGTAACTGGCTAGGCCAAAATCTAAAGCCAAGTAAAAGCAAAAGAAAAAAAAAAACCCAAAACAAATAGACCTTTAAAGAAGGCACGTGCACCCTGTGATCTGTAGAGTGCTTCTCTAATGACGCAGCTGGTGCTTGTTGCTACATCAGCCTTACTTTGCAGTTTAAGCGTGATACAGCACTTCCATTTTTGGTATCAGAATAACTGAGGAGTCATGGAGGTTCAGTGTTTTAAAGCTTGCGGTTGTGGGTTAAATCTGTAAAAGGTTTGTAATGGATCAGACTGTTCTACTCAAAAACATCCTGTCTTATGGAGGGGTTACTTTCCAGCAGGATAACACTAATAGGAATCCTGAACAGTAAGTCTCATAGTCATAATAAATCATTCTCTGCAAAATACTGTGATGTGATATGATCATCACAAGAGTCAAGACCGAGCCCTTGTATGATCTTGACATGTGACTTAGCCTGTTGATGCAAGTTTCCCTGCTCATAAAGTCCTTGGCATACAGGGATGTTTTGAGACTTAATTTCTGAGAGCTTGTTGTGCATTGAGATAACCTGCTGCAAAATGCTGTGTCAGGTTTTTTTTAATCCATTTTTTTAAAATCAGCTTACCCCAATAAAGCAAGCTGGTATGACACATCAAAACCGACTAAACCATTTTTTAAAATTACTGTTTTCCAGGAATGTTTTTATCAGGATTTTGTCTCTTGCTAAACTATTGGTATTACTTTATGATCATTTAAATGATGTGTGATTGAGCAAAGAATCTTCTGCTTACTGCATTCTGATTTTTGTGTCAGATTAAAATTTTGCAGAATCCTAACATTTTGGGAAGAAACAAATCAGTGAAACCAAAACAAGATTAAAAAAAATGAACTTTTTTTTCCTTTTCTCTGGTGGGAAGCTTTTGTCCTGCGACCACCTCATGGTTTAGAGCATAGTTCATGGAAGAGCTTATTTGGTAATTTATTTTGAAGGTGAGATGGGATTAAAAGGTTGATCTGAATAAACAAATTGCTTTGTGTCACTGCCTGGCATTATTAATCACAAAAGTCTAATGTGAAAACGGGTGAGTGTGTGTGAGATCCCTTGTGCTTGTGAGGGGAGATGTTCAGGCCTGCTGGATTTTACAGAGCAGCTGGGCTGCAAAATGGAGCAGTTCCTGCTCCAGCTGAAACAGAGACAAGTGACCCCCCGTTCATTTCTGTGGCAGCTTTGTCCTTAACTTGGCCAGTCTTATTTGTCCTCATACGTGTGTTCTTGTGGCACCAGCCCTGGTTGCTTCTTGGGCATCTAACGTTTTCCTTGAGGGAAATGACAGCGCTGTTGCTCATGAGAGGGAGCCAGGGTACATCCCCAGGGAGGATGTGGTCTTGGGCGCCGCTGGCCGTGGGATCCCGTGGGCTGAAGCCACTCTGCATTTACCTCCCAGAAACTGGAATGAATCGCTGTGAGTGCTAGCAGAGCCAGTGTGTAACATGCATCAACTCCGGGCTTCGGCAAGCCTGCAGAAGGCAAATATTTCCAGCGGGTTGGCTTTAGCACCTGCTCTGAAAAATAAATGCACTCAAAGAGGGTTGCAGGTTTATCTGCTGCTCTGCGCCCTGAGATCTGCCTGTACAGCCCGTGCCCTGGTCTGCAGCCCTTCCTGAACTGTATGTTTCAAGAGAGGACAGATGCTATCAGTGGGGTTTCTTTTCTAGTGTTTCACGTAAGTGGAAGTTGCTTAATTCTAATGGCACCAACTTCTGATGTCGTTTTAGCTTCTGTAATGTGATGAATTAGTCAAGGCTAGTGAGCAAACTGTTACTCTTCTCTCACGTTGTCTTCCCAGCCTGAACTTCTTGAAAACAGGAAGCCTGGGTTTCAATGAGCACTGTTTGTGTGGATTTAATATGATATGTTACACAAATTAAAATTGAAATGGTATTTTTGAAATGTTGCATTTGCAGGGAAACTCTCTGGTTGAATTAGTCTTAAAATGGGGGGTGGGGGGAGAAAATTGTCTAAAATCTTTGCTGTACTGCATTACTGTGGACTAGGCAGCTTACCTAGCCAGACATGGCAGTCCTGCAAAGCTAACACAGAGTGGATTCCAACAACTGTAAAATATGCCTTTGAAAAAAGGCTGTTAGCTTTGGTACTACCTTTCTCAATCCGTTGTACTGAATTTTCCTCTCCTTTTCTTTTCCTCAGGGGGACAAAATCTGGTTTTATAGAAAGACTGCAAATAGCCACTACTACTTGGACGAGACTTGTGCTAGAAGCGTGCATTTACTTTGCATAGGAGTATATAACTCTAAGAGCAGAAGTAGAAATTCAGGTTATATAAGTATAATGCCAGGAACCTGAGAACTGGCCTTGCATTACTTGGTCTTTACTTGGAATATTGTAATTGGAGGGTGTGCTTCAGTGATTGAAATTTACAGAATCACGTACATGATTGTGATTATCAAGATGTTATTAGTTTCTAATCTTTCTCTGGGTTCCTTATGCTGCAAAAAGTTGAGGAGCTGAGGATTCTAGAGAGATTCTGAAGGCAAAAACAATTTTGGTGGTTTGTAAGAGAGAAATATGGGACTGTCAGACAGAAATTGAAAAGGTAGATTGTACTGGATTGACAGCGGTTATATTTTAAATATAGGAATACCAAAAAGACACCATCACCCCCTTGGACTGAAAGCAAATTCTAGCTGCTGTTTTTCAGTACATTTGGCTGCATTGAAACTACACTAGAAGTTGAGACGCACTTAGGACTGAATTAAGAGTAAAAATTCATTTCAGCTTAACTATGGGTTTGGTATTTAAAGAAGCAACAGCTCGGCTCTTTCCTCAGTGGCCTGGAAGCACAAAGTACTTTTTTTATTGTCCTGTAAGCTGTCCCCCTCCTTGAGTACATTCCTGCATGTCCTCTTGGAGCATGCCAAGCAATGGAGGCAGCACAGAAGTGGGATGCAAGGTGGGCAGATATTTTTCCTCCCTTTTTGGCCGCTCTGTTCTGTGTGCATACATTGCACATAGCTGGGATTTTTGCATCACTTAAAATGAGGTAGGCGGGTAAGAAGGCCATAGATTTTTACTCTATTAGTAGGTGTTTGCATAAACCTACATTTACCTCTCTGCACACATGAAAGCAGGCTCAGCAAACAAGATCTGGATCTTTTCTTAGAAATATGGGTTGAAATCCTGACACCCAAGGAAGTCTAGTGGTAAAATTCCTACCAGGGAGGTCAGTGCCTCTGATATTTAAAGCCTTTATCTCCTTATCCCTGAACTGGGGACTTCAGAAAAATATTCTACTGGCTGCAGTGGTAAAGGAACTAAATGGAAACTTGTCTTTGACATTTAAGAGTGTGTTACAAGGAATGCCTACAGCCCACATGTTGTGGATGAAGGAAGAGCATGTCTGTCCTCATCCTTGCCCAGGACAAAGTGACCTGCATGGCTGCTTATTGAAATATCAAATATCCTTAGAGGTACCATTCTTTTTCCTTATGTCACTGAACCGAGGTACTTCAGCTCTTGGCGTCTAGAGGCGTTCCGCTGTGACACAAAGTGGGAAGCCTTGCCTGACATCTCAGCACGAGTACAAATGCATAGTATGTGCTTTAAAAATGTATTCTTTTGTGTAGCATCAGCCTGCTGCTCCCTTTCTTCTTGGAGATGACAGTAATAATATGCACGAAGCATTTTTATTTGCTCTGGGTGGAAACCGCAGCCGTCTGAGTGCTGATGTGACATAAAGTGACAACGCATTTGCTCGGTTACATTTACGAGTAGTGCCCTCTGTGGGCGACTGGACCTCGGCAAACACTCGAGTGTTTCGAGTGTGCTGAGGGGGCGATGCTGCAAAGGCAAAGGTTTTTGCAGCAGTGCAACTGCGCTAACTACAGGGTAGCTGGTGGTTTTCACGCGTTCAATAACAAATGTGATTTGCTTTGGGGCAGGAGAGTGAGAGAAATTGAAGACCAATTGTAGATTGGAAAAAAATATTATTACAGGAGGAAAATGCTGCCTTGATGGTAGAAAAGATGCTGTTTATTTGCCTTAAGAACTTGGGGTACACTCTCATTCACCTGACTCAAACGTGGTCTGTGGAAGGGAACTACAGGATGGGGGAAAACCTGTTCTGAGAAGTGCCCCGAGACTGCCCTCAGGACTTGATTTATTGTCTGTCCACAGAGCAGCTCTGAGAGTGAGACCCCAGGCTTGCTTGGAGGCTTTTCTATTGCAGGGTGGTTCCCTGCACATGAATGAGGAGCCATGCAGCTTGCCCGTGAGGGCCTGGCATGAATGGCAGGCAGCAGATCCAGGACCCTGCCATACCCACAGCTGGATTTCCTGGTCTGTCAGATGCTGTACAGGTAAATACTGTGCCCAGTGGCACTGCAAAAAGCTTTTGGAGTGTACCCGGGCCAAACCAGTCGCTGAAGGACAAGGTGAAGGGAAACTCTGCTAGGGTCCTGAAATGCTAAGCAACCCTTGCCTTGTCCAGTGATGGGCACTGGTACCCTCCTTCATCAGAAACATCTTCAGATTATGACATTGTGGCTGGTCCAAGGGACATGGATTTCCCTTTGTTTGTAAAGATGCCTATTTATTCTTGCTTGGTGGCTTCTGTATCAGTGCACTTTAGTTCTTGTGCTTTTTTTTATTTGTGTTTGAGAAAGATGGTGTTTTGTGGCTATTTTATATCTGATCAGGCAGATACACAACTAAAGGCAACCTCAGGAGACATGGTGAATAACTTAAGTGTAGGAATAGATAATGCGAACACATTCTAAGTCTATTAATTGATTTACCTGTCTGTCACTCTGTGGGTTTTTTTGCCCCAGCATTCTTAAATGACACCTTCCAGTGTGCAGCAGATGGTGCAGATTTCCCCCGGAGGTGTCTTGGGAAGCAACTCAGAGAGAAAAAAACCCATTTCTGACACCCGCTGGCCCAGTCCATGAGTCCCCACAGGGCAGCTGCATGAGGGGCTGGTCAGGATGCTTTGGGGTACCTCGGGGTGCCATGTGCTCCCTCCCTATCCCAGCCCATGAACATGCATGCGATCTGCAACATGCGAGAGAGAGAGAGAGAGACTGCTTGGAACTTCAGCCCTCAATATGCAAAACTCGGGTGCAGGGCCCCTCAGGTACATGAAATAAGAGACAATCCTCACACAAACCATGAGCAGAAAGACAGATTGCTTTGGGCAGCAGACAGAAATAATTGGTTAGATGGGGACTGGATGTACAGAGAGGTTGTGACAAGGAACCGCGAGCCATGAGCTTGCGGCACACACAGGAGTAAAAGGTGGGTTTCCGAAGTGCCAGCCTGTGGCTTCACATGTCTGACAACAGAGATGGTGGCAAGGTTTGCCTGCTGCTCTTGGAGGAGTCTGTGCTGGACCCAGCAGCCACAGGGCCGGACACAGCCACCATGAGAATGAACATCTGCCACAGCGTAACCGTGGGACCTGCATGGCACTGCTGGAGAGCACTGCAGCCTTAAGTGCCTCTTGCTCTGGGTATACGCATGTGCCTGATTGCCAGTCCTGCGTGTTTCCAGTCCCACGCTGGTCCCTCCTGAACTTCCCCCTGCCCCAATGACATCAAGACATACTCTTAAAATAAGAAATGTCTTTGAGAATCTTTAGTGTCTTTATATTCGCCTTCTCATCTCAGCGCCTTTGAAGCCTGTGCATTGAAGCCGTTCCCAGCTGCGAAGGCCAGAAAGGCTTTTGGAAACCACGGGTGTGTCAGTAAGACCATTTCCACGCTGTGCCTAGTCCCCTGACATGTTTTGCAAATTATGTGAAGCCATGATGGGCACAGGAACTCTCCTTTCTCCTTGCTCCTTCCTGCCCAGAGTTTTGGCTGGCAGGAGGGGCGGTGGCAGAAACTGCCCGGACGACGGCAAGTGGCATTATCAGCGGCTTTCAGAGAGCCGGCTTCTGCGGAGCGGTTTTGTTTGCAGCCAGCCGCGTGGTCCCAGCGGCATGCTATTGGCTTGCCTCAATTAGACTTCTTGACTGATGGCCAGTTTAATGAGCCTATGTACAGAGGGTCATTCAACATGGCAATTATACCTATAAATCTATTTGCAGCAGGGCTCAAATAACCTTTTGCACAGAGTTCTTCATAAAATGACTGTCTGATTAATTAACATTAATTTATGCACTGTATGGAACCAGATGCAGTCTGTATGAAAGCCTCTGCTCTGATGTGCAGGCACTGTGTGAACTGGGAGGATTTGGGGATGGGAATGGCTCTGATGTTGTTTAAAGCCTCTCTTTTAATTTCCCCCCCCTTCTTTCTTCCCCCCCCCCCTTCCCCTCTGGTCCCAGTTGATTAACATTCCAGGGCAGCATCATATAACAGGGGGCAAAATTCAATTAATTGAATATGAAATATTTATAACCCTACCCTATGTGTCTATCAGAGAAGGGTCCTTAATAGATCTTCTCATTAGCATGGACTGGTGACTCACTTCTCTGCTTTCACAGTCATTTGGAATTAAAATCCAATTAATCTAATGTCCCTGTGAATATTATTAAACTATTTGAAAAACTGCATAGAAGAGATATGAGGCAGGGGGTGAGGGGCTAAGAGAAGAAGAGGGAATATGTCTTGAGCTCATGAAGATTCATTTCTTCCCTGTTAAGCATGTAGTCTGGAAAGACTAATTCCCTGTTTTCTGAAAAGTGGATAGCTAATTCTTAGTATCAAAAGGTTGAGAATGGAAAAATAACTTGCTTCCTACCGGCAGAACTGTGTCATCTTTGAACAGGCAAAGAAATGCCCTTACCTCCTCCCACTTTTCAGGTTGCTCCTACTTCTTGCGTGCTAATATTAGCATGAAGTGGAAGACACGTTTACACAAGGTATTTAGGCACACTGAGATAATTCTGGGGCTTGTTCCCAGCTCTTCAGCAGCATGCTGCTGGGTTGGCTCTGTGGCCAGAAACCCCACTGCCCGTCCGGGAGTGGGGGACTGGGAGGGCACTGCGTGTCCCTCCTGACCCTTGCAGGCAATTTCCCTTCCTGTGGGATGGGGAGCATGGGGAGGGGTGGGGTGAGACCATATCTTCCTGGAGCGAAAACAGTCAGGGCACGTAGATTCCCCAGGCTGGGGAGCACTCCTGGACTGCCTCGTACAGACGTAGCCTAAAGGACTATTTAATTGTTAAATATCTCTGTCTCTTCAGTGGATAGGGCACTGACCTGAAACTTGGTGAGGAGGGATCTTAAGCATGAATTTCGCATGCAAACTTTGAGCAGGAGGCAAGTTTCTAAACTGAATGTTCCCCTAATGGGAATGACTTGAGGACAAAATCCTTTAATGACTCTAAGGAATTCAGAGACTGCTGCAAGAGCCTGTAAGTCAGGAGATAAGTATTTCTGAGCTGGAAGAATATTCTGGATATTTGGATACAAAATGTTCCTCTTCTGTTTTGAAAACAATAAATTAAAAGATTTATCTGTGAAGTTTGTTCTGGTGTTGTTTATTTGCTTTTTGTTTTCGGTGGAAGTAGCCTATTCCTTTGAACACTGCCCCCCTTTTTTTCCACTACTAGAAGCTTGGTCCAAACATTATCGCAGAACATAAATACACATTATACATAAATATTTATACATAAATACATGTTATACACATACAACTACCATACATCCCAGTATCTTTATGAAGCCTTATAAAAACTTTAGAGAGACAGAACATACTTCCCCTGTCACAGAGGTACAACCCAAGGGAGACTTAGCTGCATAGTAATGCTGCCGTATGGACCACAAAGCAGAAGCAAGGAATACTTGTGCATATTGGGAAGAGGTCAGGCTCAGTCACTCCTTTTCTTCAGTGTGTCTGGAATTTTTGTCGCCTTGTATTGACCAGTTCAGATTTATTTATTGTGTCTGGTAAAACTGTCAGGCTGTGACTGTGTGGTACAGTGAAGTACAACACACAAATCTCAGCTGCTCTGGACTTGATGCAGCAAGTAAATCACAGGTTGAAAGTAAGTATTTTTAATTCACCAAGGGAAATGTGTCTTATGTGCCTGCTTTCCTATTATTGTGATCCCAAAAGTAATCTAGACCTTTTTAAAGTTGCTTAATTTACTAGTAGTGAAAATCTCATCAGCAGTTTGGTTTGGTGCTCATCTGTACCAAGGATCTGAAGACAGACCCAGCAGAAATATATTCCCATTCACAGCAAATGTGAGTGAGAAGCCTCTTAATTCAAACCACAGCTTTTCAGGGAGCAGAAAGCATGAACTGAAATCTTAACCCTCTTCACTCTGGAGAAACCTCAGTATCTGAAATGCCGTGGCACCTCGCAGGACAAACCCAGAACGCCCTGAGAGTGCACTGTTGGTCTGCTGAAAGCTGGTGCCACTTCAAAAAGCTGCTGTTTGGGCCTTGGTAGTATTTCATCCCTGGTTTTTTTTTTTTCTGTTTATCAATCTATACTTATTTATTTATTGCTGGTGCCCTGCTATGAAGAATATAGGGAGCTGGCTGAATCTGAACTACAGGCTTAAAATTTTATTATCTAAGGCTATCTAATTGGGTTTGCTTTTGATATTAGAAAAGATTGATTGTGGCAAAACTCTCAAGTCCCATCAAATAAAGAGAAGAAACAAGTTTTTATTTTCTGTAACTCTCTGCTTTTTCTGCAGCTGGTCACTGGATGTTGCCCCCAGTTTATTCTTATTGCCCTCTTCCATCGTAGCCAGAGATAAATGTGGCAGTCCTCCTCAGTGGCGTCCCTCTCCCTTTGTCTGTTGTTTATGGTCTGTGTCCTAGCTTAGGCTCCAAGCCCCAGTGGTCAGGGACAAATAGCCTTGATTAACCCTTTCCCTGGGATCTCTGCAGCAGGAAAATAGAGAGAAAGGCAACATAAAGTGCACTTGTTCTGTGCCATGAAGATTGCGCTCCCACTTTATGCTGGTATAAAATGACTGTTGCTGCTGAAGGGCAGTGGAAAATCAAATCCAGGGTCTTTTTTTTAAATCTTCTGTAGTCCCCTGCACACTTCAGGCATTGTATTAATCATTTTAATTTCTTCCACATTGCCACTTTGTCTGCGATCTTCCTTTGAGCAGTGTTTTCTGTTTTGTGCTCTCTTCCAGCAGGCTCCAGCTTTTCTGGAAGCGGCTGCCTGAGCTCTTTCCCAGGGCGAGGGTATGCCAGCCAGTGCATCAATCCACTTTTGTTTTCATTATGCCAGCTTCCTGCGAAGTTTTCAAATTAATTTTAATGCCTCCCTCAATTTTAAGGCCTGTAAAAAGACCTTGGTTCTGCCTACTTTGGTGAACTGGGACACGTTCAGGAATCCGGAGGATGCTTTTTGCCTTGGTGCCGGGGGTAATATTTCCCCTGCCTGCATTCAGCAGGTTCCTGGCACTGTCGGTCTGAAAACATCCGGACCCTTCCCCAGCACCCTGGGGTGCAGAGGATGGGGCTACACTTCAGATATGACACCCCTGCCCCACGCTGTGCTGGGTCAGGCAATCCCAGTAGGACAGTCCTGAGCCTCTTGCCCGTGTCCTGGTGCTTGGCTGGCTTGTGGGGCTGGGGCTGTTCCATGAAAGCCCAGCTGAAGCCCAGGGGGAGCGCTGAGGCCGAAGTGACAAGCAACACAGCATTTGGGTTTTTTCCTATGTCAGGTAAAAAAAAAAAAAGGAAAAAAGGGTTTGGTCTGTGTCTGGATTGCAAGTCAAAACGGTGACAGTAGCTCATGTGAACTTATTTATGGTAGCTTTAAACTAGCTGGCTCTGTGGCAACATGGACCTTGGCACAGGCTTAGAGCTGGCAGAGGCAAGGGAGGGTGAGGACATCCTTGTACCCGTGAAATCTGTCCGCGTTACATACTAAGTTAGGGGTCTATCACCTGTGAATGCTTCTGAGTCTGTGGACAACTGCTAAGAGTTCTGTGAGGAAAAGGTAAACGTGATGTAGGAGTCTTACATTTGCAATTTAGGCATCTTCACTGCCAGTGGAAAAATGTCTAGTGGCCTACAGATCAAAAAAAAAAGCTCACCGTGGGGCAAGATGCCAGACTGCACTGGGTAACCCCTTTTCTGCTTTTCACTTAGCTCTCTGCTAAGTATCTTTAGCAGCTCCCCTTTCTGATGAAAGAAAGGGTGTGTGAGGTAAAGCAGTCCGGAAAGCATTTGCCTGGGTAGCCATGGGTTGCTGAGTCTGTGTTCCAAGGGACACCCTCTTACTCTCCAAGAGCTGTCCCATGGTGACAGCATTTGAGGGGATGAACCAGGCTGCGGAGAAATAACTGTCCTGTGCCTCTGGAGTCACAGGTCTACAACAGCGGAGCCTGGCCGTGAGCTGCCATAAGCCACAACAGAGCCAAATAGCACTCAGCCACTCTGCAGTCGCAGAAGCAGCGTAACTGAGGTTGGGGGGATCTCTGGAGGTCACACAGTCTGGCCCCCGCTGCCACTGCATGGGCCTGACATGGGGAGGAGGCAAGAAAGCAAAATATTGATGAAGGGGTCCCACAGGCATCTTTCTGCATCTAGTTCTCCCTTGTTCACACCCGTGAGGGACCCTGCCGCACAAGTCAGCAAAGTGGTGCTGCCAGAGCATGCGTGCTGGGTGGGGGAAGAGACCAGAGGAGAGACTGCTGCCTTTCCCCTACTCCCAAGTACCTTTCACAGTTCAGGTGTTTCAAATGACACAAAGGGAAGAAACTTCTATAAACTTTCTATTCATAACAAAGAAAGAGAAAAAGCTGCCAGTTTTCCTACTGACTAAAGCCTCATGGTCTCAACTCGGACATTACCTGGTGCATCAGGAGCCTTTCTCCAGTCCGATGGTGAAAGGAGCTCCTCTGCCAGTACACACCGGCCCACCCAGCATTCCACTGCTTCAGATAAGGCTGAGTCCTGGGTGGCTGAGAGATAGCCTACTTTTTTTTCCTTTCCAGCATCAGGCTGCAAATGAAAATACCTTTTCAGCCCTCGTATTATTACCCATATGGATGGCACCTTTAGTGCATGCTATTCATTGCTATAATAGCTGCACCTGTGTATAGCACGCATGCTGGAGCTGCGGCAGCTGTGGACTGTAATTGCAAAACATTATTTTCTGTTTCTCCCTGAAAGCTTTTTTTTTACTTGTTGTTGTTGCCGTGAAGGTCCATTTACAATGACTGCAGACCTCTTTCTTTCTGCGGGGCTCCCTCTTCCTATTACACCTATTTCTATATGCTGGAGTTCTTCAAAGAGCACCTGTGCGAGGGCACGTGCCGTTTCACGTGGGCGTGTGGCCGGCAGCCTCCACGCGCGTGTCTGGCAGCACCCAGGGTGGCCGCGGCACTTGCTGTGAGACCCGGCGCCTATGGTCAGCCAAGGGGCCAGCCTGCGCCCGTCGTCGCCACTGCTCTGAGCTGTGGGCTTTTATGCAGGTTGGCATGGAGGCTCCAAGAAGATTAATTCATTTGTTCCTTGAATATTCTGCCCCTGGGTGACTGCATTACTGTGAATCAGTTTACAACTTTCAGGCCTGGATTAGTGCAAGTGCCGATGGAGCATGCACGGGAGACAGGAGGGGGCTGGAGTGAGGGGAGCAGGGGGTTACCCAGAACACAGCTAGCGACCCTTAAAAATGAAAAATACAGAAATACAGAGCTGGAGCGCTTTAAAAAAAAAAAAAATTGCTCATTTGTTTTTCAGTCCTCTCAGCTATCGTGCTAAATTCAGTTCACTGAAAGGCAACCAGCTAGTCAGTGTTTCAGGTTGTGCCTTATAAATCAAGTCTGTAGCAAGGAATTTGAAATGTATATTGACGCTGGCTGTTCTCTTACCTCCTGCTGTAATGAATTCATGTCTGCAGACAACAGACACAATTATTATGGAAATTACACGCACACAAACACTCAGAGGAAAACAGGAGTTTTTTTTCAGAGCTCTTGCTTTACTGCTCCTAGTTCAGGCCTCCAGCACCTGAGTGGCCTGTCACAGCGTGTGGCAGGATTTTGCCACTTCCTTGAGCAGGTGGGTGTGTAGCTGGGGGTACCGCCGCCTCCCAGCCTGGCACCCTAGGGCAGAAGCATGAAAGTTGGGTGTCCAGCTCAGGGCTGAACAGCGGGGCAGCAGCGCAGCGGGCGGTGTAGGAAATAACCGGGCATCCGCCGGTGATGCCAAGGAAGGTTGCTGTAATTAAATTAAATTAATAACACCAAATACCACTAAGTGTTCAAGCAGAATATGTGGTACTGTGGTGAAGGGAATCAAACAGTGAGTGGACAGGACTGATGCGCTGAAAAGATGAGCAATCCACGTCACCCCCCACCCGGATCCCTCCACTGCCTTTTCTTCGGGGCTGCAACCCCTCGGCAAAGAAAAATCTTCAACCTTCAGTCAAAAGGAGGCCTTCAGTCAGCAGCGTAACAACCGCCCCCCTCCGGGCAGTGGCGGCGGGAAGCACGGATCCCTCGTTTCCCCGCCCCCTCCCCCGAGTAATACTTTGCTGGGTGCAGGGAGGATGGGGAGGGGGTGCCCCCACAGCCCCGGGGTACCCCCACAGCCCCGCGGTACCCCGGTAGGTGGCAGTGCTCCCTCAAGAATTTGGGAACGGAGGTTTTAAAAAAAAACAACCCTAAACGTAGAAACCAGGGATTTCGTTGCAGATGCGGCTGCAAAAGCAAATGAAAAAGAGAGCAGAGGGCTGGGGCCCTTTTTCCTGTCTTTCCTGCGTTTTCACAGGTAAACGTAGAAGTATCCATCTTTCTTTTTTCTGTGTGTTTAAAATAAACCCTGAAGATTTCCTCTCTGTGCCTAAAAGTAAAAATGAACAGACCTTCCGCTCGCTAGCAGGTTAGATAGGAGAAGGTATGTATATATTTTCAGTATTGCCAACCACTAACGATATGCAGTCGCCACTATATTTTGTATCGGTGAAAGGGTACTGATGGCTAAAGTACTGCAGCTTGCACATAGATGGATTTAGTTCTCCTTAATCTGAGGCAAATGCATTTGGTTCGCTTCCAGCCCCGAAGACAAGTTTTCTGCAGCTTTCTGTAAAACCTCAGGTTGCATTTTGTTTATTTTTTTTCTTCCTTTTGCATAAGTGGGTTTTTTCATATTTTATTTCCACAATGTTATGGGCTCTTCATCGCTTGCCCTTTGTTAGTGCCCCAAAGGTTAAGGCAAGGGCAGTACAGTGGAGGCGTTTCAATGAAGCAGAAAAAAAGCCTCACAAGAAAAATTGTCCAGATAACGACTTATCTGTGTGCTGCATACAAACCCTCCTTGAACGCCACAGCTTCATGAGAGTCGCTGTACCAGGAACTAGAAAATGTTAGTGTATTGAAGGTTTTTTTTAGGGTAGTTTATATGAAAGTTTTCTGAATTCAAACTTTTTTTGGCTGCATGTGTAGGTGAACATTGTTCTGTAAGTGCAAGTGAGGTATTGAAGGGGCTGGATGGTGGCACAGTGTGAAGAGTGATTTGTAATGTCACGTGTGTTTCATGGCTGTCCCAGAAATGCTAGTGAGGAGCATTTGGAAATGTTGCCTTTTCATTCTGGTCCTTTCAAAGCAGCACCTAAAGTCCAGTCTAGAAATTATCCTGAAGGGGCCAAACATCTGTGAGGGACAAGGCTGAGAGTTCATGGCCAGCTAACCTCCATCCAGCATACTGTCTTTTTCCTCCCCAGTGGATTTAGTGTGTATGGCAGAGGCCGAACGGGCAGTCCCAGAGAGGAAAGCCCTCTGTGCACAAAGCTAGTGCAGCAGCAAAGGGGCTTCCCTCGCACCGCTCGCCTCTGGAGGCACCCCAGACCTCCATGAGAGATTTTCACACAGTCTGTGCCTCGGCATGCTTGGATGCCACTTTGAGCCCGCCATTATAGGTGTTGGTTAACGTTACCTGTCTCAGACACTAGATTAAGGCCTTAAATTGCTTCCAAAGAGGCTGTTGAATGGCCATTACAGAGCGGCGATGTTTGGTCAGTAGCTTGCCGGGCTGAAACTGTAATGAGGTGCACAGAGTACATGGGCTTCCACCTAGTCTTGCTCATCACCATGCCCCTCGGCGTTCTGGCTTGTTTGCTTTGAAAAAAGTCATTTTATAAATCAACAGGACAATGCTGAGGAATCTTCCTTGTTGTGAGGAACAGCTTCATCAGGATTTCAGAAGCTCTACCGAGTCTTTGAACTTTCTCTTATTGCTGCTCACCTTTTTGTGTGTGTGGATAATTCAGTTAGGGGGAGCCATAAACAGAGAATTCAATTTGCCTTGAAAAGGTTTTAAAAATATATTTCCTAACGAAGAAGTTAATTGCAAGACAGAGCAAAGCGTTGGGTGTAAGCTGGCTTTACCAGTGGGTTTGTGTGACTGCAGCTTTTTTGTGCCTTTATTTCAGAGAGGAAATCTTCAAGGATGGATGAAATGTGCAGAGTCTGATCATGACACAGCAGTTCTTACCTCCACATCGCAGGCTAAAATGAGCTGAGGGCTGCATGGATAGCTGTTACCATCTGTCAGATGTGAAATGATTTGATAGTTTCGAGTTGTGTTTCTGTGGGACGAGTTTCTACTTAACAAGAAAACACCAGTGAAGCAGACGCTCTTGCTAATCGTTAGAGAGGCCAGAGATTGAATAGATGATGGAAACCGAATTTCTTTCTCATCTAGCTCTTGTCAACACTACATGAAAAATAGAGCAGGCCTCAATACGGGAAAACAGCTTCATCAAATTTTGAACTTTCCAAGTTATTTTCATTGTGCAGGAACGTTTTTTCATTTCTTGTGAAATAGGCCACAGCATCCATCGTTTAGTGAAATTTGTTAGCAGAATAACTCTTGAGATATTTAATTTACTGAAAGTATTTTTTTTTCAGAGAGCAAAACCACTCAATAGTAACTTTGGTGCTAATTTTGTTAAAAATGATGACAAATTTTTGCAAAAAGGAGGGAAAAACCTGAAAAGTGTTATTTTTTCCAACTAAATTGTTTTTAATGCAAAAATTCTGTGTTGTTCCCAGGTGAAAAATGTGTCCCAGCCATCCTTGAAAGATTATTCAAAGCCAGGTTTGGGTTTTCTAAGCTATTTTTCGTGTGTAATAATTAGTAGCAACACTGGAAATCAGATCTTTAGCTGATGCTCACTTGAACTCCCTGCAGTTGCCTGTCTTTAAACATTTTTTCAGATTTTGAAGTGCCTACACCTTTTTTTTTTTTTTTTCACTACCAACAATACCAGCAGATTTGAGTGAGGATTAGCGTGCAGTGTTGCACAAGCGTGCAGCAAGAGCCAGTTGTGGCCCTGAAGAGTTTTATAATCAACATAATGAAGGCAGATGACATTTGGGAGTGGAAGCAGGCAAATGGAGACAGAGGAACTTGTCCAAGGTCAAAGATGGGATGAAATCCAGGTTTCCAGCATCCTTGTCCAGGGCCTGACTCATGACCGGCTCAGACTTCCCCACCCTGACCCCTTCTGCAGTATGTTGTAGTTGGGTGGACTTTTCCTCTGGCCTTCCCTCTTGTTCTGCACCACCTTTTGGGGACCCACCCCCTTTGTGGTCAGACCTGAGAAGAAATGGCTGAGAGGAGATGTCAGATGTCAAAGTAGAAGACTCAGCAGCTGGCTCGCCAACCTCCGAGCCCTATCGCTGCAGTTGCTGGAGCCAGATGCTTCAGGGGAACAGAGAAGAATCCCACAGCAGGCAGTTATGAAATGGCTTACCCCTGGGAAAGTTTCCTTTGAACTGCTGTCAATTAAAGGATGTGGCCTCAAGCAGTACTTTTTTTTTTTTTAATATTTACTATTTAAATTCTAGATGTTCGTGTTACCCAAACTTGTTTATGCTTGGTCTGCCTAATTTAAACTAAAACAGATCCTCAGAGCAGAGATCTGGTCTTCTTAAGTTTGTAAATTACCACATCCCCCCTAAAATAATGTAGATTATAATAAATATAATAGCAGTACTGGGTCCTTCTGGTTTTAACCAGTCATTTCAAATCTTTCCTTCTCTGTTTAGTATTGGATAGGCACACTGCTTTTGTTGAAACCACCTTTGTCCTGGATTTTAAAACAAAAGAAAATTGTATTCAAAGAGGGGAGGACCATCTTTGGGATGTCCATATTCTTGTTTCTGTGGCCTTTTCCATCTGGGTACCTGAGGCACCAAAAATTCCCGAGCAGTGAAATTCAGTATCAGGAATCAGACCTTCGGCCAGGATAAGTCAGGCTGCTTCCCCAGTGTTGGGGGGGACTTCAAGGCATGGCACCTTGGGGGTGGCTCCAGGGGCACCTGCCAGAGAAGACTCTTTTTGGGGATGGCTTGCAAGGCAACGTGAGCCGCCCAGGGCAGTGCTCCAGGGAGGATACATCCATCCTCCTGTCTGCTCCTGGCACAGTCGTAAGCCAGGCTGAAACCAGCATGTGATGGGACTGATGGATAACTCTGCTCCTCCCCAGACTGGGTGAAGGAGTTGTACCTCATATAGGGTCTTTCCCAAGCTGGTATTTTGGATGACTTTGAGTTTTCAGGTTGGAGCTGTGGAGACCATCTGACACCAGCTACCCTGGAACTTGCAGGGCTTTTCCCTGAAGTCTGTTAACTGCTCCTGAAAGTGCTGGTAAACTTGATTTGTGCAAGCACTTACAGAGAATTACTTGCAAAATGTGCTCCATAGCACTTAGCGCACGCACTAAGGATGTGTGCATGCTGAGAGCAAAAGCAGCCGCCGCTCCTTTTGAAAAGGAGGAGGTACCACCACACCTGCAAGACTTGTGGTCCTGATGCAAGGCGTACTTAACATCAAGAAAGGTTTGGCGCATTTATCATAACCCCTTTGGATCATATACCTCCAGTGCGATATTGTGGGTGACTTTTTCTCGGAGCAGGAGAAAGAAAAAGTTTTTTCAGGGCAAGGTTAGTTTATTTGATGTGGTAGTTTGAGTTAGATTTCACTGAGCTTGTCCGAATCTCACTAACTTAGATGTGAAGCAATCGAGGAAACCCATTAAAGCTACACCAATGTTGTGAATTAAAAATTGAAAAAAACAATGCCACCCAAATCCAACTCTCTCTGGTCCAGCCTTACTGAGAAAAATTAAGATGAACAAAACCTCATGTGAACTCTGGCCTAACCCTTGTCCCCAGGTCTGGCTGAGATTGAAGATGAGTCACTTACTGTGGCATGATGGTGAAAATGAGCATCTGGATTGGTTTTCTAGCATGCAAAAAGCCACACTGTGCACACTGCAGTCCTGTGCACTGAAGTAGGATGAAACATCCTTTTTTTTTTTTTTTTTTAACAAGTGGATTGCTAGAGCTCTTATTCATCTTCCTTCACCCTTTTCCCTCTCCTACAGCCACACAGACCAAACCGGGAGAGGTCACATAGAGGACCTCCTACCTCAGTGTGTGCCTTCGTCCTCTGAGAGAAGCGAGCACACTGCCTGCCTGCTTGGGAGCAGTGCTCAGATGCAAGCCTTCACCACAGATGGCTGAAACAATTTTCAGTTCACTGGGTGTGTTATTTCTACCCTGTTTGAACCAGAAATATGTTTGTTTAAATATTTTGTCTGAAATTTCACTTTTGGAAATTTGCCTTGTAGCATTTCAGAACTAGTTCACTTGGTGATTTTTTTAATTTGGGAGATAATTATTACAATTTTATTGTATTCCTTGATGTCAGTTATCAGAAATATCCTGATGTGATTGGTAAGTAACACAAATAGCTGAAATGAACCACCTAAAAACATTTTGACATTAGATTCTCAAATTTCCTTTCAAAACTCCAAAATATGACCTCAAAATGCCAACATGTTCTGGGATGAAAACGCCTAACTCATTTTTATGTCATTTCAGTACCTTTTTAATGGGACTTCTATTGAGATCATTACTAAAAAGATTAAATTGGGTAAAACATTCAGTTTTTCATTAGAATTTCACTCTGAAATTCTATCGTCACTACCCTGACCTGCAGCAGAGCCACTTATGTGAGGTACACGTCTCCATTGAATCTGGATGAGAGACTTTTGCCTAGGTCTTAGAGAAATGTTAAAGGCAGAATCCTGTTTAGTTTTTTATTTAAGGCAACAGCAAATTTATTGTATCATGGCTTTATTTTCTCTAGACCTATCAAGGCTCCAGCTTGTAAGTCACTGCATACTTATATGTAACACCTGCCTGAGATTGATGAGGGGTTTTTAGTTCATAAGCCATGATGTTGATATTAAATATGAACATGAAGATATGGTGATGGACAGGCTGAAGAGAGGGTTTCTGCCATATTACCATGTCCCTTTCATCACTCCTCTGAGAGGAGCAAGGGAAGAGCTGAAGGAGGGGTCAGAAGAAGACTAGGAGGTCGGGCAGCAAGCACCTAGGTTTAACATTGAATAAGGGAAATCTTGAGGTAATTTTAATTTCTGGTGGTGGCAAGTTCCACGCCACATAAATCACAGGTCTGTGGGAGAGTGGCCAGGCGCTGCTGTCAGGAGGAGATGGATGGCTGGTGTGGAGAGGTAGCCTCCCAGGTGAGCCTGGCTGGGCCAGGCGCAGGCGCGATGGGCAGCTTAAACTGCTCTCTGGCTGCACTGAGGAGTCTCTGTCCTGCTAGCGGGATGAGGGGGGAGGTTGTTCCCAGGGACCCACTTTGCTGAGCAGATGTGCTGCTCTGCTTTGCACCAATGCATAGCTTAATTTTTTTTGTATAGAAGCAGGAAGCTTCAAAATAGTGCCCACCTCACTCACCCTGGGGGTAAGCAGTAAGCCAACCTGGGCAGGTGAGAAGCACTTTATTTTGCACCTGTTGTTTCTTACCTCATTCCTCAATCCAGGCTCCAGGGTGGCAAGGGCTGAGCCCAACAGCCTGAGCAGGCACTGCTGGGAAAAGGAAGATGGTTGAGGCTGAACAAGCCTCCGAGGCAGGCAATGATGGTTCCTGTGGCCTGGCAGGATGCACGGGGAAACAATGCAAAGCAGCTTGCACCCCTGTCCCTCTAGAAAACCACCACTCCTCCTGCCAGCCTGGCATCCAGAAACTCTTCTCCTGACTGGTCTGAGAGCTGGCACAAAACCTGGGATGGCTGAAGCTTGCAGATGGTCCACACGGCTCGCACAGAACTCTGTCGCTGGCCCTTTGCCTAAGTCTCCTTGTCATGGGACAACAGCAGGGTGGCAGGGCTGTACTTCACACCATCACACCCCTGGTCATCCCCTCCTACCTCCACACTCCTTGCCCTGTGCTGAACAGAATTGCAGAGTGAAGATAATGATCCTCATTTATACTAGTTAAGGTCTCAGCCCACTCTGGAATTTACTTCATTAGGACTGTAGGCTGAATTTATTTTCATTTCTTCTACACTAGTTCCTTGCTGCAGTGTAGCTGAAGCATCTCTTTTTAGTGTACTAAAGTATAAGAGTTGTCTCTTCTCATTTCTTTTAAACTTCTTCAGCTTTCTCTTCCTCCCCTTCCCACTTCTCCTTCTTGCTCCCCTTTCTTGCAGGTTGTTTACTCACTATTACCCAGCCTCTGACACCAGGCATCATCTGGACTCATCAGCTGCTAGCAATGAAAAGGCAGTAGGCAGGGATGCCTGCACACTTGGTACATCACTTGGCTTGTGGGTCAAAGCCTAGTCTTGCTGTAGGGGGCAGGTGCCTCTCCCTCTTACCCCAGCTATAGCAGGTCAGAAGATGCACTTAAACCTGCATGGGGTAAGAGTGCTTTTGACTGAAGGAGGGCAGAAAACTCCCGCTGGCTCTAGGTCCAGTAATAAAAAAACAGGAGGGGTAAGAGCCCAAATTTAAGAAGGAGGGAAACAGGTGGGGACACTGGGAATGGAGGTCATGGTCTGTTGCATGTAGCTGAGGGAAGTACATCTGTATGTGGTGTGATGCGGCTGTGCATATCTCATGCTGATATGGTCAAAAGCGATACTTCATGTCCAGCACCATTCTGCCTCCCGTCTGGGGCTGGGGTGGGACTGCCCTTTGAGAAGCTGTCCTGCCCTCAAGGAGACTGGGTCCTCCCCTTCCCCTTACTCCCATTTGTGCCTTTGAAGGAGGAAAAAGAAGCAAAAGGACTGTTACAAGGCCTTTTAAGGGGGGCTGCCTCTCAGACTTTCGGCTTGTCTGCACGAAGGGAGTGGAGGTTGTGGGGACACGACTTTTGTGGCAGTAAGGTCCCATGTAATGTGAGCAAGAGCCGCAAAAGGAGCAGCAACCCTAGAAGAGCTCACCCCACACAGGCAGCCCGTCCCCAGTGGTGTGCCTGCCATGGCCACAATACCAGCTCATGGGCAGCGCCCTCAGCGCCCACCATCTCCCTTCTGCTCTTCCATCTCCCTTCCCCTGTTCCCATGCCTGTGAGGCTGTGGTTCCCCACCCCACGGGTGGTGGGTCAGCTTGGCACCTCACCAGTTGCGCTGCAGAGTCCCCCTGCGCTGCCGACAGCACCAGAGTGGGTGCCACCACTATGGGACCTGTTTTCAGAGAAGGTGTTACCGTGGTGAGGTTATTGCCAGGTTTATCAGGTTTTGCCTGCTTTCTGCCATGAGACTGGAACCTCCTCCCCTTCTTTTCATCCAAGCCCCGCTGCTCCCTCTGCTGGGAAAAGTAAAGAGGTGAAAACCAACACAAAATGGGCAGAAATGGCCTGAGAAGTGTTAACATGATATTGCACTTTCTGCTCCATGACACACATGCATAGGCATAGCTGCAGCAAGGTCATGGCCACTGACTGCCTTGGACATACACAAACAGGGTTGTTTCTTTTTGTTTTGGTTTCTTTTTTTTTTAAATAGGCTTTCCTCTGAGTTTATGTTTTAAAAGAGATGTAGGGCCTTCTTTCATGACAGCCTGGCTTTAATATAGCTAGCCCAGCCCCTCTGTTTGCCCCTAATGTGGGACTTTTTCTAAAGACTGACCCTAAACTCTGAGCACTGGGGGCTGGTTCTTCAGCACACCCATCGCTCCTTACCCTTACACCTGGAGTAAGACCCCTAGAAAAGCCCTAGAGACAAAGGTTTTCTTTGGTGGGGGTAACCCCATGGTATAAATTGCCCTTTTCAGGTAGCACCGGTGCTGCATTATAACACTGGAAATACCTTTTTTGGACAAGGTTTAAATGTGTGTGCTTGTGTGGTGCACAAACGTGCGTCTGCATGTGTGCTATCAATGAATGGGGAGGCAGTGTCCGCCAAGCTCTTCATCCGTTTTGGAGGTGGTGGCAGCACATTTGCTTCTATAGAGAGCTTTATAGACTTGTTTCCCATCAATGGGCAGCCCTGACTGCATTAATTCCTTCCATTGAAACAAATGAGTCTGTGGCTGGATCTGACTGCATGGCTTTCAAGGGAATTCATTCTGTATCTTTCATGTTAGCGATATCTGTGAAAAACAGGAAACTGTTTTCCCATCTCATTCACATAATAGATAAGATGAGAAATTAGCTGCTGGATGAGCATCCTGGGGGCTGTTCATTTTGTCACAATAAATAAGGCTCTGCTGCTGCTGCCTGCTGTGCGCATGCACCACACACAACTGTGCACACACACACACGTGCATGCACACTTACACTCATATTGTCTCTCTCTCTCTCAGGATTACCTTCTCACTTGAGAGCAGCTCTACATCACTACTACAGACTCCCTGATTTGGAAAGGCTTTCCTCCCTCAATTTCTTTTCTCTTTTGCTGCCTCCCACTGCTGCTGCCTGTGGAGTGCCCAAATTCCCCACAGCTGCCTGCGTGCACCCTGAAATGTGGAAGGTTTGGGTGGGTAGCAGCTTTTCACCAGCATGGCAAGGTAGATACAACCCCTCCTACTCGCTACTCTTCCCTGTTCTACATCCAGGGCCAGGGACCAGATGGGAGCCCTGATGCACCGCTGAGGTGAGCTGAAGGTGCACCCCAGCTGGCCACCCCTTGGATGGCCTCCACGGCTTCACAGCAATGATTTTTCTCTAGCTCGATAAGGACTGCACCATCCTTCTGCACTGCTCCCTCTACAGGCAGCGACCAACGCCATGGTTGGGTTACACTGTAACCCACAGGGGACAGACAGCACTGACTTTTTTTTGAAGTTTGCTTTTTCCACCACCTCACATTTTGTCCACTCTCAGACAGTAAAATGAAGCCAACATCAGGCAGAATCAATCATGTTCAAGAGCTGCAGTTAGTGTTTAGGACAAAACAAAAGTACTCCCAGGAGGATGCTGGAGAAGGAGAGGGTGCTTTTGCCCTCTGAGTTATCTTCCTGCTGACCCAGCCTGGGGGAAAGCTCACAGCCTTGGAGCAAATTTGAAAAAAGGAAAGTGTAGTCAAAGCAGAGGTGGGTTTTTCTTCTCTTTTTTTTTTTTTTGTTTAATGTTTAGAAAACTAAAGAAAAGAAAATCAATTATGAGGCCTACCTGAATTTTATTTCCTCACCAAAAACCAAATTACTCAGCAAACTTATCGCTTGCTATTGCAGGCCTTGGTATTAAAGAAAACAATCAGGCCAGCAGGATTAATCTCTGACAGCTGCCTTATCTTTAACTTGCACCTTTGTTATTTTCTGATGAGCTTCTCTTTTTTTGCTGCCACGTTGTACCATACCTCACTGGTTCCTTTCATTTTATCATCAGGCAGGAGCGGAGGACCTTTCAGTTTATTAAAAAACCTTTATTTGTGAAGAACAAAGAGGGGGGGAAAAGGCAAACAATGAGGTCAGACAATCTCCTTCTTGCCAGGAGTCACTCACCTGTTATTTAGAGTGTTATCAGTTAGAGGAGACTTGCATCATTGAAAATCAGTCCCTGACAGCATACTCTGTTAATGCACACACCCGCTTGCACACACACACACACACACATGTACGTGCATGCACACAAAAGCCCTTTATGATTGACTCATACCAACCTCCAGACAAGGTCCTCTCCTGCGAAGGATATAATATTTTCACTGGGGGAAGTCCACTTTTGTTCTGGCTCGGGCATAGCGGTCAGGGCCTGTGGCGCAGGAGTACGGCTTTGACAAGTCTGTGTGCACGGGGCTACTTGCACCACAAACAGCGTCCTCTGGCCCCCAGGAAAGCCTCCTGTCCTAACCTGCCTTGTGCTTTCCTGGCAGCTAGTGAGACGCAACGTGACTGAGATTTGCTCTGAAACAATACCCTTTCTCTTCTGCTGGGGTTGTTCATGTGCCTCTCTAATTAAGCTTTGCTAATGAGGTTGACTCAGGTAGCATCCAAAATTACTTTGTCAGGTAGGAACATGTCATTTCCCAACTGCAGTCCTCAGTGTCGTGCAGATGCTGATCCCCTTGGTGCAGGAAATGCCTCCTGCCTTTGTCCTGCTGGTGGGTTTTGCTGTGGAAGTCTTCACAGACGCTTGTAGGGGCAAGACGAGCCCTGATTGCAAAATGCAGAGCTGGCTTCCTGCTCTTGATGTAACAAATCCGATTTGCGGTGGTTTTTTGCTTCCTTTCCTCCCATCGAGTTCTAGACTTGTGGGACATCAGCTCTTTAATGTTACCTCACAAATTACTGCATTCGAGTTAGTGGAATCACATAGGTCCCCCAGGGCTGAGAGCTGCACCTATGAAAACAGAGTTATAAAACTGACTTCTCTTTCTGGATCTTGAAAAGCAAACAAAAAATCTTGAAGCTGTCTTTAAGGAAGAAATTTTTGAAGACATTGAGATTATTGGTGACTACTTTATGACAGTGGCAATAGATTACACTCATAGCTCATCTTATGTGTGCATTGCACACATATGTAGGTGAGCTGGGGGTACTTACAATGTATGTGTTTCCCATAGGCTGGGATGGGGACTCAGTTGCAAATGTGTCATGAGACAGAGTTTTAAACAACAGAGAGCCAAACAGGTGATTCTTAAAGTCTTTTTAAGCCATCTCTGTACATCTGTAGCCTAGCCAAAACTATGTGCATGTTGCAAGAGCTGTGGAGTTAATGTCACTGAGAAATTTTTCAGTATTTAAAAAGAGCTAGCAAGAGAATAAAGGAAAAAAACCCAACCAACCATAAATAATCATAGTAAAATGGTGTTACTCAACCCCCACAAAAATTAAAACTGCTTGGAACACAAACATGTAAACCTACGGATGCATACCTTTACCTTACTGCATCCATGTGAACAGGCATAGTCATGTACATGATGATAGAAGACATGACGATCTAGCAGTGTAAATGCTTTACTGGCAGGAGTTTAAATTGGTCTGCTGTAAATCATGCTGCCAAGAGTGGTGCATGGCATTCTTGTCCTTTGCCTCTCCTCTGAACCAGAGGGGGAAGCAGATGGTATAAAACTCTTTCTTCCAGCACTATGCCAGTCCCCATCCTAGGAAAAAAAAACCCAACCCTGCTGCCTGTTTGAGGCATCTTTCAGTCCCCTTTACACCGCTGGAGAGCAAAAATCCCTTAACAAAGCTTTTCTACAGGTAAAAAAAAGTGCAGTTTCAATGGGCCAACTTCTCATGCCCTTTTCTGGTTAGATGCTGGTTGGATGCTCCCTGGTTAGGGAGCTAGGTTTCTCTCCTTTCCTGGGTCTTGGGGTGAGTTCTGTGGTGTGTTTTGCCCACAGCTTTGTCCTATGAGCTCTAGGCAAGAAGTCTTCTCTGCCACACATGGGAACAGAAGGTCTACAATTGTCATTGCATACCCAAAACCGACTATGAATTGTGGCTGGTTTATTAAATAGAAATATACACAGATCTCTAGCTAGGAGGGATATAATTGTCCATAAAAGGAGTAGACGTGTTTCCAAACTGTGGATATACACAAAGAAATGCTTTTTGTGGTCATGATCTATTCACCTCTGTGTGTATATATGTATGTACATGTGCCTTTAGACAGAATCAGCTATATCATCTGGGACCCCTGGTTATTCTCAGCAATCTGCCTCTCTTCTTTCTAGGTGTTTTCATTTTTTCTCCAGAAGCATTATTCAGTTTGACGGCTCAGTTCAAATCTGCAATGTACAAACCCAGCTGAAAAGGACCTGAGAAAATGAGCAGAGACAGCCACACAAAGGGAGAGGGGGGGGGACTAAAACCAGAAGAAAAAGAAAGGTAGGATAATTCTTTTACAAAGGGGTCTTTGGGATTTAATGCTGTTGTGGTTTGTTATTGTACTCAGTGCTTTGTTGTTGTTGTTTGGTTGTTTTTTTTTTCTTTTTTTGACAGTGTGTCTTGGTCAGTATCTCTGTCCTTTCCTCTCTAAACTAATGGCAGTCATATATTGCAGTCCACGGTCAATATGAGCTTGAAGGACATGTCAGGCCCCAAGAATCCCCTTGCAAGGAAACAAATCAGTGGCATCCCATAGCTTGAGCATACAGAGATAACCTGACTTACTCCCTTTTGTGTGGCCGTACCTACTTAATTCTTTCTGGTGCAGCAATACTATAGTCTTGTCTTTCCTTCCCTGGCTCTCCAGTAAACAGCACTGGCCTGAAGCAGTTGTAATCATTTGATTTCATTTATGCTATGCAAAATCTTAGATTGCATTAGCTATAGTTAAAATAAAAACAAATCAAAACTCATATCCCCTACTGAATTATACTGCCATGACAACAACGAAAGTAAAAGTATCCTCATCAAAACCTCCCTTCTTAGCCCACCCCAATATATTAAACTAAAGCTTAACAAAAGAGACAAGTTTCACAACATGCCCTGAAGGTTCACCACACAAGGAAGCCAATTCAAGAGCTGTGGGCCTTCTGCTGAGAAAAAAACCCATTTCCAAATATGCTGCTCCAGGGACTGTCGCTTCAAATGCCTCGGCTCATCTCAACGGTGGACCTAGTGTTCATAGACAGAGGTAGTCTCTGGGGGACAGGCAGGTTCAAATCACAAGGAGATTTAGAAACTAAGGCCTGAATTGCACCTGGAAATGAACTGAAAATTGGCGCAGCCTGTGTACCATCTGCGCTCTATGGTTTGTGTCTGAAATGTGGATATGTAAGCAGGCAGCTGCATACTGCAATTAGCTGAAGTTTCTGAGTGGTCCTCAGACGTAGTGCTGAGCAGACCACATGGCAGCGATCCAGTCTGGAGATGAGAAAAGCACAGACAATGGCGACACAGTCCAACAGGACAAGAGGTTGAAATCTCCTCACCAAGCAGATACGAGAAGGGGAAATAAACACTCGTAGCTCCTGCTGCTGCTGGAACATTCAAAAGCATCTGGAAATCCAGGATGCCTTCTCCAGCCGGGCAACAAAGGGCAAGGCTTCCCTCCATCCAGACGGCGAGCATCACTTTTGCCATCTCCCCCAATTATTTCCTGCTACCATTATCGTTTTGATTTCATGTGCAGTCAGCTCTTGTCTTCCAAGCCCTGGGTTTGGATTGAGCCTCAAAAAGCCAAATGTCTGCAAAACCTGAAGTTCCATGAAATAGGAGTCACAGAGCTGAACATCATGAGCATTTTGATGGCGCTGTTTTCCAGCACTGTGATGGTTCCTTTGTGAGTATCACAAGCCATCTGTGGAAAAAGCAATGGAATAACCCTCTAATAACCAAAATTACATGCAGTTTTTTACTCATGTTAGAACCTCTTGGCCATAAACTAGGTGGGTGCAGAATACAAGTAGTCTGAGGCATAAGCCCTGTTATAGAAGACTCTCTAAAGTTTGCCTCAAAGGTGATGATCTCCTTGCTGCGGTGAACAAAACCTATTTGAGACCTGCTAGGTTACCATATCCAGGATTCAGGAGTGTGCTGTACTTTAGCCCTAGTTACAGAAACAAGAAAGGCTGCAGAGACTTTTCTGAGGGAATTTTTGGGAGGAAAATAGTGGCTTGAGGTGCGAAGTTGAGGTTGGAGCTTTACTGTTAGCCAGGAGTCGCACAGATCTAAGAACCCAAGTATACAGTGCTGTGAAGGTCTGATGTATGGAAAGGAGGCCAAGTGGACTGGTTAAATTACAAGATGACAACTGCATTATCGCAAACCCAAAGGGTCTGAACTGCCACTGCATTGCTCAAGTTTTTTGGCTGGTGTAACTCTTCTGAAATTACTTCCTTCTGCTGAGACATCCCACAGTGAGGCATTGCCCTGGAGCTGTGTGACGGCGCAGCTAGTGTCATTTCTTGAGGGACAGAGAGCAATTGTGCTTCTGGGGGTGAATAAGTAGAATCACTGCACCTCAGAGTTTAGGCAACAATGTAAATTAATGGCAGCTATTCATTAACTAAAAGGGGTTTTATCAATAAAACAACATGGAAACTGAGAGAGACAGATTCACATGGGGAGCAGATTCCACTTTTTCAAGAATGACTGTATGTGAGGAGTGGTAATGTAGAAATCCACGTTATCGTATCACCCAGGCATGAAAGGTTTGGTTTAAAGTTATATTTGCCCACTGTGCTAACTGAAATGGAGGGTACACTGCTTTTTGTCCAGCAAGTGCCGAGTAACCATCTCGGCATGGGATGCCCTGCTTGATTTTGATCTGACACACCCAACATCCTGAGGACTGGCAGCTAATTTCAAATTGGATGGCTTTGCTTGTTAGCAGTGTGTAAGACAGAATAGCAGTGCAGGCTGAGGCTGTTGCTGACAGTTAAAATAATGGTCTTTTTATTAGTGAACCGTGCACATTTGATCTTGAGTCTCTGAGAGAAAACAGCATGGAAAGAGCTCTGTGTGCCTTCTCTAGTACAGTGGCAGGGGAGACTCGCACTTCAGATTTCTGCTCACTTGATGCCAGCTTCAGTTTTGCTCCTAGCAGAAAGTGCACCTTGGTTCAGATCTGCTAGTTCATATTCATGCCTAGGAGAAAACCAATGCAACCATGTCAGTGCAATTGTCTGCACAACAGGTTTGGTAGTCTTGATTTTAAAATTCTGTTTTGGAACTGTGTGACCTTCTGAAACTTTGGGAGCATGCTATCTACCAGTTCACCTACCTGCCCAGATGTCCCAACACACCAAACCACTTGACTATCATGATCCAAGTTTTCTATGGCTTGTTGTGTTGACCATGCTAGTGTGTCTTGAGGGATTCCCCTCCCTTTGCTCGTCTTCCCATGCTGCATCGAACATCAGTTGCATATCTTCATTTCCAAGGCCTGTCATGACTGATTCCCCAGCTAGCACACCACTTGGTCACTGTCATCTCTTGTGTGCTCATGAAATATCTACTTCCACCTCCAGTCAGGCACTCTTCTGGTCTCTATTACTCATTTGTTAAATTTTCAAACAAGTGCCTCTGTGTTTTCTTCCCTGTTGCCTTCTTAAAGTTTCAAACAAGTGTCTCTCTGTTTTCATTCCTGCTGCCTTTTGTGCTAAGATGCATCCCCTGCAGCCATAGCCAAACTTGCCTTATTATCACTGTCCAACCCGCCTTGAAACTATCCTTTATAATGGTATCTATAAAAGGCTGGACAACTGCTTGTGGGTGTGCTGGAGCGACTGCCTGTCCAGCTGACTACTATTTTCCTGTTATTTCCTTGTATTTCCTTCCTGTCCACGTTTGCCTGGGGTCTTTTCTTCTCCAGCTAAGTCTCATTTCTTTGTAGTTTAGCCCATTTTCTTGCACTGTGCTTATTCAGCGCCTGGCACAATGTGAGCCTTGCCTGTGACTAGGGCTCTTGGATATGGTGGTGGTTTATATCAGGTGGAGAAGTACTACTGGGAGAGAGGAGGATCCCCAGGTTGCTAGCCCTGGTCAGCATGGGACATGCATTCCTCAATCCCCATGGCCACAGCTGTGCAGCCTTCTGGCACTCTCCCTGCAGTTCACCCTACACATTTGAGACATAATCTGCAAAATTTGGAGGGGTTTTACAATGAGGAAACTCCATGCAGTAGCACAATAAGATGCAGAGCCAAGTTTTTCCCTGATGCAGAAGGACAAAATGCCATCCCAGCAAATGGAGCTACAGCCATGGTACATCAGCAGAAAACAGGCCCCTCTGCAGGTGGGTAAGTACTGTGGGGTGTTTCTGCCTCTGGTTTGAACCAGCCACCATGGGCTCATGGCTGTGGCAGAGAATTTGAGCACCTCATACCAGGTCAGCAATGGGAAGAGGAGAAGAGAGGAGAGGAGAGAAGAAAAGAGGAGAGGAGAGGAGAAAAGAGAAGAGAGAAGAGAAGAGAAGAGAAGAGAAGAGAAGAGAAGAGAAGAGACAAGGCATTGTTTTCAGCTGTTGGCCAAATATGTTTTAAAAATATAACTGCATTTTTTCCACCTCAATGGAAGATGGAAATTCTGTAAAAGTATTTTCAAGATAAGTACTAGTTAAGCAGACCCCAAATAATCATACTTTTCTATGAGCTTTATATTTCTCTTAAGTTAAATCCATTAGTAGATTAGGTTTTGCCAGCTCTATTCATGGATATTTGATCCTTGAATCCTTTCAAGAAAATCAATGCGTAGCTTTCCATCTAATTAGCATAACGTTAACAAAATTTATAACGCGTCCAGGATTGCCAAAACCCCACACTTCGTCTTACAAAGTCTTCGCGGAAGGTCAACAAGTCCTTTCGGCGCAGCAGCGGGGTGGGGGGCCGGGGGCAGCGGCTGCGGCACCCCGGGCGGCGCCGGGGGCTGGGGGGGACGGCGAGGAGGGGCGGGCGGGGGAGCAGGGACGGCCTCCCCTTCCCTGTTTTCCGCGCCCCACCCCCCCGCTTTCTGCAAATCAAAGCCGCCATCTGCTGTGACAAGTGTTCGCATTCACCTTTTCCCTCTTATCTGCTCCCTCGCAGGGAAGTGCTCTGGAGGCTGACAGCCTCATCTCCGTGCTGATGCTGCAGTTCTGCACCCTCCCCTTACCCCCCACCCCTCGCTGCCCACCTTCTGCCCTCCCTTAGCGGCGGGGAGAAGGGGTCGCCCCGGGGTCCTGGGGGCGAGCGGGGTCTGCTGGCGTGGGGGGCGAGGAGGGGAGGTGGAGGTGCTTCATACCCCCGGGGTACCCCGCTGTTCCCCAGCATCTCTTAGGATCCATCTCTGGGTGCTTGCCCTCCACTGCATTACTCCCATTTTTGAGGCAGATGCTTGGGCGGGGCGGGGACGGGGGGACACCTTGCTTGTTTTCCCCTTCACCCTCTTTCCTATGAACTTGTGAAGCTCACTGGTATTTCTCATTTGTTGAGAGAAAATCATTTGGGTGACTCAGAAGCTTAAGCTAAAATATGGAAGGGGTCCCAGTAAATCACGGCAGTAATAGTAATGCAGCAGATCACAGAAATGCTGGGGGTAAATATTTTTTCTTTTCCACCCAGTCAACTCATGCTGACACATCTGTGGTTGCATAGGTGTCAACAGAGAGAGGATTATTTCTGTGCATGGAAAAAAAAAAAAAACCTGAGAAGGAAAAAAAAAGAAGACAAAGGAAAGGATAAGAAGCTCCTGTGAGTACTTTTGTCCTGCTGTAAGGGGAAAAAAAAATCCCTTTGTTTCGTTCTCTTGTCTGGATGTGACATTTTACACCGTTCCTGTTCTATTCTTTCTTATCCAATTTTAAAGGCTATGGCTATCTCACACAAGCATTTCTGTGGCAGGCTGTTAGCTGCACCGAAGGCTGCCAGCATGGGCAGGCAGCCGCAGCTCTGTCCTCAGGGCTCCACCCTTGTGGTCCCACAGTGCTCTCAGGAGGGTATCGAGTGATTTCTCGGGAGTTAGTGCTGATTGCTCAAGAGTTAATGCTGCTTTCTTGTACAGAAAATTCCATGCTCTCAGTGTTTTGCACCCTTTGGCCCAAAGCCCGCAGTCCCGGTGACTCCCTGCGCAGCGGCACAATAAGGCCATTCCATTCATTTGAACCATCGGAGGGTGAAAGAACTTTGCAAGTTCAGTAAAAGTGAACTGCAAAATAACTATCATTATAGGTAAAATTATTAGTTAACGGTAACTGATAGAATATCACTAGATAGATTTGTAGGAGCTGTAGACACTGGAAGAAAATTGAAAGTGGGAGGTAAGCCTGTCTTTGCCACTGCTGAACTTGGCTTGAGGCTGACTACAGGTTTTGTTGCCTTTTGATTCTCATAGGTGCTTCATCCATGGAACTGGGTTGCTTAATTGTCTTTCCTTGAGAGTTGATACATAATTTTTTCACTAATCACCTAATGATATTTGAGCTGATGCAAATATATTTAGGTTATTCAAAGCTCCTGAAAACTGTGAGAAACTTCAGAGTAACTTGATAAATTCAGGTAGGTGCTCAAAACCAAATACAAATGGTGAAAAAAGGTGGAAGACATCCATGGAAATAGTTTGAATAAACCACAAGTACTAGTGGGGTCTCCAGAACAAAATAATGCAAGTAACATGTTACAGTCCATGGGACTAAAAAACCCAACTCCCCCTTGTGTAATTATGGTGTCTTCAGCCACAGAAGGAAAGTTAGTCTACCTTGCAAAACTTTTCCGTTAATTTAATAATAAAAAAAAAAGCTTGAGATGAATGATGAAAGGATCTGCAATATGAAAGGACTTCAGTCAGCTATCAGCTATGGAAGTTGTTAGAGATGAGGAAAGATAACCTTGGAGAGAGAGAGGAAAATGTGTGAAATCTAGAGTAGACCAGAGATGTGTAAGGTGCTCACAGAGGTGTGGACCCAGAGGATGCCTAAAAGGGAAGGAGAGCTGCACTCTGCACAGTACTAAAGATGATTTAATCTATCAGTAGTATAAACCTTAATGCTCCATGGCATAACTCAAGAGACCCACTGTCTAGCTTCAGAAGACATTTTTCAAGTGGGTAAGTTATTTCCTAACTACCTACTATAAATTGCTTTGCCTTGTCATTGGGACTGCTCACACTGGTCACTTGTGGAGGCCAGATACTTGTCTCCACAGCTAATCTCTTACAGGCTATAATTACACATCTCTGTGCCAGACCCCTAAGGGTTCTCAGTGAATACATTCCTTAAAAAAAGTTCCTAATATCCTGTCCCATAGAAGTACTTGAAAATTGTCTCAAGGACTTCTGTCCCTATACTTGGCGCTTTCTCCCAGTGCACTGTATTCATGTGGGCACTGCCATGTGTCTCCATATGAATGAGCCGGGAAGTCTGTATGGGAGGACATGGATCTGGGTCCAACATGTGCTTTTAAATGAAAGAACCTTTCCCCAATATAAGAAAATGTGTGTGGCTAGTACAGTGTCAAAGCGCTGAGCAATACATTTTTCTGAGTGTGAACCATATTGACAAAAATGTCCTGTCTCGCTAGACGGGATTGTGATAAAGTGCCATGGCTTCATCACTATTACTGCCACGCTGGGTTTTTGCTTGTTGGGTTGTTTAGGTTAACATTTGTAATGTTGCTAAAAAGCAATTCTCTGCGTGTTCCTGATTCAGCTGTTGTTCTTGTGTGTGCTAGATTATGTGAAAGTAAAGGGTTGCAGGGTGGGAATATGTGAGCTCCGGCTGATGTGGCTCAGGTGGAGGACAAAGCAAGGGACTGAAACGTCTGCACTGTTGGGTTGCGAAGCGCACGTGTGTCTTGCAGTACTTTGGTGGCATTGCCAGTGACACAGAGCTTTAGCTTTTTAGCTTTTCATTCTTTCAGTGTGACAGATATAGACGTCTTTTCAGCCGGACTTGCCCTTGCACCCACAGCAGCCATGTCTTGGTCATGGCTTGGGTGGTCTAGCACATCAGCAATGATGAGGTGATGCGGGAAGGCCTGACCCAGCCCTGTAGCTGGAGCAGAGGAAACTGCTAGATGTCTGCAAGTGGAAAGACATTTCTGCCGTGTTTCAGGAAGCTTCTCTACCTTGAACTGACTGGCAAATGTTGGACTAAAGTTTCTGTGCTGATTAATAAAGCCTCTGTGGACGGGGTCCAAGCCAAAACTGTGAACAGTCTCTATCTCTGAATTTCAGTCTGTTACAGCATTTACATTAACATGTAGATAATGTGCTCATACAGCATTAATCTAATACTCTGAATTACGAAGCAGTTGCAGTTGAATTAATGTCTTTTTACAATCAAGTCTTATTTTGATACCCCTTATGTTCAGTTTCCTGAAAAAAAATCTCTTTTCTACCTAAAATTTGCATATCTGTTTTTTAACAAGTCTGGTAGAACTGTTCGATGGAAAGTATGAGGTAGATTAGCAAAGGTATTTCACAGGCTTAGGCGTGTAAAATGAGCTGCAGTGTGTATTTTGCAATAGCTTCCTCCATTTTTAACCCATGTCTCAAAGTTGTCATGTTTGGAAGTGTGAGCCTTAAGTAAGATGCAGATTGCAGAAGATACATCCTGTTGGCTTTGAATTTACATCAGTTAGACATGCAGTAGCTCACCTTGTGAGTTTAGGAGGAAGTCAGTCAAAGCCAGAAGACATATTTGGCACACATTTGCAAAGGTGAAACTGTAGGACCCGTCAGGCAAGCGTCTTATTAGAAAGACAATTTAAACACCGCTGGAACATCCTAAACTAAGGTGGCACTGGAGTCAGAAGCCTGTATAATCCTAATACTGAATGTACTGGGGTTCACTTCTGTTTTCTGGTGGCAACAAGGCAGACCAGGACCTTCACATTTCTCTGTTGAACCTTATTCCAATCACTTTTCCTATGTGCAGGGAATACCTGGTGTTTATTCACTAGAGTGAACTACATCCCTGAAAACTCAGATTAAAAACTTTGCCGACAGGGAGTAGACTGCCTCTCCACGCTTTCAGGTAACCCAGATAAGACAGGACATCAGGATAATTTGTGCCTGGCCTAGCTTTCAGAGGGTCCAAGTAGTACTTTGTACATAGAGCAAATCTATGGTAAGAAGTCACTCAAGACGTTTGAGGAGTTATAAGCTCATTAGGTAAGTATATTTCAAAAAAATAAAATACCTTTTCATGATGGGAAACCAAAAAGGACATAGATTTGATTTTTTTTTAATTGCACCAAGAGTTTGCTGTGCTAATGAACTGTGAGAGCAAAGTTTGAACATTACAGTATTTGTCAACAAATTGGTTTCCCAGCCTGTTTTGTTTATCAGCTACTTATTTGATATGGATTGTCAGTAATGTAGAATTATGAGATAGCAAGTGGGGTACAATTGTGATTTTTCAGTGATTTTCAATAAGTCCCTTTAAATCTTCAGGTTGACTACCTCAAAATACTGAAGGAATTTTCAACAAAGTTGTTGGTTATGTTTACTAACTGCAGGAGAAAAAAACCACAGATTGGCAAGTTAGTTTTGTAATGATATATATTCTTAATATCCAGATAAACTCCTAATCCTACTGACTTTTTTTTTTTTGCTTCAGTCATATCTGTTGACAGTTAGCTCCAGAAGTTACTTGTGTGTTGTATACAAATAAATAAATCCTTTTATCAGTTTTTCAGTTGAATGCTTTTCAATTTTTTTTTAGCTATCTCTTGTTCTTTCATTAGGAGAAACAGTACATAACACAAAAGTAGATTTTTTTTGTGTGTGTCACATAGGCTAGCAAGTCCCTGTTTTCATTAATTTTCTAAACTAGAAGTCCTGTTCTTTTCAATCTCTCTTTCTCTGGAAACTTACCTCATATCTCTAACAATATAGCACTGAATTACACAACAATGAACCGAAACAGGATGTTTCCTGTTGTACAGTTAGCTTTGATGAGTGGGTCTGCCAATACTATTGACTATCAATTGCCAGTTTATATCAAGTACTTCGGGTTCAGGGTTCATGGACGGAGTAGACGGCCACTCTTCCTGGTGGGAAAAGGCCAGGAGGGATTTGCTTATCTAATTTTGGAGCGGATGGTAAGTGGCACTGTTGCAGGGGCAAGGTGCCAACTTCCTTCAAAGAAGTAATTGTTGGACACTTTCTCAATAAATCATCTCTTGTTTCTGATAAACTCACCAGTGTTTGTTCTGCCTCTTCTTTTTCCGGTAGGATGATCGGGCTAAGCAACACCAGCATTACCTGAGCCTTTTGCCTTTCTTAACCCTAGCGAGGTTGGTGTGCGCTGGGGGAGCCCCATGGGAGTGGTGCTGGCCAGACTGTTTGATAACACTGCAGAAGGTCATGTAAGTTGTGCTGACTCTCTGGGGTCTGGGGCAGTCAGGCATACCAGGTTTGTCTGGTGTGGAAGTGCACACACTTCCCAAGAGAACACAAACTTAGTGACTGTGGCGTCGGTATGAGCTCCATGCTGGGCTATAGATGCCCCAAGACTTTCCCCGGGGTCTCCTACACCTTTGGTGGGCCTCACTTCTGTTCTTCCTCCTATCATCTTCAGAAACACAGCATTTCTGGATCACCCCGATCTCAAGCCTTGTTGAGGATGTCCCAGGTGTTCCCTTCTGCACCCACCTCCGCCTTTCCCCCTCAGCCTGTGCACGTGGCCCAGTGCCCCTCTGACCCCAGTCCTTCGAAAGCCACTATCCTCATGGCGATTTTCTTTCCCCATTGCTCATGACTCCCTATGGTATCTTGTTTCTCCACTAAGGCCCACAACAACTCTTTATTTACCTTGTAACAGGAGCATTCACCTATGCAGAACTTATACAGAGCAAATGTTTTGGGAGGTTACTTCTCAAGAGTGTTCAGATGTTGTCCGGGTATTTTGTAAGACCAGTAACCCTGGTTGTTGCTCTGCCTGCCGGAATCTACCTTTGTGCAATTTTGTGTCCAAATTATGAATACCTGCTTCCCCCAGAACTCTGTTGCCTGTTTACTACTTACAGAAATGTCAAAAATAGTCTTGACTAAAATGTAGACATTAGCAGAGACAGTTCTATGGTGGATTTGAATTAATGAAACAAGATTTCATTTGGTTTAACTTCCAAACACCTCATTGTTCATCTAGAACCTCAGATCTGGGTATGTTTAATTTGTATGTACCAGGATGCTTGGGAGATGGGGAGTTTGCTTTGTGATAAACTGATTTTAGGCTTAATACGGTTGTTGATTTGTATCATAACAACAATAAACTTCCATTATCCAGATATTGTTTCTCAAACTTTTGATCTGATGTGAGTAAAAAGTGATACCGAAAGAATCTGAAGTCATGGCTTCTGGCTCCTCTATTGTATGTGTGAAGAAATGTCCATAGGGTATTTTTTTCCTATGGACGTAGACAAATTTGTGGTTTCTAGATTTCACCCTGAGTATATTACCTTAAATACAGCCCACAGAAAAACATAAAGGCAGAAAAGAAATAAAAAATGTCACTATCAACCCCTGTATGACCCTGGTAGAAGTAGCTGCAGGAGTGGCCCTTCAGTGCATTGTCTCAGGCTTCCTCTCTGAGAGTATATTTCTCTAATGATCGCTGGAAAGAGGAGTTAGTGCATGTGTGTGAGAGAGAGAGAGAGACAGGGAGAGGAAGGCAGGCAGGGAAAGTTTTTTAAATTTGGTATTTCAAGTCTTCTGTAATTCGTGGCAAATCAAAACACGTTATCATATGAATAATATATAAAGAGATAATAATATAAATGCATGCTACATTTCTGTATCTGCACACCCAAAGAAAGAAAATTTGATTCACTCCCATGGTTTTTCTCATCCAATTGCTGTAAATATCTCTCTTCTTTTACATCTGTCATTACAGTATCTGAAATATGAATATGCATCCAGACAGCAATATCTAGGTGGACTGCAGAAAGGTTTCTGCTCTTCCCCAGCCTGTGGCAAAAATAGGTCTTTGACAAAATGGGGGAAAAAAATCACCTTTTGCTTACAAATTTTTCCCTTTTTATTTTATTGAGACCTGCTTTGATAGTTTTGTTTTCTGTTGTTGTTGCTTCTTCTTTCACCTCAACTTGTTTTTCCAGTAAAGAAGAATGCGGAGCTGTGGGGAAAAGCAAAAGAAAGCACAGAAAGAAGCAGGCTTTGCTCACCCCTAATTTTAACATAAATCTTCAGAGAAAACAGTGAATGAATGAAAAAGTTTGTCCCAGAGCTGTCAAAGGAAAACATTACTGGAAGTTGTTTCAATTTTTGAGGAATTTGAATCATCACCACTTGCAAGGGAGCAATCAGCTGCGTTCACTTAGCAATACAGTAAACTGAGGTTTCTTTTTCCTGGCTGTCGATGTTGAAATACTGGCACTGTTCAACTACTTTCTGAAATACTCCATTCCTAAGGACAACATTTTGTGGGAGCCTAAACATAATAATTTCTGTAGATTAGATTTATTTCAAATGCCCTGGTGAAATTCATTGCCTTGGTACAGAAGTCTCATCTGATCCCTGCTTTTAACATGCACATTCCTCAGTTGAGAAACCCATTGTTCTGCCTTAAACCAGTGAGGACACATATTAAACTATCCAAAAACAAACCATTTAACGGGGAGTAGCCTTTGAAACATGTATACAAGTGTTTGTTCTTGGGAAGGTTTCTGTATTTTGTGTAATCCAGATCATTGTTATTTTTAAAGGGGCGAAAATAATTACTTCTGAAAGCAGGGTGTGAGGGGGATAAGAGCACTGCACTGTTTCTCTTGCACCACAGGCTGCAGCGCTGCTTGCTAAGCTCTTTGCAAAAGTACATGACCCAGGGATTTCAGTGTCTTTAGTGTCACCGATGCACAGATGCTGCAGGTAGATGTGTATGTATGCATGTGGGGCTTTAATGTTTGGTTATATATGTCTGAGTGTATGTGATTTTATAGATAGCACACATTCGTGCTTGGCAAATGAAAATCGTTAGAATGCAGTGTCCTTTACGGGACACAATGGTGAGTATTAAACACAAGACTAAAAACTATTATTATCAAGTACTGTTACTGCTTAATGCGCAATGCCAGAAGATAAACTTTTCTCATGCTTCCCCTTGTCCTGTGATGTTTAAGATGTCCTGTTCACAGCCACCCTTCTCTTGCCTAATTCTGGTATTCTATTTGACATCAAACACTTCCATCCTGAGGTGGGTCCTTGACAGCCTTTAATATGACAAAATGATTTGGGCTTACTGTCATCTAGTTTAAATCACTTTCCTACCCACGCATAAAAAAAGCTCCATCTCAATCCTTGATGGCCACAAGGAAAACACGGCTGGTCCCGACCTAACCCTCAGCTGCACGGCACTGCGTTGTCATCATAATTGGACGTGATAGATTTTCGCTCTGCTTTACTAAAATTTTGTTTGTGATTGAGTAAGTGTGCCACTAGCAGTTGAAGATAAATGCTGTTTAAAAAAAAAATTAGCCCAGAGGAACAACAGCAGGAGTGCGTGTCCTTTTTATATACATACATACACACCTATATATACACATACGCATAAGTAAAATAGAAAGGCAGTATGAACAGGTCAAGTGCCTAGCTAAGATTAGAAAAAAATTGTCTTCGTTGCTAAATGGCGTCCTGAACTCCATTTTCTTGATGTGTGTTGTACATTTCCACCCTCAGAGAGGGTGAAAACATAAAAGCAATACTGCAGACTGTGGCGTGGGGGAGGGTTTTCTTCCTCACACTTTCTACTCCTGTCAAGCCACTTGAGAAGTTGATATGAGAAGGACATTTTAGAATAAAGACATTGCTCTGACAGCAAATACAAATGAAATAAAATTGGCCTAAGGCTTTGATGCCAGAACCTGAATGGAGAGCTGAGACTTGGCAATGCACTAGTTTAATACACCAGAGAAATAGAACAAGAATAATTTGCAATGCAGTATGATGAAAGAAGAAAATATAACAAACCCAGAGACTAAAATAAACTTTCCAGCCTGTGTATATTCGCATTTTGCACTCAAATTGACCCACAAACAGAGCGAGAGAAGTAAACGTGCGCTTTTCCTTTCTTTTGGAACAAAGCTTTGGAGGTAGGGGGATGCCACGTCAAGAGCTGGGCCCTGAGACTCCAGAGGGAAGGAACTGAGGCTCTCGCAATTCGTGGATGAAGCCTTCTTTGTGGGCATCTCCTAACTCTGGAAATAGCCATCATTGGCCACATTAAGTTGTCGTCCTGGTCGCTGGACAGACAAGCGGGCTTTGTAGTGGAAAGGAAGGAATAGTTGAGAGAAAGGCAGCACTCGTAGGACACCTTACGCATGCCGCTAATGTTTTTTTTTTTCCTGTACATGTGCACACACATCCCCAGCTTCCTCCTGGTCAAATTACTTTCCTTAGTGTAAAATCTCTTGAGTTAAGGGTTATTTGGGGTTTCATGCTTGTACAGCATTTATAACCAGAAGTGATCCTATCTGTTGCCACAATGCAAAAAGAAAAAATAATAGCTAATGGATTAGAGACTAAGTTAGTTCACATTAACATGCGGGTCTGTTTATTTTCATATCCTCCAGAAGACATCATTTATTGGTCTCTACTGTTTTTCAGGTTTGTATGACCCAAATATGAATTGTTTTACTTTTTTTGCAATAAGCATTTTGGCAAGTACTGAATTAATTTTATGGTATTAAGTCAGCTGTAGAGAAAAATAAATAAATTGTTGAAGTATCAGAGCCAATTATGGGCACTGGTTCATGTGTTGGATTCTGCATTTCTCCTTTAGATATTTAAATGATTCCAGTGTACAGGCCCAGTCATTCCAAGTCTTTGGATGTATTTAAAGCAATTGAAAATCCCTTTTCAACGCAAAAGTCAAATACCATTACAGTCCCTTTAACAGCTACTAATGGTTCCCCTAAGATTGTGGTAGGATGTTTTAGTATAAAATTCCACTTGCTGGTAAAGGAGTGTTTGAGCTACACAGGAAAAGTGCCATGAAGTACAAGTAATAACAACAACAACTTTTTTTTAAAAAATGGGTTCAAAGACCACACCATTCTTACCTCCTGCTGCAAGTTACTTCAGTTTCTTCAGATGTAGAACTTGATTGAACAGAGAGCGATTTGCAGCAAATAAATGTAAGACACACCAGAATTATACAGGATTCTCCTAAGGGGAGGCTTCGCTAGCAGCTCTGTCATACAAACTGTCCTTAGGAAGGAAACCAGCAATTTAAATGAACCAGTTATTGGTTTGCATCTAACTCTTAAGTCTGAATGCTTCAAGTCATTAATTTTGGGTGGGAAGGGCACGAGCATAGTTGTTGTCTGATTCTGACAGTAGAGTAAAAACCAAGACGATAGTAGTTCTAATTTATCTGGAATTTATGTACGTTAGAAAAGCAATAACTTTGTCACAAGTATACAAACTATCACAAATAAACAGATTCTTCAAGCCTGATGGAAAATGCTCCGGCATTCCGCAGCAGCAGTGCATTTGTTTATTATCATATATAGTTTAAACTATTTTTATGTTGACTCTCTGATTCTTTGCTTTTCACTCAGAAACAAAAATCCTGGGTTAGGGTGTAAGGGAAGGCGAAGCTTGTAAGCAAGAACTGGTCAGCTGGTGATGGAGGTTATTAACTGAGGACAAAGCAGACATTTACAACTGTGGGGCAGAAAAGAGAGAATGAAAGAGAGATCTTTAGTTATATTTTTCTCCTTCAGAAATATCACATTGTCTATGGCAGTTCAAACACTTGGGAAAAAAAAAAGCAATAATATGAATGTTTAGGCTTCCCCTAGGCATTTTCCATGCTCTAGATATCCCCAGAATGCAACAGAGCATCTAAGCTCACCACTGAATAACGTCTCAAATATACCCTTCCCCTTGCTGGCTGGAGGGACTAATTTATGAAGAGAAATTAAATGAATTAAATATAGATAGCTTCGCTAAGTGAAGACTACAGCGGGACAAAAGAATAACCTACAAATACATGGAGGGGGTAAATTCCTGAGGGAGGTGAATTATTTAGGACAATGGGAATAGGTTTAACTAAGAGCAATGGGATGAAATTAAGAATAGGAAAAATTAGGCCAAATGTATAAAAGAAACCTTTTTGACAGCAAGATCTGTTTGGTTATGGATGACTGTCCCTTTGGGAAGTGATGAAAGACCTATAGTTTGGTACGTTTTGAGGCAGGCTTTGACAAAACGTCCATTAAGGCACTGTGGGAAGCAACTTGCCAAGAACCACTTGAGAGGAGTTGATAGCTGTTGTTGGTCTCCTTAATCTTTCTGCAATACACCTCCTCACACCACCACCCCAGCTCAGTGCACCGACTTCGCCATCACCACACTTGCACCGCATGGATCCTGTGACTGCTGCGTGAGAGCCACACCATCACCATCCCCTTGTCCGAGCAGAAGGTGGCAAATCTTGCAAGGTCATCTCTTGGCATGGATACATTTGGCAGTCAAGGTGTAAACAATGGCTACCTCTATAATAGGGCTCCTTCTGTACTCTCAGATGCGGAATTATTCGTTCCTTCCCCTATCTTACACCACCTCATGGGGGCGCTGCAGCAATTTCTTAATCTTTAAAATCCTCTTGCACAGATGGCTTCATGTTGGGAGCTCCCTGAACCTGCAAATGCTTGAAACATCTCCCTCTCTTTCAAATGTGTGTTGGGAAGAGAGTTCTTATTGCCACTGCCAGTGACAGCGGTCAGCACTGCATCTTAGGAATTACGTTGCATTTGAGTTTTGCAGTCTGTTATAAAAAGATGGTGATGGTTTTGCATTATTTTTAGGAGCAGAAAAGTGGTTTCTGTAGCTAGCTGCAGGATCCTCTACCCTGTCATGTGCCTGGGCACAAGAAGGAGCTGCAGCACAATATATTTTGTACATATGTTTATTATGATTAAAACTGCATTAAAAAAAGAGACATGAAGTCCATCGCTTTTAAAGAAATGGCACACAGAACCACACTCAACATGGCTTTACTGGTCATTCAGACCCTCAAAACAAGAACTATGTGTTGTGATGGAAAGGTGTGACTTTCTCAATGCATCTGATTTCCATTCTATTGAAGAGCTCCATTTTGACACTTTAAAATCATTAAGGCTTCCTAGTTGAGATGTGGAATTTTTCTATACTAACCCTGCAAATTTCTTTCACCCAAAGTCTTTATGTGACCCCATGGATTCCCAAGTACTGCGCCACCACCCCGAGGGACAAATGCCCCACGGAAAGGGGGCTTTGAGAAGGACCAGCCTCACACAAAATGAATTCAGCAACTCGTTTGTCATTTTGCCCTTCTTTTGCAGGGAAAAAAATACCCACCACCAACAAAAAAACCCCACGCTAGTGATTTCTTTTGACTTAAACTGGGCATTCAAAAAGCTGTTTTTATTAATGAATCATATTAAGCCATCAGTGAAAGGCTCCCTGACTCTGTTTAAATAACAGGCTATGATTCCTCCCTCCCGCACCCCCCTTCCCTTTGGCTCCACTGCTATTAATTGAGGAGTTTCTTTGTTTCTTTTCTAATGAAGCTAACAGAACACATCTGTCAGGTGCTTGTATTCTTCACCCGTCTATAGTATGTAATAGCCCAGCTGGAGGCTATAATGCTACACAATACCCCTGGCCGTTACAGCAACTATTTATTCCTGGGCTTTTCCTCAGATAGGGATTTGAAAAAAGTCTGAAATTTGGGCCTAATTGCTATTTACACAGCGATAGACACCTGTTCTAGCTGAGACACTGGCTCATGAATCCCACACCTGAGACCTTAGGGAAAGCGAAGGGGAAAATTTCAAGCAGCTGCCAGTCCAGTTCAGAAACAGAGAGCTTTTCTATGCAATATGTACCTACAGTACATAAATTTGTGCCTGCGTATTGCCATAGCTACTGTTTCATGGCCAAATGTTCATTTAAAGGCTTAACATATGCTGGTTGTGTGGACACACGTACACAACCGGGAGGAGAGAGTTTCTGCCTTCACTTCTACATTTTTATTGGACTCTCCCAAATTCGTTGTGCCAGGATTTCTTTCTCCAAAGATCGGTGGCCGTGGGTTGCTGCCAGCCACCGAACTTCCACTCTCGCGTCACGTCGTGCAGCACAATTGCTTCATTTTCCCCCTTGTTTATGCAAAGGATCCTGCTCTTCCCCTTTGTTTTTGTTCAGGGGAGTTTTTCTCCCCCGTGTGCTGCTCAGGAGCAATAGTCCATGGTGATGGTGGTGGCGGGGGCTTTGTTATTGTAAAGCTGCTAACAATGGGGATGCAGTGTAAAACCATACATGAATCTAATACAAGTTAGCAGCCTCTCCAATGCAGTTAAGAGCTCAAATTGATTAAAATGCAATTAGCTCATAAAACTCCCTGTTTATTACCTCAGATGTTTGTCAAAGACAGAGCTGAAGAAAAGGTTTCTTTCCGTTTCTCTCCTCTCTTGGTCATCATCATTCTTCCTCCTTATTTGTTTCTGTTCAGTGCCAAACAGCCCCATTAGTTAGGTGCAGGACAGAAATAAAATGTTATTGCTCTGCCACTTTATCAGATGACAACATCCTCTGCTGCTGCCAGGGGAGGGAGCTGGGGCATCTGCTTTTTACAAAACTTTTCTCTGCTGTCAGTGGGGGCCTCTGAGCTTTTTCGTTGAGACCTGTCTTTTGTGGGAAGACCTTTAATTCAGTCTATTTATTTAATCCGGCGATGCTCTGTCACCCCAAGACCACCTTTATAATGGTTTTGTTCGGGGGGAGGGGAGAGGCAGGAGAAGAGGTTGAATAATTAACTGGAAAAATTGGTTCTTATGTCATGCAAAAGACATCTGAGAGCTGCAGAACATCAAATGCAAGAAAGGAAGGTGAGGAATAGGAAGGCTAATAGATGGATTTAAAAAAAAAAAAAGGTGAGAAAAGCTCGCACAAGGGATGAAATAAGACTACCAAACCAAGCCGAATATTCTAGAGGCTTTTAAAAACATATATATCAGAAACAGAAAGATGAGTTGAGGAGCCAGCAGAGCTTTTAAGGTGGGGTGGGGCACCAAGATTGGTGAGAGGCAAAGAAGATACTGCTAATATTAATTATTTGCCGCAGGGCTTGCAAAAGCCATTCAGTAGCTGAGGACAGAAACAGAAATTCATTTCCCAGAGGAGGAAGAAAGAAGTAGTGAGTGATCTCAGGGTCACTCCAGGACAGGTGATAATGAAATTAGAGATAATGAAGATTAGGAAGACACCAGGCCCAGATGAGCCTCCATCCCAAGATTATGAAGATGATGCTGGTAATAAATGCTCCCTGCACGTAAAGAGGAACCTTAAAGGTAGAGGGAAACCGTGGCTGCATCTGATTTAACAGGAGCTTTGGGGTAATAATAAACCTTAACCTTTTTCTTCTAAAGACTGAAGTTTTAATAGCTGCTGAGTACCTAGGATCACAGGCTCATCCTGGTAATGCTGGTAATCCACCTTCCTCATCCCTGCAATAGCCTCCAGGTTAAAGGGAACAGATAATACAGGATGGATTAGATATAATTTCCTTGGATTAGATATAATTTCCTTGCTATTTGGCCCTGTATGGCACTGGGACAACTTTCTGGTGAAACCAAATCCTTGATTGCTAATAGAAATGAAACTATATATGCATATGTATATGTATTTATATTCTTCATTGCAGAAGTTGTACATGCTTGTGAATATAAAACCCAGGAAACAAGGCGAAAGCAAGCAAAACTGATAATGTAGCCCCCATTGTAGAGACAATAAGGTGATGAGATGATAGCTCTGACCCACTGCCGGCTCGTGCCAGAGTGATTTAAGAGGACACTGCCTCCAGCTGTAGCCTAGCCAGTGGTTAGGGACCCAGTGACCAAGTCTCCACTGTAGTGGCACTGATTTTGATTGTCTGATATAATTTTATATTCAGCAAGGGTGCTTCCTGCAGCAGCTTTGGGGGTGTTCTCTCTGTTCTGCCACCTGTGAAGTCCCCTGGGGACAGGTCTGTGGTTACTTAATGTCCATAAAGAAAAGACTTTAGGTCTGTGGTCCTTGCTGAGCAAAACTCCTGCTGATCCAGAGCCTATGTCTAGCAGAACACACAGGTTTTTCATCATTTCTAAGTGCCATGACAGGATGTTAGTGTCCTACCCACCTCACCCATGTTTCATCAGCGTGACGCAAAATTTTATGGGTCTGTTCTGGACTCACAGTTTTGTCCTCAGTATGGGACTCCTCCGTCGCTGCTCTCTCTTAATGCCTATATATTCCTTATTTGACATGGTTTCATATATGAACTGTTTCTTAAATTTTGGACCTTACCACCTTTTGCATGTGTTGCAGATCCAACCACCTTCCTTCCCATTTCTATTACCACAGATGCCTTCACCTGAGCTACAATAAGCCGGTCCTCCCTTGAAACGCCCTTCTACTGTGAAAGTTTTGCAGGAGAGGGCCTTGATTTTTTTATCTTTAATCAAGTGAATTACTTCCCCATTAAGAATGAAAACATTATGTGTTTGAGTAGATTGTAGTAATCCTCTCATATAAATCAGCTTTTTGTATGATGCTGCCTCAAAAGCTTTCTTGTTGTCTAGGGAAATAATGCTCAGTTTCCTCCCATTGATTCTGGGTGTTACATCTGTGATGACTTCTCTCAGCTTTTTTGGCTGTAATGTTTCTTAATAAAGATACACCTATACTTTTGATTGGACTAAGGCCCGCTGAATATTTCATTACTCCAGCTCTGTGTGGCTGGTACCTTCCTTGTTACGGAAATCAAATTTACAGCTGTGAAGGGTTTTTTAAATAATTAGTTTAATCTGAGTTTAGCAGTTTCTGCTGTTCATTTCACTTTCCTTTGTTTTCTCTGTAACTAAAATGACTATATCAGAAAAATGTAGTTCTCAGGATGCCATACCCTGCTCTTTTGCCTTTGTCATATGCTAAGCCTTTCTGCGTTATATATGCAAAATGCAGGGTGAGTAGCACTGGCCTCAGCAAATGTAATGAAATCTTTAGGAAAGCAATGCAAGTTCAGGGTGACCAGATAGTCTATGTGATAGCATCATCATTTTGGTTTGGCTCATTATTAACAGGTGAAGTTCTAAATATAAGGGAAAGAACAGTTAATAGATTTTAAGTTAGCTTTATATGAAGGCTCTTAGTTTCTCTTTGTCGGTGGTCAGAATAATCAGCTACAGTGCTTTATTTCCATCTCTGGCTGGTTCACAGGTTTCTGTCTAAACTTGGCTAAATCTGCATCCCAGGTTACTTCCAACCTTTCCACCATGTTCTTTTTAATGACAAGGTGTAAAAAAAGTAATTTGGTCATTCAGAAGTTTTAAAGTTGAGCGAAACAGTTTGCAAGGCTTAGTCGTGGTTTAAAAACCAGCCAATTCTGATCATTATTGCAATATTTTCTTGATACCTTTGTTCATGTTGACAAACACTTGAGAAGCCTTTGAGAAGTCCTGCTTATTTTCAGCAGCGCTACACCCAGGGTAAAGCATTGTTAATTTTGGAGAGAGAGAATTTAATACTATGTGCTCTTGTCTTCCTCTAGGAAATATTCTCTAGACCAACATATTTATGTCTGTGTATAAACTGAAATACAGAATATACATACAAACCCAAATGTATGTATATGTGTGCCTAAAAAAAAGCAAATACATCTAAAAAAAGAGGGTCTCCTGAAATTGGTGAGACTGTTCACGGATAAAGGCATTGCACAACATATGCAAAGGTAGCAGATTTCAGAACTTTTAAAGCCAGCTATAGAAATCAAATCAATTAATTAAAAATAGCTGGGAAGAGGGTGATGAGGGCTTCTCAGGCTGTGAACTCTTTGGAGCCAGGGCCTCACACCACTGTGTGCACCCTGCCTTGCGCAATAGGGTTTCAGTTTTTCAGCTGGCTCTTAGGCACAGGGCTAATGAAAATGATTAACAGTGACAACACGTTTTAGTGAGACTTGTGGGGTTGGTCCTTCCCATGTGTGAACGTCTGGCCGCACAGACCATCTCCTTCTTACCAGGAACTGCAAAACACCCTTGTGGCCAACATAGTAATTGCTTACAGAGGAAATTAATGTTGGGAGAGTATTTAATGTATTTTAAGCTGCCTTTTAATGCTATTTAGCAGGTGGAAACAAGGAAGGGATTTAGCAGCATGTGAACAGCCAGTTCTCAGTGGACCACCAAAAGGCTGGAGCAGCTGAGTTGGGCTATCAGAGGCACTTCCAGATGTTGTCCAACAGCATCCATTTGACCGATTATGTGGAATAATAGCGCATTCCAGATGTGATCGAGCTACATCTGAGTTCTCAGGGAAAGAAACATGCCTAAACATGATATAGATATTATATGGTTGCTTGGCATACTCCAGGAGTTTATTTTACATCCAGCATTTAACCTCTTTTTCCCCCAAGGTACAAATGTCAATATTGGATTTTCTCTGGTTGAATGAATGTGTCACAGTGCAGATTAACCACTGGCAGTGATAAAGGACTTTCACTTGCCAAAACTAAATTTCTCACAAATGGATCGAAACAGTCTGAGGTACAGAAAAGAAGCAAGATGGGAAATCTTGCCAAATTTAGTCATGATGGTTCATTAAACTGATCTTAAGACCTTGGCGTATGTACTTTATCTAGGAGATCCTGCTTCAGCTGGCAGGAAGTACAGGCTTTGAGTGTGCCGGCGCGTCTGTGTGTGCAAGTGCTCGTACACTTGGGGACAAGGTGGCAGGGCAATAGCTAACAAGACAGATGAAGCTAATACTTATCACAGCAGAGTTTCTCAAAAGCCCACTACTCTCTTCAGTTATTCCCATTTTCACAGTATAGGCTGAATTTCCCCTCTCACTCTCGGGGTAATGTTTCTGTTCCACCATTTACTGCTGCGGTTCATTAATCACAGAATGGTGTGTGAGGCCTGTGGGCTGCAGGAGGACCTGCTCCCCATGAGCTGGGCTGGGTCGGACCTTTGCTGCTGGGGGATCCCTGCCTGCCCCACTGTGCTGGGTGCAGCCGGTCACGCTCCTGGATGTCTGAGCCCCTTAAAAAATACGGCTCCTTCCCCCACTCATAAACCTGAACAGCGTCTATTATTCCCACGTAAGGAACCCCTCCCTTCGTTTACATCGTGACATAGGTTGTTTAAGTTAGCTCAGCTCACCTCTGGCTCTTGCTGGAAAACTGACCTGCCTTTGTTATTTATTATTCTTTCAATTTTTGTGCTCTCTGCAAAGCTCAACAGCAATAACTTTGTGTGTTCTTCTGGTTCACTGATTCTTTTTTTTTCCTTGGTATCATTTCAGAGGCCTTTATCAGTTTTCCACTTCTGTGATTTTTAAGTTTTACATGTTTATTGCCTTGTTAATTATTATGAAAAAGGGAGGGGAGGGGAGGGGAGAAAGGGAAGGAAAAATAGGATACACATGCATCTGTTATTAATATATAATGGATACAGTAATGTTGTACCAATTGTTCACCACCAAATGTTAGCATTCACAACAGTGACTTGCAAGGCAATATGTTATTAAAGTGTGGTGAGTGCAAGATTCAAAGCCTAGATCTGCTTTCTGTTTCCTTTGACTTTACATAACTTTGTTCACTGAGAGATAATTGCAAACACAGGCGTCTAGTAGGCAATGGAAAAGGGTACACCAAAGATCCGTGGGTCTGATTTTTCTGGACTGTCAGGGTACACATGTAAGGTCAGAATTGGTGCTGCTGGATGTTAAAAAGCATCAAAAATGATTAAATATTTTTAAATTAGCATTTTTATATAACTTGAACTGGAGAGCTTTTAAAGGGTTGGCTGAGCCTTTCTTGTCTTTGAGAAGTGGGGGAGCTCCAGTAAAGCAGGAGAAGGTCACTATTAAAAGACTCCTCACTCAATCCAGGTGATTGAAATTACCTTTAGCTTGAAGAAGATTCCAGGCCAGTAATGTCAGGGTTGTTACTGGCATCAGTACAGGGTAAAATGAGTATCAATGAAAACTATATAATGGCTAATTTTTAATTGTTTTTTTTAAAAAACGTTGATATATTTCAGTGGTGAGATTTCAAGACTGATGACTAAAAGTGCCTGTACTGTCATGGTAGGCATCTGTAAAGTGCCTGACTTGATGCTTGATCCATTTTGATCACCTCAGAGGACTGTCATGCCACAGAGGCCCACGGCAGTCCAGCTGGACAGGCAATGGAGCAGGAGCTGTGGAATTTGCACCAATTCTTGTCGCAACCAGAGCATGTCTTGGATGAAATTTTCCTGTCTTAACTGAAAAACATGCACTGATTTAGAATCAGTAAGGCACAAGTAAAATGGATTAAATTTTTCTATTTTACATAACCTAAAAGCAACTCTAACTTGCTTACTCTGTTAAGTAGTGGTTGGTATGATCTATTGATATAAATAATACATTGTAATGGAATTTTTATTACAGTAATAGTAACAAAAGAGAGTCAAACAGCCTGACAGATCCAGTAATTTCATGGGAAGTCAGTATCTAGTTGATTCTAAAAGGATCTAATGAGGACATCCCTGCCACTGAAGGGACAAAATGTAGTTAATAATGGCAGTCTCTGATCCTGGTGGTCTGGAGATGGGTCAAAAGCTGGGAGCAGCCCAGCGCCCTTCCTCTGGGCACCGAGGAGCACAGGGGGAAACGTTGGAGCAACACCCTTTCAATTTAGGTTGTGGGTTTTTTTTTCTGTTGTGTTTACATATCACGTTCCCTGTCTATGTCAGGCTGACAGCAAGCAGACAACTGTGGTACTAACAGATTGTTTGGGTGGTATCTGTTCCTCAGGAGCAGTGATTTACAAAGTTTTACCAAAGTCCTGAAAATAGCATAAGCAGGAAATACCACCCTGAAAGGTAGAAGCAGTATATTTATTAGGGAATGCAAATGAAAATGTGAATATAAAGGAGAGGGGGAGACAGCCAACAATTAGGAACTGTTCCAGGAGAGAAGGTGGGTGAGGAGAGTGCAGCCATCTCATGCGAAGCAAGAGGAAACTTAAAGCAAGAAACTCTGTCATGAACCAAGAAGCCCAGCCCTGGAAGAGCAGCCAAGCTGACTGCCTCCCTTGGACGTGTCTAGTCCGAACAGCTAGTGCATGCTGCAGGATGTGGCAGGTCCCAGGTCCCTGTGAGTTGGGCAAGGACTTGAGCAAAGGCTGCTGTAGTCTGGTGCAGACCCATGCACCTGGCTTCCTCCCCACAGGGGTGTGGTGGTGTTGGGGAGAGAACTGATCTTGGGGGCGTCTTGCTCCAGCGTGAAATGAGATCTATCTCTCTCTGATGTTGCCTAAATTAGCTGAAGGTTGATCTTGAGATGATATTATGACATTTTGTTCTTCTGTAGCTGCTTACAGGTTTGCAATTGAATGTTTGACCCTGACTGAATGGTGCATGAGGGAGCTTTTCTCCCTCCAGCTTTTATCCATCACGTCGCTTTGCAATAAACATGCCTGGAGTGGTATGTTGCTGAAAACTGAGGTATCCTTTGAGGGGAGGAATTGGTATAAAAGGCAGCTTAGCACCTGTTACCCAGCACAAGCTGTACAAGTCTCGAAAGGGGGGATGTACTCTCTGCCAGCCTGCCCCACATGTCAAAATGACACCAGGGAGCAGCTCATTGCAGGTGTGAAGTAATGTCTTTGCAGCATTCCCTTGGTTTTATGGTTGGATTATGACTTTGAGACTATCTTGGTCTTGCTGGTGCAGGCCATGCTTAAGGGAGCAGTGGGAAGGGTTTGGCCCTGGCAAGCAGTGGCTGCTGGTGAGGCAGGTGGAATGGTCAGAAAGCAACAGAACAAGAAGTTCTGGTCTGGCTGTGTGGTGAATGAGCTCAGCATGAGCAGGGGGAAGCTGTCACTGCTTCTGGTGGCACCAGCAGGTCCAGCCTGGGAGCATGTCCCTTTGCCATACGGGCAGTGCTGAGAGCACCAGGCAGGTTTTCCCCACAGGCAGCTCACCGCACTGCTGTAACCATGTGGCAATCGAGCAGCAGCTCACCTGGCCACCTCTCCTTGCAAGGGAGTGCTGAGGCCCTGCGTTTTCTCTCAAAATGACACCAAGATGTGCAGTGCAGATGTCCCTGCCAGGGATGATGAGGTGCAGACAGTGCATGGTGTAGGAGGTTGGTTACAACCTGAATGTGGAGCCTTTTCCCTCTCATTTCCACAGACTGGTCTGCCTCTTGAAAGCTGTATCTGACCTGTGCAGCTCCTTCATGATGTATGCAAAAAGGGTTTGGCCAAGGTCCTACAAGCGAACAAGCCCCAAGCACTGTTCCTCCAAGAAGCTCCAGCACTCTGGGTGCATGGGAAGGTTTGCTGTGCCTGGTCTGCAAGGAAAGCCCTTCCCTCTCAGTGGTATCATCTCTGCTTTTCATAGAATCATAGAATCCTTAAGGCTGGAAAAGACCTCTAAGATCATCAAGTCCAACTGTCAAGTCAATGCCCCCATACCTCCTAAACAATGTCCCGAAGTGCCACATCTACACGTTTTTGAACACCTCCAGGGATGGTGACTCCAACGCCTCTCTGGGCGGCCTGTTCCAATCCTTCCATCAACACTCAACTCACATGCAAAAAAATTTATATTGATGGCTTAAAAAGGCAACATCAATGATTGGAGTCAAAGCAATAAAAGCAAAGTGCATGGCTGCTGCCAGGCTTCTTTCTCGCTCCTTGGTGTTCTGGCTCCAGCATTCAAGCAATAGATTTAAATATAAAACAGATCATTAACGGCTGGCTCAACATCTGCTAATATTATTTTCCTTGCATTGTCTGTGCGTCTTTGTTTATCTCAGTGTGCTACTTTGTTTTTCCCCTTTTATAATAAGGATCATTCCTTTATTTTAAAGCTCCGCATCAATTTTCAATTGCTTGGGCTCTTGGAGCCTCCCACGCTTTGCCCACATGCTTGCACCGCACGAAGAGGTGGAGAAACAAAGCGAATGCGAAGCGTGGGATGATTGTTGCTTCAAAAAACAGTAATTAAGAATCTGTTAGAAAAATAACAACTGAGTTTAATAAGAGCTTAACTTAGCTGCGTGAGCTGGACAGAGAGAGACTCCTGGGCTGTTTCATAGAAACCAAGCAGCTCGACTCTTCAGGAGACTTTCAAGTGACATTGAAGTGGATTCATGAAACTCCATTAAAAGGCATTGTTCTTTTTTCTATTGGAGAGATGACTTGCCTTTTTCTTTTTTTTTCTTTTTTTTTAAAAAAGAAATTATAATAATCAGCATTGTAATGAAAATTCAAATGTGAAAACTGAAAACTTTGGTATAAAGTCTACTCTTCTACTAAGATAGCTCATTTATATCAACAACATCCTGGGCAATTCTCATTTAAGCCCCAAAGCCTGTTGTTATTATACATATCCTTCTACCTCCATACCACAGTGCAGATGATACAATATGCAAAATCACCAGCTGTTCAGATATTCATAGAGTACTTAGCTAAGTGAATTGAGGATGGAGTGTACTTTTTTACCTTGAAATTCATCTATATTTCTTTTGTCCCCACTCTCCCAACTTCATACCTCTCTAAGTTCACCACATTTTTCCTGATGAAAAAGAACTAAAGAGAGAAATTAGATCTGTAAATACCTGCTGAACATAACTTTCTGTGAAGCAGATGGACTTATAATATGGTAACATATGACTAGAGCTCTCTTCTGATCAGGACTGTTCAAGAGGATCTCACTCCTTGCTTGCCAGAGACAAGTAAAGAGTGCTTTTCAAGTCGTCTTTCCTTTACTCATAAGCAGAAGCAAAAAGACCCTTTCCTCTTCCTAGACCTCAAGATGTCTTCCATGACCTCAAGAGGTCTTTTACCACTTGAGAGGTCTCCTGGTTGTCCAGAGAAGTCCCCATCCTTAAAAGAACAGGGAATCTCCACCACTTTTAAGATATTTCCATTTCAGGAAATCCAGGTTCAATACTTTATTGCTGGTATCGGGCCGGGGAGCACCACAGCTCCCTTCGTGCCCCTTGCCTGGACCCGGGACAGCAGTCTTGCAGTGCTAGCATGTTTGCTCTCCCCATCTCAGGGATAAATGCCAGAAGATGACTGTAAAGCACGTCCAAATTCCCTTGCTGTACCCCCTGTTTCTTCAGAGGTCTCCCTCTCCCTTGTCTGTTTTCATCTTCAGTGCTTGCCAGGATTTCACTGGGACTGGTAGCAACTACTGTACATCCACCCTAGAAGAAGGCTCCTACCAGTGTAATACAGGCATGGACTGTTTAGTGTCACCCAGAGAGATCTGAACAGTCCTTCTCTATGGTAATATGTTGCTAATTGTCATTGTTTTTAGGGGCCTTAAATTTGCAATATAGGTGAAAGGTGACAGTAGTACATTAATGGTGATTCCAGAAGTAAAAAATGAAACTGCCCTACCTCGACATAACTATTTCTGTTCTGCCACCTCTGTCGTGCTGATGTTTTACTTGGTAACGGCACACTTCCAAAACATTTGATCAATAAAATGTTGCCCCAAGTTTTATGACAGTTGGTAGCCAGTCGATGCCAGAGAGAGGTGCAAGTTATATTACACAGTGTGGCAGGACGGTTGGGCTCAAGGAGAAACAGACCACTTGCAAAACCCATCCCTGGAGTGACAGAACTTGGAATCGTCTCTGGTGCTCACCCACCCTTTGGCTTAAGGAGGTATTGCAAGACCCTCCTTGGTGGTAACTTAAATATTACTTCATTACAGCGAAACATTAAAACAGATAGTAGTTGCAGTAGCTCAGTAATGATAAGTGAGTAGCCTGAAAATTTCCTTTGGGTATCTCACATGAAACACTAAAAGCTGAGGCACGTCATTCGCAGTATGAAACAATAATTTGAAATACTGCAGATCCAGATGCTGACTTCCCACTGAATTCGTTGTAAATCACATGCATTTGTACTGTCTAAGTCTGGGCAAACAGCTCTCACCCGAGGAAACAAGTTATGCTCAAGTCTGCACAAACAAACCCACACACAAAGCTTATTTCACCAGGCAAAAGTCCACTCCTAAACTCAGGTGGGGAGATCACACCCTTGGCTTCCCTACACAGAGAGCTATGCTTCATTGCTGCGGGAAGTCAGGATGTCTTCAACCATCACACATCTTGTTGGTGTTTCATGATCTGCATTCACACAGAAAGTGTTTTCGGTCAGGGTCACTGTTTTTCCACAAACAACTTACATAGTGCCTAGCATGCATTTGGTCAGCGCATGAAAATGGAGGATAAGATTCGTCCCTCCATGAAGTGAGTGTTGGAGAAGGATTGTCAAAGATCAGGTGGATCTCAAGCTGTTGGAGCCCATTACCGGCATGAGCAGACCCCATGAAATAGCATCAGAAGCTGAAGTTTCCCATCTGCTCCAGGGCTGGCAGCTGCTTCAACGCATGACAAAACCGAGGACATGACACCATTTTGCTTCTGTGCTTCTTCAGTGCTTCCCTCATGTTTTAAATAAACTTTTGACTTCTGTCCAAATGCAGGGAGGAAAAGGAAAACTTGAACTGCCTTGCAAACACATGGAAATAGGTGATAAATAAATGCAGTCTGCCCAATATTATGTAGTGATGGAGCTTGTACAAACCATAACTTTTCAATCTTTTATTAAATGAATGATACTGAGTTTTGGAATACAATTTTTTTTAAAAGAAGGCTAATAGCAATTGAGCTATGGTGAAGATCAGATCATCCACACCAGATTTGTTCTGGCTTATCACAGCCCAGCTTCTCATGTGTCAGCTGTTGATAATTTTTTAGCAACTGACCTGGAATACTACCTGAATTTCTGAAAAAATAATCTGCTTCAAAAACACGTGAAAGGCTTCAGCATGTAAAGAATTGAGATCTCCTAGACAGAGAGTTTCAAAGGTGTTAATTCTTTCCACTGCTTTGAACTGAGTTTGTATGTCCTAGACTGGTATGATCCATGGGTCTTCCTGAATAAGCCATCATGAAGCAGGTGTCTGTCTGTCAAGTTATCTTGGCTTTTCAAAAGAGCATCTTTTGTCATTGTAGCAAAGGCATTTAGAGAAAGTTATTGGTTTATGAAAAGAAACTTCATTTCTTTTGCCGCCAGCAAGGTAGTTGGAGAAGTTTAAGTCTAAAATCCCATGGAGGTTTCCTGAAAATTTGAACCTGGTATATCTACAGCCATTTTTGCAGGGATGCACACTTGCTCTGAACTCTGACTGTTCTCATATACACTTTTTCTCATCTGGGCTGATTCTCTGGGGTTTGGCACCACACTGGTGTGGCCACGTGGTTCCTGACTGGCTTGGAGTGTGGTCAGATTGAGCCCGAGTCTGCCTGCAAAATGTGGTGTAGACGCAGCCTTTGATGTGTTCCTGAGCCAGATGTAGCACTTCCCAGCATAAGGAATGTGGAATAATAAGTTTTATGACATCTGGCAGTGCAAATGTTACCCCAGATTGAACATTGGTTCCTATCCAAAATGATAATCTCTCTTTGCAGGCTGCACTTATTTAGGGTCTGTATCTCCAATGCTCAAGTGTTTTCCTCACAGCTTGCATTTGCCTGTGCAAAATAGACGGTGCCTTGCATGTGTATGCACGCAAACATTTGATTTGCAGGTGGAAACAAACTATTCCTAATAGCTGGAAATAATGAGAAAAATGAAGAATCACAGAAAACCTGGTATTCTTGTGTTAAAGGTCTTATAAATAAAACAAAGGAAAGAAGTGGTAGCATATGTAATAGGGCTGTTTATTGTCCCCAAGTTAAGGAATGTTTTCTTGACTGAGCAATGTTTCTGCCAAATGACTCATGAAGAGCTTTGTTGTGGCGTAAGTTGAAGTCAAGGAAAAATCAGTATTGTTACAGGCATTTTGATCTGCCATGGACTCTTTCTGCAGAATGACTGGACTCTGTGCTCTGCAGTGAAGTACATATGTCAACACTCGCAAGTTAATGCAGGCCAGGGAAGAAGCAAGATAATAACAGAGCTGTGAAAACTTTGGGGAAAGAAGCTGAGCAGGGAGAATCTGTACGTGATGTCTGTGGGACTTGTGGGTGCTCAGAAGCTCCAAAAAACAGACCGCTGATGGTGGTGCTTAATATATTGACTTAGCTGATGAGCTGCAGGCACAAAAACATAGAAGTTTTGGGGAGATCTGGCAGTCTGTGCTTGTTTGTCCTCCTTGAATGTGTGGCAGGAGATTATACAAGAAGAGCACTTGGTTGTCACACTGTAAGTCTGGTTGGAGGGCAAAGATGAAGCATGCAAAAGTTGCCAGTATCTGCAGTGTAACTTTTCAGTTCTCAGACAATCGTGCATCAGCCCACTTACTCTCGGCAGGACGTGGCATAGGACGGTGTGCAGCTGACACGACAAACACATGAAGCCAGTCAGGAAATGTTACTCTTGCCATCTCGGATATTCCTGGGAAGCCATGATCATCCTGATATAGAAATACCACTGCAGACACTGTTGGGATAGGTACCCAGGAAAATCCTGAGAATAGATTAGATGTAGTATCTTGTCCTAAAAGTGCTGTGTCATGTGAACACCAATACCTCTCATCTTGCTGATTAAGTGTGCAAGCACAAAGGGTACCCCGCTGCCCCTCCCAAACTCAACAGCTGCTACTTGGAAGAGGCTTTTTTTTCCCCATAATTGGTATTAGATGATGATGATGCCACAGGCTTTGAAATATTGGAAGCCAGCACTGATCACGCTTACAGATAGCTAAACAATGCAGTGCAATGTAAGCTAGACAAACAAATCCATCTGGGTTGCCAGAGAAGGCAGAGAAAAGCTCTAATCTTCTAGAAGCAGCTGTTGGCCAAGCTGACATTGAAAGGCATTATTTTTAAAATGAAAGCTTCTGTGCGGGTGATGAAAGCTGCTGGATTTCTTGCTTTGGACTGGAAGCACTTGTCAGTAGCCCCGACAGAGATCAAAATTGTTGAATGCTGCAGAGCAAAAGTGATAAGCAGGACCCTCTTCAGTGAGTAATGGATTCCTGTCCATGCTAGGACTTGGTAGGTTTTGCCAGGAATAGCTGCTTACTGGGGCAGGGTGGGAGCAGCACCGAGCCAGGGCAGGACAGCTGATGGTGCACCTGAGCCAGCCAAGAGCCAGGCTGTGGTACACACCCTGCCTCAGATGCTCACCAGACTGTATAAGGCAACAGGCAGGTATCCTGATCTGACTCCTCCTGGAGGAGTCTCAAGGCATGAGGAAGCTTATAGACAGACATTAGCCCATGCTCGGTCCTAGGGTAGACTTTGACAGGACAGTTAGGTGAGCAAAACCTTCCTTAGGTAGCTACAGTCTGTAGCAGCAAACAGGTAATGTAAGGAGTCTGGATGTGCTGCTCATGTAAACCAAGCTACATCAGTCAAAGAGGCTTTATTCCAGGTCCAGTGAGTCAAACCTAGGGCTTTTGCCAATATAACATTATAAAGTTAGAGGAAAAAAAGCCCCCAGATCCTAAAACACATGATCATATTGGCAAGTATCTTTAAAGACCTAATCTTAGTGGCTGAAAAGTTCAGTTTTAAAAAAAAAAAAAAAGAAAAAGAATAATTTCATTTATGAGGATAGTATAGTATTGTTAGCATCAATAAGTGTGTAGGTTTTCATCCAGGGTGAGATGATGAAGTTCAAATGTGGAAGAGCAAAGGTGAAGAGATCTCCCATGTGTATGGTGCTCTCAGAAGCTTGGTGGTAGGTTACCAATGGCAGTAGCAGCAGGTAAAATAGTTATAATTTATATTGGTTTCAACAGTATGTGATGCCTGAGGGGTGCTACAAAGATCCATAATTTTCTTCTGTGCACGGTGACTGACATTAAAATAAAAACCACCCCTACCAGGATAAGTAGCATTATTATCCATGCTGCAGACAGGGACACTGGACCTCAGATGGATTTCCTCAGAGCCATGGAGCCATGGCAGGGCTGTCAGACGTTAGTAGAGGCAGGGCCAGGGTGCAGGCCTCCTTTGCAGACAAAAGGCTTGGCACTGGAGGACGCTGCGTTGGGGTCTGTTGTGAGCTGTTAGCAGTTCCCCTGGTACATGGCAATCAATGAAGTAGTAAACTTGGCCTAAGGCTTCTAAGCTTGGAGGCTGGAAGGAGAATAATAATATCTAGGGTTAGTTCTAAGCCCCCTTCCTGAAAGCAAGTTGTCCTTCAGGCATTGGTGCTTGTGGTTTGCCTGGCAGAGCAAACACGAAAGCGGAGGAGAAAGCAAAACGTTTCATTATCCTTATTGCCAGAGCGTTGAAAGAATCTGACAGGGAGACTTGTTTAGCTGCAAAGCCATATAGACCATAGTGTCTAAATACATTTTGTTTTCCTGTTAAACTCCATTTACAAGAGTGACAAGAAAACTAATAAAATCTACTACAAGCAACGATGGTAATTTAGCACTCAGAGAGAGAGAGAGAGAGGAGCTGTATCTGGGGATTGCATGCGCTGCTCTAACATCCTCAAGCCATGCCTGAAGTACAGATATTTCTTCTGATGAGCTGTAAGCCTGCCCTGAAGGGTTTTTTTTCTGTCCCTTTTTTCTGCTGGACAACATCTACTGCCTGTCTTCTAAGGCTTTTCATATGAAGTTGTTGCCAGCCAGCTTTATAGAAAGAAGTTAAAAGGCTCAGTAAGTGCTGCAATGTTCTGTGAGATGAAAAACTAACCACCCCAGACTCAGTCATAGGTTACTTTATATGCGAGGTCTCTCCTCGATTTGAGGTGGTCTGTGGTGACTTCCATCACAACCTTGCCAATCAAATCCGGGATGTCACGTTTTTAAAACGGTGCCTGTCAACAGGCATGTGTGGCATTAATGCGTCAATCATCTGCTTGACAATGGCCAGTCAATGCACTGCATTTTCAGATGCACCTGAACATAGTGTCAAAGCTTTAATGCAGCAACAATACTTCCAACAACTTTGTCCTTTCCTACTTGCTTTGGCCTCTTAATTTTTCCACGCAATTTTTGAAAAAGAGAAATGGTGCATTTGTAATGAACATTTAAAAACTAATTCAATATTCTTCTCTAAACGCGTCAATGTAAATGGTGAAAAGCACCAAATAAATGAAACCTGAAAACCAAAATACAGTTTGTGGAATGATTATATGTCCAGACTTGAGATTTATGTAGCTATATTTTGGTGTCTTAAATTTTCCCAGTAATCAGCCTTTATCTTAATAGTTCCTGCCCAGTGCTGCTATGAGGTCAGGTTGTATGTGGTTAAACAGCTACTGTACTCCGACCAGAGGTGGAAGCATTTCCATGATGGTCTGAAAAGAACTAGTGTACGGCATTTGTACAGCTCTTTGGGGATCTTCCTGGATGAAAGGCACTATTATACGGGTAAGATCATTATCATTATCATGAAAAACCTTCTCAAGGAAGCAATTCCACCTTCTGCTTCTGACACCTCATTTCTCTGTTGTCTCAGGAGCCTCTTTTGTATCTCCTAGGAGTGTCAGTTCACATCTTAATCTCTTTGTATGTAATCTCATTACAGATAATCCCATTTGCTGGAGATGTCAGTACTTCTCCACTATGTGAGGAAGGATTTCTACTCAGTTCATTTTGTAACTGATCCCAGCTACATTCACTATATAAAACAGACTGGCTGTAGCTGGAATCTCCCTTAGGTTAGGTTTGTTGTGGGAAGGGAAAATCAAAGGAGAAAATCAAGGTAGAAGAGAGAAAGAGAGAGAGAAAGAGAGAAAGAGAGAAAGAGAGAGAGAAAGAGAGAAAGAGAGAAAGAGAGAAAGAGAGAAAGAGAGAAAGGAAGGAAGGAAGGAAGGAAGGAAGGAAGGAAGGAAGGAAGGAAGGAAGGAAGGAAGGAAGGAAGGAAGGAAGGAAGGAAGGAAGGAAGGAAGGAAGGAAGGAAGGAAGGAAGGAAGGAAGGAAGGAAGGAAGGGACTCCTTTCTGTTAATAATATCTAATGATTAATTTTCTCCATCTCATTGTTTACATGAGAGAGGAATTTTTCCTTTGGAAAAAAAAAAATCAAGGTTTATAAAAAGACAGTAATAAAAGAAGTTTGGAAATTACTTTCAAAGCCTTCTATCTTCAGTCAGATCTGCATGGTAGAGGCAGATGCACTGTGAGCTTTCCTCACTTTGATTTCTTGCCTTTTAGTAACTCTTGTCAATTAGTGACGATATAGTCTACTCTCAATTCATTAAGTGCACCACAATTGTCAGTTAGCGACAGGCTCAGGGGAGGCCAGGGCTAAGTAAACACGGAGGATAAATTATACAAGAAGAGCAGTTTGGAGAAAAATGGGGCCCTCTTTATATAACATGCTTGTCCTTAAAATCTTGAGTAAGCTCCTGTCGTTGATAAAAGTCCAAACCCTCATATTCTTAAAAGGAATAGTGGGGGGGGGAAAAGCAGTCACTATCCTTTGACGGTTTGAAAAAAGAAAAGATGTTTGTACCACTCACTGACTGGCTAATGAATAATCAGATTTCACAGCTTGAGTGCTGGGGTGGTAATTTGGTTGCACGCCATGCTCCAAATCCATGGAATAGTGCTTCATTAATGTGAAGACCTGTATAATCAAACAATTAGCAGTCTCTCTGCTGCTAAAGCAGCTTTTCATCAGCATATATACTTCGTTGTAAGATGAGTCTCAAATTACTGGATCTGACAGCGACTAGTCTTTTACTAAATCACAGCAGTAGTAAAGTAGGGTGGGCAGAACATCCATTTTTTTAACCCATTTGTACATCTGTAAGAGGTTCATTCTGTCCATGCCACACGACGTATATAATTACCATTGGGAAGGTCAAGACATTACAGGTGAACTGAAATTTAATTTAAGTGAGTAAATTACAGATTAGATTTTTTTTTAACAGAATGTACATGTGCTGTAAATTAGCAGTGATATATTGCTACTTCTCACTTCGCTTATCTTCCAGGAAGGCACTTCTAACCATATTCGAGTACCCGAATGTCACCCTCTTCCCTTCCTTGTCCAGGATTTAACCATACAGGCAGAAGGAAGCTCCACAAGTTTCAACCCTTTTTCTCTACTTTGACGTTGGTTCCTGCTGAGCTTGAAGGGCAGCTATCCTCTACTCATTTGAAAACATCACAGCTAAGGGAGAGGAGATGGAAAAAGTGAAGATGAATCTAGACCTCAACATTCATCTTCACATATGGGTGGGAGGCTCCCACTTGCTTCAAGCTCAGAAAGCCCTTGTGCATAGAGTCTCTTATGCCTCGCATCTTCATGACAGCTTGGGATGTGGTTGGCACTTTCCAGGAGACAAACGCATCGATGTGGGCCTGAGCAACTGCTTATGCACCTGCTGCCACCAGACTGGGGGGCAATGGAGCTGTTCATTCAAAGGGTGGGACAGTGCATAGGATCAGAGTAAGCTAGCAAAGTATATGGAAGGAATAAAGTGTTTTGTGGATAAATGGTTTTGTAGAGCATTCTCATGCTCTAATTACAGACACTTTCTCTCTTATTAGCAAACAAGGCTTAGTATTATTTATTTAAGTACATTCTACATGGCTTTTTTGTTTCCTTTAGTATTGCCTTCATTGTTCCAGAAATCAGCTGAGCATCAGTGAGTTTGTTTTGTTCTGTGGCCCAGCAGGTGCTAGCTGCTGAGCGTTCTTGAAACATCTAGCAAGTATTTGTGATGTTGACATAGATACTGCACCAGGACCTTCACTTGCATGAGACTGTGCAGTGATGTTCTTTTGTGTCAGCTGAGGCACTGACCCATTACATTTATGGTCTAATTTAGCAATAGCTGATCTAAGGTAGATCAGTGCTAGACTGTTCATGGCTGCAGTGTTTTATCTGGTATTCTTTTCTTTCCATTTCGTCAAAAAAAATAGGTATTTTACACACTGTGGTTGCTGTACCTGTTCTGGGAACCAAATGTTTGAAGTGCAGCTGATGGTAGCTGAAAGGCAACCTAGCTCAAAGTACCTGTTAGTCTGCCCTGCCTAACAGGTGTTTTCTAAATATCAGATGTAGAAGCAATGATGAGGTTCACCCTAGAGGTTTTCTCCAAGAGCAATCCTAAAATCTGACCATTTCAGAGAAGATGAAAGGAGAGGTCTCCTGCTTTCAATACTGTGTCAGTCTAATAGCAACTTGAGAAGAGTGTGCTGCAGAGGTCTCTCTGTTATATCAGAAACAGAGAGATGGAAACTGGAAAAGGCCAAAATACCCCTCAAGCCAACTACCCAATTTTCAGCAAGAGCTTTGAGGTACGCACACATAATTGCCTTTAATACAGCTGGCCTCCACCAGCATTTTCACCCAGGCTGTGATCTCCTTTGGGCTTCCAGAAGACTCTGCAATCACTGAACACAGAAAGACAGTCACAATTCAGTAGTTATTTGCTGATCTGGACTTACCCTCACTGTCAGGTGCACAAGCAAGCAGAGGATGGGACCCAGTAGAGGATCCAGCCCCTGCTCCTTGACTCTATGTGCTGTCACTGGCTCATGAGGGACACCCTTGGGTCAAAATTGGCACAGTTTCTACACAAATGAACTCTTAAACTAAACAAGCAGGTAGTTGTTTGTTTTGTTTGTTTGTTTGGGTTTTTTAATAGTATGTTGTATCTTAATGCCTCTGTCCCTTCCAATGCACATCAAACATCTCTCTGGCTCAGGCTGTGCCTCTGCCATTGTACAGGTATGGCATCTGTAAAGAACTGCACGAATAAAGATATTGCATTTTAGGTCATGAAGCTGGCTGTTCTGAGAGATCTAATATCTGGATTTAAGAAAATAAAAGGAAAGTATTCTAACGTGGACCTTTGAAATGCTGGTGATTTTTAATTTTTGTAACGGTACAACTCACGAGATCGCGTGTCATGTTCTCTTCATTGTCACAGGCAGAGGAGACAGAGTCCATTACTAAACACCAAATATGCTAATTAATTTTATTAGGCATTCATCTTGCTTATAACATTTTGAATGTGTATGGTGAAACTTGTGAACCTATTCATAAAGCTAGTGTTGCTTTGTGAAATGATGTTGTGTCACATTTTCTCCAGAAAGGGTTCTTTGTCCAGTCCTTGCCTGAAAAACAATTAGGAGTATATTTCAATTCGATTCCTTTACAAATAACCTTAATGATTATTTCCTTGGTGGAAATAATCCAGAAAGGGCTCTAATCCACCTGGGAAGAGAGCCATAGCCCTGGGGCAGGCTTTCTCCAGCCTCACAAGCAGAGGGGAGGTGGTGGGTTGTCTTCTCCAGCTACCCCGCGCAGTGGAGCTCACCCTTTACTCCTCTTTCAGAGGCAGTGTCCTCCAGGGGATGTCAGCCCATCGCTGGTGCCATTCAGCAGCTGCACTGCCCAGAAGCCCCACTCAGGGCAAGCTGGTGCTGCCTAAACTTTCTGGGGTCTTCCTCAGCAGGCCATGGGAAGAGGGTAGAGCCGTGACCACCTGCTGGTGGGCTATGATGCAGTGAGCTCTGGCAGGAGGAGTATTTATCCTCAGGGGAATGGAGTGGGGGAAAAGGCCTGGGAAGTTCATAAGGAGGCATAAGCTTTAACAAATGCCCTAGGGGAATTAGGCATAAAGTCTTGGCAGAGGAGTTATGTGCCTACAGCTCACCAGCGCTTTTACAATTTTACCCTTAAGCCAATTACTTGATCTCAGGTTCACCCTCCCTCCCCACAAACCCCCAGAAACAAACAAAAAAACCCAACAAACCAACAACCAAACCAAACCAAAACACCCCAAGCAAGTACAAATTCAGTAAAAGCAGGGAGGCAGTGACTGTGCTTTCTCCTTGCCTATGGAAATAACAGGTGTGTCAGTGTACCAGGGGATGCAAACCCCAGCCAGAGTATCCCAAGACTGCAAGAAGAAAGCAAAACCAGCGCCTTGCACCCACTGTAATGATTTCTGTTTCAGGATACTGTTCCTTAAGGCAGAAACATACACTGCAGGTGTGACATGCTGTATACACAGGTAAAACTCATGTGAATTTATGGTATGAAATTACACGTCCTCCCACACTCCCTCTTACCATTTTTAACTACACATTTTTACCATAAAGGGTATTTTTGGCTATGAATTCCTCAGCTGTAAAAAATTCTCCTTCCATGAGACCTCTGCCTCTGTCATATCTCAGGACCCAGTCCTGCAGATGCTGCTGTGTGCATTCAGGTGCAAGTGTTTCTGTCAGTGGAACTCTTGGAATAAGAAAAAACAAACTCTAATAGCAGTAAGAGACAAATAACATTAAATAAGAAAAGTAAGTGCTGCAGGAACAGGGCCAAAAGGGATGGAAATTTTTGTACGGTGCTACAAAAGATACAGTTATGTGAAATTTGGATTGTAAATAAATAAATGTATATATGTAAAAAAATCATTCACAGTCTAATGTAGATTGATCACAACAAATACAACAGTTCTAAATAAATGTGGTCCAATATTCATATTAAATAAGTTTAATTTGTTGTTGATCTATAAAGAGTAATAATGTTATTTTCAGGACTAATTATTTAAACTCTGCCAAATCAAAATAATTTTTAAAAACCCACTTTTGTATAAAGATATTAATTTTACCCTATTTTTTGCAAAACAGTTTAGTTTTCTTTTTCTTTTTTCTGTTGCATAAAACTTGTGTTTTAACAAATCACTGCCATGAGCTAACCCAGATCTGAATCCAGAAAATGCTCTCAACATTATCCTTCTCCGTTCACATATATTTGAAGTAAATTACATCAAATTGTATTTGAAATACCAAACTGGCATTAATGGAAGCTTTTTTTGCTCCAGGCACCATTTTAAAATAGATGAGCATAAAAATGCAGTCTGCATCATTAAGTTTATATGAAACTAGTGAGAATAAAAATCACCATGTAAGTTCTAATAAGATGTGTTTTTCATTCCAGTTTAATAACCCAAGACTATATTCATCTTCCAGTATAATAAATACACTGAAAGGAATTCATTCTTTTGTGGTTTTTAGCATGTTGAGGATTTCAGAAGATGGAGTTTTCTGGGAAGCTGGGTGAAGAAAATTCTTTAATATGGCAGTGCGGAGTATTATTATCATAAATAATTAATGTGCACAGCAGAAGAAAGCCTAGCTTCATTAATAATTCTTATTTTTAGTTGGCATAAGCTAGAGGTGCTGTATCTTCTTTCATCCGATCTATGTCAATTTCCCCGATTTTTATTTACTAGATGTTAAAATTTTAGAGGTAGGCTACATTTTGTGGTGGATTTTTGTTTGTGACTTTGCATTAATATCTTACTGCTAATTCTTACCTATTTGAGACGTTTTTAGTAACAAGCGAAAAAGGAAGGAAAAAAAAATAGTAGCAGCCAGGCAAGGTAGAGTGGGCATCAGTGTCAGCTCCTTTCATCTTTCATTTCCCTTTGGGACCAGTTAAGATGCTTCTTTGATTAGGACCTCAGGAAATATTAAAAAGCTCTTCTGTGAATTTAAACTCATCAAACTTGTCTCTGTTTATTTTTTTGAATACCGAGATAATTCACCTCCCACATTTCAAGAACACAGGTTCCCTCCAACCCAACCGCACTTCTCTGATCAGCTAAGTCACTTGTCAACATCGCTGAATCTCTCTCCTAACGAATGTTAGTACTTCATTAATGCGGTGCCTGAGTCGGAGCTGCTCCTAAACATTCCTTATTAGCACAGCCGAGGAAATAAAGATGACACTGTAGATGGCAGCAAGGCGGCATGCCACAAGGCGAGTGCAGGTAGTGCTGGATTAAAACAAAGGAGAATGATGTGACACCTGACGGGAAGCCACAGAGTCCGGGGAAACCATTTTGTCTTGTTGCAGAAGGTACCTGTGAAAGAGGCTGTGACTCTCATTGCAACTTTAGAAACACCAATACCGTGGAGGTGCAACATTAACCTGTATCATGCCTTTTAAACACATTTGCTAATGTTCTTGTTAATCAGTGCAAATGTTAGAGCTGATTGAAAAGCAATGGGTTTTTTTCCTCAAGTATTTTAAAAGAAATTTTTTTTTTTTTTCCCTTCCAAACTGTATTGAGCTGCTGGGAAAAAATAAACAACACTTTCCTCCTGATTTTTATATTTTTCTCTCCATTTTAACTGTTCACTGCCTTTTATTTTTCTTGAGACCAAAGTAGAAAAAAACAGAGAGATGCCAGATAAGAATTAAAAAGCTACCACAGAGACCATGGGAGAAGGGAGCACCCTGTGAAAATAATGACTTTAAGGTGGGGGAAGAAGGAAGCCAACAAAAAGCTAAATGCATGAAGTTGCTCACTTGGGAAAAAGGCCATTTTAACCTCATTTACTTTGGGATGAAAATTTTCAGCTACTAGCTATACTTTTAGCAGCTAGAGTAGCCCAGGTAGTCATTTCAGCCACGTATCACAGCATCTTCAGTCAGGCATCGGTGTTCCTTATACAACTAATTTCTCTCTAAGTGTTTTCACAGCCTTTTCCTACATTGGCACACGGGTAATGTTATTTAACTTAAAATTGTGCTGTGGCTTGTGTCCTGTTGTGGCTCAGAAAGCCAGGCTGGGCAAACCTGATAAATTAGGCTCCCATCAGGGAAATGCTGATGCCTCTGTGTATATGTACACATATACACCCCAAAAATCAGTGATATTGCTGATCCCACATTCACAAACTCAAAAGATTAATTTAGGCAAGGCCAGAAAATTGCAGTTGCTTTGACACGACCTCCCACGTGTCAATTCATGAGTGCCACGTGGAGGTCTGCAGTGGTTGGCAAACACGAGCTGGAACCTGGGCACTCATGGATGTGATATTTTTTTCAAAACAAAGAACAAGTACCACACCTTAACCATGCACTTAATGTCTTGTCTTCATTAATGTCTGCATGGAATAATACAGTTGGAGACCATATATCCACAGGGGGGCTGCTTTTACTAGACTTCAAGTCTGCCTTTAAGGCACTTAGTTACAAACATTTTAAGCTTTTTTTTTTTTTTCCTGTTTTGTTCATGTCTCCCTCCTTGCTCTCAGGCAAATGGTCAGATTGTACCATTTCAGAATAGCATCGCGTATCCAGCGTCTGTCTTTCTGAGGTTTCAGGACACTTTAGAAAGCTGAAGGGCTGTGATTTTGCTGCACTATTGTTTTCATGGGAAGGACTGTAAGAGGTGATATTCCTGTATTTTATTGGGGTGTTTGCTACGACCAAAAGAGGAAAAAAGTGAGGAAACTCTGTGTTCCAACAACAGCACACTCACTAATCAGCAAACACAGACCAATTATACAATAGGTGAAAGACATGGTCTTGCATGCTAAAATCTGCACCAAAAGAGGCGTTTTCCTGACTTCTTTATTTCCTATTAATCCTCTGTGACAATGGGTTTATTTTGCAGGAAAATATGCAAATACCTTAATCTGGTAGAACAGTATGACAATCTGAATGTGAGGCTCTTCACTCTATGTTGACAAACACTTGTTTAAGAGGACCAGCACCAGGAAGATGATACATTTCTGAGTGCAAAAGCAGAATCTCTGCAGAAATACTGTGTAGCCCTTTGGAAAAAAAAAAAAACAACCGGTAGTGATGATCAGTCTCTCCGAATAATAAATTTTCATCTTTTCTGAAATACAATTCATTAGTAAGGGAGTAGGTGAAGGAATTGGTGATCTTTTGCTCCTTTCTTTCTGCACCCACATAATGAAAAAACCCACTTTTTTAGAAGGTCTGTTGTCTCTTTGTTTTATTTTATACATTAATTATATAGCATCAGCTGTTGGAACAATACTTCTAAAATATTCCTGTAAATGTTGAAACTGTATCTGCAGAGAATTTTTTGATTTTTTTGCAACATCCTAATTTGAAGAGTGATTTAAGAACTGATTGGCAGTTGGCAAAAAATGAATGATAATGAACTCATTTCGATAGAGATAGACCAGATACCATGCCGGCTGTCGAAACTTTTCAAAGCTGGTTTCTCTCCAGTAAATGTGATCCTGCAGGCTCTGTCCATCTGCCTGCAAGAAAAGAGACGTTTGCGTTCTGTGGGAAATGCTGCTGAGAAAATACCGCTGAGAATTATCGATTTCGTGATCACTCTTCGCTTTCAGCAAGGAAACTGGACACCAATAAACACAATGGCAAAACAACAGTGCTGAGATCCTTTGCTTTTTTTTTTTCCCCCTTTGTTTTTTTTTCCCTTTTTCCATTAGCAGGTGACTGGCATCCTTTGGTGTGATGAGGAGTATGCATGTTTGCCAGGCAGAGGAGTAGCAGCTCAAGCAGAACTGAGCCCTCCCCACTGCAGGAATGCTCGGGGGTGACCTGAAGCTGTTGCTTACAAGGATGGTTTGATTCGGGCCTCACCCTAATTTTCACTGGTGCAAACCAAGTTGCAGCAACCACATTAAACAGTTGAAGTGAAAAAATTTGCCAGCTGTTAGTCCTCTCTGGTTGCTCTCCGGTTGCATGAAATTAAAATAGCTCTGAGATTTAAGGGAAATAGCATTAATTCACCCAACATCTGGGGGACAGGCTCTTCCTTGCCCAGAGCACACCAGCCAACCTCAGTTAAGTCTGAGGTTGCCAATACCCATGGAGGGGTGTCCAGGCGATGCCCTCCCATGGGTGGCAGTGGTGGGAGAGAAGGGCAGGACCAATGCAGGTGCCCCAGCCCCTGCGGTGATGCCCACCCTGGCCCCCAGCCCCTGGGCCAGGTCGCCTCTCAATGCTCATCTCTGTTATTTCACTTCTCCTCCAAAACCTGCCACCTTTCTCTCTCCCATCCCCTGCTCCGCCCCAAGATGGTTTCTGTGTCTCCCTTGGGTGTTTTCCACCACTGCCGAGGTCCTGGTCCCTACCCCAGTCCCCCCCTCCCTGCAGACCCTCCCCTGTCTCTCCCTGTGCCTCCAGTTTCGAAGGTGGCTCTCAAGAAAAGTGCCTGCAGGCTTACCTTTGCACAGCAGCGCTGCTAAGTTTTTAATCAGTGGTTGTGAAACAAAGGAAATGAAGCAACTCTCACAGTATTTTACAAATAACGTGTGGCTAAAACCTGTGCCTTATCCTAGCTTACAGACATGAACAGGGTGGCAAGCACCTACCGTAGAAGCCATTTAACAATCTGGGAGGTTTTACTCTAGTGCATGGTACTGCAGTCATACAGCTCTCATTAATATGATGTGGTGTTAAGGTTGTGCATGGCCAAAAAAACCAGAAAGGAATTACTTCTGCATATAACGCTGAATTTACTGCTACATCAGTCATTGATTAAAAATCTTGGCTCATTTCTGTCCCTTTACACGATCAGGATGATGTAAATAAAAAACTTATCCAAAAGCTTTTAAAACTAATTTTTAAAAAGGCTGGCTACAATATTTGTACAATATTTGCAGCTGAGCAGAATGAAGTAGGAAATAACTAAATCTTCAGCTTCCCTGTTTCAATGTACAGCCATGAAAATCAGCTTAGATCTGCCCATTGCAGCGAAGGGCTGAGCATGTTTCCATGTCTGTGAGGTAGGATGCTAGCAGAAGGCTCATGTCTGCCTTTATGTGGGGTATCTGGTACCAGCCACTGCAAGAGGCAGGAATCTTTATGCAGAGGGCTGTGGGCCGAGTCACCCAAGCAAATTAAGTAAACCCAATTCTCTTAATTATGCATATGTAAGAAGCAGAGAAATTATGTTTTCTGTAAGTAGACTAATACTGCAGACCTCAGTGTACCTGGCTTATGGTCCTGTTGCAGCCAGTGTGGCCCTTGGGCATGTCTTGAATGGGCGATGGTAACAGGGTTGCATTCATAGCAGAGCTCCACTTTTTGCTCCTGGTTAATTCCCAAGACTTGAGACCCTACCTCTTCAATCTCTATATTTTGCTTCAAATGCTTTATTACCTATGAAACTCTCTGATTTGTGTGAAAGATAGAGATAAAGGAGTTTAAGTCAACCAGCAGCTTTTGAAATGGAAGTCGTGATGCTAAAACCACCCCATTACAACCAAAAAGCTAGGCTATAATGTTATGATTTATTACGCATATTATGGTAGCTCTGCAAGAACTGAGCAAAGATTTGGGCCTTTTTGTGTTTTATTCATCAGTGGGCATGCTAAAAGCCATCAGAAGACATATTGCTTGTCCCTAAGGATTAACTCAGCTCTTACTAACACTTTCATTCCTGTGTCCCTACAGTTCACACGTACATGGAAAAAGCACTCATAAGGTTTGTTTCACAGTGCCTTTGAGGGGCAATACCTGCTCAGGAGTTTTTCAGAGTGTTTGTTTAACACAAGAAAAAAGCATAGCACCATCCCACAGAAAATATATAAGCTTCTCATCACAGCAAAGTGTCAGCCCTTGGTCCAGAGGGCACAGTGCTCTGAAGAAGGTGAGTGTGCATGATGTGCTCCCCATCCCTGTCTTGAGACTTCAAGGGAAAAACAATCTGCTTTGTGGAGTAAATGAGCAGCATCAGAAAGGACATCAGCACCGAAGATATTTCTGGGATGTTGACTCCAGTACATTTGGCTGCCAAGGACTGGTTGCCCCTATCTCATGGGCTGCATTGCCCTTGCCCATTCAGAGGTACTTTCACCACCCAAACACCTCCCATTCCTAGCATGGAAAATGGACTAGTCATTAACAGGGGTGCAGATGGGAAACCTCTTAAGAAATATTCTAGCAATTAGGACAGGAGGGAATATAGTATCCCTGTTTTCCATGGAAAAACTATTTTCTCACTTCTTTTCCATCCAAGCATGAACTGGTATTTTTTGCCATTGTGAGAGAGAGCCAGGGCCAGCACTGGAGACAGAGAGGGGAATCGCTAGAGTGTGGATTCATTAAACCCATCTCAGCCCATCTCTTCTTTCCTTTTTTTTTTTTTTTTTTCTTCAGTATTAAAGGAGTATGGAGTAAAGCAGGGCAGAACGAAGTGTTCTGGGAAACTGATAATCAAATGGCCTAAAGCTAATGTTTACTTTTTTGAATGTTTTACAGCAGCATTACTTGGAGATGTATTAAAAACAGGGAGTGAGAGGGAGGGAGGGAGGGAGCCTAATAATAGCCTTCCAGTTACAGAAATAGAGAAGCAGCATAGATATGATAATTGAATTTGGTTTGGATGGGTGATAATCCGCCTTTATGCTACAGCTGTAGTTCTCAGATTTGAGCCTTGCTGGTGGCAGGTGTTGGGCAGCCTCCCCTGCCACGGGAAGGCTCCAGCACCATGCGTCCTTGTGCGCCCCCCCATCCTTCTGCAGGCAGGAGGCTGCGGGGTCATTCGTCTTGTGTGTGGTTCTGTTTTTTCTCTGTATCTGTTGGCATTGTCCTGAAGGTGACCTGGAGCCTCCCTTGCCTGCCTGGCCAGGAAAAGTCACCAGTGAAGCTGGAGGGGAGCTCTTTTCCTCCCTAGCAAACGCCATGCTCAGCCACTCTCTGTTTCTCCTCCACCCTAAATTATTCAGCTCCACACTTGGGGAACTGACACTGCTAGTAAACTAAGGAGTTATATATTTTTGGTTGCACTTGGAGATTAAGTGCCACTTGAGTTATAGTGTCTAGATTCCCAAATATTTGTGTAATTTTAGATCATGAATTCTCATTCCTGACTATGTTTAGTATAAATATTTATTCACACAGCTCTGTCTGTTAGATCCCATGGAAGAAACAGAGCAGGGAAGTGGGGAGGTGCCTCCAAGCTGGCTCTGTCACAGGCATGGGTCCCCTTGTTGTCTTGTTTCCTGAAGAAAACTTATGTCTCACTCTGCCTGCTCTTGATGCCTCTGTCATGAGACATATTCTGGAAAATGTGGGGTAGGAAGCAGTAGGCAGGATAACCGGGCTGGAGTGGGTGGATAGCAGGGCCACCCACTTTCACAAGGAGGCCTTAAAGATTTTGTGCCAGAGGCATGGGGCTGGCTGCATACTGCTGTCCCCCTAGGAAGAGGAATGGGAGAAAGGGGAAGAGACTGAAGCAGAAGAAAAAGTCACAGCATCCTTCCCGGGTGGAGGGAAGCCTCCTTGTCTCCCCTGCTGCCTTCTGTCCTAACAAAATTATCCAAGAAACTTTATCAGTCTCTTTTGTTCTCTGGGTTTATTTTAGCAAAAGTGCTTCTGAAGGAAAAGCATTAATTAATTTCCTCTTCATAAAGAGATGCGAGAAGATTTTGGTTTCTCCAGGCAGTGGATTAAATTCTGGCTTGCATAAGTTTGCATTTTTAACGGCACTGTTTTGCAGGTCACCAGAATTTTTCCTCTTTCAGCCACTCTCATCATCTGGGTCATTACGATGGATAGCCACAGCTGATGCCTGGATCCAACTTCCACAGTACTCAGCTGGCACTCAGATGCCACCTCTAATGATAATGAAGAGCATGATGGCTGCTATAGCACCTTTTCTCCAACTATCTCAGAAGAGCTTTATAGCTGTGATTAAATTAGCCTTATAATGTTATCATGAGGCAGATAGGTAATGTTCAAGTTTTCCAGGTGAAAGAACAGAGGCACAAATCAGGACATTGCTTAAACCTTGCAGACATAGAGTCCAGGTGCTGAACGAGGACCTGGGCTGTGGGGCTCGGCAACCCAGCAAAACTGAAAGCCATTTCTGCTAATTTCTGGGAAATTAGTCATGCTTATCCCAGTTTCCAAAGTATTTTAGATGAGGACTCGCTTGCCACACAAGGCTTTTTTTTCATTACACTGTTCATGCAGCATCCTCAGTGAGCGTTCTCCCTGTCCTTAGTGCATCTGTGTTGGCAAAGCTTGTTTTTTTTTTTTTCCCACACCAAAAAAACCTACTTACACCCAAAATGCATAGTTTGGACTTTGGAGGGCAAAGTTCTGGAGACATAAGTGTCAGTGCACAGTATTGGTTCAACACTATTTGCCTGTACTGCTCATTAATTGCTAGCCAGACAAGAAATATCCACTATATCCTAAGAGCAGATATCTATGACTATTGCACAGTCAAAGATGGGCTGGAAAATACAAAGCACATATACAGGCACTTTTTCCAGTACTCGGAAAGTGTCAGACTCTTTCTTGGCCGAATTCCAGCTTTGCATCCCTGGGAGAGGAAAAAAAGATGTATTTTCTCCAAAAAAGTGCCTAGAAATATAAACTCCAAGCCATCTCTTTCAATCTCTGGCTTTGATGGATGTCTTCAGATTCTGAAAAGGTTCATGGTAGATGCCTTATTAGAATAATATTCCAGCATCTTGACAAGCAGCTTCAGATTTATATGGCAGCTTTCCTTTTTATGCCAACAGCTATGTAACGCCAAAGCACTGCAAAAGGCATTGTGCACCGTTCAGATTTTTTTTTTTGGTGGAAAGGCTGTTTTAATCCAAGAATCTTTGTTTTGCCTTTCCTGTTCTTTTCCAGCACCTTTGTCAGTTTATGTTCTTCCATCCACAGTAGTTCCCCATGGCACACACATCTATCTTTTCCAAAAGGAGTGGAAATATTGTGTAAAAATAGGCTCTGTGCGGGCCTACGATTTGGGTACTTCTCCTTTACTGCTGACCTAACAAGGTCCCCTACAATCTCTGGGCTCAGACTGCTAACTGGTTAACTGAGGAAAAAAAAACTGCCTTCACTTTACGGTAAAGGTAGGGGGTAAGAAATACTTTACGCTCTTATAGCAATGTTAAACAAATAAATACTTCAGCTACGGTAAATCTGGATTTATTGCCAAACCTTCCATGTCTGTGCAGGTAACTCAGCACGTCTGAAATGATGTAACATTCATGGCCACTGGCGGGAAACACCAGATACTATGCCATTTTCACTATTCCCTCAGAAGAATGAGGGAATCTCCTAAGCAAGCAGCAGCTTTGAAAGAGGTGGGGTGGAAATCCCATTTCAGCTAACCTGCCCCTTTTCCCTCTGCTATCCCTGCTCCTCTGGGCAAATTACAAGCCTCTTTTTGAGAGACTGTGAGCTACCAAAAGTGCCTGTGGGTCTACAGTTCTGGCAGGCAGAAGACAAAACTCCTGAGCTGTGTCACTGCTTGGATGGATGTGCCATCTCATCAGAAATGAAGCATAGCTCTGAGGGAGACCACACTGAAATCTCCCCTGCCTGGGAAGAAGACGCCAAACAGCAGAAGCTACCCCACTCCTCATCCTAGAAGACCACCCCAGGTGTCCTGTCCTTCCTCCTAGTGAGGCAGCTTTTCCATGGGATTTAATGAGTTTTCGATCAGGCTCTTCTCAGTTTCTGGGTCCATCTAGTCTCTGGCATACTAAATACCAGGCTTACTTAGAAAAGCTAGCTGTAAGAGAGACGCATTTTCCCTGGGAGCTAGACTAAAGTCTTCAGCTAGTTCACATATGGAAATGAAATGGCCATCAAGAGGAAATGCTGTAATTACTGTCACCAGAGGCTTAAAACCATCACACCATAGAAAACCCCAAGTATTGACTGGTCCCTCCAAGTGAACTAGTAGTCAGCAGAAGCTGTAAGAAAAAGTGTGTTACAGAAAGGGAAGAAAATGCCATGAAATACATGGGAACAAACAGGTCCCATCCTCCATCTCCCTTGTCTTGGAATGCCTACAACGTCACCTATGAGGACACCTCTTACCCTCTAAATTATTGGAGTAGCCATCAAGAAAATATTCCTAGCATTCACCCTCGAAAGCCTGCATTTGTTTGCCACCCAGAAAGAGATGGCATTATTGGTTTTTAATCTTTATGGGAATAATTATTGTTTGAAAAGGAATCCAGTGTTCAAGTACAGAAACAAATTAAGGTCATAGAGAAGCACCTAGCTTTATGTAAGTGTTTAGTCTCTCCTTGTGAAGTGGCTGGTTCTGCATGAATTACCATTAATAATAAAACCTATGTAAGATAGTGACACTCGGTGCACATGTTCTTAGTTCCCCATTAAACTGTGTTCCCTAAAAAGGTTTCCAGGTTTATTTAAACATGCAGGAAAGAATTTAATATTAAACAGGAATACGATGTAATAGAATTATGTCAAAACACCTGAGGGAATTTTGGGTACCTTTAAGGAATGAGCTCTGAAGTGATTCATAGCTAGGGCAAGTGATAATTTAGCTGCTATATTGAGAAGAAGGGGGGAAAAAAAAGGAAAAATGAGTTAATTCTTCCACAGCTATGAAACCCACAGCTATGAAATGCTGTAGTCCACAAATTCTTCAGTAGCCTTGCCTCAGCATAGGCATTATTTTACTTTCTGATGCTGAAAATTAGAGTAGTGATCTTGCTAGCACTTTTGCATGCGCTTAGTGTAAGCACATGACTAGCTTCCTGCAGTCTGGTGGGATTGCTGGTGTGAGGGGAGTTAACACATAATATAGGTGTTCAGAGGCTTGGATGCTATTCTATACCTTCTGGAGACAAAGGTATTATTTAGTCATAGCCTAAATTATGGATCTCATTACATCATCCTTGAGCATTTTAGACTGCAGAATTACATCCGATCCTGTAATGGGATAAAAAGTTTACCCTTTATGATTTTTGGAAGTTTGAACACAAAGCGGACATTCTGGTTACCACCAAAAGGGCCAAATCATAGGGCACAGAAGCTTGACGTATTTGCATCATAAAGCAGCTATAGGCTTAATGTAAGATATTTCTATTTAAATTAATATTTTCCGTGTCAGTTCAGCAGTATCAGCATACTGCTAATGATCTCCATATACATTAAGATCAGTTCAAATGCACCTCAGTGTAGCTTTCTTACACTATACTTACACTATACACAATGGTATTTTTTTATTCTGATCTGTAGCTTATTATTTTTATTATTCACAAATGTCACAGGCCTTTTCTCTTGCTTTTGGACTTGTTCTTCTCCAATTTTAGCTCTTTTCCATTCCTGTAATGTTGCTTTGGGAAAGCTCTGGGGATACATAAAGCAAAATAGACAGATGCCTTCACCTACCAGATTGTTGTGAATAATAATAATCACCTCTTATATATCCCTTTTCATTTTCAAAGCACTTTGCAGCAATTAACTAATTTGTCTTTACAACAATCTCTGATAGATAGGTAGAGGCATTTGCATAGTGGCTATTTATTTATTTATTTTAACATGTATCAAATTGTAGTGTTTTTTTCTTTTCCTCTTTCTTTTTCTTCTTTTGCTTTTTTTTTTTTTTTTTTTTTTTTTTGCTGCCCTTCTTTTCCTGAGAGGTAAGTTTCTGTGGGATTGTTATGCCCATTAAAATTCCTAATCACTGAACCTAATTAGATTCTCATAGAAATGAAAGTGCACAGCAGCAACAGATGAACAAATTCCTTCAAGAATATGAGCCGTATCTCTATGGCAGTCAGGTAAGGCTGGAGCACTGGGAGCCATACCCGACCCACGCTTAAGACGGCTGGTTCAGACACCAGCAAGGATGGTGAGGGTGGTACATCTTTTCCTACACAAACCACTTGCATGGTCCAACTTGCTGCCAGCATTGACCTACAGAATATGTGAAGTAAGAAATGTAAGAACTTGCTTTTTTTGAATAAAACCCCAGAAATGTCAGAAAATCTGATGTTGAAACGCCAAATCTATCATGGAATTGAACGCCTATTTGGGTCAATAGAAAAGTGTACCCAAGCAGGGTCTTCATGATTTCTACAGTCCAGTTCACCGAAGAGAAAACTTGTAAATGACTAGGCCAGGCAACCTCTTCCCTGTTGTGCCACGCTTTCAGTGTGTGCACAGTACAATAAGTCCGTAGCTAAAAACACTAGCTTGGCCGCACTAGCTTGGTGCAGTGAAGCCAGTGCACCATATTTTAGTCTAAAATATGGATTACCACAACCAAATTTAGCAGGTTGTACTGGTGTGTTTGATGGTGATGGCAGTCTCCTATGGCCTCCTCCACAGCCCACTCAACAGGGAGAAGGGCTCTGCCAGCATGGCTTGTCCCACATCCCGCCATGGGAAGGGACTGCTCGCTGTGTACCGCTCATGTCAGGATGATATGGACACCCACATCCTAACATCTCCCCAGGATCAGTCCAGGCAGCCCAGTGGCAACCAGCTGCTGTTACAGCATTTGTGCCACTGCCAACCCTTATGCCTCTGCTTCATCCCCTTTTTCTATGCCTCTTCCCATCCCTGAATGACTTTTTCCATCTTATCTTTTGTGCATCAGAATAGGCAATTAAAAACTTACTCCAGAATGGGGTAGAGAATTGGTATTCTGTACCTATAGATATCTATAATAGCTAATAGTAACACCAGACAGAGTCTTTGTGGAAAATACCTCTAACATGTCTTTTACGACTAGCACTGGTAATGGCTATCGTAGTAACAACCCTGCAGTGAAGGTCTTACTGGCAAACCCTAACTTACTCACATGAGAAAGAGCAAGGAAGCCCCCACTGTACTGTCTTTGTGAAGTGTTAATGCAACAGGGATCACCCGTACTTTGGGATAATTGAACCATAAAATAGTTCAGCTTTATCTATAAACTCTCCAGCATAATGCTTCAAGTGTGTAACCGTTTACATTATTCCCAGAAAATTAGGTCAGCTTTTCACAGACAAAATGTCAAATTAAAAAAAAGAAAGGGAAGGGAAAAAAAAGGAAAAAAAAAGAGGCTTCCTCTAAAAGAACTTTTCCACCCCAGATAGGAAAATGTCAGTGTATCCTCCCAACAGCATCAGCCCCGCTTGTGAGCCAGGGAGGGAGCAGGGGCCGAGGAACAGTGGGCAGCATCTACACTCGGCTCCTTTGAGCTGGAACACAGCTGTGTTATGGCTGTGTCATCACTGCGAGCGAATTAAAAGAAATGGAAACATTAACTCTGTGGAATCTTTTCAGAAGCCGGTGGTGACTAAACCGGGAGGCATTAACAAAGGAAAGCTTTCAGCAAGTGTTTGGCATTTGGAGTGCAGCACACTCTTTCCATTAGGCTGTTGTGAGGGTTAAAATTAATCTGCATTGTATGGGGAGAAGGCCATACAATGGGTGTTTATTGTGGAGTGAGGCACCTGGAGATGTGTTGTGTTGTCAGAAGGCTTAAATAGTTTGATTCCAAAATTTCACAGCCTATTAAAAGAACTGCAAGAGCCTGGCAGGGAATATCCCTGAGATTCTGAGCATCTCTGCAAACCAGCTGAAAACACTTGGAAGACGGTGGTGGCCCTGCCAGCAGACTTGCAAACTCAATCACAGGTTCGGTCCGGTATGTGGAAATGCAACTCTGCAACCCACAGTTTATTCTGCAAGCAGGCTGTACCCACAAGCTGTGGGGTGGGAATTCAGCCAGCGATCTGCTACTTGCTGCACAGGAGCATCACCTAGTTTGGCCTTGAACCTCTGAATAGCTCCTCATGGGCGGGAGAAAGCATAGACTCAGAGGAAAAGATGTCAGGAGTACAGGATGCTGCAGAATTTGTTGGCTTGCCACACCACTTCTGATTTCCAAGAGCAGCCACAGCACGTTTATAATTTCCAAAATGTGCAGGTTGCATGTGCTCTGGTATGTGAGACCTGAGGGATGCTGGAAATGGAATGAACAAATTCGGAGTGATGCACAGTGTGCATTACCTGTACTGGGGACACAGGCTGCTCCTGTGCGCTGCCAGGCTCTCAGCTCTGGAAATGGGCCTTGTGGGGTGGATAGGAAAAAGACCCCAAATACAGATGATCTGGGCTATTATAAAATAGCTGCAAAGTTTTTGTGGACGCAGAGTCCAAGTGTTGTGCTTGACCGTGCTTGTGCAGAGGCTGGTCACACACGCCAGATTGCAGGTTGCAGAGCAAGTGTCTGACCTGATCCTGCATTCCCTGGCTTCTCAAGCATCTCTTCCTCAGCTATTAGGTTGCATTTATGGTCCATTTTTGCGTGACATTCAGACTAGGCTGACTGGCTCTCTTTCCCCCTGTGGCACCACAAAACAGTGGTTGCTCTACAGTCATAACCACAGCTCCAACTCTCAGAGGGAGTGCGCGACTTCTGCCCGCAGTCTGCTGTGGCTGGGCTGAGGCTTTCCACCTGGCACCCCGCGTGCTCCTGTCTTCTTCCCAGCAGGTCCCTCTTGCTATTTTGTACCTCTGACAGAACTGTATATGGTAGCCATGGGATCACCAATGGCTTTGCTGTGCTGGAAAGTTGCTGGTGGTGGGCAGAGGCATCGCATTCAGGCAGCTACCACTGCGTGTTGCTATGGGCACTGATGCAGAGGCGAAATGCAGGCTAAGCCATCGCTTGATTTTCTATTCAAGCAACTCTTGAGTACTAAAGGAATGGCCATCTGCCAGTGTTTGTAATAGAAGGTCAGTATACACTGACATTCAGCAAATTGGTATTATATGCATTAGATCTGTGCTTTATGAGGTTTTGCTCCATTTTGGAAATGTGCAAATTGACTGAAATCACTACTAAAATTTTAGAGGTGCCAATCTGCAGCTGCAAGCACACTGACAGTGCCCCAAATACCCAGGCAAGCAGCAGGTCCGGCTGTTTAAAAAAGGCAGAAAAATTTGAAAACAAGAGTGCGCGTCTGCTGTCAAGTTGCCACCAGCACCAAACCCACGGCTCCAACTCACTGCTCTCCCTGGGTTGGATCCTCCCCCGGAGCAGGCGGTCGCACAGTGGGGGTGGGCAGTGGCCCCTGCTCAGCTGATGGCAACTGCTACATGATGGCAGGAGGAAGCCACCACCCTACATGGGGCTGTTCTAAACTGCTCTCTGCAGGGTCCAGCACAAGCCTGCCAGGCTTCACTTGGAGAGTGTGAGGTGTCCATGGCCCCCTGTGGCCCCACCACCCAGCCAGCATGGTGGAGGCTGGCCCCATGGGGTGCACTGTAAGGCTGTGCATGGGACCTTGTCCTCCAAGGTCACCCCATGTCCAAAGCATGCTCTGCCATTGAGATGCCTGGGCCAACCAGAAACAGGGATGAAGTCCCAGGTTTAGTCCCAGGATCTATCTGTTCTCTGGGAGTTTTTTGACAGTGAATATACTAAGTGGGCTCTTAGAGCCAAATTTCACACATTGTTTTTTCTTTAAGCAAATTATTTCCTTCTGCTCTTTCCCTGTAAGTCTGAGTGTTTGAGGACTGGCTGGAGTGTAGCCACCCTCCAGATCAGCACTGTCATTAGTTAAAGGGAAAATAAGTGTCCCAAGGCTGGAACAGCAAAGGCTGCTCCTCCAGGACCCCCTTGCAGGATGCAGAGGTAATGCCAGCCCCAGACTGAGTCACAGCCCTTCCCACCTCCAGTACTTGCCCAGTGCCCTGCAAGATGCGGGAAGACAGGAGAAGGAGCTTTCACCTCCTAGCAGAGATGGAAAGTCCACGGTGGCCACTGAAGACTGAGTTTTTTTTTTTCCCAGAGTCAGCATTTCTCTGGGAAAACCAGGCAAGACAGGCTGAGGTGGTCTGATCCCAGTACAGGCAGGTGCTGTTGCTGCGTGCCCTCATCCCTTACCAGGCACAGCAGCCGCCTGCACTGGATGCGCAGCCTACAGTACACGCTGTCCCCAGTAAGTAGAACGGTGACGTAGCTACTCGCCTCCAATATTATGCCCCATTAACTTAAAGTCAGGCATGATTACTGATTATCTTTCCCTATTTTGTATGCATGTGCAAGGGAAGCAGTAAGAAGGAGAGAGGATTTCCTGTCCACAGCCTGAGTGGGGTTTTGGCACATGACTCTTTCAAGGGATGAAAGCAAGCTGATAAGTGGCACAGAGAATATGGTCCTTTCCTGAGAGGTGCTGCCAAGAGAAGTTTGAAAGGCACTGGTGTGACATGAGTCAAGAGTTATGTTTGTCTGTCTTTCTCTCTCTACACCATGATGAATTGCATATTATTTCCTTCATTAGCTTTCGGCTTCAACCACTTTGCAGCACAGACATGAATAAAAATACCGAGCGGTTTCAGTCTGGTGACGATTTTATTCATTGGTGCTGCGTGTCAGATAATAGTTGTATTCCGCTTCTTCAGTTTGTGAGCTTTTCAAATATTTCACAGGCTGAGCCTTTCATTAGGTAACCTCATACAAAGTCCTCTGCCTCTTCCTCTGAAAGGTAATTGTTTAAGTGGATTAGTAGCTTTTCCTGGAGACGTGTAGGGAGTGGCATAAAAGAGCAACGTGGCTGTGACACTCTCGTTCTGACCTTAGGAATATTCCCAGAGGGCTGCGAAGATCATAGGCTGCTCCAAATATTGTCAAGGGAAATTAATGCACCATTTTATTCCACCTAATACTCATTGGTCAGACGGGGGGAAACATTATGGTAAAGAATATTCCTCCAAAACCAGGAAATCAAGCCCTGTTGCAAATCTTACATCTTAGTGGATTTACTCTGCCAAGCCAAGCCTTGTATTCTTTATAGAAATATTTCTTTCGTGCTGTTCCTTATCATCATGACTTCATATTAGTTAGGCAGCCCACTTCACCCTGGGTCTCTGAAAGAAAAGTAAAATGGAAGAAGATGCAGCCCCTGTATCAAAGAGCTTGCAGCTGCAATGGGGCAAACACATTTAGCAGACAAAATTAAAAATAAGAGAGGAGCATTCTAAGGCAACTGAAGATAAAGATTTGGGGGCTGACAATCTTCAGCTTCTCTGTGTGGTGTTTGTAGTGATGCCGGTAACATTTTTACATGCTCTTTAATACATCCTTCTGTTTCAAGACAAAAGAGGGACTAAAGACTGAGGCTGACTGTTAGTAAGGAAAAGGCAAAGACCAGCTGTTGTTCCTAAATCTGGTGGTTTGCTCTGCAGTCATTCAGAAGGTTGTATGAGCTTGTTAAAAACACGTCATGTTTTCTGCCCCCCATTTTCCCTCATCTCTAGTGAGATGTGATCCAGGGAAGAGCTGTGCAGACCTGAGCACCCATGCCATATTTGGTGTTTAGTGCTTTAGGCTTGGTGGAATAATAGTGCTGCAGAAGGAGCGGCTGCAGGGGAGAGGTGGCCAGGGCTGAGCTGTGAAAATATCAGTGGGGAATTAAAAAAACAATGTCTGTAAAAGTTGATATCACAAGTATTGCAACAAGCAGCCTTAATACATATTTGTAAAGATTTCCTATGTGTCACAAATGTTTGAAATTGATGATACTTTTCAATTTAGAAATTTAATTTAAGAGGTTGTTAGTATTTATTAAAAATTGATAGGGTGGCTATTTCTTGTTGCTAATGTTGGACGTTTAACATCTAGTGTTAAAACAGTGACATGAAATGTCTTTCCATTTGGATTTTGAATGTAAGTCATGCGTTCTTTCTCATCTCCTTTGCTGCATTTATTCCTGATATCACCCAGCTCTCACCATGCACAGATGTTCCTTAACTCACGACCCATTCATGTTTCACCAGGATCTTCAGAGATCAGCAAATTGCATTTCATTTTCTCATTTCCCACTGCCCTTCAGCTCTTCTTCCTGCTTCTGTGTCCCTGTTTGCTTTCCTGCTGCACTCTCTGCTTAGTCCTCTGTCCTGCAGCTCAGATATGAGTACAGCGGTGCTGCCTGTGCCATGTCCCAGGGCTCAGGGTAACATTTGCAAGGACCCTAGCTCATATGGAGCATGTCACTGCTTTTCCTCTCGTTGTGTGGCTACAATTTGAAAAAAAAAATCCATGTGAGTTGGGAAATGTAATCTCTCTCTTCGCAGGGCTGAGGGGATGGAATAAGTGGTTCATGGTCAATCTCGGCAGATGCTTGGGTGCTACAGATAAAACTACATTTTGTAGCCAGCAATAAAGGACAACCTGAGCATCCTGTGCGTATGTATGTGCTTGCTGTCAGGGTGCAGCAAGGAAAGGGGGTGATTTGAGTTAAACAGCTCAGTTTCCCAGACCCTTGATCCAGGTTTGCACCTGGAATGAAGCAGTAGACCTCCTTTATCTGTGCCCCTTTTTGGATTAAGTGCACAGAATTGCTGGTGGGATCCCACCGTGCTGGTCTCTCATTTCGTTCATTCTCTGCTAACGTTATGCCTGGCACTGCATGGTGCTTGGCCAATCCTGGGGCCTCTGAGCCTCCAAAACTCCCATGGGGCCATTGCCTAATGTGCTGCATTTAAGAGAGGTTGCAGAGGTGAAGCAGAACTGTGAAAATAAGAGATCATTGCTCTGCTTGCTGGAAATGGTAATGTCCCCTTTGTTTCCCGGGTAGCTTGGTCCAGGAGGTGCTTGTACACGGTGTGGTCTGTGCTCTCCCAGGGGATCCACGTGCCGTTCTACTCAGGTGATCACCTTGCTGCTGTTCTGAGACCCTCTCTGATACCTGCTGCACTCTTTTTCCTCCTGATGGTTTTGAATATGTCCCTTAGATTTTTGTGGTGCTTTTTTCAAGTAGGACAGTCTGTGCCGGGGTTTCAGTCATATGAGAAGAGAGACATAGCTTCCCCATACATTGAAGTATATATACAAACGCATGGAGCTGGTGCTCCCTCTCTTTTATTGCAATTAATTGCATTAGTAATGCTAAACTCTGAATCCAGGGAGATTAAAATGACATTAATACTGAGGGGGCTTCATTACATCCTTGGTTTTTAAGCAAAACTTCCCATTTATTGCAATAGGGACTTTTATGGGTGATACCACATGGCCTGTGGAAATTAATCTCCTATTCTTTTAAGCTTCCTGGACTACAAGGGGAGGACAGAGTGTCACCTCTCCTGGTTGTTTGTGACACATGATTTTGTCCCTCACACAGGCATTGGCAGGTTGCGTGGTACCGAAGGCAGGGAAACCTAGCAGCATCTGCATAGCTCACTGCTTATCAGGAATATACACTGGCAGCCATACTGTAGGGCAGCAGCAGAAAAACAAAGCAACAATCAAGGGAGCCCTTTGTGATGGATTAAAAGGGTTTAGAAATGTCTGAGCCATGCAGTTTTCAAGCACTGACACTGCCAATGACTTCTTGACTGAAAACTAGAAAATGTGCTTACTGAGTGCACAGCCTGAATTTTGCTTGTTTTCCCAAAGCCTGCCTTTTGTTAACAGCCTTTTATCTGAACAAAGTTTAGACACAGTCGCTTCATAAAGTGACCCTTTCCTTGAAATAAATCAGCTTAATAATATTAAAGCACTGCAGCCTGTGAACGGAGCAAAAGGCCTGTGTGTTTCTCTATTATTGGGGCATAATTTTCTTTTACAATCCACAGCGCTGGTCTCTTATTCTCTCCTTTGCGTGCCCCGCACCGACTCTGCAGGCTTCACTCCCCAGCTTGGGAGTGTGATGGGGGAGACACAGGACCCGGAGCAGGGACAGTCACCCAAGGGGACACCCCCTTCCCACCACTTCTTCTCTTGATTGCTTGAAAAAATCTTCCATTCAGCAAGTGTTGAAATGCTTAAAACTATCCTTGTCATCATCCTAAAATTTTATTCAGCCTGAGCTGACATCAACGAGGAATCTTTAGCATTTTAGGAGGGGAAGATAATCTGAGTAGGATTACTCACCGCTGGTACAGTTTTCCCCTCTGCTTCCCTGAGGCGGACGTAAATCAAGATGTTCTTCCCACCATCTCTCATAAATGCTGGCTGACACAGCAGGGGAAAGTGGGGCCAAGGGTGCGTGTTTAGGTCTCGGACCTCAACAAAACAGATCTTGGTGGCTGTCACTTGGGGGATTGCAGCCAGTGACTGTGTCCCGGCAAATAGAAAAGTCCCCAAGCCCCAGGCCACCAAAGACAGGGTGCAGGACTGTATTCAGAAGCCTTCTATGGTCTCTCTAGGCATTCAAATTTTGCAGCCCCTGTGGGGTTTAATTTCAAGAGAGCTGTGCGTGACCCAGGGTATCTGTTGCCCAGGGCTTCCTGCAAAATCAAGGGACAGAAATGGTTGCGACAGTCCTGATGAATGGTCTGAATATGGTCTGTGCCCTTAAACTTGACTCAGCATTTAGTCAGGAGCTAGAGGAATGAATAGAGAAACAGGCAGTTTGTGCTTGCAGTGACCCGTGTTGCTGAGCTGGTCAGCTGCTGCGCTACAGACGTATTTTTGGCTTTTCCAGGGAAGCTCTTTTGTTATCACATCAAACTCTTCACTCAGCTGGCAGAAGGCATTTGAGCAGCTGTGAGTCTGGAAGAATTCAGCATCCGAGCGATGACTGCAAAGTTTGTTGTTTATTTTCTTCCCATTCCTGAAAGATTTGTACAGAGTTTTGTTTCGGGGTTTTTTTAAAGCATATGTTTAATAACTGTTTCTAAAATAAGTCAGATAGCATTAATAAGAATAGTGGCTATAAACTGACAAAATCATTAATTCTCCCAGCAGAGATTATAATTCATATAGCAAAAATTCTTCAGAGAGAGAGCCATTTCATTGAGGTAGGGGGGAAAAAATAAAAAAGAAAAAGAATACCTGGGGCTCCAGGTGACATACTCAAAAGCAAAAATAGGTGAAGCAAATTTTCTCCTTTTACTCCAAGACTTGCAAAATGGAGCTTGCATTCGAACAAGCTGGTTAGGCAGGTTATATTCTAGTTGGTTAAGCAGCCAAAGTGCAGCCTATATAAACAGATTGCCTAGATTATTTTCAATTTCAATTTCTATCAGAATTGCTATGGTCTTCTTGGATAATGTGGACAAAATAATGGTCCATTTCCTTGGGGGCCTAAAGCACCAAGAGTGAAGAAGACACGACTTCAATTACCTCTGAGATGGGCAGAGCTGGCTTTTTTAACTTACTACCTTGGGAGTAATAGGCAAGCTAGAATAGAAAGAAATGGGTCTGTCACTGGAAATTAATGGGAGGGTGATAAGTTCATATTAATCCCTATATGTTTTCTTCCAGGGTTTGACCCAGAACAGTTTAAAAATAAAAAAGAATCCTTCAATTATACTTGTGTAAATCTTCCGTAGCACCACGTAAATCAGTGGGGATTGGTCTGCAGTGGTGCTTGTGCACCTCAAGTCAGATGCCAGATACCAGTGAAAGACACCTCACATGTCTTGATGGCACACAGGAATAAGTTAGGCTTACGTAAACCTTTATCCACTCTTTCCAAAATCCTTAAGCCTTCTGACCTGGAGTTTGAAACGCTGGCAGAGAAAACAAGTGGCTGTGCCCCTGCTTTAAATGAATCAGTTCTTCCAAGGACAAGCTATAAACTGAGAGTCCAATGCATGAATTAATGATTCTCAATACCTTGCATCCCAGTCCCACCAAATGGCTAGGGGACATTGGTGTCCAAAGAGAGACATGGTCTGGAAGCTGTAGAGATATGTGCAATGAGGCCTTTAGCCTACACAGTTGCCCCAGACACCTTTGTCCACCACGTGAGCACAGATTCCTAGGCAGTATTACACCCACAGTTGCCTCAGTATGCATTGTCCAAAATTATCTGATGGGACAATAGATATAGCAGAGTAAAAAGAGATAGGAATGTAAGGTAACAGGTAACACTGTGTATGTTAATAAAAATGTCTATTGCCATATTTTGGGTTGAAAGAGGACCATCTATTGGCAATTTCACATTATTATTCCAACATCCATGCTTATGAGCTTAGAATGAAACTGTTTCCCTGTGTCTGAAAAAGGAACGTTATTCTACAGACCTGTACCTTTCCCCAGCTCATGTTCCCTTGCTTAACTCTAAAACAGGTCCAGCATTGGTTACTGAACTTACAAGCTTTTCCAGATGCCTAATGGGAACAAAAGGAATTTTCTGTTCTCCACCCTGCAATCAATAGGCAACGAGGTGGAGTGTATCCTGGACACGGCGATATTGGCTGTGAAGATGGCAGGTTTCAGGGTTTCCCTGGAGTCTTGAGGTCTGATCCTCTGGTGTGTCACAACTAAGAAGCTTCCCATACAGGTTTGTGCAAGCCAGCTGGGTTAGTGTTTGACTTGTCCTGCTAAAGGAAGTGAAAGATGATGCTTCAGCAGGGTAAAGGTGTTTGAGGCCTTAGGAGAAACCACAGATTATTACCATGGCTTGTGGTCTCTTACGTAGGGGTGGCAGCAGTGTTGAGGAGGTGTTCTGTGCTGGAGGAGCAGGTGGGCAGAGCATTGGGTGCCAGGGCTGTGAGCCAGGCTGGGGAGCTGCTGGCAGTGTGGGGGAGCCTGTGCTCCTGCTCCCTGAGGTTTTCTTTCCACTGGAAAGCACGTGCTGCGTGCTGGAAGCACGCAGCACCAGAGGAGGACAATATCTTTTTCCCAAACTAGGGATATGGGAAATGCTCCTGGATCCCAGAGCGCTATGGGATTCAACTTGCTTGTGGCTGACAGACTGAATTCAATGACCTAGGTGATGCCTTCTGCTCCTGTGTCCCTTTGTGTACCTCAGCTGCTTTGATCTTTTTTCAAAGGTCAAAGGGATTCCTGCTCTTTTGTCTGGATTAAGGTCTATCCACATTTCTTGCAGCCAAATCTTTCTCTCAGTTGGGCACATCTTAGTGATAAAGTGTTTTGTAAGACTTAAAATTTAGACCTTTGTGGCAAAAGGCATAGCGAACTGCAAGTCACCCACACAGCAATGAAAGTGCGGGTCTCACTACTGTCCTGTTGCCTCTGTTGTCACGCTCAGTTAACATGACTTCTTGTGATCATTTTAGTTTAAAAAAGGGTCCTCCCTCACCTGTGAAAAAAAAAAAAAAGACCAGTATGGAAAAAGAAGAGGATTTTGATTCCAAATCTAAGTAAAGAAGAGGAAGAAGAGGTGCATTCATGCACGTGTATTTATGGAAACATATTATCCTCTTACTCCCATGCATGTGAATTTACAGCAGCTACATGGGAGCTATGCACTTATCTTTGCCCAGAGGTGGTTTTGAAACCAAACTAGACTCACTGTTTAAGACACCAATCAGCACCAAGTCAAAGTGTGTAATGAGAGATTCAAGCAAGTCAAATCCCATCATGTAGGTCCCTTGGTTTTATCATTAAGTTCCCATTTCTGAACCCACTGAACCCAACATTTTCTAGGTACCCAGGGTATGACCGTATATGTGCTTACAGGAATGAGCAAATCATTTCACATTCACATAAAATGTTTATATATGCGTATCTCTTCCACACTGCCTATATATATGCCTATCTCTTCATCCACTGCTTTTGAATTTTAAAAATCGGGTTTAGGTGTTTAAACACAGAACGAGCTTCTGAATGTTTGTTTTTAATGGTTAGATAATTCCAGTGTTTCCAATCACTGTTCGAACCCACACCCCAGCCCCAGACTCTTAAGACCCTTGCCCTTGTCCAAGGCTATCTAGGGAATATCAGCCTAAAAGATGAATACAGGAGCAATGTAGAAGCAGCTGAAAGTACACTGCTTATTGCAATAAGTGCATGTACAAGAACCTGGGAAGAAAAAAACACTATGTATGATTGCTTCTTTAAGCCAGATCAGATCTTAAGTGTGCAAGAGCAATGTCTGTAATTGCTATCACCTTTTGGGAAATCTTCCTAGGAATCCATAGTTGGGGAAAAATTCTGGAAAGTTTTTCCTGGGATACTTATTGCAGTTCATTTCCACAGTTTCAAAAATCTCAATATACTTATTCGGATAACATTAGGTGAGACACTTAAGGAAGTTTCCCTTCTTACTGGCTGTGGGACTCCCAAAAAAGTGTACAGGCTCAGGGAGCCATGATATTTCCAAGGGGCGGGGATGTATTTGAGATGCTGAGACCATTTGTGTGCATGTGTCTTTTTTTTAACAGCCCCACAAAGTGCAATTACTTTGGAAATATTCCCCACAGGGCCTTCAAAACAAGGTTCCCGCCTGCTCTTCATGCTCTCACTAGTTTGTACATGTTTCTAGATAACGCAGCTTCTGCATTTTTGTTGTATGATCCACAAAAAATTCTGCATTACTGAATGCCAAGATAAGGGCACATATATAAACATACTGTAGGCTCCTTTTTCTGTCCCATATGTGAACATGTACCCTGGAGCACTTGTGTAGCCCCTACACAACAGTAGGGTCCGAGGAATTCAGCTCCTACGTGATGGGTAAAGTGCCTTTACAGAGACTGTAAAAATTTGTTCACCTTCTTTCTATTTCTATCTTCTCTTTTATCACCCATCCACACAAATAAAGAGAGGACATAGACATAAATACCCAAGCACACTGTTGGCAGAGAGATCACTTTAACAAATATCTCTCACAATGTATACATTTGCAGACCAGTCCTGCTTCCACTGACATCTCCTATAATGTCTTTATCAACTTAAATGTATAGAAATGGATGAAATCACATTAACTAACTAAAATATAATAGAAAATTTTAAAATCTCCAAATTCCTTCAGGTGCTCTTGGAAGTAAAATCTGGCAAGGCAATAGAAGAGAAGCTCATGTTCATTTTTCTTCCCTGACAAGCACTCATTGGCTTCAGCATAAGTGAGAGCTCTTTAAATGTATTGATTCAGGGAGCAAGTCACCCCTGGGCCATCAGAAGACATATGCTTCGCTCGGGTCCTACAGAAGCTTCAGCGAGGACTATGTTTTTTGCTGGACATTATCACATGAGCGAATGTTACTTTTTCAGAGGAAGAAAGCAGACCAGCCCCTTCTGAAGAGCAGAGCCGCGCTGCGCTGCTGCAGGACGGCTTCTGCTAATACAACCTAGTGTGAATGCAGTGGTCCCCATTTAATGCACTCATATTAACCCTCTCACAGGCACACAACTACCGTCGCTGCCTGCAAAGGCACCTGTGCTGCTTTCCTTTACTTCACACAGGGACTGAGGGCAATCTAAGCACAGATTACATATGTGATGAGCTAATTTTGCTGCCTCTCTCTGGTTTATTTCACCACACAGCAGCTGCAGAAGTCAGGGTGGGTATCTGAAGTGCAGCAGTGCTCAATGTATGTTCTCACTCTGATCTGGATTCAAAATCAGCGCAGAGAGCCTGCTCAGTAATCTGCTCGTAAAGGCTGCCTCTCCACCTTCCCATTCCCAATCCAGGAGCCTATTAAATTAATGAGACAGAAGTCAGCACAACAGCAGTCAACATGTTATTGGTGTACAGCACTGGTGCTGTTACAATGTGCCTGTTTTTTCTCCTGGGACGTTTAATTTCCGCTTCTCAAATGAGCTGCAAAGCTGTGAAGCCTGGCAGTGTTCTTTCTAGACACTCTGTGATGCAGATAATGAGGGTACTGATAGGTGCCTAGGAGACTGTGATGACTTTAAGCACAGCTATGGTCTGATAATGCTTTATGCCAGTAGTGTCACAGCGGAACCACTATCATCCCTCAAGGAATGGTTCATCTTTATGTGTAATACAGCAGCTGTCACCTAAATGGCTAATGGGGAAGCAAAGTAGAACCTTAGTGCTAGTAATCTTTGTCACTTAATAATTTTAAAGGTATCAGACTTCAGTAGCTCCTGCAAGTTCCAATAAAAAGTGTGCATGCCATTTTTTTTTTTATTTTGTTTGCCGTGGATTAAATGTAAATTGAGAAATCCATGATGCAGCTCCGTGCAGATCTAATTTAGTATAATTTGAATAGCCAAGTAATTAAAATGTATTATAGGTATAAGATGCTGGGATGGTGGAGTGTCTGCATTTAAGAGGAAGATTTATTGGGCTCACTGCATCCACAGTGAACCTTCTACAACCGCATTAGCCAACATCTGTCGGAAAATGTCGAGACGCAGGGCATAAGACATGTCCTCACAGAGTGTATGTTTGCATGTATTTGAACAACAGGCTAAGAATATAGAGCAACATTTGCAAAATAAGCTGCTCGGGAAAAAGACGTGTACCTTTGTGTGCTGTATTTGGCTAAATTAGTAGGTTGCAAAGAGTGTAGACATGTGCATATGAAATATATGTGTGTCTACATACACATGTGCAAGGTAGAGTAGGTGAACGGGCACATTTTTTGTTGTACAAGCATGCAGGGAGAGAGGGGAAACATGCAAATACGCAAATGTGCTTATGTAGCCTTTTTCCCAATTAATGCTGGTTTCCCACAGTGCTGGAACTGCAGTTGCATTCAATTTAGGAAGGCAGGTAATGATAATAATTAATAGGGCAGTTGACACACATGATGTGAGTATTGACATTGCGCTATTAGTGTTTCCTGGAAGATTATTTTGTTTGTTTTTGCTTAAGTGCTCAAGATTAGAGCCCGTGATTTAGTAGGCTAGGGCACTGGCTTCTCGAGAGGAGCCAAGCTCATTTCAATCACACCTTCAGACAGCCTGATAATCTTTGGGGAGTTAACACACTTAGGCTGGTGAAGGTTAAGAGGAGAGTGGTGCTGGGATGTGTATGTCCAGTAATTGTCCGGGGGATGAGTTACAGATCCAGACAGCCCACAATTCAATCTGCCCCTGACGCTACAAATGCTGAGAGGATAAATCAAAGGGCATTTCTCTGGATTCAAGGAAGGGAAGAGGGGCTACAGATCCATTTTCTCAGTGCCAGTGAGGTAGCAGAATTGCTACAGCAATGTCAGGAAAAGCGAGCAATAGGAGAAGGATCATTACAACACAGATTACCGTGACCTACGCTGAATATTTAAGGGAACGTACCGAGTGGAAAGCACGGGCAATTTGGAGCACTATGGCAAGTGGTGAGCTGAATTTCCTGCCTGCTAGGCTGCTCACCTGCATTTGTTATTACCCTTTTGTCTGATGTGGAGGGCTTGCAGGTCAGGTGCAAGCAGCCACGAGCCTGCTCCGAGCTGGCCCACGTGAGCCAGCTCTGCTGGCAAAAGGGGTGCCCAGCCCTTTCACATGGCTGCTGCCTCTCCTGTGGCCTGGGCATGGGGGCACCCTGGCCACATAGATACAGCTGAGGAATACAAGCATGCAGGGCAAGGGGTATCTTCTTGCTTTGTATTCATACAGCACTGGCAGCAAGGAGGACCTTGGACTATGGCTGGTCTCGGGCACAATCGAGGATACGCAGACAGACAGAGCAGTGGTGATGGAGAAAGTAGCAAGTGAGAAATTACTGGCTGCCATCTAGACTAGGGACACAGTAAATAATTTCAGAGGTGACAGGACAAACAAGCAGGTCAGTGGTACCCAAAATCCAGTTTTAACAAATGCAAAACAGTATACTTTAAAAGAAATCTTTGAACTGCTTGTGTGTATTGCTGGATTCTAAATTAGCCTTGATAAGCAAGGAAAGAGGTCTGACTGCTGTTTTGGGGAGAGACTGAAGAACAGGGGCAGTGTAAATCTGTGCTCAAGGTATAAAGTACAAAGGACAAAAAGAAACAATAATGCAGACCTTACAATATAACTGGGTTTTTTGGACTCCCCTGGATACTGCCACCCTTCCTCCAGACTGGGAGATGGATAAAACCACAATTTTACATTTTAAAATTATTGAAAATATGGAATTAAAATATGCAATTAAAGTATTTAATTAAAAATAAAAAGTGCACCTAGAGTTTTCTCTTCTAGAGAAAATAAGCACAAGAGGAGGGCACGTTCACAGAAGAATGTTGTGGTTTAACCCCAGCTGGCAGCTAAGCACCACACAGCCACTTGCTCACTCCCCCGCCCGGTGGGATGGGGAGAGAATCAGAAGAGAAAACTCATGGGCTGAGATAAAGACAGTTTAGTAAGTAAAGCAAAAGCCACACACACAGCAAAGCAAACCAAGGAATTTATTCACTGCTTCCCATTGTCAGGCAGGTGTTCAGCCATCTCCAGGAAGGCAGGGCTCCATCACACGTAATGGTCAATTGGAACACCATCACTCCAAATATCTCCCTGTCTTTCTTCTTCCCCTGGCTTTATATGCTGAGCGTGACATCTTATATATGGAATATCCCTTTGGTCAGTTGGGATCAGCTGTCCCAGCCGTGTCCCCTCGCAGCTTCTGATGCTCCCCCAGCCTGCTTGCAGGTGGGGTGGGGTGAGAAGCAGAAATGGCCTTGGCTCTGTGTAAGCCCTGCTCGGCAGTAACAAAAACATCTCTGCATTGTCAACATTGTTTCCAGGCCAAATCCAAAACATAGCCTCATGCTAGGTACTGTGAAGAAAATTAACTCTATCCCAGCCAAGACCAGCATAAAGAAAGAAGCTGAAAAAAGTGCTGTTGTTAACACTTCCCAATAAATTACAAACATGAATATGCTTGGTTTCCTAAAAAGACCTTATGATTACAAAGGCCTAGAGATAGGCTTTTTTTTCCCCCAGTGCATAGCAAGTTCTTGGAGTTCCCTTCCCCAGGACCTCTCTGAAGGAAGGATGTAAGAGACCTGACCGAGGTCTTGTAACGTGGGTGGAAATCAAGAACATCCATGGGGCTCCCACCTGAGGTGGAAGGATATTTCAGAAGGACATCTACACTTGTGCTTCAAGTGACACTGCTTCATTAGTGCTCAGAAAGACATTTCAGCAGCAGATCTTGCAGCCATCCATTACAGTGCTTCATACAGCTTCCAGTAAACCTGCAGGTGCTGTTGGAAAGGAAACCTGGCCTGGAGAGGTCAGGGACCTTATTCGAAATAATGATGAATTTTCTTCACTTTTGTCACAGTCATGAGGGACTTCACCAAGCCTCCTCACCTCCCAGACAGTGAGCTTCAAAGTCCTCCTTGCAGGTCAGCTCAGGACATGTGCTTTGTGACATCTCCTTGACATTGGTGTTGGGATGCCTCTTCACACCTCTCTTGACAGAGATAGACATGTCAGCAAACAAAGAAACTTGGACGACAACAGTATGCCTGAGAGAGGTGAGCTCTAGACAGGGCTTAGTGAAATCACGGGGACAATTTGACACCAGTACTATTAACAGGTCACTGCTCAGATGAGAAAAATCTCTCACCTAGTTTCCAAATCTAGCTGAAGACCACCTTACGGCATCCCCTGCAGCTGGACCACCTCATCCATATGCTGCAAAGGGCCACTGGCCACACACCACCTCTCTATACACCGCAGCTGGGCGGTCCAGGGATTTTTCTGCCATATCCTTTCTCCTGGGCCTGCTATTCCCCTCCTTTATTCCTTCTTTCTCAAAAAGAGTGAATTTGCAGCCTCTGGGGAGCCGTCATCTCTATTTCCCACACTTGGCAGATAGGAGGACGCTTAAATAGGATACCACAGTGTGTGCTTGTATTTCCTATTAAATTGGAGGTATGAATTTATATTTCCAAAACCACAGGGTAACTATGTGCCTGGGGCACATCTTCAGAAATGTGAATCATTGCGGTCCCCTCTCTTGGATGTTTTTGTCTTCACGTTGCAAGCAGCAGAGCAGGCAAAGGAAGGAAGCTGGGCTTCTCTCACCCAGGCAGCCAGCATGTCTGGGTTTCAGCCCAGTCTATCTCAGCTTCTCTTTTTCAGCATCTTTGAAGCAGACTTGATAATACTTTCCACCCTTCTAAAATACGTGTATAAAGAGAAATTTGAAAGGAAAGGGAGTGGTTTTTATTAGATTGACTGATTTAACTGGAAAAAGTTTCAGGCACACAGCCTTTCTTCAGGTCTGACATGGAAAGCCATTTGCAGCCTTTGCTTCAAACCTGAGAAAAAGATTGTGCGCCCAAAAGTTTGTCCACTTTTTCCAGCTGCATCTGCTGCTCTAATAAGAGATACCACCCCTCCCAACAAAGCTTGCCTCACTTATATCCTTCCTCTATCATAGCTGCACCAGCACTTCTGCAACTGGAATTAGTGGAGCACTGTCAGAGGTAAGTGCTGTGGATGAGATAGTGGAGAAATTGCACATGTAAAGCTCACAATTAAGAACAGAGGAAAAATAATTCTGAGGAATGCATTTCCTGTTCCCCCTGTTTTTCCACATGTAAATCCTGGCTATTCACTGGAACATCATTAATCATGCTGAATTGTTGTGGTATGCATACATATGTAAAGTGTAAACTCCTGATGAGTTCTGCAATTTAGCATTAAGCAATGTCCACTTAGTATAAAATGTGACATCATATTTTATGTCAGCACGTCATTGTTAGAGTAAACTGCAAACAGTGCACAGAAAAAACTGGAGGATATGATTTTTCTGCAGTATCTCTTTGACGTGTTTACAGAAAATATAAAGCTAATACATTATTGGGCATCAGAATTTTTTTCAACTGTGTATACTGTGCAATGCACACAGCTCTGTGATACTTGTAGGGCATCTATTTCCACAGCAGACTAAACTTTGTGAGAAATTGCTACCTGCAATTCAATAAAGTATATTTAAAATGTTTTGATTGCACTAAATATCAGCTGATGCACCTCTTATTAGTATAAATGGCATAGATTAGTGTCAGGCATTTTCAACAGTGAAGAAATTACAGAAGCCTGCATGGCTCATTAGGCTCTTGTTGCATGTTAAAGAGGGCCAGACCTTATTAATAAGAGGAAAAGGAGGGGGGAAAGAGAGTATAATGGGAAAAGTATAAAATAGCATTTAAAAAAAAAAGAAAGAAAGCTTTCTGATTTGGAGAAAAATAAAAGCATCAATTAACCTCTTCCAGTCTCTGAACACTTTCTAAAGTAATCTTAGATTTGTTTCTACAGGATATATAGATTACATATAAAGATTACAAGCAGAGGAAAAACTGCTCACAATCACACTGCACCACCAAGAAGGGTTTTTGATGATTAACTGTGTTATGCTGTTTATGTGGGTCACAGTTTACATCCTGCTTCAGAAAAGCATCATTGTTTAAGTTAGGGCATACACCAACATTTGAGTGGAAGCTCTTGCTTATATCCCACTGAAGTGGATATAATTTAAGCATTTATTCCCAGTTAAGCACCTGGTGTAAGCACACGCCAAGGAGAACAGATTTAAAATATATTTGAGAGCTTACCATAATTGAGGCCTCAATCACTTGGGTCCTGAACCTACAGCGACTGACACATCAGCACTTTGCACACAGTCAGTCTTATCAGCTTCTTGTGGGGTGCATGCGAGGAAAAGACATGTGTGTGCAGAAACACATCTTTGTGACATGGAGGCTGTAGTGCTTGCTGCTTCCCCGGCTGGCAGTGGGCAAGGGGCAGCTCTTGCTCACATGTATACCTTCTTTGCCTGTTATTCGCTTGGGTGCCAAAGATGGTATTGCTGGTGGCTGGTGTTGTTGCTTAGGAAGCGGTGAAGGGGATGTGAAAGACCTCCTCACAGACACAGTAATCAAAAGCCTGCTCTCCCTGGGGCAGTGAAAGAGACCTTGCCTCCCCTTTGATGCAACAAAATTCAGTCTTGCTCTCAATGCTGAGAGACCTTGAGCCGGATGTACTCCTTATACACTCAGCGGTTGGCATTGCAGAGGCAACATGGCAGAGTCCAGTCACCTGCTGGTGTTGCACAAGCAGAGGGTGATTTGCTGTTTCTTTAGGTTTGTAGTTTTGGGTTTGGTTTGGTTTGCCAAGCCAGCTTGCTATTTATTGTCTTGGCTGCCAGAACACACAAACATATGTCAGGCTTGTCCTAAGGAAGGAGTATGTGGCAACCACCATTTTGGCAGAAAATAGATAAATATAAATGCAACTGAAAATCATAGTTCTAGGCAAGTTAAGCTAGGTATGCAATTTTTCTAGTCTTTCTTCTCTGGGATTCACATGCTCCATGATGTGAGCACAAGCAGAAACATGTGGTGCACCTTGGCCAAAGAGGTCCAGGTTTTCATCCACCACATTAGTGGGCTGGAGCTGTTTCCAGTTTGAAGCTTAAATCAGAGCTAACTTAGTGAGCTGCTTCCAATGCCAAGCACCACAGATCAGCATATTGAGTTTTTTATATTTTTTTCCTTGTGTGATTAGCATTTTACTTGAGTCTGAGACATTAATCAATAAAAGCAATACCCTGTAAACAGAGTAAAATGAAAAAGCAAGTGCTGCATTTTAATAATATAAATAGAAGACTGTGTGGCATGAGGGGCCAAGGCAGAGCCTGCAATCTGAATACCATCAAAGGTAAAAGAATTGAAGGCAAAAGAAATTTTCAAGGCTGATTGCACACAGATGAAAAAAAACCCAACAAGTTAAAGAAAGATAAAATATCGAACACCGGTTAGTATGGGGGCTGTGTCTGAAATATTTTATTTCATTGTTTTTTAAAAATTTTGTCCTTGCTACCATGGACTTTAAGGGCAGAGAAGAAAAGAGAGAGGAGGGGGAACCCAACCCTTGGACTCAATAAATTAAGTAGAACAATATAGAAAAGTATTTCAAACATTGCTGTTAAAGCAGAGCCAAGTTCTTGATAAAAACTCCTCTTTGTTCTTTAAAGAACACTGTTGCAGTGGTTACTTTAAAAAAAAATTATCTCATTGTATGTGGTACAAAATACATGCTGGAAGCCTGAAAATAATAGCCAGCTGCTGTTCAGTGCTCTTCATCTACAGAGCTCAAGTGCTCTGGGAAGCTGGCGAGTATTGGCTTTCAGGCAGAAAGCACCGAGGCCGTACCCTGGTGCCAGCAAGGCCAGGGAGGAAGCCAGCGTGAAAGCCAACATCACCCGCCGGCTCCTTTCACGCTACATCCAACAGGTCCCACATCCACCAGGCAAAGCCTTTCAATGTATTTCCCAACAGAGAACTCAAAAACCAGTGGCAGACCGTTAGCACAGCATGGCTGGGCAGTTCGGCCACTGGGACCAGAGCTGGGGAGCCATGAGGGAGGCTGGGCTGTCCATCCGGCCAGATCATGGCTCCACAGCTGACTGAGCTTCTAGTGAGCCGGGATCTGCCCCATGGTGCCTTACTCCATTGGGGTGGCATCCTAGACGTTTAAAACCATGATACCATGCGGCAGCACAATTGCATTGCCCATAGCTAAGCCACGTGGCTTCACCAAGAACTTTTTTTTTTTCTCAGTGGCTGCTTACTTTATGCTCTGCATTTCTTACTGAGCAGAAGTTAACATTAACCTCTTTGTTCACTTCCTTGGTTTTGCCCTCTTGCCTTCTTTTCCTCCCTCTCCCCATCCTTTGAAATCTCAGTGGTGTTGCCACAACTTGGGGAACAGCTTTTATTCATGAACTGCTTTATTAATTAGCTGCTTCTAGAGCTGCAGCAATTAGAGGGGTGAGCTCTCAACATTTGTCTTCTGTAGGCCCCACGCAAAGACTCGCCAGTTGGTTATGCTTTTTCTTTGAGCAAAGACTGGGTTTTGATTTAAGAAGAGATTTAGAATAAAAAAAGGCAAGAAGAAAACGTTCTGAGCTGCATAAAGCCCCTAGGAGTCCCCTCTTAAAAGGAAAGGGTCAGGGTCCTTGAATTTCTTTCTGCTGCAGCCTCCAGAAGATCCTGCCCCAGTGCTGCTGAAGGTGGTTGCTACCTACCTTGCTCCTCCTCTCCTCACGTGAAGTCTGGGATCATAATGCTTTCTGCCACAGGGTTAGAGGTGGTTTTTCCCATATGAGATAACCTAAGTGGTTTTTAACTGTTTCTAATCTGTAGACTCTTAAAAATTTTCTAGTGGAGAAAGGGTGTCTTCTACAGCAAACTGAAGTTCCCAAACAGCAAGCTTTTTCTCCTTTAATGAACCCTTTAGGAGCAACAAGTAGTCCCCAAGAAGTCTGCTGAAGATAATGTAAAAGCCGCCAAGCTAGAGAAGTAGCAATGAAAAAGGCTGATTTCTGAAAAAGCCCCTGGGTAACTCTATGGTTTACTAAACAGAAATGTGTGGCTGCCTGTTGATTCCTCTCTTAGAAACACAAGGAAGCAACCATGGGTCTTGGGGTGACTTGCTGATGGGACTTCCTTCCTCCTCCTCTGCTTGGTCCAAGTTTTGCCCGTTCTTTAGAAAATGTTTGTGCTGCTCATTACTTAAGCATGATCAAAATGCTTGCTACTACACAAAAATACTAATAAATGGACATTGTAGGCAATGCCTTGCCTGCAGAAAGTGAGATGCCATTAGTTTGATCCTACAACACGGGTGTAAGGATGCAGCTGCAATGTTCAAACTGTAGGACTGAGGTAAAAAACAACAGCAGAGCAGACATGTTTCCCTGCACAGTATGGAGTAAAAAGAAACATCTGGCCCTTGGCCCCTGAAGGATATTTCTTGTTGAGAAGAGTAAATTAAGGGTGCATTGAAGGTGTAGGGACTCAGCTGAAGGGAACTGCTGCCTTAGTAACTATCTCTAACCCAGTTTCCAGCTTTGATGCATAATGCCATTTAAAATACAGGGCAAAAATAACTGTTGTAAGATACACGCAACCAAGTACAGACATCAAAGTATCTACAAAATATACGCTGCTATTTTGACACAACAAGTAAGTAAACAAACAAAGGAAATATTTTAAAACACTAAGCATAACACTGGTTATATCGCTGCAGGATAAAACATGGGCTTTTCTTAAAATCTATTGAGTCATAAATCTCTGTATTTCCCTTTGTGTTTGATCTCATATATTACTTGGAGTTTCTAAAATGATAACAAGGCATGCATTAAAAATATTTCTCTTATTGTTACATTTCAAGCACGTTTACTGTTAGCTGCTTAGCTTCATTATGTATCATAGTCTGAATCTACAAATCAAGTATAATTAGACTTAGAGAACTGATTGGATTTCTAATTAAGCTACATTGGAAACAACAATGCACAATCAGTAAATATTCTGACTAGGTACATTTTAAAGAGCAACTCTTGGGCTTTTTGCTGATGACTAGACACCAGTGTCATTAAATTTGTTGGTGGCAAGCAAATTTTAAAGCTAAAATAGAGGCAATTAGTAAAGATCTTGAAATATTTAATCACGTTTGTCCAATTAGTGTGCAATTAGGCAATGGTGTGGCGTGGGACAAACATTCTGCTTCAGTGTTTGGTAGAGAAGGATCCCTTTGAAATTTTGCTATTTAGTTTATTGATATATAAAAAGGAAGTTATGGTTGTAATTTCCAATTTAAAAAAATACTGTGCAGATGGTCTGACTATATATTTAACAATGTTAAACAAAACTAAACAAGGGAAGCATGTTACCTGAAATTACACAGCTGTGATCAGTGAATAAGCTCCAGATCACATTAGATTACAGCTGTGGGTATCTTGATCACAGAAAGCGCCAGGTAGTTATGCTGGTAAAATCAAAGTTATGTAAGTTGGCCTGTCGCATCTCGAGATGACATGATTATTTTGTCCTTGACTGAAAATGCACTTTTTCGTCTGAGCTTCCCCTGGTTGTTTTGCATTCCTTCCATGAAGCCCTGCGTTGGCAAGCTCATTGTGGAAAGTCAAGTGTAGCTTTTAAAGAATAAACCACTTAGTATTGTCTTGACTCCCCTTCAACTTGGGGATCTGACTCCCTTTTTGGCAAATTTTAGGCTCTCTTTTAAAAATGATCACGACACTTATTAGTTGATTTGCAAAACTTCAATGTAACATTTTGGCCAGCATGTTGAAAGTGTCTGCTGTCGTGCATTTCAATGTGCAACCCTGAACTGAAAGTGTCATCTTATTGGTATTTTATTGAATCAGCCACGTGCAGATAGTCAAGGAGACAGTGCCAGAGAATGTCCCCAGGTGCTGGAGCTCAATTTTCCGGGTTGTTAAATTGTTAGAGCAGTCCCTGGCATGGTTTTGGCTTCGGTCAAGTACGACTCTCCCCAGCCATCCCTGGACACAGCTCAGGTGTTAACACTGGCCAGGGACTGCTCCCAACAGGCATTTTGGTAGGGAAGGAGGATTAGGAGAATGGATGTGGGCCATCTTATGACAGCTGGCCTCCACGTCAAAGCACATTTAACCTTCTACTGTCAATAGTACCCATGGATGCACAAGGAGTGAATCCGAGGTAAGGTGTCTAACAGGACTAACTAGGGATGACATGGACACCGGCCTGGAGTCCTGACTTCTTCTCTGCTGCAGAGGCCATCTCATTTCCACCTCATATTCAATATGGACTAAGAAACAAGAAGAGACCCTTTCTTCCCCCAGTGTTCATAAAAGAAAGAGATTTGGTTTAGCTGTTGTTTGGATTTGATTGCCAGATAATTTTTTTTTCAGAGAAAAGAATAAAAGGTGATCAAAATTTAAAATGGTTTTCTATGTATTTCTGATAAATGCTGTAATTTCTGCAATGCTGTTAAGCCATTGAGGGTTTAAACATTGTCAAATTAACCTTACACCTGAGAAATTTTGGTTTTATTTCAGTACCGAAAAAAATGCTGAAATAAAGCAAATAATACTTCCTAGCAATGCTATGCGCTTTTTTTTTCCCTTTGATAGGTAGAGACCTGGAAATTCAAAGTACAGAATTTTGTTTTGCAAACAGGTTGGTGCCAGTGAGAATTTTATGAACGCAGATGTATGATTTCTTGAGCAATATTAAATCAAAACAAAATACTTTTGATCCAAAAAAAGAAATGTTGTGAAGAGTATTGTATGTGAGAGAAATTAGACAGGGGAAAAAGCAGATAATAGGTAATTGCACAGGCATTCATTTATTCCTTGACCTTAGGCAAAATTGACCTGGACTGAAGGCTAGATTTTGACCCTTTGATATTCAAAATCAAAGTTTTTTAGGTTTGTTACTTCCCAGATCTTAGGAAAAGTTTGCATCAGGTTTTCCTGGGTGCTTTGCTTTGCGCAGAAGAGAGGCCAGTGGTCTCTTGGGGGACCGGTACTCCATCAGCCTTCCCATGTAACGCAGGCATTGCTTTAAAACTCCTGCAAACCTGACTGTGGGGGAGAGCTTTTTGAGCTTTGTTGTGAAGTGAACCTTGAGGTACATGACCACTCAAGCTTTTAATTATGATTATGTTGCGAACAAGAATAATTGATGATAATAGTATTTGTTGCTGTTGTTTTTACAAATACATACATGATGTCCTTAATCATTTTCTTTGGTTACACTTATGTTTATAGATATGCCCCAATTCACAGAAGAGTCAAGTTTCTATGGACGTAAAATGTAAGAGCCATAGGTCTTCAATATGTTGGCAAATTAGCTGCCAAATCCTATATGGTAACAAGATGTGAAAGCAGTATTTCATGGCCTCTGCCTCACCACATCTTTGCTCAAGTAAAAGATCAGGAAACCCAATCAATAGGCTGAATACCAGAAGATTGAATAGCCAGCTGCAGAGGCAGTGCGAGAGAAGATGTCCTCTTGCAGTTAATGCCTTGTGAAAATCACACAGGCCCCCGTAGGGGTTAACCAAACATTTACTGTGCTGACTTACTATGTTCTGTAGCCCCCGGAAGAAAACAGCACCTTTCACAGCTTTTAAACCTCTAGGAAAAAAGAAAGAAACTGCATCTCTAGTTGTAAGCCTAGCTTTAAGCTGTACTTCAGCATGAGTACTTGTGTGTTTATACCCACTTGTGTGCTGAACCTTCACAAACTGGGACTTCAACCCGCAGACATACATGGGCTTATATATATGTGTGTGTGTGTGTGTGTGTATGCATGTGTGTGTATATATACACAAATATATAAATTTGTACATGTATACAGGAGTATCCACATATGTATATACATACACCATACATGTGTAGGAACTGAGAACTTCAAAAAGGAAAAGAATGTTTGGGAAATTCAGAAAAGGAACCCCCTGTTTATTTGATAATGGAAACAAAACCAGCACTTGAATAGCGATTCATACACCGCTGTCAAAGCAAGCTCCGGGTGGATGCGCAGACCCGCAGGTTCTCTGTAGTTGCTGAATTCCTCCCAGTGTTGTCTTTATCAAAGAGGTAAATGTAGATTTGAAAAAATGGCTTTGATGTGCGAGACATCACAGAACAGCAGCTCCTTTCATTGCAGAGAGTCCATTATTTACGTCTCTCAGGCAACTGTACAGATTCCCTGTAAAAGAAAAAATAACGGGACTGTGGAAATAAAACCCCCAACAATGTGTATTCTGCTGGCTTCTGGAGTCTTTCCCTCCAGTGTTCATGTTCATGTCTTGATTCTGTGAAACAATATTAGGCTTGGGCTTGTGTGCCAACAGGCTCAGAGGGTCAGTTGATCCTGTCCGAAGCAATACCTGTATTCTTGCCGGACTCCTCTGGCCTCAGCTGCAATGGTGAAGGGAGGCATCGGTGAGTGGCACTGAAGGCTCCTGCCATTTGTCCTTGAGACTTCCCCTTGGCTCATCTTAGCTTTTGCTCCGGCACTTGCAGCATATCTCAGGTCAGGCAGGGTGGGCCACACGCCCACTGCATCCCAGAGGGATGGAGCAGCTCTGGCACAGTGCCACGGGGGTGCTGTGGGCCGAGCCAGGCTTGTTCCCACAGGCAATATCCTCCATGGAGATGTTCATGTACAGGAATGGGAAAGGCAGGCCAGGAGCCAGGGGCAGAAGAAGAGGGGAAACCAAGCCCTGTCACCCCTACAGCAGCAGCACTGCCTGCAGACCAGCCCGGTGATGCTCCATCCAGGCACTTTCCTATGAGAGTGGGGCGGGGGAGCAGTTTCCCCACCTCCCCTCCATACTGTCGTAAACCATGCGAATGTGTAGAAAGGGTCTGTGAAATTAATTATACTGTGAGTGCTTGGTAACCAAATGAATTGTAAATTGTACATTATTAAAACAGCATCAGAGCACCGACTGATCTATTATTCTTTGGGGAAATGTATGAAGATAAGAGCTTTATATGCTTTAGGGGTCTTTCCCACCACAGAGCCAGCTTTGTAAGAAAAAATGTGGCAATATTTTGTTACTGAGTTGCAACTGATACAGTACTGTATTGTTTGTTTTTATTACTCTGTCCCCTATTTAATATATATGAGATAGTATTCAGTACCAGTGACATACACATGCTCAGTCCCCTTCTGTTTATCCTGTTTCAGATGGTATTTGGGATTAATCACCCTCATTTTTGTGTAAAAAAATATGTAGGTGCAGAAAAATGAGATAAATATTAAGAAGCATGCCCTTTTGCACAAATAATGTAAATAACAAGATGCACAGGTATTGTTAGCCCGATCCCGATCATTTTGCTTGCATATTGCTCCTTGCTGCCTACCTGTCTTTTAGCTTCTGAGAACTGTAAGAGGGCTTGGTGGGGAGCTCTGTGTTCAGAAAAAGCCTGCTAAATAATAACAGGGAAGAAAAAGACCATGGGTTTATGTGTGATGCATGTTTTTCTCCTTTTCTTCCACAATGCATGCCCCCTTCCACATCCCTCCTACGCATTATTTGATATCCAGAGATGTGCACTTGCATCTTCTGGGATACCACAGACCAAAAACTGCATGCCCTCCCTCCTAGGGATGCTAGTTTTCTGTATGACTCCCTATAGGTGGTCCCTCTTGATACATGATGCAATGGCCCTTGTCACTCCTTGCCTCTGGCAGAAAGATGTGTTAAGCAGGGGTGTGTATTGGAAAAGGAACAGAGGGGGCTTTTTTTTAGTGCCTCTATTGAAGAAATGGAGGCGGTAGCTACTCCAGCATAGCTTTTCCCACAAGATCTCCTTTATATCCTCTCCTTGAAAGAAGATGCATGACAGTATGCCCTATCCATGCAGCTGCTTGCCAGTGAAGAGGCGAAACAGCTGAAGAAACATCCTTCTCCCTCTGGCTGGCGGCATATCTCCCAACTAAGCTGCTCAAGGCAGAGACACGTTGGTTTCTACAGTCACCACATCGGTGGTCCCATACCAATGGGCAAACCTTGGGGGTTATTATACACTAGAGTAACGCTAAGTGTTTCTTTGCTGGTTCAGCCAGTTGCATCCTCTTTTCTTCAGAGGTGGTGTATCAGAAAAAAGCTTTCCTCCGACTGCAAGACCTAGATGGGCATTCAGCAAAACAACTCAGTCAAAGAAATTATTGCAATTTGAGTGAAGACTCATTTCAAGCAGCCCAAAGAATTTCAGGACTTGCTCTCCCCTCTATTCAGGCACTGGAGACAATGAAATTTCCCTGGCTAAGATATTGCCATAACAGAGTAAGGCATCTTTGCTTATTTCCCAATTTTTAAAAATAAAGAGAAGAGAATTTATATTGTAGAGTTTTTGCATTCTTCGGAACAACTCTCCTAACTATCTAATAGTATAAAATATGGTGCGGCCTTTCTTGTCATTCATCAGCCCCGCAGGAGTCACTAGCGTCTTTGAGGATGCGATGCCTCCCGCTCCCCGGGCAGCCCTCTGCCAGGAGGTGCACCGCGCCCTGAAATTCAAAAGAGGGCAGCATTTTACTTAGGCTGCTTGAAAGGAAGGGGACGGCTCCAAGAGTGTAGAAGAATGTCAGCAAGTGAAAATCACCAGTCACAAAATATATACATCGTGTTCTGAAAAATTATGTTTAATAGAAGAAATGCTATGTTCCGAGGACTTCGTATTTACAAGAAAAAAAAAAAAGAAAAAAAAGCTCTTAACTGATCGACGATATTAATGAATACACTCCATCTATGTTCAAGGAATTCTTTGCACAGTCTGTTGTGCAGCTGTAACGCTGTCTCTGCAGCACATCACAATGATTTTGCCACCAATTTTTGCACTGCAATAGCCAACTGATGATAGACTGAAGCATCGTGGATAAATACTGTATATGAATGAAGTGTTAAACTGTGTCTGAGGTAATTAAAGAATCCACTTGTCTCTCGTTAAAGTCCTGATTCAATGAAATTCTTCAAACTATGCCTAACATGTTACCAGGCTGCTATTTTTGATTACTTAAGTATCTGCATAAAAACTGGCAAAGCCCATCCAAAACAAAGAGTAGGAGTTTTGTGATGTAACCCCAAAATATGTGTCTTCTAGTGTGAAATAATCAAACACGCAAAGGAAGATCAAAATGCAACTGCTCATTTTAATCCAGAAGCCTGGACCTTTGTGATCAAGAGTTCTGCTTGAACAGCAACATAGCATTGGCTTTTAAAAGGAAATTCTAAGGAACAAGATATATTTAAAATACATTCTGGATCATTAAAAAAAAAATTAGAGGGCACGCAAGCATAATACAACACTTTTTAGTTTACCCCCTACTAAACATTTGGTGAAATGAAATAACTGTACTGTCAGCACTGCCTCTGCTACATTCAGCCAGGTTGCCCGGACCACTGAAGAGCCCAGGACAGGGCAAACACCCTTTTTCCTTCTCTGCTTGCATCTAACAAATAACAGAAGTTGCAGTATTGAAGACACACACCTGATGTGACTAACAAGGGATTTCTAAAATATCTGTCCTAAGACAACAGCCACCCTGCTATTATTTACTTAATGAAATCTGTACACAGGGCAACGTTGAAGTTGTGGCAATTCTGCTTAAGAAGCAGCAAGGTGCTTGAAATACAGGTTTCTTCTGTGATCTTGGGCTAAATCTGCATTACCAGAAGGCTGCAGCCCCAACCTAGAGGATACTTGCTTCCTACCCTCCCTAAATACCCACCAAACCATCCCTGACGGAGCCTAATGAACCCAGGACTTGGTGCCACTGTCCCCACAGCTGTTTGCCCTGCATCCCTCAGGTGGCAGCCCCTGCCATGTGGCTGTCCCCACGGTCCCCGAGATCTGCCAGCTGAACCCTTTTTCATCAGCTGGAGGGAATCTGGCACGGCATCTCCAAGTAAACCTGCCAGGAAGCAGGGTCAGCCCTTTGCAAATAAACCCTGCCTGATCTGAGTAACACACATGGACGCCTGGAAGATTAATTCAGCCCCAGTAATAATACAACTAGTGTTTGTACAAGCTGGTGGCATGCAATAGTTTCTTATTAAAATACTCAGGATATGCATTAAGATGTCACTAAACAAAGTAGGGCTTAAGGACGGGGGGGGGGGAGAGTGTGTGCAAAATTTCCTTGCTTACAATTTGCCACGCTTTCATCAGATTTGATATAAAGCTATGAGCAGTGTTGTAAATGGACCAACGAGTTGTCTAATTGTCTAGAACACCCTCATGTAATTTATATCGTCTCTTAATTTCTGTTTTGTAACCTCCATAGCTGTCTTCAGTGAATCATAGCATATATCTCCACTCTGAGAGCATATCAGTGTATGATTTTTCCCTTTGTTTCCCACTTTCCCACAATGGAAACATGCAAATTTCAACAAGGTATGTACCTACTGCATTAATCCTTTCTAACGTAATTCCAGTCTGCCCTTTAAAAGTAGAATCAAAAAGATTATTTTTACTGTTTCCATTCCCTATTGTGGCATACAGTCTTCTTTCTGAAAGGATATCCATCTAACTCTATACACACAGAGATGAATACACATTCGAATCATAGATACATATCAACATAACACACATCACGGACTGGAAATACATTATTAAAATTAATTGCATTACAGAGAATAGATTTATAGACAAAACTGCTGAGGTACTCGACTCTACCTATTCCAAGGTGCCTTAATACTTGCCGCAAACCTGCCACCCCTTTGTAATGCAGTCCTGAGATACCTAATCTGCTTTCTGTCTTCCACCGATGTAAATCAGCAGCAGTCTGTGGAGGAGCAGAGTCTGTGGGGCAATATTGGCCTGGTGGGTTATCTATCTGTAGCTGCGTGCACAGTGGGTCCGCTCACCAAATTTTTAGCATGTGTATCTTCTCGGGCTCTTTTCCAGCAGGGAGTTAGAAAGCAAGAAACAACAAAACTGGTTTAATGCACCAGGTATATCAGAGCAGCTCATTGTGAAACCTATCACTGTACATGATTGTTATGATAATAAACGCGGGTGAGCTCTGGTTATTACATGCACAGCCCTGTACTAACTGCTCCCTACCGCTTGCCCGTTCCCTCACTTTAGCAACACCCCACACACCTGTTCAAATAATATTACTATTACCTTGTGTTGACACCACATCCACCCTTTCCTTTCATATAATAAGAGCTCCTGGTGAACTGTAAATGGAAAGCTTGCGGTAGCAGAAGCTGATTGTTTACCTGTCTCCAGTTTGTTGCCACAGATACTTGGTCAGGAGAAGGGAACAAAGATCAGTTTGACATCCTTGTTAAGCAGGATTTGCCCCCCACCTTACCCACAAAAGGTTACGAGTTGCTATTCAAGCCTGAGCTCCGCAGGTGTGCCATCACACCTGTCTGAAAGAAAACAAAATACAGTTTGTTTCAATATGGCTATTGCCCCAGCAAAATAAAGACGACCTTGCCCTGCAACACAGACACAAGCATTTGCTTTAATATTTCAATGAATCCAAGCAAACACAGACGGATATCTCTGTTTATATTTAGTGTTCAAGCCAAAACCAATGCAAGTGCCCCCAGCAATCAATGAGCATCCAACCCTGCCCATGCCCGCTAAACTCATGGCCAAACTCATGGTAAAACTCAACTCAAAACCCACCTTGCGACAGGAAAGAGGATTTTATAGCTCTCTGGGTGTATATTCCAGGCCCTAAGCCCAAACCCACCAAGATGAACAGGAGACCGAATCCAAAGCCAAGCCGGGGACAAGTTTGGCCTCACGATTTATTTCCTTTACCATTTAGCCCTGCTGGAGCTGTTGCTGCTGTTGACTCCCGTGTAACTCTTCGCATAGAGAGTTGTCATGGTTTTGTAATAGGGGAACATTAAAAGCTGCGAGCCCTGGTGCTGTTCTGCTTGGCCAAAGGCTGCGCCCGACTTCTGATGCCAGCGACAACAGTGTAGGTCTGGAGTAAATTGGTAAAAACCATGGTAAGACCTAGCTCCCAACTGAGGCCTGGACGAGGCATAAGGGGATTTTGTCCGAGCAGAGCACTAGAGAGCCCTAAATGTACCCTTTCATTTATGTGAATTTGCCATTCAACATCTGCTGAAGGTGATGGAAAGACTCTGGTGGGCATTTGATCAAGAGCTGAGTCACTGGAGTTTCCAACGCTTTAGGTAGAAGCGTTTTTCACCAAAAAGGGCTAATGAGAACAATTTGCCCATTTTCCAGCTAAAGCAGTGCTCTATTTCTACTGCTTTACATTCTTATTAAAAGCCTTATCCATAGCTGCTTCCATTGTAGTTTAAAGAGTGTTGTTTGTAGTCAGCTGTAAGAAGGTGTCCCTGCATTTAGGAAGCACCAGCTGGTTTGGGAAGAGTTTATATACTGGGCTGCAACTTATGTGGAGAAATGTCCTTGAGGCAGGGAGCTTATTTTATTTATTGTTTTATTTATTGCATATGCCAAGTAAGTGGAATCCCAAATTATGAAGATACAAAACACAGTGTGGGTATTTATCAGCACCGAATGTTTTTATGTGCTCCAAAACAACCTGGGGTTTCCCAGCTGACTGTGAGCAGCTTGCTGGTTTTGAAGATCTAGCACCTTTGGAACCAAAGGGACATGCTGAATTTTAAGCACTTGGAAACTTGGAAAGAGAATTAATTGCACGGACAGCAACATTTTCCTTTTTTTCTTTTTTTTTTTTAACACTCATCAATAGCAAATGATGAAGCCTCTGGAGGATATTAACACAAGTAAACTAAACACAGGAGTGGGACTGTTTAAACAAGGTGAGACAAAAGCCTTCATACTCCAAGCAAATGACTTTGATAGTAAATTTTTTTATGTTTCCACCTCTATTGTTGCAGACGTCTGCATTTAAATAGGAACTTTATCTTCCTTGGCCCAGGTTCTCCTCCTTCATTAGCCTGCACTGAGGTCACAGGCCCTCTTATCTCATGGGATACTCCTGCAAGGGCCTGGGTGCTCTGCTGGGTTCCCCTTGCAGCTTTCTACTGAGGCGGGGATAGAACTTTTGCCTGCTCCCCCACCCTCTGGGAACAGAAGAGGATTTGCCCTGGCTAATAGCTGCAGAGGCGTGACGTCATCTGTGTGCGTGCCTTCATTTACCAACGAATCACATTGCCAAGTGCCCTGCACCTTCACACCTGCCCCTGGCTGTGCTCGCTGCCTGGCATGGAGTCCCCAGAGCTGCACTCCAAAAAAAAAATCGCAAACCCTGAAAAAAACCTGCTGGCACTTGAAGCCCTGGGACAGCTCACAAACCAGCGCTGGTATATTAGCTCCTACTTACCTGGTGAACCTCTCCAGTACTTGGACGAGGAAACAGGTTCTTCATTAAAGCCGGAGAAGGCAATGTCATTTTGCACCATTGCTCCCCTCAGTGCTGTGATAGTCCTGCAAGGATCTCCCAGTGTCTGGACAGACACGGCAGAAGTCAAAGAGAAATGCCCGTGGCACCCTGTCCTCCTGCCCCTCTGAGGGTGTGTGCACTGCAGCCCACACACATAACCCACTTCTGGCCCTGCGTGTTTCCAGCGCTGGTGGTGAAGGTAGAGGGGAGCAGAGGAAGGAGTCTTAAAAACCTGATCCGAAATGGATGTATGTTGCAGTCTTAATCATTTGAGCTGTTCTTTCCTGTTTCCAGATTTTCATGGGGATCTTCCCAACCTGCTGAAAAGGCTGAGCAATACTAATTTCAAAATATTCTAAACAAGATGTAGATGTTAGACTGCTACAAATACAGACATTGGCATCTCCGAATGAAGAGATAGCCTGTTGAATAAATAATACATATTAATAAATGTCTGAATAGGAACTTACAGGATAAACTGTAACAGCTTCAAAGGAGTCATTGATCTATGGAGTACATAATATGCATGTTAAAAATGGTTGGAATATTTATTTACATGACACATGGCTCAGAAGAAGCCATTATAGTCTTTAAGTAAATTATACATGTCGTGAAAATTGTCAAAGTGCTTCTTTTACCAGACATGAGTGTATCCTGTCAGTTGAAAAACACATTAACTTTGAGGGAAAAAAAAAAGGCAAGCGAACCCAAGGCTAAAAGAAGGTTAAAACAGAAAAGGAAGAAAAAAAAAAAGGGAAGAAAATAAAAACCAACCCTCGTACCATGTCAATGTGTGTTCCATGCCCATCAAAGGAAGAAAAGCCCAAGCTGCCCTGCCCCGTGTCCTGCTCAGCACTGCTGTCGCACTTCGTGCAGCGAGGGCTGCACGCCCAGGGCTCTTGCGGAGGGGCTGCTCACGTCTCTGTGTGCCAAAGTCCTGGGTGCCAGCTCCTCTCCCTACAGGCCAACAAATGACAAATGGGGACTAATTCGTTCCAGCCACTGCCATGTCCTCTCCTTTGAAATAAGCTGCCAGAGGAGTGCTCTGCTTTCCCCACCCATGTCCCTCTGGCTGTGGTGGGAGACAGCCGGGGTACCACAGCCCGCCGGCACCGTTTTCACCTTGGTGTACAGGGGGGTGCTTTTTATGGCTATTCTTACAAGTCCTCAACTGCACCAGCATGGCAGAGCGCTGCTTGCAAATGGTCTTGCCTCCCCTCACGTACCTTCAAAAGGGGCAAAACAGGGGGAAACATTGCCTTGCAATACCCTGTACTCCCACAGCCGGGCCCATCGCTCACCGGCATCTTTCTGATTACTTCAGTTTTGTGCTTGTGCCTGAGCACAGCGCTCGGCAGGGTTTGTACTGCTCCTTCCCCAGTGCTCTGTGGGTGACATGGCTCTTTTCCGGCAGATGTTTTTCTGGCGAGGAGGGACACCAACTTAGAAAATCTCCCCTCCTGTCCATGTTGCTGTGATTGCACAGCAGTCTACGCCACAGCTTGGCCCCTGTGAATTTTTTTTCCAGGCCGTGAGGCAGAAAAGGGTTTTTGTCAAGGAGGCATGGCCAAAGACGTGGCTGAGAGACGGACTCTGGCCAGCACGATGCTGGTGCTCGGCTGGCATCTGCCCGCAGCCCAGCTCCCGAGTGCTGCACAGCCCCGGGATACCTGGTCCCCATCTCAGCTCAGACGTGCTCGGAGGGCTGATGTGTGCATACCCACTTTGGGCATTTGGGAAAGCAGGCTCTCCTGGTAGGCACAGTATGCAAGGTTTCTCTTACATAGGAATAAGAGTAATGGATGGATTTTCTAATGCAAGAGAACAAGCAGTTGTACAGGGGGAATATATTTAGCCTGTGTTTTCAGATCACATGTTCTGTGACTGGAGAGCAAAACGTTTTCAATGCTGTTTTAGAAGCACGCTATTTAGTATCACAAGCCTTACTATTGGAGAAGCCAGTAAAGTGCGCTGCATCTAAAACAATTACTTGAATTGCTTGTAGTGAGGTTTCTTCTTTCCAACTGCAAAGGTTTTACAAAAATGTGACTTCTACAGCTACAAAAGCATTGAAAATACAAATCATAGTAAAGTGCTGCTCTGCATTTGCATAAACCTGTTTATCCTATACATGGTTTATTCATTAACTCTCAGAACAACCAGCAGGACAGCTATGGCATTCCTTATGACCACTTTCCTGCGGCTGAAAATGACACAACTGCTTAAAAGCAACACTACATGGTTTAGAAAGCAAAAATAAATACCATTCCCGTGTGAAACAGCAGGGGAAACGTTGCTATCACCACAAGAGCTGTCATTTGGCTTTCACATGGAATGACCACCTCCTATCATTTGGAAATTTCAGAGGGGAGTCCCAGCATCTGCAAGGATTGGGACCTCCGCACCGCAGCTCACCAAAACAGACACGCAGCATTAGCCGTATCTGTTGCTGCGCTCTGCAGACAGCATACGAGTTAGGGATGGAAAAGACCTGGGTCCCTCATCTATTCCTTCTCAAGACTGTTTCCTAATCCTTTGGAATTTGTCCCCCAAGCAAGAGAGTCCTCGCAGCCTCAACCAGCATTGTGCTTCCCAATCGCCTCCTCCTTAGGAAGGCTTTCCTGACAACCACCCCAGCTTTCCCTACGCTTCTTTTCTTAGCCAAAACATAATCCCCCTAACAAAGATGAAGTAAAAAACATGAACATGTTGTGCTTGCTTCATCCCTCTGCTTCTATAAAGATGAGTACATGTTGCCACTGGTACATTACAAATGGGAAACTGGAAGTTTGTTTGACAGCCGGCGACTTGCTCAAGGTCACAAAAGAGCCTCAGTAGCAGAGCTGGGAACAGAATTTGGTATCCTAATTCCTAATCTGGCAGCCTCACCACAACTCTCATCACGCAATCAAAAAGCTCCTTTTAAGGAATGCTTTTGTGACTAAGAGAAAATCCAGGGCATTAGAAGAAAGAGTCCTTTTAATTTGCCTTTGTTCAAACATTTACGCCTTTTGCTATACGGAAAACACGATTTAAGCAAGATATAGGAATAAAATATGATCAAAGACTCTAAAATCTTTGAAAAACAAAAATAAGTAGAGCTGTACTTAGGAATGTACTGATTCCAGCCATGAGGAAGGCAGTGATTAGATATTCCTTGCTTACAGTTTCATACATAACATGAGGAATAAATCAAGACCAGGCTCTGATAGAGCTGTTTTGAGTGCTATATGCAGGCTTTCACATTTGTCAAGAATACTGTATAACAGGAAGAATTTTTACAGCTCTTTACAAAGACTTCATTTTCTAAAGGTCCTAACTTGTTGCACCGCAACAGTTTTTTAAAAAGCCAAACCAAATCCGCAAGCAGCTGAACTCAATGGGAGATTGCCCTGACCTGAAACAATCCCGGATTTGGTACGCTCTCCCTTGAAGAGTAGTTCAGTGATTCATCAGCTCTCCCAGGATACACCAGCTTTTGATATGTAGAAACTCTACAGGTTAGTTTCGTATTTTAAGACAGCACCTTTTGCTTGCTTCCTCTTCTGTGTAACAGAGTACTGTAATTTGGCAACAGTGGATAGAAGCGAAGGAGGGTATTGTGAACTAATGTTACTGAAAAACTGTATACAAAATAAGCTGAGCTATACAAGCTGAAATAAGCATGAGACTACAAATATTAACAGGATAAACAAAGAAAACTAATGTAAATTTAAACCATTCCTTTGGAAAAATGTTGCTTTTCCATTTTTGAAACACAGTAAGAATTCCCAAACTGCAGTAAAAGAATCCTATTGATAGTGCTCTTACTGTCATTGAATTACTTGGAGACACCAGAGGAGAGGTTTGTGACTTAAGATTACAAGAACATGTATTTTGCTCATTACACTACGATTATTATAACATCTGAGCAAAACAACACAAGGACCCACTCCCCATCCCTCAAGTCGGGGCTCAGCCTGTGAAATGCCCCCCATCTTCAACGCATTTGCAGGGACAGGAGGCCTTATGGTTTCAGATGTGTTAGCCACTTTTTGATTTGATCTTTACACAATTATTTTGATTAAGAAAATGTTCATCTTGTTGACATTATCACTGTAGTCAATAGCTAATGACCCCAGCAGTTAATTTCCTTATAAATATTTAACTTAATAGAAGTCCTCCCCTGGGTTATAGTACTTTTGACACTTGTATAATCTGAAACAAATCCCCTCTTTTTTAGTCAAACAGACCATGTTACACACACAGTTGGCTAGCTATTTACAAAGCACCCAATTAAATCCTACTTAATTCTCCCACTCTGAAAATCCCGTTTCACTAGTGCGCAGGCTACTGATCACACAAGACGAGCACCTTTCACAGAGCCTGGACATGAGTTTACAGTCTGCAAGGCTTGATTGTACAAAAGCCTGCGTAAAACGAATTTGCCCGTCAAGTGGCATGTACGAAAAGTGAAGAGAATGTGCAAATTCAGAGGATTGAAGAAATAAGCTGAAGAATCACAGTTAAAGACAGGTAAATCTAGTTTAATGTTCACATGTAGTTACACATCACAGAGATTAAACAGGATTTTAACTGTAACATAGCTGCAGTGAAATGAAAGTCATTTTGTACTAGAAAAATAATCTTGACGCAGTTATCCTATTTTTGGTCTACTTAAGTTCATTTTAAGATGAATTTACATCACTGATCATAATGACTTTGCCCACGTGCCCTTCTGCAGTTCAGTATTAATACTCTTTGGACGAAGGAAACAGCAAATGTTTTTGTTAATGGTTTGCCCTTTGGTTGCAAGCAGAGAACTGTTTTCACTTTTTAAGCAATTAGGCTGTAGGAACACAAGTTTGCAATAAAACCTTTTGGTGCTAAACAAAGTTCCAGAACAAATTTCTTCATCTGATGCAACAGCAGAATTTTAAAAAAAGCTGATTAAAGATCTAAAGCATCGCCCCCATAATGCAAAAACTAGATAAATTTGTTTTTCTACTCTCAGTAAAAAAAACCACTACGTCTTACTGCTATTTTTATAGAATGCGCTAAAAACGCCTGTGCCTAAATGACAAAAGTGTAGTCTCAATTTGTATAATACACTTACAAACATTTTAAGTCTAGATCGAGGAAAACACGCTTGCGTGGACTCCAAACAAGTTTATTTGCAATTAGACATCTCATGCAATCATGCAGGACTACTAGCTATCGCTGTAACTTCCGAGTCTAAAGGACATTTGGGGACAAAAAAACGCCCTAAACATTCAAGGTATTTCCATATCAGCAGCTCTGTACTTGAGCCGTAGTTTTCTAAAGAGATATTCCCACAGATTTAAAAAAAAACGTACACACCTTTATAATATTTACAAAAAATATTTAATTAAAAATATTTTATAATTACAGTAGTCTATTAAAGCATATACTTTTCTCACACTTATAGAACATCTCTATATATACACAGTATGAAATGTCACTCATTTATCTATACAATATGTAACATTCCTGCAGGGAGAAGAAAGTTCCCTGGGCCCCAATAATAGCCATCTATTTTAAACAATAGATGTCAAATATATCTACAAATGCTCTGGGAGATTAGTAAAGCTTCAAGATTCAGCTGCTCGGTCCCTTAAAGAGTTACAACGCTTCTAAAGTCTGGTTTAGGCTCGGTCCTCTATCCCGGGGCAGAGGTGGCAACTTTTTTCCTGCTCGAGTCCGACACCCTCCTGCCACCGCGGGAGGCACCGCTCACATCTGGTCGGAAACGAAGAGAAGAGACGGGGCGGGGGGGGACGGGACGGGACACACACACGGGGAGGACGGGGCGGGGATGAGGGGCGGGGGGGGACCTCTACGGACGTGCAAAACGGTGAAAAGGCTGTCTCTGCCGGGATGAAGCCTGGGAACTGCTCGGGGGGGTTGGATGGCTCCTTCCTCCGGTGCGGCGGGGCCGGGCCGGGCCCCCCCTCCCCGCCGCCCGCCCCCCGCGGTGCCTCTGCGCGGCGCCGCCGCACACCTGTGGGAGAGGAATGAATAGAGGGGGTGTGTGAACCGCTCCGCTCCAGACCGACTGGCGCCACCAACACAACACAAGACATGCTTGATCAACAACCCAAAACAAACCAGGTCAAACAACAACCGCAGCTCCCAGAGCCTGGGCCAGGCGGAGGGATGCGCAGCTGCACGGCGCAGCCAGAAGCGCTCCGGGGAGGGGGAGGGCGGGGGGGTGTGTGTTAAGAAAAAAAAAACCACACAAAACACACGGTAATTAAAGAAAATAAAATAACCACCCGGTAATTAAAAATAAAACCCAAGCCTCCTGCAAGTATCTCTCGCCGAGCTGAGGTCCCTCCCTCCGGCAGGTTTCCCGGGGGGAGGTGGCGCGGCCGGCCCGAGGCCAGGCAACTGCGCCCCGGAGGGGTGCGCTGCCCCCCCAACCCCCCCGCACACGCCCCGCACTCACCTGGGGAGCGGCGGTCAGCGGCAGAGGATGCTGTCTCCCGGCTTGTTAACAGAGGCAGCCTGCGCAAGCAACGAGACACGGCAAGTTAGACGTGGGGGGGTTCAACAAGACACAGATCCCCCTCCGCGCACAGGGCACCACCTCAGTTTTGCCGGGGGAACGATCACGGGAGACCCGGCTGCACTGGCGGGGCAGCGGCCCGGGGGGACAAAGCAATGGGGGAGCCCGGCAGCGATGCGGGGGGACGGAGCATAGGAGGGCCCCGGCAGAGCTCCCTACGGGCAGGTGCCCGGGGGAGCCCCGGGGGTACAGGGCTGCTGGGGCACGCCGCGCCCCGGCTGCATGCACCCCCGGGCTGCCACGGGGGGTCCCGCGGACGGCAGACGCTGTTTCCCCCTTCTTCAAAGCACGCTGCGCCGATGGCGTTAAACGTGCGCAGCCCCCAAACCCGCTCATCTTCGCTACCCTCCGCGGAGGGCTGGGAAGCGCAGGAGCGCCGCGTCTACTCCCGTGTGTGCAAACACGCTGATTACAGCTACTCCCTCGAGAGGCTGTAATTACACGGTAAACACCGTGCGGGTGCCCGCCTGCACCAGGGGGATGCAGGCACCCACCGCGCACCGCCGAGGCTTTTCAGCGCCCGCCGTCGGCCCCGTCCCCTCCGGGGGCTGCGGACCCGCGGCAGAGCCACCGGGGCCGGCGGCGGAGCGGCATCGCTGGGGCGCCCCCGCGGCGGCCGGCGTGGCCGCCGTGCCGCTACCCTCCTCCCGGCTCCGCGCCCCGAGCTGCGGGCTGGCGTGGCACGCACCTCTTACCGGGTCAGTGTTGAGGGCTGTCAGCGGGGTCCTGGGGGTGCCCGCGGGACAGCCGCCCGGGTGCAGGGCGGGCGGCTGCTGCTGCTGCCGGAGCAGCGCCGGGTGCGTCTCCAGAGCCAGCTGCAGGTCGAGGATGTAGTCGATGACGTGCTGCAGGATCTCCACTTTGCTGACCCTCTTGTTGGGCGGGATGGTGGGCACCAGCTTCCTCAGCCGGCTGTAACAGTCATTCATATCGCACTGCAGGCACAGCGCCGCCGGCTCCTCGCCCGACGGCGGGCCCCCCTTGCAGCCGCTGTGCTCGGCCAGGCACCGCAGGGCCGGGTGTCCCCCGCCGCCGCCCGCCACGCCGGGCTGCGCTTTGCGGCTGGGGTGCCGGACGGGACTCACAGCTTTCATGGTGCCGCAGGGAGGAAGACCTCCCTCTCCACCACCGCTGCCGCCGCCTCCTGCGACCTCGGGCAGCCGCGCACGCACCGCCCGCAACGCAACGGGAGCGGGTTACGGCCGCAGCCCCGCTGGCGTTACCGGCGCGCCCCCTTTTCCCTCCCCCGGGGACGTGACGAGAAGTGCTGGCAGGGCCGCGCGACAGTCAGCGGAGCCGCCAAAGCACCTCTCCTTTCCCGGCTGCTCGGCTACAACCGCGGCCGCCTCTACCGCCGCCGCTGCCCGCGCCGCCCCTTATATAGCGCGGGGCGCGGCGGGCGGCGCCGCGGCGGGGCAAGGCGAGCGCGGCGCGGGGAGCGCAGGGGGGCGCCGCGGCACCGCGTCGCAGCCAATCAGAGCGCCGCGTGTCCCCCCCGGAACGCAGCGCCGGCCAATGGCAGCGGGGCCGGGGGGGCGGTGGCGCTGCTGGAGGGGGCGGGCGGCCGGCGCTGAGCCCCGGGGGAGGAGGAGGAGGCGGTGGCGGCGGTGGCGGAGGAGGAGGAGGAAGGCGGTCCCGGGGTGGAAGAACTGCGGGAATGCGGGCGGGACCCGCCGCCCAGCGGCTCTCAGCGCCGCCTCCGCGGCCCGGCGCGCTGCTCCGCGGGGGCGAGCTCAGCCCGCCGCCACCGGCGCCGCTCCCCGCCGCCTGCCCGGAGGCAGGGAGGCGGCCGCCCCCGCCCTGGGTAGGGATGGCATCTCCTCGGGTCGCGAAACGCGTTTTTATCCTCTCGGTGTCGGAGACTCGGCCCGGCTTGACACCCGGGGCTGTCCCTGTTTTGAGGGACTTCGGGACGCCGGTTTAAAGGCAGGGAAAATCCCAAGCAAAACTTGAGGGGGAGCGAGGGAGAAGGGGAAGGAGGAGGGTTTAGGGACTTCAAGCAGAGCAATGCCTGGGAACATTAAATTAGAGCACATAACTATTAAAAATGCATGGAGATGGAGTATTTAAAATTCCTCCATGACATATAATATTAATCCGTTTTATGTAAAATTCATACCTGTAACTTAATTTGGTCCATTAATGCACCAGATCACGTATTAGTAGATGTAACATGTTTTAAATATGATGCTGGAAATGTCCAGAGTTCTGTACTTTGAGACAGAGCATTAAAATTAACAGACATACTCCTGAGTCCTCCTTCAGTCATCTCGTGGCAGATTGTAACCTTTTAATTTAATAATGCAGCGTTCAAACTTTCCGTTAATTCCTGCTAAGGATTAAGAGCCATTGCATATCTGAATGGGATGCTGGCGTAAGAAACTGAGTGCCCGATCCCACAGATGCTGTAGCGCTTCGAGCTCTCTGTGAGTGAAGTAGAGCCGGTTGCTTGGGCAAAGGACTGCAGGAAGGAGTAAAGGCTGCAGGATCTGCCCCTAGGCTTTTAAGTCAAACCCAAGAGAAGAAGGGAAGAAATCCATAATTGTGATTAATGATTGCATGTTCCCTCAATGCTTAGTCACAATGGGTGATATATAAAGGATACAGTGGGAAGCTGTCAAACCCAGAACTTGAATGAGCGGTAAGACTGTATCATCTGAAGTATATAATGAAGCACACTTTCATTCTTTCTCACCCTTTAAAAACATATGTTTTGAGATTTTGCTTACAAATACTCACACTCTTGTTTTCCTCATTTTGTCCTGCATTACCAGTGCCATCCATGGTGGTTGGGCTCCTCCAGGCACAAAAACTAAGTGCATGGAGTAAATGTCTGACTGAGGTCTAGATTTGTATGCTACATCATGACGATGTGATGGGAAGATGTCTTTCCATTAGCTACAGGCTGGATGATCCCAATTCTGCTGCAGTCACTGCTTTTATTCTATGAAACTCCCCTCCCTGCAGTCTCCAGGTCTCATGAGGTGGAAATATATATGGGCCTTAAAGCATACGTATGGTTACACTTCGTCTGCTTCCCAGAGTCCTACTAATATGGACAGAGTTGATGTGCTGTCTAAAAAAAAATTATTTGTAAATTACGGTGAGCATGAAGGCTCAAATCTTGCTGGTCCCAGTTAATTAAAATCTGCGTGAAACTAGATACACTGTAATATCAGGTTGTTCTGTTTGTACTGAATCCCTTGTGGGAGCTTGTCTGATCTCACTGGAAATCTCTGGGAAACCCCAGTATGTAACTGGTTCCCCTTTAGCTCTCCCAAAGCTAATTTGGACAGATTATTTCTGTACACACACACACACACACACACACTGTAGCAGCACTCTAGCAAATCCACTGAGACCACGCTGGCTCTTGAAGATGACTCAGTATTTCTGGAAACCCGTGAAGAACCACGATATGCTGCAGACCTCTTTTTCCACTGGGCTACCTCCACCGCAGAGGGAGCAAAGGGAAATCCAAGGGTCTGTAAGCGTTCCTGAAGTTGCAAAGATGACTGTGTGCATTCACACGGCGGATGTATCACAGTAGAGATATGTCGGAGAGAGAAAAACAGCCCTCCCCTCTGACTATCACATAAATATTCAGGGGATTTCCTCTAGTAACTCCCTTTGATACATGAAGTTGATACATGCTAGTCCGACATGCTCTGCTGAACAACAGGCACCAATTCCCCCTAAACAACCGGTCTGCTTTCGCTCCCCTTGAAGTCAATGGGAGTTTTGTCATTGACTTAAGTGGGAGCAGGTTGGGTCGGCTGCCTTTTCAAAATTTAGATTGGATGTGCACCAGATGCTAAGTAAATTGCTCTAGAAATGGGTTGGAAACCCCAGAATGTTAGCAATGGAGGTAGATCTAGTGAAACTCCTCACCCCTGAAGACCTGCACAAGAGAGGGCCAGTGGCTACTGTTCATTATTTTGTCCTATTAACAGCAATATTTTTCATGACATGTTTATATAGGGATTAAAGCTCCTTTTTTTTCACCAGACCAAGTTTAGATTTTTAAAATAAATTCTGTGCATCTTTAAGCATGTGGTTCCTTCCTGGCTGGCTGGAGGAGTTCATCTGTCTTGGCTGTTTTTCTGTGCTCTTTTCCCACATCCAGAGTGGAGATTCATTGCCCTTGTAACCAGCTCTTGCAATATTATTGCAAGATCTGTTCTAGTGCTTGAATGGGCCAGTTTAGTCCATTAAAAGAGAATTGATGAGTTCAGATCACATCATAGGTGCTCTCTGCAGCTTAAAAAGGTTGTTTTTGATTCAAAACCAAAGTAGAGCAAGTTAAAAATGAAAATGTAATGATGGGCCTTGTATCCCCTTTGTCATGAGGATAATCCCATTGAACTCAATGAGAATACTCTCATGAGTAAAGGAGGCTGAATCTGTTGGCGCAGGTCTGAGTATATGAACATGCTGTTGACTCCAGCTGGAAAAATAAACCTGAGACATTGACACTGTCTCTGGGTCATGGCACCAGGGAAGGGGACAGTCCCTCCAAGCACAGAACACAGGGGACATTTCCTCTGACAGCACTTTGGATCCACAGGCGTTTGTGCATGATACGATGCCACTGAACCAGCTGGTGCATTGGGTAGTACCGCGTTAGTTAAAATAGTCTCAGGACAGATAAAATTCAAAGGGTACACATCTAGGCATGCAGAGGGAAGCAAGCAATGTGGTTTCTTACACAAGGTTACTTGCTGTACCTACCTTAAGAGGGCATGAAATGCACACAAATGCACAATGCGTTTTTATTCTTAAGCAGGTTATGAAACAGTGGTTGAGTCAAGTGTCCCTGTTTTGGGGCTTGGCACACACTGTATCAGAGCAGTGTGGTAAAATCCCAAGCTTTCCTTTGCTTGAGGCTGATAACTGATGCGACAAGTTTCATCCTGGTGAGCACAAAGATATGTGATACTGAGACCCACTGCCCTCCACTCCTGTTGACTTCAGCAGGCAACCAGAAGACTCAGGGTCTCGGAGGAGCTGCTCAACACCTAGAAGGGCTGATCATTAAAAAAGCATTATAAATCTCTGAATGGTTTATGGTTTATGAGGGAAATAGCAATTGATTCCTCAGTGGTGCCATTACTCTCCACTATTGCTATCATTCAAATGGCAATAATGTTGGTTATTTACCTTCAATTAAAATATCTAGTTAGTTGTGATGTCATTTAAAATAGCACTGTAATGTGTTTAGTGCTCCCTTACCAAACGCCTTAGATAAACTCCTCTTGGCAACAGGGGATAGTGATATGAAATGAAAAACTGGGTGGAGGAGTGAGATGGAGGAAAGAATATGTAAATCTTCTACTGGATTATTATTCCAATATGCCTGTGTCCCCTTGGACGCCAGGCTGGTGGTGAGATTGGTTGCCGCCTTTCCAGTGCTGCCCCACGGGTCCTCAGAATGGGTCAGGGAAGATTCATCGGGCATTTGGGGAGCACAGACAAGTCATTTCACTCCACAGACTAGCAACATACCAAAATCCATTGGTCTTCTGGTACCACTCCTCACCAGGGACAATTCATTGTCAGACTTCTTCCAAACTCTTCTTTATGGAATCTTTTTCCTCAACTAGCAAGAGTAATTTTCTGTACTCTTCTCCCTATTTTCCTCAAATCCAAATTCTGAATACAACTCAGAAACTTCACTCAATGTGGCAGTTTTTTTTTCTCGTTCTCTGGTTGTGGTCATTTTCAGTTTCAAAGAGATGAGGAACAGATGAAAGAAAACCCTCCTCCATGGCTTGGTGCTTATATAAGATTTTTTTTTTTACACAAACATGGAAATAAATGCATAAAGAAATATTTTACCTCAGTTAGTGGAGAAAACCAAAAAAGACTGTAATGGAGTTAGTATCTACAAGAGCTTTTATTGCTGTGCTGCCTCCAGCATGGTTGTGTTGTAGAAATTTGTGCAAACCCACCTCCTCCCTTCGAGAGGCTGCAGCAGCAGCCAACATTGGTATGTCACTGACAGACGCCCTGGCATTTTGCTGGTGGTTGTATGTCGGCTGAAGGCTAATGTCATTTAAGAAGGTTGCTTTGTTCAGGTGACCAGAAACACTGGGTTTGTTGGGTAATGTCAGATTTCTGCGTTGACTAAAACAAGATTGTGGCAAGAAAGATAACTCATGTTGACAACCTTCTGCAGCGTTGTCCAAATGTAAGCAATCAAGATGCTTATTCTGGGGCAGGGGAAAATAATTTAGGAGTATTTGGAGCAGCTTCCTGAGGAACACTACATTAAACTGAGTTACATAGTAACAGATTGAATTTGGAGTCTTAACTTTAACTTTAATTTTATTTTGTATAGATTTAGATCAGATTTATGTGCAATGTCATGCCCTTTGTTTGTAGACAGAAATCCTCAGCCAATCTGCCTGAAAACTGATGGTATGATACCGCCTCATATTATTTTCCTGTTTGTTATGAGTTTGCATTAAGAGCTCTATAATCACACAAATAATACAGCCTACTGGGACAATGAGCAAATCGACCTAAATTAAATAAGTATCTGGATGTGTACATGCTCATCTGCATATGTTATCATTATACCAATGATACTGGTATTTATTTTCAGGGCACCTGAAGAGCTTCATCAGCAAAAGCGGTCTAAGTTCACGCCACAAAAAAAAAAAACCCCAACCCTGCAGAAAAAATAGCAATACTTTGCACTAATACATCATTTTATGTTTCAAAAGCTAATATTAACACGTTTGTTATTTGTTCTCCATGAGTGTCTTAAGGAATTCTTTAAAATCTTTGGGGTTTATCTTTTTAAATCTTCTTTTCATTTGTTGAAATTAAAAGAAGAAATCACCTGTCTCCCCCTGACTGTGAAGACAGCCTTTCCCACAGCAGAGGGACAGCCAGGGCAGACGGAGAGACCTTCGCTTCCTCTGTGTTGGTGTAAATGCATCAATGTTTTCTGTGACTGCAGTCACTTGGTTCTCAAAGTGCATTTATGGGTCAGTGTCACTTTCAGGTATCACCTGCTTGCCAAATACTAATGTACAGTTCTGCGTTTTGCTTCATGCTAGTGACAGCATGACCAATACTTAAAGTACTATCGAAAACACTGTTGATTTGGTTCAAGTCCCATTGGTGTCATCACTGGGAACAGACGATAGAAAGAATGAGAAATTCAAGTCTGGTGGTTTTGTGTGTGGAGAGGAAGCTTTTCCATGTATCTTCAAATCCCCGACTGCAGTTGTTTATGGGCCATGCCATGCACTTCCAAGGCATGCCGAATTCTGTGTAACCTTATTATCCATTTATTTATCTGCTATAAAGTTCCTGTTGCCATAACATGTGAGGATCTACCAAGAGCTTAGTAGCAGAACCAAAAGGCTTTTCCTCATCCTTCTCTTCCATCATGCAGAAGAAATAGTAGAATAGTAGATTATTTACAGGATCATAACACCGTTTTAATTTGCTTATGTACTTGTGCGTGTTCGAAAAAGCAGTCTGCTAAAAAGATGAGTTTTGTATTAATTTGTGGTTGGGTGCTTTCTGTGATCATTCATTATAGCCTGCATGGCTTTTGAGAAAGTTGTCGCTTAAGAAAACAAGAGCCCTCAGCTTTTGTTGACAGAAAACAGCTCTTGAAGGATTTCATGTTTAGAGAGCAAAGAAAAAAGCGAAGACAGGTAATGTCTCCTTTAGGCAGACAGGGTCACATGCACGGGTTTGAATTGCAGCAATAGTATATGCTAAAATGACCCTATCTATTTATTAGGACAACAGGATTGTCTAATGAAAACCACTGTGTAGCACAGTGAATTTAAATCAAGATATACATTGTAGAGTGCAAATGGCTGGAGATGCAGAAAAAAGAAAGATGGATTTAGGAGAATATTGGACAATGATCCATGATCTGTAATTCTTCACAGTTAAATATATTCTGTGACTTACTAATTTTCCCTTATAAGACATGGGAATGAATGTTATTTTCCATTTTAGAGTAATTGTATAGCAATTCTTCATGTCTTTGCTTCTTGTGCAGGGGACAAACTATGCAAAAGTATTTTAAAAACATGTTCAAAATTGCTGTTAAAAATGCTTCAACACGCAAATTTTCTTACAGTTTTGACTTTGTTTTCTTAAAACTAAATGATGTGCATACATAAGAATATTTTGGGTAATCACACAGCTTATGCTAAGTAATGATTTCAAGTTGTCCTCAATACCAGTATGTTTCCACATACTTACCTTGAAGTGTTAATGACATTTATTTTGGTAATTTTTACTCCACTAATGTGCTCTTTCAACACTTTAAAGCACTGATATATTTTACTTAAGCAAATCTCTTAATTTACCTCAATGGAGAAATTGACTTGAAAAGCAGCACAAATCCTTGCTAATATAGAAAGTTTGTCTTGAAGTTAATGAGCTTATTTGCCTGAGTAAGGATGTAGGTCTAAGGACTGCTCAAGTGAGCAGAAGTTTCACAACTGGATGCAAAGCCATTACCTTATTTCAGACCAGCCTCTTGAAATAGTTGTTCTACATGGAGCTCCTGAGAAGTGACACGCAAAGAAATATTTTTCAAAATGTGAAAACACAAATGCAAAAGAATAAGAAAAAATGAAATTTTAAATATGAAAGTCAGTTGAACAACATTGTGGTTAGTGGTGATGGTTATTCACAGTAAATTTTTGGTCCCCACTGGGTTGTATCCAAGGTCCACTGCAGTCTTCTTCCACTGGGAGTAAGAGACTCCTTATAGACACAAAGAGCTTTCTTTTGCCTCCAGGAGCTCCTTAACACACACAATGCATCAGTCTTCCTTGCAGTATGGTATGAATTATTATTAATACTTTAATACAATTATTAATACATTAATAGAATATTATGTATTTATAATCTTAACATGAGGTATGATTTATTTACAACCTTGCATCTCAGCTTCTCCTTTTTTTCCTCTCCCTGTCTTCTCTGTATCTTCTTTCTTCTGAATGGTCTTACACTTGCAGCATCAGGATTCTCCACGGTGTTTAATGTTTTAGTAAGGTGGCAGTCTCCCCTTTCATTCTTTAGGGTACTGTTTCATCCTAATGTGCTGAGAGATGCATGCTTTTACCTCTGCATCTGACAAAAGGAACCCCATGTAGCATGTGAGCAAGCAAGTGGGGACGGGAGTGTGTGTGTGTGTGTCGTCCTTCCTCCGTTGCTGGAAGTCCTCGTTGCTTCAGATGGGAACTAAGGTAGTTACAGCCTATTAAAAACTGTGCCAGATGAAACTTAAACTGATATTGCATAAGGAGAACACACAATGGGCAGGCACTGGATAAAACATTTATTTTCAGTTGTTATTGATGACCTTTCAGAAGTTGCTTGTGGCTCTACTTCGGCCTATCACTTGTGAGCTAAATGGTCATCAATAGCTTAAGGAAATAAATCTTACTGATAGTCTGGCTACTGCAAGTCCAGTATATTGTCTCACATATAGACACACAGGCACATAAACTACAAATCACGGAGAAACCACTTTTGATATTAGCCCTTGTCCTTTTATCTGTAGAAAAATGTGGCTTTGTAGATTCTGCTTCCTTTCCATCTTTCTTCTATTTCCTTCTTTTCTTTCTCTTTCTTTCTCTCTTTCTTCCTCTCTCTCTTCCTCTCTCTCTTCTTCTCTTCCTCTCTCTTTTCCTCTTTTTCTTCTTCTCTTTTTTTTTTTTTTTCTCTTTCTTACTTTCATCTTCTATTTCTTACTGGTATATCATAAAGATGTGCCCCTAACTTATTTATAAGGGTAAGTCTCCAGAACAAGGTAGCATTACTGAGGTGGCTTACCAGTTCCTCCATACATGAGTACATTCATAATTGATTAAATTGCCTATAGTGTTGTGGCTAGAATAAACTTAAGGTCAAATCTCTGGGAGGGCAAATCTTGCCATTATTCCTGATGAGAAATAAATATGTGCAGGACTAAAAAGTGCAGAACTGAAAAGGAATGAAACTGAATGTATAAGGGCATTTTGAACAATTCATTCCAAAGTGAAAGTGCTTTTTCTTAGTTTTTCTTCATTGCCTTGATCTTCCTAAAACTGTTGTTGGGGCAGGTTAATGACTGACCTTTGAGGGAACCACATACCAGTCTTTGTTCCCTAGCAGTCAGAATCTTGCAGAGGCTTGAAACCTTTGAGGGAGAGAATAGGATTAAACTGCTGTATGAAGTCCAGCGCAGGTGATGATCAATGGGAGCGGAGGAGCGAGTTTCTCAGGACGCTCTCTCCCTTCCCCCACCAGCTGGAATTTATTTCGTTTACTGCAAAGGTACCTGATGGAGATGGCTGACTGTCAATGATTGTTGTCAGATTAATTTCCCTTAAGCAGTCATGAAAAGCATGCAGTATTAAAATCCCAGTAAGCTTTTATCAGTTACAGGTCACTTAAACATCGTATCGAGCAGTTAAAATGAGAAAGACTTAACTTGTACCTCACACTAAAATCATATTTACATAAACTCAGCTTATTTGCCATCCTCAAACTTCCAAAGTGTCCAGCAAACCAGAGAGAGATGAGCATTTGATCCTGCAACGTGCATGTGCGCTGGCTGAACTCAGGCTTGCAGGGTGAGTCCTTCATACATGCCTGTCCTAACGCCTAGCTGTACACCCGTGAATGATGCCATCAGCCCTAATATGTATTGCTTACTGCAGGGTCCCCTCGCGTGCAGATTTTTGCAGGGGATTAGCTTTCGCCTTGCCCACAGACTGAATCTGCTCTGCTGGAATTGATTTGAAAAACCATCCTCAGCGTTACGGCTGATCCGCCGGCGAGACGCATGGGTCCCCTCCCCGTCCTCCCTCCTCCCCAGGCCCCCGGTCCGTGGCTGGCCCTAGGGGAGCCGGAGCCCTGTCCTCGCAGGGCGCTTCATCGCCCACCCCAGCCCTGCGTCGAGGCGCTGCTGCTCCCCACGTGCCTCCTCTCATGCCACTGCTCTTGCTCCTTCGGGTGGCAGAGCCTTTGCTGTGACAAGGTTCAGATAAAGGGTCTGCAAGCTGGCGGGTGACATTTCAGCAACAGTTTCTGCTGCCTTTGAAGGCTTCTGCATGACTGCAAGCAGTTGTAATTATTCCTAAAGGTTTGGGACTCAATCTCCTTTTCTTCCCTGAGAACTTATGCACCATATCAACTTATTAACAGGAGAATTAAAATAAGCAGAATTATAATGAAAACCATTGCAAGCATCCCACCTGCCTGGCGGCAAACAGCTACTTGGCAAATGCCGAGCAGAGTAAAACACAAAACTGTGTAATTAATTTAAGTTGCTCTAAGATTTTTTTGATAGGGGGACCTAATATTGCATCTCCTCCTCCTCAGCCTGGAAGAGCTCCCATGCATGCTGGCCCTGAGGCCCACAGCTAGAGGTGCTGTGTGATGGAGATAAAATACAGAGGAGCTGCAGTTTCTGACTGACGGATGGGGGACAATTTCATTCACTGCAAAAAAAAAAACCAAACCCAAACCCCTGCATTCTGCAACAGTTTAATGTCTTTACTGAGAGAAGTTTATGTTTAAACCCAAGCTGCATCCCTTGCAAGGTCACAAAACAGGTACACTGGCTTTTGTCGAGTGGTCTTTGTCCTGAACCTGTTGAAACTAATGTAAAGAGTGGTTCTATGTAAATAACAACCTACATTAAAGAACAACCTGATTTTCCCATTCTGAGCCTAAGTCACTCAGTTAGGAATGTATCCTCTCATGAATAAGTGTGGTATGAAAGTAATGAAGAATTTTGTATGTGACATAAACTGTTCAATGCAAGTTTGAGAGGACATTTTACTGAAACCGGGTAAATAAATACAATCAGGTATTCTGCAGTGTGGGAATCTCATTGCTGAAAGCAGTGGGAAACTTCGAGGCTGAATGAGGAAAGTTGGGGAGCGTTGGCAGGGATTGTAAACCTCGCTGGAGCGCCGTGAAAAGCCCCTCGTTGCTGCAGGAAAGAACTTTTCTAAAGTGCCTGCGAATGAATTGGGGATGGAAACAGAGACATCTCCGTTCGAACAATGGGAGAGCTGGCAAGGCCCGAGCCACACACCCGGCCCCCACGTTTAGCGGAGGCCAAGTGGAAGCCAGCCGTGGCGGCACCCCCGCCGAAAGGCCACCTTCCCGCCGCCGGCACCCGCATCGGCCACAACGTCCTTGGGAGAAACACCCGGCCGGCTGCCAGGCTGCCAGCAGCGCCCCACGCGTGCCGGGGTGTGGGGAGGTGGGGGTGTGTGTGTGAGGGGTGCGTGGGGCTGGGAGGGGGCGGGTTCCCGCCATCTCCGCGCGCCGCCACTCTTCCCCCCCCTCCCCGTCCCAGCTGATGCCTTGGCCCGGGCGGCCCAGACTGGCCGGCGCCGGGCGCGTGACATCACCCATTCACACTGCGGCCCGGCTGGCGCCGCCGGGGCGGTCGCCTAGGCAACGCGGACGCCAATCTCCGGGCAATGACTTCCAGCTGCCCGCCCACCCGCGAGAGCGCGCCGCCCGTGAGAGCGCGCCCGCGCCGTCCGCCGCCGGGGGCGGGTAACGGTCGCTAGTGTTAATATAACCTATATTAATACAAAATAAACCCACCCTACCTTCCCACTCCCCCGTTATTTTACCCCTGCGCCGCGTCTGGGGTAAAGCCCCGTCCTCAGCGCCGCCGGGGAGTGCTGTGGGGCAAACCCACTTCGGTCTGTGTGTCTGTCTGTGTTTCTGTCCCAGGAAGCTCTGGTGCCCAGAACAGCCGCAAGCGAGGCGGCCCCACCAGCCATTCACGGGGCAGAAAGGTTTCGGGTGGTGGCCCTTAAGGGCGGCGTGGGGGTGGCGGGGCGGCAGAAGGCCGTGGCCGGCGGCCCCCCGCCGGTTTTGGAACACAGCGGCTGAGAAAAAGGGGTGTTTTTTTGCTGGGAAGCCCCGTGCCGCGGGGCTGCTTGGCTGCAGCCGCGGGTGGTGGGGGGCTGCCGACGGCCCGCCCCAGGACGCCCCCTGAGGAGGGGGCGGGCACGCCCTGCACAGGCCCAGCACGGCGGCAGCGTGGGGGAGCCCGGCGGGGTGCACCCGCGGCCCAGCACCCCTAGGATTGGATGGTTAAAGGACTTTCTGCCTCGCAGGTGGCAGCGATCGTGTTTAATAACTCTCCACGGACCTTCCTGTACAAATACTTCCGTTCTCTTAGGTTTTTTGGTGTGTGTGGCATCTGGTGGCAACGAGTTCCACAGTTGCACTGGGTGTTGTATGAACAAAAAATTAATTTCAATTGCTCTAAAAATCTGTCAGCTGATAATTATAACTGGCACCTCCTAATTCTTGTCATATGAGGGAGTGAACAACTGCTGTGTTCACCTCTTTGACATGATTACTGATTTGGCTGATCTCTACTATATTCTCCCTAGTTGCTTTTTTTTTTTTTTTTTTTTTGCATGCTGGAGAAAATATTTTCCTTTAATCTCTCCCATGCGGAATCCATTCTGACTCTGATCATTCTGGCACTCTTCTCTGCACCTCTGTAATTCTGTGATACCCTTTTTGAGATGGTGGGAGGAAGATAGCATGGAAGCATCATACGGGACTGCTGCGTGCTGAATACTTCTGAAAACTGTTTTCTCTTTAGCTGCCCAAGCATGAACCGTTTTTACCCCAGTAGTGTGGTCAAGTACATGAAAATCTGATGCTAAACTTTATGAAATCTTAAAAGCTGTAGGCTTTCTAAACCCATCTGAGAATGTTCCATGTCTCTGTGAAAGACCTAGGGCTGATGTCAAACTTTGTGAATGTCCCTTCTTATTGACCAAATAGATATGTTTCTATATTTAGTGCCCATAATGAAATCTTTTAAAGTCTCAGTTGACTGAATCTTGAAGTAGAAGCACTAGGAGACAAAATGAACCTACAGTATAACATCAAAAGATCTTGTGACTTTTGAAGCCAATCCTGTGAGTTTTTTTTTCTTTTTATATATGTGTGTGTGTATATATATTATTTGTGTGTGATTCAGAGAATTCACATGCTTCAGCTTGATATTGCTGCAGTTTGGCCCGATGTAACTTCCCAAAGTCCCAAAGGGACACTGAATCAAAGGGGGAATTAGAAGTGAGAGAGCATCCTGGTTTTCTTACATCCCTCTGACAGGTAGCTCACACCACTTCCTTTGAGAATGAATAGTTACTACCTGTTGCCTTGCAGTTTGTTGATTCACAGTTCCTACATGAAACCATCTGTAAATATTAGCCTGTGTAATTTGTAGTGATATTAAACAAAGCGATGAGAATCCTACTTAAGAAAAAAATTGATAGCTTTCCATATGGTTCCAAAAAGCTTAACACTGATAGTAGTTAGCACAGTGGAGGAACAGCACAGTTCTGACTCAATTTATCTGTAAAAATGAAGGCTTAGTGAAACATTAATTTTCCAAAATTACGGAATGTTTTAATGTGAGTGTAATTGCCCCTTTGTGTTTTTAATTTATTAACATTATTATAAGAACTTATAACTCGTTGTAACCAAATGCTTTAGATGTGAAAGAACCAGGCTGGTGTGCTGGCATCTTGGTATAAACGTGGTCTATGTATAAAGCAATTGTAGCATATCCATTCTGACTTACTTGGAGAAACTTCTAATTTTGGTGTTTCTTTTGCACCAGTATTATGATGCTTTTATGTCTCAGGCTCCATCTTTTATGCCTTCACATCTTACCTTTCTATAACATGTTTACTTAGAGAGCTACACCTAGACTCAGGGCAGGCGGGAGAGCTGGATCTTGTACAGAGGAGGCACAGCGAACTAGTGTAAGTGATGCTGGGAGGGGAGCCCTGTGGAAACTCTGATGTGAGCTAAAGAGCATGTCGCAACGATGTCTGATTAGTTCATCAGGAGCCGGTGTGAGTCTGGAACATCTAGCACTGTGTATGAGCCTGGATGCAGTCTAGCTGCTTTCTTGCCCTGTAGAATTGAAGCATTAAGTCTTGCTGAACCAGATCCGTGCCTGTTTGGGTGTGTTTACCCTGTGTTCCTGTTATCAGGAGCGCTGAGGAACCCAGTACAGCCAGTGTCTGCCCAGAGGCCTGACCCTGCATCAGTGTGGTTGGTGCAGAACTGGAGGTACTGATTCAGCCTGAATACCGCAGTGCCATTTGGAGCCTGCATGCTGTGCTCTGTAGTGCACAAGAGATGAGCTCAGCTACAGTCCTGGGTCCAGGCTGGATTTGTGCTGTGGCCAGCCAAGGGCTCAGACTCCATCCCAGAGCCTCTCAAATCCATCTGGACTTTGCTGCCTAGCTCTCCTGGGAACACAGTGCCATGCAGCTCCCATAAACTGGGCAAGCTCTACAAGACACATTCGTATTCCGTACCGCATGAAAGTACTTGTATAGCTGTGAGTCTGCAGTGGTCTGGGATGCAGTCTAAGTGAAAGAACTCAATCAGACCTGAATTGGCTCTGCATCAAGCTCACCCTGGTGCCTCTGTTACTTCAGCATTCTTGATTTGCAATTCTCACCTGTGGTATATCTGCAGATTGACTTCATCTGGTGTTTTATGTGTAGCTGCATAAACTAAAATGTGATCGGGCAGAAAATATCATTAAAAGCATTAAGAGGAAAGATTATGGAGACAGACTTAGTAGCACAAGAGGATTGTTTAAGGCTAGGTCCATACCCTGACACTTTGCTGTTAATTTTTCTGATGGGTAAGGGAGTAGATCCATGGGAATGTGGGATTTACTATAGGAAAAACTGACTGTAGTACTAAATTTTAACTGTGCTTGTGTGTTCCCTCTTCCCATGTTTGTAATAGTCAGATATTTGTGTTCTCTTCCATTGCATGCTACAGTTCTGATCTAGCAAAGCGTTTAAGTTATGTTCTTTAGAGCTTTACTGGACCAGGGCCATTGTCAGTACTTCCAAAAAAGTAAAGCCTAAAACATTCTCTGAAATCTTTGGCTAGAGATTGTCTAGCATTATTCCTTACCCATAAGGATCTTATCTGGACCCTCCCATAGGAACTGAAATAGCAAATGCCATGTATGCAGCCTTGGCAGTCAGTTTTGAACTTGGAGGACTTCTTTTGGTGAAGTAGTGTGGGCCAACATGCCTATGAGACATGTCCAAAGCTTTTTATTCTTTTCTCATCCATTTGAAATACAAACAAACAATTCCCATTTTCCAAAACAGGACTAGCCCTATAATTGTGATGGTGGCAGCAACTCGATAAAGAAATATGGGAAGCATAGTCTTCAGTTGCCTCTATACAATGTGCTTTACCCAAGAATGAAAGGATCCTTTAGTGTAAAAAGTAAAATAAATCATTTTATTGAAAGCTTTTCATGTGCTAGAAACTGTTTATTGATTTGTAAACAGTCTTTGATATGCTTTGTCAGTAGTGCAAAATGCTTACCTGGGTACATCAGTGACAGCTGTCTAAGCTAGACTCAGAAATTTCTTTTAATCTTTGGAGTTTATTTGCATTACTGGGGCTTCATGGCTCATGCTTCTGATACCTGGAATGTATTCACAGATACTGTCTTATTCTGAACCAGTTTTTCTCTTTGTTTTTTTCAGAGGTCAAGGGATGCTGGGTTCCAGTAAGTCAAAAGCTCTTATCCTGTTTTGTGGGGTTAGATTATAATGAGCCCTCTATGCCTATTCAAGAAGGTAGGGGACTAAAGGATCTATTTTCAGGCAGCCTATGCTATGAGCTATAGTATGGAAGAAGAAGCTCCAGTGGAGGATTCACAGGGAAAATATAACTCTCTGCAAGGTGCATGAGTTGAGGACTTGGCTGTGCTTCACAGTGACAGGCCTACTGACAAACCAAGTAACCTGTACAAGCCTCTTCCCTAGTATATCTTGGGGACTATTTCAGTCTCTGTCTGAGACCCCTGCCACCTATACAGTAGCGCAGGATCTGCCTTTTTCATGGAAGACACAATAGTTTTAGTTCAGAGTCTCTTAACATGGTTTACTCAAAATATATTTGCTTCAGATTTTTCAGGATGCAAAAGAAATTTTATTGTCAGATATGCAGTTAGTAATTTGGGATGGCTGTACATAGTGCAACAAGCATAGAACTCTCATGTTTGGCTCCACATAGTCTGTGTGAACATTGTTTTGTGAGGTGGCCTTAGAGAGAAGGTAGCGCTGGAGAGACTCTATGAAATGGGCAGGATTTTAGATCTTTCTATTGTTGACTGTGAGTAAGGAGACGAAAGGAGGCCCAGGGCTGAGAGTTACATTCCAGGCTTTAAACTGGGACAAGGAATGAAAATAGCACATTTTTATTATGTGTCATTGCATCCTAGAGTTGCCCAAAAGTGGGCTTGGTCATGAGAGGGTTCATATTAACTTTGTGAACTGTGTTAACTGTGTGAAAAAATGTTTTTTTGTGTGCTGTGCATGTGTATGTATACACAAAGTATCCAAACCCCCCCAATTTGCTTACTAATAATGTAATTAAAATTAATGAATGTGTGGAAAAGTCCCATTATTAAATAATGTACATTTTCCTGGAATGAACAGCAACAGGAAACCAAGCGTTATAATCTTGAAATTCCAGTCTATTGAATACAGATAATTTTCATATTACTTTTCCGGGTTAGGTAAGGTGGCCTGTCCACCTAAATAAAGCTGGTATGTTAATGTCAGCTAGCTGAGATGACACACCATGACTATAGCGTTCCCTTTTCAAGTCCTACCTACTGTCCTTCCTACAGGTTTGCGCAGGCCTCCTTTTCCCCAGGTCATGAACAGCCCTGCAGGTATAGTTTGTATATAGCTAAAGCTAGTAATAGTCCATGTGGGTTGCAAATTATGGAAAATGGCTACCAATGTTAATAGGGCTCTTCAGAGGAAAAGCCAAGCTACTTTATTCTGCTGAGTCTTTGGATGTTCCACTACTCCTGACATCTTCCTACCCAGTTACTCTACCATGGACACTTTGGATATCTGTCTGGGACCTTCACCTCTGGAGAACAACCGTCTTGAGGTTCTCCCAGCGACAGAATCCCATCCAGGACATTCACAATCAGAGCACTACCAGCTGGAGGTTCCCTCTGGTGATGGATTCCTGTCCAGGACTGTCAACAACTGGAGCACTACTGTCTGGAAGTTCCCACCTTGGTGGCCGAGATAGGGGCTAGTGGCAATATGAAAGAACTGGCCAAGATTGAGCAGAGAGGAGATTGGTCCCTGTAACCTGGCCAAACAGTCAGTCCTGGAGGAAGGATGACGCTATTCAGTTCAATGCATTCTGAGTTAGAAACTCAGTCCTGCAGGATCTATTTCCTCTTCCTCTGATCTCTCAAGGCATATGGTACCCTCAAATGCTGTGTTGCAGCACAAGTCAATAAAATCCATCAGTGTCGCACATAAAGTAGGGGCAGACAAAAGCCAGGCAAGCTGCCTGCCGGAAACTTGCCTGACTTTGCCCAGTACCCGTGGGCACTGACCTTGGGCGCTGATCTGTATGATGGATTGCCAAGATTTCTCTTCACCTAAGAGAAAACTACTGAGTGGTCGGTGAAGCCAGCTGATAAGAAGGATCTCCATATAACACTGGGGCAGAGGCTAACTTGGTTACCCTGAAAGGAATCCTGCAGGACCATGAGGAAGTGTAGCCTCTGCTGCAGAGCCCAGTTGGTAACTATGGTCCTGTCTTAAAAGAGTCATAACTACTCCTGCCAATGGGGCCCCTAAATGCTGAGACCATTAGCAGTATTGCTGTTTGAGAGAGGAGGGAGAATAGATAAATTTTTCACAGTACAGCTATATTTTATTCACTAGCTTTTGTTTGTTTGAGTTTTTATACACATTTCTGTTCTCCCTTTGGGGGATAAAAGTTACTCTAAGCCCTCAGGGATCTAATAGCATATATGCAGACTGTTGTTGTTGTTTGGCCAACCCATGTTGAATGATTTTTTCCCGGGAACCACCATTTCCAGTGCAGATTTAAAATAGTGAAGTGAAAACAGTGTAGCTGGTTACCTTACTGTATGATAAACACTGTGCTGGAGTTCATGTCTTCTCTAATGTACTCTTTTCCCGTGCAATGCTGAACCCCCCATTTCTCTTCTCCTGTAGGGTCCACATTCATAAGGGTGGTTAGGGAAGATGGTTTGAGATTAATAACCATTGAGAAAGTAGGTCTACCCATAGCACTTAATTTTAAATTGATTTATCCTTAAATATGACCTCGCACACAGGTCAACTTGTAAGATCAGAGCCTTTCTATGGAATTTGCTCTTGATTTTCATGAAGTTTTTAACTGTCCGAAGTTTTATTTTTCTAGGTATTAGATTAAAAACTGTATTCAACATTTTAAAGAAGTTTGTTTGATTTGGATGCTATTTCTATAGAAAATCTGCAGTATTATCTTTCTCGGTCTTCCTTTCAGATGTGGCAGCTATGATTTGAGGTTGACTGACAGATAAATCTAGATGATACAGAGGGTCCCCTGATCAGAACTATAAATGCTCAGAAGAAGGTAACACTAACCATGGTGTGGTCCAAGAGGCGTCTCAACCTTTACTCTAGCTTTTGTGCAGACTTCTCCAAGCTAGTTTGTTCTTAAGACTGGACCAAGAACAGAGGATTATTCCCATTCCTAGGAGTTGTAATTAATTTTGATCTGTTAAAGACTTTCTGTCGGCCAGGCTGTCCTCTTCAAAGACCTTATTTGATAAAGGAGAGATTATTCTTTGCTACTATGACTTTGTTTTTCCTAAGAACTTGACAGAATTCTTACTTCAGTTGATGGTAAAATTCTGTTTGAGGTCATTTGGATAAGACAAGCTTACAACTATGCTTTTGTCTAGAAACTCTTGCTCTTATAGCCCAGCCTTCTTAGAATCCAATTAACTGCAGTCTGAAACTGCAAAGAATATAGAACTTGGAATTAGTGTGTGTCAGCATATACATAAATATACTTCTAAAGGATACCACTTTATGCTATTTGTCTCTAATTTCCCCCAAAACTTTTTACAACTTTTGGTTGTGCAGTATTGTCTCTGTTCCATAGAACAGGTTTCACAGTGCTCATCCATGTATTTTAGATCAGTTAATGGCTTCTTATGAATGTTTTGAATATGAGTTCCTACTCAGTATCATAATGATTTATTAGATCTTAATCTATAGTTATAAATTTGTAATCTTTAATGACTCCTTTTCTTTCTAAAGCTTGTGGGGGCAATAGCTGCACTTAAGTACTTAAAGAAAGTCATTTAGAAATTAGATTTACTCATAAGATGATATTTACAGATTAATTGGCCATGAGCTCTTGGCGCAAGTTTAGTGGAAAACTGGGAACCTGTAAGTTGGGGTCAATTAGGGGTGATTTTAAATATAGCTCATGTAGTTGTTGTGGTCAACTACAGCTCAAGTAGTTGTGACCTGTGGTCATTATTCAGTGTAGTGCTCTGAAGTCTGTCTTAATAGCAAAACATCTGTTGTCTTCAACAGTGGAAGGACTGGTGAAGGTATCAGAAGTAAAGCATGCATTTAGTACTCTGCATTCTTTCAGACTGCAGAATCTAAACCTAAGTGGAGAGTATTTGTATGAGTTACGTATGTGTACTTATACTGTACATGTGTATATATATTATGATAAAAGTGCAGTCCCATGCTGGAAGTATTTATCATGTATCTTTGATCCTTTTTAGCATCGGCCAGATTTTGCCCACTGGACCAACAAGACCAAGCCAGTTGGTGTAAATTCTTAATAACTTCAAGCAGAATTTGGATGTCTGCTAAGTGATATTTGGATAAGTATAAAGAATGAAGCCCTTTATGTTTTGTGGGGTGGGTGGGAGGGAAATGTCTGCCAGAAGATTTTCCACTGTTCTTAGGCATCACAGCTTTTTACTGGAGTGACCATTCATAAAGCATTCATTTGGATATCATGAAGTAAAGCATTTCCCCCTCTCCTACCTCCAATTTTCACATATCCACATCATATTTCTCCTTCTCTTTTCTGTCTTCTTTTCCCACAACTTCTGTTTGTACAAGTTTGATCTGTAAATGACCCTGGCCTAAGGTCTGTGACGGACAGCGTAACAATTTGCAGTTTTAACGGTCATTTTCTTTGATCTCTAAGGAGACAAAAGGAAGGCTATGAAATGCTATAAATATTGGGAGGGGAGATTGTAAATCAGCCCTAATCCTGTTGCTGAACTGAAACCGTCTTTAACAGTAAACATGAAATGTGTGACTTCATTGCATGAGACACCCTACTTAATGTCAGGATTTGCAGTATTTTTGTGTGTGTTGGGTTTAATTTCTTCTATTCTGAGAACTGAAAACTTGAACTGATAGGAACAACAGCATGTAGTTGACCATGGGCCAGCAATGTGCCCTTGTGGCCAAGGAGGCCAACTGTATCCTGGGGTGCCTTAAAAGGAGTGTGGCCAGCAGGTCAAGGGAGGTTATCCTCCCCCTCTACTCTGCCCTAGTGAGGCCACACCTGGAGTACTGCATCCAGTTTTGGGCTCCCCAGTTCAAGACAGACAGCTCTCCGCTGGACTCTCTCCAGCAGTTCCACGCTAAGATGATCAGGGGACAGGAGCATCTCTCTCATGAGGAAAGGCTGAGAGATCTGGGTTTGTTTAGCCTGGAGAAGAGAAGATGGAGAGGGGATCAATGCTTATAAATATATAAATTTCTAAATTTATTTTAAAAGAATATGTATTATATATAAATATATTATAATTATATAATTAAAATATGTCGATATTTAATAAATAAATATCTAAAGGGTGGGTGTCAAGAGGATGGGGCCAGGCTCTTTTCTGTAGTGCCTAATGACAGGATAAAGGGCAATGGGCACAAGCTGTAACACAAGAAGTTCCACCTGAATATGAGGAAAAACTTCTTTCCTGTGAGGGTGCCAGAGCAGTGGCACAGGCTGCCCAGAGAGGCTGTGGACTCTCCTTCCCTGGAGACATTTTAAACCCGCCTGGACGCGTTCCTGTGCCCCTTGCTCTGGGTGTGCCTGCTCAAGCAGGGGGGTTGGACCGGATGATCTCCAGAGGTCCCTTCCAACCCCTACCAGTCTGTGGTTTAGCTTCAGAAGTGGTGAGACACAACAAGCACTCCTAATCCAAAGTAGAGAAACTCTGGAAGTTTTAGAGCTGTTTTGCTCCTGTGATGATTATGTTACAAAAGCAGGACATGATGACACGTTGTTCTTCAGGTACTTGCTTGGGACAAACTTCGTGGCTTATTCATATTTTTTCTTCTCTGACTAAAATATCTGTATTAAACTCATTAACCTCCCTCCCCAACCATTCTAGACCACATTATTACAGATTGAGGTGCATACATAGATGTCTACATGTAGATAAGTTTAAGCCCTATTTGTATGTATGTACTCACATGTGAAAAAGGGGGGAGTGTTATCAAGAATACAGGCATGATTTAGTGTCATGTATGAATAGGCAAACTCTAAGTACTGTACTGATGACCTTTAAATAAAAGGAGAATTCATTATGGTTAGCAACCATGATTTTCAGAAAAAAAATCATAGTGTTGCTGTTAAGATCATTAACAGCTTTAGAGATTTGTCAGTGTGGATAAACCAAAAAAAAAATCTTGTCGTTTGGCATACTAGCAAATGCCAGTGACTGTACAAACTAAAGAAGATAATGCCAAATCTTATGATACCATTGCATACCTCTTTATTATGTTCTGTGAGGATAGAGTGTTTTTCTTTAAATCTTTGCATGTAAGACTGTAAAATCAGAAGAAGGATTTGTATACTAAGTACCAGATTTAAATACTTAGAACTGCACATAGTACTATCAGTAATGCATGGATCAAGCTGCTGACAGGCTGCAGAACTCTTGCTTGCTCTACCTGTGTGGTCTTAATTGGCTCAGCACAGTAATCAGTAACAGCAATAAGGGAAAACTTACCAGCCTGAAATCAGCAATGGTTTTTCACTGGGAGAATCATCTCAGCATTTTGTGGTGGTTATAAGTATACTATGTGTATATGAATACGTGACGCTATAGCTTCTGATTTTTATACAACTGTATTACTGATTTTAGACTCCAGCTTGTTTTGTCTCACTCACTTCGGGGAATTGTTGCTTATATGTATGCACCTGTGGAAGCGAAGCAGTCAGGAGCTCAACAGTTATGAGGCTAGAGTCTAAAATGAGTCATACTGGAATTTGACTATTTCTTATATAAACTTGTCAAAACATTGGATTGTAATACAAAGCTTGCAGGAATACTTTCTACACATGTAGAATGTGCTTCCCCTTTTGTTAATTTTCAAAGAAGTGGAAGAAAAAAAGGTGGACACAGTAATCTCAATTTTTTCTTTAGTTCAGAAAATGTAATATTTTGTTCAAACATTTTAATAGAACAATTATTCTTTTGTTTTTAAACATAATATTCAAGTGAATTAACTGCTTGTGACAGGTGCTTTTTCAACAGTTAGGGAGAATTAAGTCCTTTTTTACCAAATCATATAACAGTGTGAGTCAAAGATTTCTTTATCTGTTGTCTTTAGGCATCGCATCTTTCTTTTGGAGTGACCATTCCTAAAAGTAAAAGGAAAGTAGTGATTCCAGAACACTTTTTTTTTTTCCACCTGAGGTCAGTTATTGTCTGCTAGGACGATTGATGCTTCTTCACTTTGAACTAAGCTGAGATTGCTGGCTCAATTCTTGTCCTCAAAAAGCATGAAGGTAAGAACTTTTGACCTGAATTAGATCTTGAAGCAATGATGTTGAAGTGGAGAACCAATATTGAGATGTCAGTCTGCTGTTTTTTCTACTGCAATTGGAATCTAAAATATTAAATAAACAGTATTCTCCAGTTCTTTTCCTCCTGCGCCTGTCATTAAGAGTGTTCAAAGGTTTAATGCACTCTTGTTTAATAACAGGAATAGAAAAAGGAAGAAATAGCTACACAGTCATTAGAAACAAAATCAATTATTACTTTTAAAAACTACCTGCTTTCAATTAAGCAGGAAATTATCTAACCGGTTACTTAATTTGCTCTGGCTGGCAGTCTCTCAACAGCTTTATGCTGAGTGGAGCATGAAATTAAATATGCAACAACTATCCTCATGGTTATGTTTTTAGAAAACCAGCATTTAGGAATTATATTTTGCATAGTATCAAAAGAAATAATGACATAAAAATAAATTACTGCTGCTTCAATGCATTTGATATTTAAAAGAAAGAAATTACTTCAGTTTTGATTCTCTTATTCTGATTAAAACCAAAGCAATCTTTGGTTTGACTGATGCAGATCTACACCTGGGAATTGGGTTATTTTTTAGGTGATTGTTCACCCCCCAAACCGCTTTCAGATTGTGTATAATGGGTGAAAGTGTAGTGTTACTCTCTTGCTGCTTCAAGAGTTAAGCTCCACCCCATGAGCATCTATTTTGTGTACACTATGCCTTTTGGTAAACTTATAGTAGGAATATTCAAGCGATTTTGAAGTTTTCTGTTTGATATTATCTGCTGGATCTTCCTCAGGGTACACTTTCTGTTTCCCAGCTGGAACCCATGCTTTTTCTTACTGCTCAAAAGAGAGTTTGAGAGTCATATGTGGCAGGTCATTACCTGGTTTTCAGAGCCATGCCACCGGAGTTCAGTCCTGGTTCACATACATGCCTTTAAAAATATGGGGAACCTGCTGCAGAATGCTTCTGACTGTGCATTAGGAGATGGGTCAAGACAATGGTCCGAGGTTAGGTTTGTAAGAGTGCTTGAATCACCCAGTTCTTTGGGTGTATTAGGGTCCACCCACCAGCCCTCTCCCCTGCTCCCCAAATTCACAAGCATTTAAAATGCAGAATGACCCACAAATTGGCACAATGTAAACTTGGCTATGCTGCCATCCAGGAAAATATATTTCAATTTGAATGTAACACCTTCGATAATATTAACTTGGTGACTCAAATCCATAGACTTCGCTGTATTTATCACTGTGTAGACTTTACTGTATTTATCACTTTCAGTTTTATTTAGATTTAACAACAGAGAAATAATTTATACTACGATGCTAAGTTAGAATGAGTCTTTTTTATATCCACAAGTATATCAAACAGCTATATGGATCACAGAAGTTTTCCTTTTTTAGCAACAGTTAATAAAAAAAATTCTGATGCCATAATCATGACTTGAGATGCAGTAACTTGTCACATTCCCCAATACCCAGATGTGGACTGTTTTGTTCTTAAGTTGGGATTTAATGCTACCTGGCTTCCAAAGAAGATAAGTGTAATTTTGTAGATTCTTCAATGAACGTATTTCTGTTCTCTACAAACTTGCGAATTGGAGCCACAAAAGCAGTAAATTTGTTGGACTTTCCTTTGAGTCTTGACACAAGTTTTGTCTGCCACAACTTTTGAAAATGCTTTGAAATTTGGTAGAAAGTGTTGGTTCTTCCACAAAGTATCCCACCGTTATATTGTAGAAGTAATGGTTATGGTAGCCGCTGTCTGCGAATTACTTGGTGTTGTTAGTTGGCCATTGGTCTGCTAGATTGTTCTGTTTTGTTTCTTGAATGGGAAACAATTTTTTAATTGTCCCAAATAACAAAAATAATGAAAATAAGCTCCAATTAAGTTGGAACAGGACTGAAAAAGAATGTCTGACTTTTCATTTATGTTTAGACCCCTTTACCCCTCTCTGGCATGTGATTTAGAAGCTGTCTCCAAATCTTCAAGAATATAAAATGACTTTTATGTTCCAGTGACACACTTAATGAAGAAGGTGGCAAAAAGAAAACAACTTGAGGAAATGAGCTCAGACGTTTAAAGTGCTTAGAACAGCATCCCTATATGTCACCCCAATTTTCTCAAACTTCTCCAGTCACAGTCTTGAGGAAAAGTCACCTTTCCTTATTCCTACCATTGGCATCAATTTTCTTTCACCATAGCCTGCGATCAGAGTCACTGAGCTGAAAAACTGCCTGCTCTCTCTCAGTGATGCCTTCCTTCGAAGCTGATGGTGTCCTGTCAGCAGCTTAGCCAGACAGAACCACCGGCGCCATCTTCATTAGGGTAAAAGCTAATATAAACAAATAAAGGCGTTAGTGTAGATGGCAGAGTGAGAGTATTACTGAAAAATGTTTTGCAGAGTCAGCTGCTATGCCTTTAGTTTTAAAAATATATAAATGTTATATGAATCTCAAATCCGCTTTTATTTACATAAAATATTTATACATCAAGCAAGACAATTTCACAACTTTAAAATGTATTTTCCTGTTAGATTAATCTTTTCATATGCTAACCACATTACAAGTAAACATTTTCATAGTCTCCACTACATGAATGTGGCTAAAAGCTTCCTTGTTATTTTATAGTTACAGCATTTCAAATGTATCCCTTTTTGACGTGGTTAGGCAGCCTGCCAGTTTTACCACTAAATTATAGCACAGAAAACACTCAGTAGAATTTGATTAGATTTCTTCCTTCTCCCCATGAGTAAGGGAAGAAAATTTATGTTCAAAATGCAAGCTGGGTTCTAAAGAATTGAATATAGATCCATATTTGTAGTGTTAAAAATGCATGCGAGTTTTGCAGTTGAAAATACATCTTCTTTATAGTGCTGCTTTGTATTACTGTTGTATTTTGTACTGTTTTGTCACTATCATCTGTAGAATGATAGAAAAGCGTTAGACTGTACCAAAGTTAAGGTTTGTATTTAAGAGAATTAGTGATGAATATGTCTTAATCTTTGCTATTAATAAGCAGCTGTATTAAGAAAGTAGCTATTAAGACTGGATTAATCCCAACCAGTTGCAAGCATTTACCTAAGGGTTCTAATTTAGAAGCGTGTTATCTAGGCTGTACTTTTAAGGAGAAAGGCTGCATCTAACCAGCCTCTGAGTGTATGGTGTGGCACATGTCCAAGCCATAAGATTGACTTGTCCAAATTAGGGATCTAGTTGGAGCATACTGTGGTGCCTCTCTGGCCAAGAAGGTCAGGTTTTCTTCTTGTAGTAATCAGGGCAGAATGGGAGAAGAGATCATGCGTGCCTGGTTTTGACCCGATACAGAATTGGAACGTGGGGTGAGACAGCATCTGAAACTGGGAGTTAGGAACCATTCCCAAGTATAGAGACCATTGTCCAAAGATATTCAGTGGGCTGAACTGCCCCGTGTCCATTTTTTCCCATGAACTACAATGAGATTTATCTTCTAGAACTTACTCTCTCTCAGCTGCCCACTTGAATTCCTAGGTTGGCTGGTTTGTGAATTATGAATGCTAGTGACCAAAACCCCTTCAAGAGAGATTTCTGAAAGACCATATGCAGTGGTTTGTGGTCACCATCTATTATAAGTTTGACAGCTGCCTGCATGAACAATTCTCTCATGAGTGTTTATGATCATTATATGACATGAAAACAAACTTGTTTATGTTACATTTGTTACTCAGTAGCACTGTTTTTGTAATAATTTATATCCTTTAATGACAGGAGAGACCATTGCAAACCACTACTAAATAACATAAACCAGGAAATTTTGGTCATCAGTCTCTGCAGAAGCCCATTCTGATGATCAGCTGAGTTGAAGTATGTATTTTACAAAAAATGTAGTGCAAAAGCTAAGGTGGATGTAACTGCTTATTTAATCTAATTCTAAGATGCAAGCACAATAGCTGGGGACGAGCCTTTTATATCCTGTAAATCTTTTATAGGAACAGAGGCGTTCAGAGTCTGACATTACAAGACCAGCACATTTCACAAGTGATCCTTAAAACCATACACTTGTTGCTGCTTGCAATGTGTGCTTTTAGTATTAAATTGAACTGAAACATGTATTCATAGTTCCGTCTCCCGCTGCCAAGCAAACGAATTAAATGAGTAACTTTAATGAATATAATGATTTAATTGTCTACTATATATAGATATGACATTAAACAAATCTTTAAAATCTTATGTGTGAGAATGCACCTAATAATTAACAAAATTTAATAAATGTGACTATGATGTATATGATTCAATTAATTAGGGAAAAAACATTCTGTAAAACATGAGCAGTTGATGTAAAGATGTTTCATCAGTACCGGCTTGGCTGTTAGGTTAAAAGAAACTTGTGTAGGAGGAAGAGAGGTCCCACTGTATTATTTTTTTTAATAAACCCTGTGAAAATGTTTGGATTTTCAAATATAAAAAGACTTTAAAATTTGTTTTAGAAAATGTTCACCAAGATATCAAGTGGCTGTGCAAATGGTAAAAACAGTGAGTCAGTAAGCCACACTAGCCTAATTATTCTGAATAGAGAGGTAGCGTATATATCACAGTGTAGATTACTTATTCATTCTTTGTAAACAGCTTTCATAATAATGGACCAATTGAAAGCCTGTTGGCATCAGTCAGTGCACTCCTACTATTATCATCAACTTCCATTCCAACTCGGAGCCTGATCCAAAGCCTACTGAAGTTGATAAAAATGTTGTTACAGCTGAGGTGGTGTAAGGACTTAAACAAGCTGTTCTGAAATTAAATATACTACCTCTTTTCACAACCTCCTTCTTGATTCTTCTGCTAATTTTGACAGCACCCAGCTTTTGGGAGAACTTTCATTGAGCAAATGGTGATTTTTAGATCTAACTTTCTAAATGGGGGTTATTCTACTGAAAGTTCGATGTGTCCTGCCTGTAAATAAGAAAAATATGACATTGTCAGAAGACGGAGTACAAAAAGTGTTGTGTGTGTTTATAGATAATTACATTTAAGCAGGGCAGCAGAACATTCATTTAGCTTACGATTTGTATACAAATAAAAGATGTAATTGATTTAATTTATATCACCATGGATCATTGGTAAATGTGACCTGGAAGGATCTATATTTGGTCCGAAGCTCAGTGTGATCTTATTTCCTTTTAAGAGAATAATAGTAATCAACGTCTTGTAGCCTTTGGGGATTAAGGTACTGTTTGTCCCCTAAAGACTGGAATTTTTCAAGCATTTATTGACACTGATATTCCCATTGACATAAATGGGATTGCTCATGGGTGGAAGTTAGAATTTCTTTTACCTGTAAGAGTTTTCACAAAGACATGAGGACATAATTTATTGATCCATTTAAAAAATGTCAGTGCCTCACAAGCCTCACGACATGGGCAGTCCAAATATACTGGAACGGGAAAGAATGAAATAGAAGACTAATGCCTTTTTGCCATTTCCGTGAGACTGATATAAAATGGCACTGCAAGAGGTTGTAGGGTTACTCACTGAAGATGCAGGCAAGATAGATGATATTCAGAATGCTTCTTAGCATATGTCATCTTTCAGAGTGGGTGAACTCAGTAGGTATGAATTATAGTATGTTACTTCGATATCAATCCAACCTGATCAATAGTCATGTTCTCAGAAATTTTGATTCCGGAGTGGAGATATTCAAGAAAGATGAAATACTTTTTGTCTTTAGGATGCTGTATCGTACAAATGCCACTCCCATTCTTCAGCCAAACCAATTACCAGTACAGTCTTTCTCTGCAACAAAATTAAAACATAAAGGTCATGTTCTTACTCTTATATTAGCTCCACGCACAAACTCTCTGAGCATCCTCTGCTAACATACAGGCTTGAGACTGGGGCAAAGCAGCTGTTTCACTGGGTGGAGAAAATCAGCGGTAGGCATGGACGGACTCTCCTTTGAGCTCTGCTCTTTCCAAGGGAAAGCACAGGGTTGCAGCCTTGTGATTGATTCTATGCTTCCATGTGCCTCTTGAGTGCAATGTCTTAGGCTGACCGTGCTTTTACTTCTCAGGCTGTATGTTATAACATCTGCTTGGTACTTTCTTGCTTTAAAAACAGCAGTAATAAGAACACTAACCCCATTATATGCTCTAGAACTGCAAAGAAAAGAGCCCCCAGTAGTCTAATAGCAGTGGGATTGCAAACAGATTTGTATAATTCCACAAAGTATACAAGCTATATTATGTTTATTCTAAAGAAGAAATATCAAACGTAGTCACCAGACAAAATGTTTAATTTCTCTCTGTTCACATGTGTTTCTTCCTCCTTTTGTGACCTCAATGTGATAATATCTAAATAGTTTGTTCTACAGCATACGACGTGCTGTGTGAAGAGGCAGCAGGAGCATTCACACCATGCCAGGATCTTGCCTGGTTGATCATCTTTTGCTACTTATGATTAAGCAATAAAGAGAGAGGTACAGGGTATTTCCTGGGGATTAATAACTGATAGGGAGGAGTTAATGGCCTGAGGTGCAGCCGAGGGCCATTAACCCCAGCTGGTCATCAATCCTCATTAAAAACCTCTGCTACTCAGTTCACCAAACACAATGAAGGGCAAACCAATGTTTTAAGCACCTTTGTGATTCCCTTCTCTGTTGTCTCCTTAAATTAGTTTTATTTTATTTTCTGTTACTTCCTGGGATAGATTGTGAAGTTCTATTCAGTCAACGGTTTATCTGACCAGTAGTTGTGCAAAAACCGTGGAGTTCAGGCCTTCATACACAAATGAGAATCCTTAGTACTACAGCAGCAGAATAACAGGTATTTTAGATACTTCAGCATTTAAACACATAAAAAGAAGGCAAGTAATAAATTTAATAAAATGTTGGTTTGTGAAACCTGAATTTGTTTTTTAATAATGTAGCAGATTTTTAAGGGAAGGGCCCCTGGTTCTTCCAGCTTTGAAGCTGCTAAACTTTTTTTCATGGTGTTTCTAAAAATAATTCCTTTATGTTTGGCAGTATTTGATATATAAACCACTTCCTGATTCTGCAGTCCATATACATAAACTTAAAAAGCCAAGTATTGCAAATATTTGTTTCATATTAGCTGATAAACACTGGAAAATGTGTCTCTTATAACTGATTTGGGGTTTACTTAGGTTTTGAAATGTGCGTGATTTTGTGTTATGCTAGATATATCTAGACAGTTAATATTTTTGTGAGCGAAAGACTGTAATTGTCAGCATAGTATCTGGCATATAGTGATTTTGTAGATATTCCATTATTCCTGGTGATTCCAAATTCAGATTGTGGTACTAAAATATGAAGCTATGATAATATTTCTGAAAGTATTTTTGGAATCTGATAAAATCCCAAAGTCTCTTTTCCAGGCCCTAGCCCTGCTTCTGGTGGTAGCAATACAATACCTCAGTAATATCAGAAAGCTTAGTTGGCTGAGCTCAAGGATATCTGATTGTCTGTGTTAGTTGCAAATGTCTATCTGAAAATTGGCAGAAAAGTCTCTGCAGCCCTTACAACTTTGCTGAGATGCTATCAAATGTGATTGGCAGAGTTCTGGGTACAGGAGGCACATAAAGAATGAAAGGGTGTAATCTGGCAGCAACAGGGTGATATCAATGAATTTTTTCTTTTCTTTGATTCTGGTGAGAGCAGAGTTAGTTTTTAGGCCTTCATTTAAAAATGTATGGTTTTGCCCTACACCTGCTGATGAACTCTGGACCCTGTGCATGGCTAATAAAATCAGAAACCCTCTTCTTCTGGGGATCCCCAAATACCTGAGAGGTGAGTAACCTGGATGTTTGAAACAGGGAGAGCACAGGGTATTCCAGTTTAAGAAGTACTGTTTCAGTTAAACCCTTTCTTGATGCTGTAGAAAACAAAAGAGCTTCCTTTGCAGAGGAGAGTATCTGGTGAAGAATGCTCCTGTGATCTGCCACCTTGAAAAGTTCATCTGAGTCTGCCATGTGGAAAGGGGACAGTACTGTTTCAATGTGTCGTGAGGACATTGGTGTGTGAGGAACTTGGATATGCAAATAGTGGGAACTGTACAGCAGAGACTTAGATCAAAGCTGCAGCTCTTTGAATGTAGTTATAAAACATGTGCCTTGTCTTTTATTTGGAAGACTCAAGGCAAGTAAATACGGCGACTGTAGTAAGTCTGTTTCCCCTGCATGATGTAAAAAGATCCCTACATGTGTTGCAGGACTTTGCTGTAACTATTCATGTGAGTGAGGGTAGGCATTCACAGGCTTACTTGCAGAATCATCCCACTTAAATAGATAGACTGATAGAGACTCATGTTCCATGGAAAAGTTGAAAATGTTACCTGGGGCCTTATGTGCTGAGTCTATAACTGCTGAAAAGAAAGTTTCCTATATTAACTCTCTGCAGCTGGGACTTCAGGAGGATTCTTAATCTGCCCCAGAGTATTTTGAAAGGAATTTCAGAACAAAAAGATGTTTTTTAAAAGAAGTTCAAAGATAAACTCTCTTGTACAGTCAAAAGTAGTTCACTATCTACAGTTTTGTCTATGCGAGGCTTCTGAAAGGTACTTTACTATATGGCATGACTTGGACTCCCTTACTAATCTTTGAGGTTGCATATTCGATGCCTTTGCCAGAACGCTAGTCCCCTCTCCGGTACTCTGTTCTTATGGCTCTAAGTCTTATGGTGGCCTGCATTTTCAGTTCCAGGTATCAGAAGGGGAGTCCCTTTATAGGGTCTGCCAGTTACTGAAACCAGCAAACTTGCTTTATTCATACATTTTGAGACTAACTCATGCTGTAGCTCTTCTTGTGCAAAGTGATGTGTTGTGTTAGGCCAATATCTGTATTTCTGACTTCCACATACCTTATAAAATCTGCTATTCTTTGTGTTTCAGATGCTGTTAAATACTCTTCTGAGATGCTATTAAATACTCTTCTGTTTGTTTCTGTTTTAAAGGATGATTAATAAAGCTTCAAAAGCACAGGTTCTAGGGCATGCATTGATGGTCCAGCCCTCTATGCATATTTCTATAAAGACAATTCTTGCTTGTTCTGTAGATTCTATAAGAAGATGCTATGTGTTGAAGGGAGCAAAGAGTGGCACTTTATTACACTGAAAGTCTGGATTGCTCAACTGTGGCATTGTTTCCTGGAAATCTATAGCGGAGAATCAAGCACAGGGCAGTAGAAACCACATATTAATGTAGTAAGTGAAGGGTTGTCTTTGTGCATAGGGAATAGCTGAAGAACATGGAAAATGGTAGTGTCCCCTTGAGCATGACTACTGAGTGAGGATATACCAGTAACTTAAATTGCTCTGAGAACCCAACTGACAGATGTCACTGTAGGTTAAGGTAAATAATAGAAAGTGTAGATGGGAGGTTTCAAGGGGAAAGCAACCAAGGAGACATCAGAGTTGTCCAATCATATTGGTCACCAAAGAATTAAATCCTTTTTCTTTCCTCTAAGTCTTCTGGCACCCCTGTCCAAGTCTGCAAGTGACATGAAAGATTCCAGCTTATGCCTCCATAACATTTGTTTATTGATCCATATTCCAGGATGCTCATTTTCCTTGTTTTCATGTGACTAGACTATAGCTTTCAGCCTTTTTCATAGCCTTCAAAAAGGCCTTCACTTTAGTTGATGCCTCAGCAATTTATTTATGACCCTACAGTGTCAATTTTTTTTCTTTTGCTGAATGCCAGTGATTGTGCTGTAAAGTCATCTTTTTAAAGCCAAGGCACCTTAATGTTTTGTGTTGCTGTTCACTTTTTACAATGGCTGGTCACCAAGTCATGTTTTTTTCACCTTCCCCAAAAATCTCTGGCTTAAAGTAGAGGGTGTTTTACTTGGCTTATGGCTTAACAGCTGGTCCCTTCCAACCCCTACCATTCTGTGATTTTGTGAAATGGAGAAACTTCTTGGTGGGATTCAATGCTAGATATAAGACAATAAATATATATATTTTTTTAAATCAAACTTACATAAGAGAGCCAGGATTGCTGTATGTATCCGAGTATGTAGCTTCAAAAAGAAAAAGAAATAGTCTCATTCCTTTGCTGTTTCTGGGGCGCTAAGGGAGTAAAGCCCACAGCTTTAGTGAAGCGGGAGGATTGCAACTTGTTAACGATAGTAGCCAGTTAAACAAAACAACAACAACAAAAAAACCCCAATTTTTTTGGATAATGCCTTGTAGTATGCAAATAGTCTGACATTAGTGTGTACCACTAAAAACACATTTGAGCCTCATCACAGACTGGTAGGGGTTGGAAGGGACCTCTGGAGATCATCTTGTCCACCCCCCCTGCTTGAGCAGGGACACCCAGAGCAGGGGCACAGGAACGCGTCCAGGTGGGGTTTGAATGTCTCCAGGGAAGGAGACTCCACAGCCTCTCTGGGCAGCCTGTGCCCCTGCTCTGGCACCCTCACAGGAAAGAAGTTTTGTCTCATATTGAGGTGGAACTTCTTGTGTTCCAACTTGTGCCCATTGCCCCTTGTCCTGTCATTGGGCATTGTAGAAAAGTGCCTGGCCTCATCCTCTTGACACCCACCCTTTAGATATTTATAGGTATTGATGAGATCCATCCCCCCCCAGTCTTGTCTTCTCCAGGATAAACAAAGCCAAGTCTCTCAGCCTTTCCTCATAAGGGAGATGCTCCAGTCCCCTGATCACCTTGGTAGCTCTCTGCTGGACTTGATCAAGCAGTTGAGCAGTTGCTCATCATGCTTCATTTACAATTAGGGGCTCTATTCTAACCTACGCCAGCAAAAATTGTGAGTCTGTACAAAGACTGGGGAGTTACTGTCATATGAAAGTAGCATGAGATCAAAATAGACTCTAAAATATTGTAAATATTAAAGGCACTAATATACATTGATTATAATTCCAGTCACTGGTTATAAACCTCATGAAATGAATCACCTCATTTATAATGCATACCATGGGACAACATCTAATTTGGTGACAAGCATGGAGTCTAGCAAAGATTCAATAGAAATATCTGTTGAAACGACTGCTGTCATCTAATTACATATATTTTCTAAAGCTTTGTTATTAATTATACTCATTGTTGTTTAAATTTAATTTTGCACCTTCAAAATATTCTGGTAAATAAATGTCCTTTTCTCTGTGAGATGTAAGGTTAGTGTTTATTTTAAATTGTGACTGTTTTTGTGAGGAAGATAAGAAAATCAACATATGCTGTTATCACTCCTCACTTTTGAAACAAGGTGAGGGCTATCCTTGGAAAGTAATTGATATTCCTGTACAGGTTGAAACTGATGCACAAACAGATAAGCAGAATGTTTCTAGCTGCAAAAAGCCATGCCAATGATTGTCTTATATGGCCTCCAGTTTGAGACCATATTTTTGACCTTTTGGACCCTTCTGCTGGTTTACTCTGACCATTTCAGATGCCCTGGACCTATGTAATGTTTAGCTCCATACGTAGAATATAAAACTATTAAAGTGATTCTATACAAGTTAACATTGTCTACTAAATGATTGTAAGAACAGGTGTATAAAAAGGGCTCAATTACATGTAATTATTTTCCACCAAAAATGTCATCTCTACCTTGGATAACATGCAGCCAAGAAGTACACTAAAATTTCATTGCTTATCTAGCTGAGCTTGTTAACAGTTGCAGAGTCTGGTTTTCACAGATCACTATGGCCAGTCAGAAAGCATATGGAATAATTCAATATCATTGGGAAGGATACAGTGGTTATTATTATCTGAAGTAAAGGTGATAAAAGTATAGTTCTGTTAGAAGTTTCATTCCTAGACTTTTGGAAATTAGTTCTGGCCTATAACATGACCAGATGTGGTATAAAATGCCAACATCTGTGGTCTGGTATAAAATGGCATATCTCTGATTATTTGTTTCTACATAGTTTTGGTCATGGTTGATGGCGGTAGTGGTAATGCAAGGTATCCACTGCTATTTTGGCTTCAGCTTCAGTACTAAATGTGGCCTTGGTCGAGTGACCTGTAGGGTTCATTCCTTGATTCCATCAGTGGAGTTCTTGCTCTGTTCCAGTCTGTTTTACCCATGGAAATTCACTACAGACAAAATGATTATAGTGGTGTTACCCAGTGTATATTCTGATGACAGTGGAGGTGGAACAAATCAATTGTTTATGACCTGCTGCAAGATGAGAGAATACTTTTCCTAAATGGGTGTACAAAGCTTGGGACTCAAACAGGGATTGCTAAAACTTGTTCCAATGGGGGAATCTTGTATTACTGTTCGTGCAGAGTCACTTATTGGGTGAGACTTGTGCATGCTCTTGGAAGCTGCAAATGTTTTGTCTTCTGAGTAAATACTTTTATCCTTTGAGCTCCTTATATACATAATACTAAGTTTGTGGGTGTGGGTTTTTTTTAAATGAAAACTGTGTTAAGGGAAATAGTTCTTTCATTTAACTGGTTGCTTATCTTCTGCACTATTCTGGAATGCTCTCCCAAATCCCTGAAATTCTGCACCCACAGCAGGCTTCTGCTGCAGTTACTAACAAACAGGTACAGTGCCCTGGAAATAGGGGAGGAAGGTGATCTCCTTTCAGGGGAGGTGTTAGAGACAGCTGAGCTTCAAACTCATTTCTGCATGAAGGGAAAGAGAAGGGTGATAGCTCTTGGAAAATCTCTTCTGTGGGGGATGGAGGCACCCATCTACCATGCTGACCCAAAGTCTTAGGGGGTTTGCTGCTTACCAGGTGCTTAGACTGGGATGTTGTGGAGAGTCTGCTGAGGCTTGTCTGTCATTTGGACTGTCGCCTCCTGCTGCTTATCCATCTGAGCACTACTGATACTGCCAGGGAGACACTGAGCATGCCAAGAATGGCCACAAGGCTCTGGGGCAAGGGTGGAGTATGTGGGACTCCACGTGTTTTTGCCTGTGAAGGCAAAATGCTTGGGGAGGAGTTGATGGATCCTGTGAGTCAACATGCTGGCTGTGCACCTGGGATCTTCGAGAGGAATTTGGCTTTTGCAGTCACAGAAACCTCCGAGGGATGAAGACTGTTGGAAAAGGATGAGATCCACCCAACTAAGTGGGCAAGAGTGCGTCTGCCAACAGGCTGGAAAACCTGGTGAAGAGAGCTGTAAACAGTGAGGAAATGGTGGACAGGGCTGGGAAGCAAATGATGCAGGGTGACACAAGAGTGATGTCAGGAATGGTTATGCAGGGTGAAAAGAGGAACTAGAGCTCTGTGTGGTCAAGCAGCTACAACGCTCTTGGAATAACTTCCGTATGGTGGGACAGCTTGCATGACGAGTGCTGCAATGAATGGATAGAGGTTCTTCATGAAGGGTAGGAAGACAAGGATTGAGGGAGTTTCCCTCTAAGTGAAGGAGGAGTTTGAATATGTGAAACTCTTTGTGGGACAAAGGACAGGCAAGTCAAGAGCTAGTGGGTCATGATAAGGGGATAGGCCAGTATGGGGCACATCATGACGGGAGTTTGTTACAGGTCATTGTCTGATGATGGTGATGAAACATATAAAGAATTCCTCAAGTTGTCTAAAGACTCTGGCTTACAGGCTGAACCTCTCTGAAATCTGCTGGAAAAGTGTTGTGGTTTAACAGCAGCCAGCAACTAAGTACCACACAGCTGCTCGCTCGCTCACTCAGGAGAAGGCTGAACAAGGAAATTGTGGGCTTGTTGCTGAGTCGTGTGGGTCAATTAGTAGAAAGGGGCACAGGTAGGCCTGAGGTGGTTGTGCCTCCTGTGCTTCAGTTCTCACTAATGAGGCCTCACAGGCCTCTGTGTTTAACGAAAGGATTCAAGAAGGACAAGGAGCCCCATCAGGGGACAAGGGCTGAGTCAGGGATTAGCTGAGAGAACTTGACCCATGCAAGTCAGTGGGACAAAACAGGCTGCATCCAAGGCTGCCGAGAGAGCTGGTTTGTGTCTATACAAGGCTGCTTTCTGTCATCTTTGAATGGTCATGGAGATTGGGGAAAAGCAAATGTACCAATCTTCAGAAAAGGTTAAAAGTGCAATGTAGGGAACAGCAGGCTCATCAGCCTCACTTCGCTCTGTGGGAAAAGCATGGTGGGAGTCCTTTTGGAGCACATCTCTGCACAGATGTAGGAGGTGGTGATTGGGAACCATCAATATGGACTGGCTCTGAGGAAAACCTCTTTCCCTGTGAGAACAGTCAGGAAGTGGAATAGGTTGATTGGAAAGGATGTGGAGCTTCCATCCCTGGAGGTTTTCAATACTTGACTGGATAAAGCCCTGAGTAAGCTGGTCTGATTCTAGCTGATGGTGGTTAGAATAGAGGCTTCTTGAGGTGCCTTCCCACCTGAATGAGTCTGTGATTCAATGGTTCTATAATGCATAAGATGTCAAATGTAGGCAGATTAATCCTGTTGTGCTGTTTGTATGTATGGCGTGTCAGAGTGAATGAACAAAGCAGAGGCATTACCATAATTACATGAAGATGCAGGCCTGATGGCCGTACTGGTGTTTAAGTTGGGGCATTACTCAAGTGCTGTTAGGAAAAGAAATCTGCAGGTGATGAGAGGCTGAGGAACACAAGTCTTGCTGCAGGGTCTTTTTTTCTAATACTTTGCATGATTCCCCCCCCACACCCGTGCCTGACTTTTGTTAAAGGCCATGGCCTATAGTGTGTTAGGGATATAATTACAAACAGAAAGACAGTAAATAAATATATATGGGATTTCTAAATGGAGCGAATGGTATTAATGAATATATGACATGTCCATTTGTCAGAGTCAGGGAAAAAGGAAGACAAATCACAGAATTGTAACTTAGAAATTAATGCAGCCATGCAAAACTTCTGTTATGTGGACTCCCAGGATCTATCTACAGTTGAATTTTTATGCTGTGATTGGCGTTACACAGATGGGAGAAGGGGATAATATGATGACAGAAGTGTCAGGGCATGAAAGCACAGAAAAGTGTGCTAGTGGGTTTTCTGGTTTTGTGCTTTTCACAAATGGTGCTATTCGTAGGTCATCTGCATGGAGGATTTACTTGACATTGCAGAAAATGTTTTCTGCATTCAGCGTAGGAACATTCTCTAACTATTCTAGCTGATAGCAGTTTTGGATGTAATGCAATGTTGATAATTTAATTGTTTACCTAGTATGAATCTTGCATGAGAAACTCAAGTGAAGACAGCTTGAACTGAAAATAGTGTCATTCTAGTCTCTTAGATGAGAGGGATGCTTTTTAAGAAGTATAAATGTGGGGACTACAAAGCAGCTTTCAGTTTGTCCTCCTCAGTGAAGATTCTGAAAAGGCTATTCATATTAGCCTAGTACTGTGCAAAAAAAGCTTCCTTTTAAATTAAGATTTATAAATAAATAATCTGGAGTTCAGTGCTTGCACTGACTCTCTGGAATGAAGCTGTTTGCCAAGTTACTGAAGGAGAGAGCCTTTTTTTTTTTAACTTAATTCTTTTTTCTTCTCCTGGAAAGATGTATGCGCTGCAGTTAGGCTCTGGCTGTGGGAACCGAAATACACGATGCAGCAGGGAACTATGTGCATTTGGAATGCATCAGAGCCATTGGTTCCTCTGTTGGCCTTGATACTGTCAGAGCAGTCTGTTTTCAAGGAACCTGCTCTTGCCCAGAAGCCTGCAATGCCCAAAGCACTTTCAGATAGTAAAGTGCAGTTAATTGCTCTCCACTACTTGAAAGGAACAAATATGCTACCCTTGGACTATTTAATTGATCTCTTTTAAAAACAATAACAGTATAGCAGGCTTACATGGTTGTGCTATGGGATGGAGGGAAGGGGCTTAAGTACTGTAGGATTCAATGGCTGCAGCTCTGAGGGAAGTCACCCATCATCTCTCCAAGTGCAAACACCTTTTGTGGAGAGGTGTCAGTGGGGTAGCTGGAAAAGATCCTAGTGTTGCCTAAAAAGGGAGCTTTCTGAAAGAAGGCATGTGTTTACAGGCAGAGGGAACCTTCTGGAGTAACAAACTGGTTCCAGATTATTTCAAGGAATGGATAAAGGTCATGCAAGTCCTTATTTTGACTCTGTATCAGCACACTAGTGTTAAGTTTCTTGGTAGCTCCAATTATTGTTGCTCTTGAGGATTCTTAAGGTCTGTAGCCCAAAGATACCACACTAAGATAACCTGTGTTATGCCTTTTTAGAGAGGTAGAGCAGGGGCTATTGAAGTGACTAGTTTGTGGTAGAGTGATGTCTGTGGTCAAAAAGGAAAACAAACTCAGACTCCTAATTGCTATCTTAACTGTCATTTTTCTCTGACAAAAAAAATCTTCAGTCTTATCCTATTTGCTTAACACTCTGTCAGCAGAAATGTTCTTTTGTAGCCATGTAGATGTCCCCAGGTCTGCATCTATTGGTTTTGGGGAAGGGGGGAGAGGGGTGGGGGTGGAAATAACCATGAAGGTAATTATCTCTGCTCATAATCTGTCTGCTTGTGCTTGACTGAAATGCAGTCTGGGCCTCCTGTATCACTGATTTATTCCCAAAGAGAAGTTCCAGTTGTCTAAAAAGCCAGCACCTTTGGACAGGCACCATCTGGCCAACTGCTTCTTAACTCCCATGGTCCTGCCTGATTCTACAAGTAAAGAGACCAGTCTCAGAGAAAGCAGACTGAAGAGATGCTGCCAGGGGCCCCAGGATCTCTCCTCCATAAAGAAAAATTAATTCCATGCAGCTGCCTTAGCGGGTGCCATGTAAGAATAATTAAAAGGGTACTGAGAAAAAACAGCTAATTAAACAGACTAAACATGGAGTCCTCTGATTCTTTAGGCTGCCCAGGCTTTTCCTGTGGGGAGGCCAGAAGTCAATTGTGTCTTTACGGTGCCATTCAGTTCCCTTGTTTTGAACCTGTGTGAATGCTGCTTTGAATCCAAGTAAAAGTCAGGGCAGCCATGGTTCCCTGCGCACCCTCATATCTGTGGGATTTGCTCCCTGGCTATGCTGGCCTGACACTCCCTGGTGGCTTTACTGTCTTCCTACAGTAGCAGAGATGGACTCTATTGAACAGAGTTTCCAACAGATTCATTTTTTACTGCAAAGATCCTATGAGGACAGACTAGGTTATCCAAGGTGTGCAGGTTTGAAAATCTATTGTCCCATTGATGCCATATGTTTGAATGGAAGCACAAAAACAAGCAAACACAAATCTTTAAGAAAGATAATACACTATAAGGTAATCTAAAAATGTTGATGGCTGGAAGAAGTATGCTCATTGGTGGGGTATTTCATCAGGGAGCTATACCCAGGGAGCTTTAATTTCTATGGGAAATTCTTTTGTATGAAATAAAGGAAGAATAATTTCTGTCACTGTATGCTACACCTGTCACTACAGGATCTTGCTGCATTTTTTTTAATTGAATGAATGTGATTGGCATTAGGAAGGCAGTATAGTGTCTCTGAAAAGTTTTTTCCACAAAATCTTCTGAAAATTTGGACTCTAACAAAATAGAATACAGATATTTTACAGAAAGATCTTTACAGATAATATGATTGTTACGTGATGATTTCCTTCCTTAGATATTAAAAAAAGAGAATATTTTTTCTGTTATCTGTCACTAGGTAGTTTCATTGCTAGGCACTGTGATCCAAAAATGTATTATTTGTTCAAAATTCTCTGACAAAAATTTAAAATGAATCCTCAGATCTCTCCAAAACAATAGGTCTGATAGAAAAACACATTCTTTGATTTTTTTACTCCAATGTTCAAGTATTTTGAAGATTGGGGGGAAAAAATTAACTAGAAATGTGTCTGTCAGCTTCTCACAGTTATGCCGTAGCACAGGAGAATTTAACTGTGGCCATACACTGTTGTTCTGTCTTAAATTTAGGACTGTATAGGGCTTATTCTCACCTGCTTGCACTTTGAAATTTGTTCTGAACAAAGGCAAGAAAATGTAACAGACTCGGGTACCTTCATTTCTTTCCACTTTCCTTCCTCTTTCTTTTTCTGGAGGGACTTTTTTTTTTTTTTTGCCAAGCAAAACACACAGCAGAATTTCTGGCATTGTTTCTCCTGCTGAGGAATGAATGGCACAACTCATAATCACTAACATTGTGCACAGATGCTCAGAGAGATGATAGAAACGGAAAACTGACCATAAAGCAACTGCATTTTGGTATAATTCCCCTAATGCAGGATACTCACAAGTTTTCTATTCTCAGTAATTAAACCAGGCAATATTACAGAATCACAGACTGGTAGGGGTTGGAAGGAACCTCTGGAGATCATCTTGTCCACCCCCCCTGCTTGAGCAGGCACACCCAGAGCAGGGGGCACAGGAACGCGTCCAGGTGGGGTTTGAATGTCTCCAGGGAAGGAGAGTCCACAGCCTCTCTGGGCAGCCTGTGCCCCTGCTCTGGCACCCTCACAGGAAAGAAGTTTTGTCTCATATTGAGGTGGAACTTCTTGTGTTCCAACTTGTGCCCATTGCCCCTTGTCCTGTCGTTGGGCACTAAAGAAAAGAGCCTAGTCCCATCATCCTGACACCCACCCTTTAGATATTTATAGGTATTGATGAGATCCCCCCCCCGCCCCAGTCTTGTCTTCTCCAGGATAAACAAAGCCAAGTCTCTCAGCCTTTCCTCATAAGGGAGATGCTCCAGTCCCCTGATCACCTTGCTAGCTCTCTGCTGGACTTGCTCAAGCAGTTCCCTGTCCTTCTTAAACTGGGGGGCCCAAAACTGGACACAGTACTCCAAAGGCAGTTTCACTAGGGCAAATGTAGAGACACACATGATATATAAAGTTTGTGTACTGAATGGATAATAACCACTAGAAAAAAGGCAACTGCCTGTTTGTTTGCTTTTAAATGGCCATGCTTATGTTTTGTCCACAAAACTTTTCCAATACACTCTTTTTTTTTAACCTTCAAATCTAGAATAGCATCTCAGAAAGACAGTATTTCAAGCAAGAGTAAGTGCAAGATTTTTACTTCTCCTTTCCTTTGAAAACACATTTCAAAGCAGCCTTGAAAGAGTAATTGGTATATCTACTAGTGCCTGTCTAGAGAATCTGTTTGCTATAACAAATGTTACTGTGAGTGACTGTGAAGCTAGAACCAGGCCTGGAAAGACCTAGTAGATGTAATTCTGTGGAAGGTGTCTCTCATTGAATTGGTAGAATGAGGATGGTTGACTCTTCTGTTCTTTAAATTCTTGCCTGATGTTTTCCAATATTAAGGACTGATCTTGAAAAATCAGAGCATTCAGACATACAAGTGAGATTTCAAGGTCCTTGCTCTATTATGTTCATTCCTCTATTCATACTAGAGATCAGAATATTTAATGATGGATAACCTTGAAACATTTGTCTAGGTCAGAGTATCTCTCTAACATGTAAAGCTTGAAACTTCTTAGTTATTTAATTGCTGTATTGCTAATAGACTCGGGGACCTCAGTGACTACCTGTGCCCATTCCTCAATCCCATGTTTTCTCAGATGCTTGAACCCACCAACGTCTTGCTCTTCTCCTGTGAGCACTGAATCATAAGCACTGTGTGGCCAGCCCCTGAAGCCCAGTCTCCAATGTTCCCAACAGTGTACTGAGTCTGGATTAGTTCTGTTCAAGGGTTAAACTGCAAGATAAGACTCGAGCGTTTGAGACCTAAAATGCAACTTCCATCTTGTTTCTTAGACAAAGAAAATGTTCTGTTAACTCCAACCAAGCCAAACACAAATGCTCCAAACTCTGGCCAGTTTTCATAATCTCAGTTTTAGTGTCAGGGCCAGGTTTCTAGTGGCTGATCCAAAAAGATAAATGAAACGCACATGAGATGTCTTAGGCCAACAGGTGTTGCAGCTGCATTTATAACACAAAGCTGAAGAAAACAAAATGCCTCAGACAATTGTATATGAACCAATTGTTCTGACATGAAACTCTGTTTCCAGTCTTTGAATAGCCTGCTTTGGAAGACATCACAAAGCATTGCAGAATATCTTTGAGTGACAATTATTTAGAGAAGTTACTGCCCTCGTAATGTAATTTTCCAGTGTCAGTATATAATTAGGCAGGATGAATAAAGAAGAGTCTCCATTGTGAAATACTGAGAAGCTACTGTGCCCCTCCCAGCCCAATGCTTATGAATAAATCAAATTTAACTTCCAGTTGTGCAACTTCTGGCTTTCTGAGCTTTGAAGCCTGTACCAAGTGTGCTGCACAACTGGTCCAGCTGACTTCTGCCTTTGATCTTCAATGATCCCTTGGAAACATTACCTACATGTTAAAAAAATCAAATTTTTTTTCCATATTTTGTTAAATCTGAACACTGCTCATGAAACATGTCACCTTCCTAGAGCTGAAAGACAAAGTTTGCAGCAATAGCAGCAGCATAAGCTGCTGAAAGTTCCATTTTTCACCACAGATGTGTCTCAAACTCAATGACCCCCTCCTTGGGGGATTTCAGAGTCTTTGCTACATCAGGTCCTCTTAGATGATGGACATTCTTGATGTTTAGATTGTTTTTAAGAAGCTGAACTATCAAGCTGCTATCAGATGCTATTGTAAAAGACTAACTCCACCCTGTGGAATCAGCATGCTGCTGTAGGTGAAAATGGAAGCTTCTGTTTGGCGATGCCTTCCACTTGCTATTGAGCTGCGCCAATTCTGAACTGTGACCTGTGGTGTAAAGTTTTATATTCCACTGCTTTTCTTCTGAGAGGTCAAGTTTAACCAATGCTCCCAGATTTATTTAAATGTCCTTAAGAACACTCCATTGGTTCTCTCTATCTGGGACAGGTTGTGTGACCAGTCCCTCAGCAGATACAGGCATTTGATAATTACAGATCTTAGTAGCAGGATGGGAAGGTGATATTTGGACATAATCTCTCTTTCTAAATGGGTGAGCGTGTCAAATGCTACTTTGCAGGAGACAAAAATGTTCCCGTAATTGCTCTCTGATAGGAAATAAAATTCCTGTTCTTTATATTGAGTTCATTGGAGGAAAAATGATCAGTTCGGGCTACAGGTTACTGAGTGCAGTGTGGAAAAGGAACCTACCAGAAGAGCGCACCCTAAACAGGAGGTCCCCTTGCAGCTGGATGGTCGGAGGATGCCTGTGAGCCCTGCTCTGGTAGTTGCAGGTTCTTAATGCCTCAAGACCAGCCTGCAAATGGCAGATGAGAAGCTTGTTTATCAGTCAGCAGTGGTCCATTGTATTGTGCTCTTCTGCAGAGGGAAAGACAAATAACTGTATAACCACAGAACTCTGCTGCTTTACAAAGCTCTGTGAACAAGCTTTTGTAACCTGTGTGAGACATGGCAGTGATGATGGTGGCTTAGGCAACAGCCCTCAACTGTTTTACGAAGAAGCAGCAGTCCAGCTATTGGTAGAGCACTGCATGGACTGACAGTATGAGCTCTTAGGGCTGGTTTTATAGTGCCTGTGCATGGTGTTCTGTTGCAATAGGGCTGTTGTCAGCCCCTCAGCTACCTCGTTTTGAGCTTGCTTAGATGTAAACATCTTGTGCTGTGATGTACGGCCATCTGGAGATATGGAACTTCTGTGACTTCAGCTGTTTAAAAGTTTGTGAATGCTCATCAGGAAGGCCCCTTTTCTGGTTAGGGGAGAAGAGTGATCATACTCTGCAGGTACCTGTGCAGGTCCCCCTCTTCCTAACTGAAAAATTATTTTTAGGGTGAGATGAATCACTGTCTGGAGATGCTTCTCTCTCTGTTGAGGCAGTCTAGATGTCTCGTTTAGATTAGATGCCTGACTTTTAGACAGCTAAAGATACTGAGATGAATGAAATTCTCTGGACTATTTCATCTTTGTACTTGGAGAATATACCCACATGCCACAGGGGATCTTGTTCCTGCAGGATTGTGATAAATAAGAAATGAGGGACCGATCTTTGTCTTTTGGATAAAGCCCAGAATCAAGGTGGAAAAAAATCCTGTATGTATAACCCCTTCTTCTAGAGCAGGCTTCAATTTTAGTTTCCAAATCTTTGCCTTTGTGCTGGGAGGGGATCATACAGTTGCAGCTGCGTAGTTGCAGAGCTACTGCAAATAGATTGCATAGTATCCTCTGTGTAGCACACCTCTTTGAATTAGTCTTTTGAGGTAAAGCCTCCTCATTTTGTCTAATACTGTGAGAGCTTTTTCCTAAATGTTTAAAAAAATTATGTGAGGTATTAAGATTTAGAAAAAAGTTCTGTACACTTAAACTAGCAGGGATATACCTCAGAGACAACTGCCTGGTATGAGCAGAGCAACATTGTAGTCTACAAGTAGTCACAATGTATGTAAATTCTGATCCTAAAATTAAGTTTACTGAGTTCAAGTAACTTGCATTGGAAGGTTATATGCCGTGGTTGATGTGCAAGATCTCTCGTGCTCTCCATCTGCCCTGTTTGCTGGGATGCTCTTGGAAAGAACAAGCACTTGCTACTGTCTCAAACATAACTTTGAGTTCTGCTTGATGTTTTGTAAGTGGCTGGATTTGCCTTATGATTAATCAGACATGCTAAAAGATTAAATTTAAAGGACCACATTGATTTCTTGGGGGAGGAGCATAATTAGAGCAGAATTTAACTCAGCTCAGTGGTTTGAAAACAAATTATCCATCCAGAATATTGGAGCTTAAAAGTAAAACCCACACTGATCAAACACCAACAAATATGAGAAGCCCTGCAAATGCAGTCCACAAGGTTGCTTTTGCCAGGTGCAGCTTTTGAAGCTCCTTCTCTTCCTACAGAATCGCGAGTCTACAATCTTTCCTTTGAATATATAATAGTGTGCAAGCACTGCAAGGCTTGAGTATGTTTAGGTATGTTTGCTATTTGTGTGTCTTCTGTCAACTGTCCTGATTCAAAGCAATGTGTTGTGTTCAGTGTTTTGCAGTAATACATGACTGTGATGTCAGGGAGACATGATAAGCTGTGTCTTACTCTTTCATAACTGGAGAAGGCTTAGACCTCTAGGATGAATCATGTAATGCACAGACTTACATACTAAAATACTTATATATTGGCATACCTTACTGTTTTATCCCACCAGCCTCAGATGAGGTAGTTGGAAAAATGAGAATGTAACATCTCATTTCAAATAGGCCTCTAATTCATGAGTGGTCATAGAATGAAGTCTATGTACTCCAAAAATCTGCTTACATCAACAACTTCCTTGGTAAAACTGTTGAGATTTCTCTAGGGCTTGTTTCTTCATTAAAAAAACCAACCAAACAAAAAAAACCAACACCACCTCCCTCCACCCCCTCAAACCACCCCCCCCAAAAAAAACCCAAACCCCAAAACCAAAACCAAAACCAACTATGCCACCAAACAAAAGAATAGTACTTCTTGATGGTATTACAACTTAAGAAAACAGAATCTGGAAAAGAAGAGGATGTCTAAGGCAAGAGAAATGTCCCAATGGTCTTCTGGCTGTGGTACTTACTCTTCACTGAAGTCCTGGTTCGCCGTCATGGTGGGAGCGGTGGTAGTACTCTGTGTCTGTGGAAGGTGGGAGTTCCACTTTTGTTAGAAACATTGAAATCCTCAGGGATAGGTATTTTACTTTACAGAGTCAAGAAGGGAAATACCGGGTCTGCTCTGCTCATACTGACTTTTCAGAAACTCAAAGATTGGACTTGCATTTCTTGGAGAGCTTGGAAGACATTTGTATTTGTGAAAGAGAAAATAGTTGTCTGAAGGGCTGAGCTCCAGTGGGAATTTGCACAATGGGGAAGAAACCCCATGTTGTGTTAGAAGATTTCCTGATGACTCAAGGCCTGACCCTACATGTTCCTTAGGATGTGTAATACAGCAACAGATACCTTCTCCTGGTCAGATTCTTCAGGGGTATCTAGAGGTGCCTTGAGCATCAAATTAATGGTTGCAGGTTCTAAAAGTAAATGAGCCGAGCAACGTAAACACAGCTTCCAAATGGCATTGGCATCATGAACTTTCAGACTGTAACTACAGTCTTGGATACATTTTGTGTGGAACTACTGGTGTTCCTGCTGAACTCTGTAGGATTTTTGCACAGGTGGAAAAGCCAGTCAATGAGAGGGTTTGGCTGTTTAGTTTGGGTTTTTGGTGGGTTTTTTGGTTGCCTTTTATATATTTTTTTTCAATGTTCCTTTTCTTAAAGGCCTCTGTGGCTTGAATAAAACTTTCTGCTCTGTCCACAACCTAACTAGATGCTTTTGAGGAGTCTACCAATGTTTCAAGTTTGCCAGAGGGGAAGACTTATAGCAGAATTTAACATTTAAGACCTCTGAAATTAGACATTAAGAATCATCGCTTGTGATGATGTGTGCTAAATATTGGCTGTGAACTCTTTGGAATTTAGGAAACTGAATCTTCCTGTGTAGCAACAGTGCCCGTGGGCTCTCTGCTGAAAGGAGGGTTGTGTATGAGAGAGTGTGCTAAATTTATTTTTCCTTGAATTTGTGTCGTACGTCACTGCAGTGTTGTGCAAAGGTCTGAGCTAATGTCAGAAGAGAGAGCTTGTGCATTGCAAGCAATAGAACTGCATTAACAGTGTTGTGCTCAGGCTAATTAGCCCAGCTAAGAACAGACAGCTCATAGTGTCACTGTGGTACCAGTTTCTCAGTGGCACTTCAAGCCACCTGTTGAGAGAGGGACTATGGCTTCCAAGGGATGTCAAACTGGGAGGCTGCACCAGAGGAGAAGTCACAGGAGTTCTGAAGCACTACTAGATAATGGGTCTTGAGCTGTGGGAGTAACTCTGCAGCCTTTATCCTGCTTTCAAACTTGATGTGCCAAAAGCAGCTGGATCAAAGGTCTGTTTGATCATCCAGCTGTGCACTTAGGAGATGAGATCAACGTCACTGCACCTTGTTGCGTATTCCTCAGTGCTGAGCCCATAAGCAGGAAGCCCACTGTGTGACTCTTTCTCTATGGGCTCAGCTGTGAGAATCTGTCTTGGTGGCAAAGTAAGCATAATAATAGCAGATACCCTGGCACCATATACCTGCAAAAATATTGGCTTCAAGGCCAGATGGAGGCAGGAAAACCTGTAGAACATCTTTTCATTGGCCTTGATTTTTTTTCTTTTTTTTTTTTTCCTCCCTCCTTAGTGGCAAGATGTCTGTAAATCTTGTCCTTTTAACCAGCTTTTCATAACAATATATTTTAGAATATTAGTAAAATTCAATGCAGGAAGAAATGTGAAGTTCAGAATACAAAACCCCTTAAATTCCAAAGACTTTTAAACACTGTATTCTACTGAAGATCTGTGGCTTTGCAATAAAGCAGCCCACACACCTGCTTTCACCATCATACTGGGTGCACAAGCATGGAAGTCTTATCAATGTTTATGCATTTTATTGAGGGAGTCTTTTTTATTTAATGAAAAGTTCATCACATCTAAAGTGGGGAAAAATGGACTTGTGGCACCAGTTAGGATATTGTATGGACTGGGAACAGTAAGAACAATGCTATGATTGTAGAGACTTTCTTCCTCTTCCCCCCCCCCTCCCCCCCCCCCCCGCCGAGTGGCAAGGAAGAGGATTGGCTGCCAGTAAATGCAGAGGGCTAACAACTGTCTTCAAGGTATTCATGTTAGGGGTTAAACCAATGGGTAAAAGGCGCAAATTTTTTCTTAAGACATGTAAATGATTTGTTAGGGGGTTGATAAATTTCTAATATGCTAGTGTATTTGAAGAAGGTTAAGGCTATTCTCACATAAATTGCACAGACTTTAAAGCTGTAAGAGATCTTTAGAATCATACCACGACAGTATAATGGAAACTATAGTGTTTTACCCAGGTGTTTCTTCAGTTAGCCTGTATCTTTGGAAGAAGCTAAACATACGGGTTTGGAGACCTAGTCTTGATTTAGTCTTCCATTAACAGAGAATCCTCTACATCCTTCCTGAAGTGAGGTGTTACACTGATTAATTTAGCAGATTAGTACTGTAGTTTCTTGATCTGTTTTATCTGGCATAATTTAATGTGACTGCTGAAAAGGGCATTCCCACTGTCATCTACTTGTTTGTTTCTGCCTCCCCGTTGTACTAGCTCTGGTTTTTGTGCTTCCTGGGTGAAACTGTGATAGTTTGTTGCCAGATGAACTTCCTAACCTGCAGACAGAAACCAAAAAAAATTATTTGGTTTTCATCTTACTCAGTTCTTTGGTTTGGTTCCTCACACAAATGATAGTACTGATGTAATGGACATAGTGGGAATGAATGGTCATAATATGGAGGAGGAAGATGGGACTGGCCCCTTTAATCAGCAGCACTGAGCAATGCTAGATTAAGTGGATTATGGAATTATGGTGTGAAATGTAATAAGCAAGTAGCTAACAGCGAACACTAGATAAATTCAGATGTGCAAAAGAATCCTTTGCTATCTGACACTTTCAGTTGGAAAATTTTATTTCAGACGTAGAGAATTTTGTGACCTTTACAGAGCATGTGGAATGGTTTGTTTTTGACAGTCTGAACTGAGTTTAGAAATCAGAAGGACTACCAATATTCCTAAAGAGAGGGCAGGTGCTTAGAAATTTAAGGGTACAATAAAGAAGGGGGGTGGAGGGAAGAGGAAAAAAGCACAGTCTTAAATCCTCATCCATGCTGTGAAAATCTTACTCTACAGAGTACCAGACCGTTGTATCAGCAGGTCAAATTCACACCCCTTCTAACTCAGTCAAGAAGAGTTTTTCCAGGCTTTCACCTAACTTTCTTGCTTCCTTACTTTGAACCTTACCCATGTGCCAAAGCAAGACTGTCTGGTGGGGTTCTCAGCAGGCTGGTTCAATTCAGGCTGGGTTGAAACCACGGGAAAGTGTAATAGGCATTTGCAGAGATATGTTTCTCTTCAATGTTTTGTTTTGTTACAGTAGGAATCAAGGTGCATGAGCACTGACAGTTGGAAGAGGTCAGACAAAATCTCCCTCCTAGAGGTCTTTTCCAACCTTAATGATTCTGTGATTCCATGATTTTTTATTTTAACCACCCATACCTTTGCTGAAGTAGAATTGGATAAGAGAGACTTCCTTCTGAAGAACACTTAGCATATGATGAACATGTTATTGAAGAGCTCTAACAAAGACTATTTTCATCAAACCCATTGATTTCCAGCAAGGTCAGACTCCTATTAATATCAAAGCTATTAGGTTAATCCTCACATAATAATATGGTTTATATTTTTTGTACTGCACCTGTATTGGGCTTGAGGCATAAAAGTAGTATGACAACGAGCGGACACTGTTCCAAGGACTTGTTAGTTACACATCTGTGACTTTAAATGCCCTGCAGTCTTTTGGGAACCGTATTCTGTAGCTTTCTTTAAAAACCTAGCTGCATCTTAAGGGTGAAATTTTGGAATCTGAAACATCTGTTGGTATAACTGAGGCTATGACTTCTCCAAGACTTATCAGACAACAAAAACTCCCAACAGGCTCAGGTAATTAGAGCCGTGTTTTAAACTTTTGATATGATTTAACTTTTGTAAGAGTATACCTTTTATCGTTAGTAGTTGCTTGGCATCTCTTCATGCAAGTCAGGGAAGATGCTACTAAGCAACTCCAAACTTTTATTGTCTTTCAGAGGATGACAGATAATGCCCTGATGAAACCTGGGCACTGAGCTCACAGGTCACTTTGCCAGTATCATAGCTATTTTTGTAGCTATCTGTGTTTCTAACATGCCTCAGTATCAGCAATGGCAACTGTAGACTAGAAAGACATGCAGATGCATGCTTTCTGTGCTGGCCTTTTTTTTTTTTTTTTTTTTGAGGTCCCTGGAGTCAGCTTAAACTTCAAATACATTTTCATCACTAATGCGCTCATTGGGTCTAACAGGAGCCTTAATGGGTCTCTCTGAGAAATATGCTTGTACATTTTTGAACTTTAGTAAACAGAGTAGCTTTCCAATTTATATTTTAAAGGATCAGTGCCTTCAAACACAAATGCACAGAGAGGCAGTATCAAAGAGAGTGGAGATTAAGAGCCCCACAATATATATGCATAGTGATGCATGATAAAATGAAATTACCATCTTTAGGTGCCCTGAAAGCAGTAGTGAAGAAAGCATATTCAGGTGCACTGCTTGCAGGGTATGGCTTCTGTGAGAAAGGCAAGACAAAGTTTGCATGCTGTTTGCCATCCAGGCAAGATGGGCTTGGAGAGAAAAAATGATTTTGGAATTGTTACTGCTACTCTGTTTGATGAGGCCATGGTGGCAGGTTGCAGCATGCTGTGATTTGGCTTTTGGTTTCCTTTTCTTCCAGTCTACCTGGGAGTTGTTATTTCTGTGTTGAAGGACCTATTCTAGTAGCATGAGAAAACCCCAGCTGCTTTGCAGAGATGCTTTCTGGGAGTTGGCAATAGCCAGTTAAATTACTAGTGTGTAGTTAAAAAAATTGCTGGGATTAAGTGGATAGCTATCAAGACCCTTGGCCTAAAAATATGCTTACAGGTCAATGCATGTGCTGAAGGAAGCGACTCAACTGGTTTTGCAAAATGGGTTGCTAACCAGGCTGTGAATCCACCTTACTGATAGAAAGGTTGAAGGTTTATCACTTGGGTAAAACAGGTCCAGTGATGGAGTCCTGAAGCCCTGTTTACTTCGGAATTATTATGGGTCAAATTGAAATCTGAATCCAGAACACATACCTGTCTGGAGACTGGAATGAAGTGAGATATGGGGAAGCTTACATATTACCCGCGTTCTTGTGTGGAAGTGTTTTGCATTGTTGACTAGCGAACTCAACCAGCTCTGTGTTCATAGATATTTGTGCTGGCAATAGAAGCTAATTTTAAGGGGTCAGGTTGGTCAGTGTCCTGACCAAAGTTTCAGAATTAAAACCAACCAACCAACCTACCTTTCTTCCCAGAAGCCCCACTCCTTAGTCTTAGATTTGCATGATTTGGCTTTTGCATGTGTTTTTTGGAGAACTTCATTATTTGGAAGGCTTTGCTCTTGCACGTATGCCTGCACTATGCTCTCTGTGCCTCTTGAGCGGTAATTCAATGCTTAAGTTTTCAGAGCTTGCTTGTAAGCCCTTTTAGCATTGGTAGTGCTTTTTAGTCAATATGTAAGCAGGGAGAATTTAAGAAGGTTTTCTAAGGGAATCTTTGTTGTGTAGCCATAATATAAAGGGGGCTGCTCTTCCACTTTCACCTCTGTATTTTTGACAGATAAGATTCAACAAAAACTCTGTGTCAACAGTCCAACTCTGAAATGTTCATACTGACAATACCTGTACAAATATCCTGAAGACTGCATGTCCCAGGTTTTAGTTTTATCTTTCCTATAGTTTATGATCAGTGTGTTTCAGATGATTCTGGAGAAGAGCTTAAGCTGCAAACACCCATATTGTATTCAGAGCTTGAGGAACCTGATTTGTGCTCATACCTAGTACTTCTTTGTCTTCTCATCTTCTACAGACTGATTCCAGTCAAATAGAACTGCTGAGAACTGGCTGTTTCTACTGTCTATAGATAAGATATTTACATGTTATTAAAAATGAACAAAGACTTAAAGTGCACACAAGTACTTAATGTGTGTGGTATGCAAGGAAGAGATCATTCTGTTGCCAAAGATTTTGGTGCTGAATGCTGTTATGACTGGATTTATGTCACTGTTCAAGTTGAACAGTGTAGTTCGCTATGTTCTGGTTGGACTAGATATCCAATCTTGCAAGCTTTTCTTTTTTTTAAAAAAGAGCAAGTCATATGAACTTGAAGCATGAATTCACTCTCCTATTTATTTTTCTTTTGAAATCATTGGTGGAAGCGGTAATGCAGCATTCTCCTGGAACGACCTGTGTGTAATCTGAAGTCAGTTATTCTAGTGAAACAGCAGATTGGGACTGGTGTGCTTGCAGCAAAATTCAATTTGCACTTTCTCTGTTGTGCCAGATAGTGTCCAGCACTTCTAAAATGAGTTAAATTGTGAGCAGGCACATTGGTAAGTGGTTCTGTCAGTTTTTGGTGCTGTGGCATAGCACTGTGCTCTGACCAGAGCTTATCTCCTGGCAGTGGAGGTAGTTTGTCTTCAGAATCAAGTGCTCAGACATCCTGGAGCTTGCTGAAGTGTCTCTTCATCTGCACAACTGCCAATGCCAGAATGTTCGCTGCTCTCAGATTCAAACTGATTCACTTTCTTTAATTGAAAGTAATTCATATTTCTAATTGTCTGTCATGCCTGTGCCCTGTAATGGAAAAGTGCTATTACAGACATGATAATTAAAAAGATCCTATATATTAATAGAGAACAGAAACTGTCTATTAAGAAAGATAATTAAAACCCTTTGGAAAATATTGATATATATTAAATCTTTATTTTTAAGAGATCCAAGACATACTTTTTTCTTCACTAAAAATAAATAAAAGACTCATAAATGGTCCAATTGCTTTTATATGAGAAATCAAAGGGCAAGAACTTCCGATGTTAAGAAAGGCCTGAAGTTCATCATGTGTTTTTGTGACTTTATGGGGAGCTCCTATATATGTATTAATTTTAGAAAGCTGCCCATGTAGGTAAATACTGAACTGCAAGCCACCAGCAGTTGGAAAAAAAATCTCAAACCCTAAAAATCAGATCCAAATCCATCCGTGAAGGTAGAGGAATGTAGGTTCTCTGGGCACATGGCCAGTGAGGTTCTCCTACTCAGCCTCTGCTTGAGCATTATGATGTACAGTTCTGCTTGTGCTGGCAAACCAGCCCAATGAGTGTGCAGAATTGCTCAATTGACTAGAATTCATAAGCCTCTGAAATATGATTTACCTAGACTAAATACATTCTGCTGTGCCAAGGCACGGGGAGTCACTTCAGTCCACTAGGGGAGCACTAATGATTTCAGCTGTCTTGGTTGCAAACCACAATTATAATCTTTGTCAGGAACAAAATGAGTAGATTTTATTACCTGCATTTTTGGAGAGGGAGAGAAAGGAAGTCAGAGATTCTCACTCTAGAATGAGCAGTTGTTGAATTGCTGGCCAGGTTTCTTTATCCCATACAAAGATTGTGGAGTTTGGGGTCCTATGATGGACAGGAGATAAGCCAAGGTGGCCTGGGCCTTAGCCCCTCCTTTTAATCACTGTCTCTGAACCATGGAAGGATGCTTTGCAGGTAGAAGAGCTGGAGCACTGTGACCAGGAAGCCAGAGTAAAGAGTCAATCACACACTTTAAGTTCGCAGGTAGTAGATGACATCAGACTTCCCAGGTCCTACGTGGACCAGGAACAACCTGTGTGGTTTGTAGGTTGTTCCCAAAAGGAAGAAATGTGGGAAATGTCCATGGGGTCATATCAGTTTTCTGTTGAATCCCGTGTCATGTGTCTGACAGCAGCAGAAAGCAATGCTGTTTAGGGAGAATGTGAACCTGGCCACTTTCTGATGACCATTCCTTTCACAAACCATCAACATCTGGAACTGTTGTATTGGGCTGCATCCCTCTCTAGTCCTTTAAGTATTTGGGTTTAGACTTGTTGACCAGAATCTTTTTCTCTACGTAATGATCTTTTTTTAAAGGAAAAAGAAAACATAAGGGAATTGAGAATAGCCTTTGAAGGATATTTATCCCATAACTTGCCTGATTTCAAGACCAAAGTAATAAATGTTGCAAAATCCTCATTAGAACACATCAGTTTGGAGTACAGTTGTTCAACTGTATTGCAAATATAAATGTTCTTAAATCTGCATAATTCATCATTTGATTACGTGCTTTTTGAATTGATCCCAAAGAAAGGATGAGGTTTCTGATTTGTTTTCATTTTAGATGTAGTGAATCAAGTCAAGAGATTAAGCACTTTTTATTAATGTGCTGCCTTCTCCAAATCACAGGCAAAAAACCAAAACCCATTTATGGGAAAGCTTGGATGTTCTCCTGAAGGGCAAAAGCAAATGACCCCTTTGGAGTCATTCTAATACGACTAACAATTAAAAAAGGTACAGCCAAAATTTTATCCGAAACATCAGTGTGTCTGCTACTGAGGAAGAAACTGGCAAGTGTATCTATGAGGTGGTCAGCTAGTGATACAAATTCCTTCTCCCTACTCCCAGAGCTACTGTGTGCCACTCTTCCTCTATACAAAGACAATTTGCTTTTCATGTAGTAACGAAGAACAATGTTTTAACAGACAAAGGCACTTCTAGTGTATTATTGTGCTGTCTTTTGAGTAGCGCTAGATGCTGGGAAAAATGGTAATTCACAGTGTGAATGCTTCTCGCCAGCAATGTGGGTTAGAACTGAGCATGTACAATCTATGTTGCATAAGGTACAATGGTGAACATTGTGAGAGATAGAAAAGCCCAAATTATAGCTTTTGCTGGTGGCCAAGAAACTAGCCTTTTGTATCTTTTTTAAGATGAAGACAGCCCAAACAAAATCCAAAATATTGTCCTTCAAAGTGTGTATGTGGCTGAATTTAGTAACAATATGTTCATTTTTAGTGTTTGCAAATTCATACAAAAATGCATAGCTATATTGCTGAAACACCTGTGTTCCTCTGTTTTTTTCTTGTAAACTGATAAAAGGCACAGGTGGCTTCACATTAGCTTATTTCACAACTATAAATACGCTGCACAGTTTCTTTTGCTGTAACTATATAATCCAAGAAACATGATTGCTACTGATTTAATATAATCAGTGTTGGGAGGGGAACATTCTGAGCCCTTTGTGAATGGCTCTATTCTGAGGGGATTTACACCCCATGTAAATCTGATTTAAATGGGAGAGTGGTGGAATGTGGCTCTCCTATTTAACCTATGCAAAAATCTATATTCTCCCACCTAGGTTTCTCACTGTGTGATGGGATACTCAGCTGGTACATGGTGGGTGAGGGGAAGAGCACAAGTCCAATAAGGACAGAGAAAGTAGGTAAGGGAATATCTCAAATGGGCAAGTTATACATTTTGATTCAATATTCTGATATTCTTATCAAGGCTTTCCAGAATGTGACACTGACTCAAACTGCAAACAATACGGAGAAAACAGCAAATATGTATCAATGTCTTCAGTGTTCTGCAGTGATTTCTTTTTTAAAGGACCAATGTTACAGCAGAAATAAAAATCTAGAAGAAAAACAGTAAGCCATCTTAACATGTAAAAGCAAATGTGTTTTTAAAAATTATTTTAGTAGTTTAAAGTTATCTTTCTGTTTAAATTTCTTGAACTATAGCCAGATTTATTCAATTAAGATAATACGCTTCAAGGTTAACTACCATTTGCTGTTCACTTAGGCAAGCTATTGTACAGTTATGTAAATTTCATGAACAGAGACACGACTTGAGTGTCTTAATTACAAGCAAAAAGTGTCATTTAAATATGAATAAGTGAATAGTTGCCTGTATTTCCTGTTCACATTCTGCTGTCATCTTTAAGACCAAGAGCTAACTAGCCATCTATATTGTGCTTTCAGTTTTTCCTCCTGTCTCTAAAAGAAAAAAAAAAAACACCACACAAAACAAAGCCTGTCATCTAAATGCATGTAAAGCAGATGATGCGGGAATGTCCTAGTCTTAAAATTGTTATCAGCACGCTGAATTTTAATTTACCCAGATCACAATGAATTGCAGTAAATAAGCAGTATTTTTCTGTGGAGTTCTCTGCTGCATTTCAATATGATATCTGTATTTAGATTGTACCATCAATAACTTCTCTGTAAGGTCCTTTGGTAGTAACTTTCTGACAAGTCTGGTAAGGGCTTATGTTGTATGCTTCTATTTTCAGTGCTAAAGGCTAATATGAGTTCCTCTTATTTATATACACATAGTTGTGCTCAAAATAGTCTGTTTCCTTATTAATTTATAGTCAGTCTAAATTGAATTTTACGTAACAAGAAGTTTGGTAGCTATATTCCCTCATCATCTTTAGGACCGAACTCCCTGTGTTCCTATCGTGTTGATAGTTTGGGATTTTTTTCCCATTGTCTTGAATTGTTTGTCTCTCCAAAAATGACCCAGAAAAAAATCTGTTGTTAATCACATATCAACGAGGGAGGGATGATTAGTTAATAAAAACCATGCCTTGTTTCTGTGGACCAAATGGCTAACTCTGGTTCTCAGTACGTACAGAGTCTCTTGAAAGACTGTTCCCATCCTTCAGTTGATGTAGCTGCAGCTCTCCCCGAGGAATGAGAAGTTCACTATTCACTCTGTGCTTGCATCACCCTTTCCAACATGTTCCCACTGATACATTAAAGGAATTAATTGCTCATAATGATCTCACCATCTGTTAACAGAGGTTCATACCTACAGGCTGGTGGCATGTGGTGGTCCTATTCAGAAATCAATAGGCAATGCTGGGGGAACGCTTTCCCACATTGCCTTCCATTGCACGCTGAAAAGGGGAGGAGAGCTCAGTGTTGGCCATCTGCTCCTTGTCTTTCTGTGCGAGAGACCTTGATGCAGTCCAGCCTGGCTCTGATCTGACTCCAGTCTGATTGGAATGTGGCTGATCTGAGAGCCTCTCAAAGCTGTGAAAGTGAGTCAAAAGGAGATCCCCATTGTCCAGAAGGGCTGAAAGAAAATGATCACTTTAAAATTCATAACTCCCAGGTGCCCGCCATCTATTCATGGGAAAAACTCTCTGAACTTCTCTTCATTAAAAAGAGAGGGAGTCCAGCTAAAAAGAGAGAAAAGGAAGTAGTTTGTGGGAAATGTGCAAGGGATTTCAGGCTAAACAAATGAGGAATTTGGAATTTTTACTCGTATTAAAGGAACCGTGTAAGGAAAGGGAAGCATTTGTAAAAGCAGGGCCTCTGCATCAGGGGCCCTTCCCTGGGGTCCTTTTGCAAAATTAAAAGGCTTTCTTTTTTTTTTTTCTCTCTCAGGAGTTTTTCCTCCCTTTTCCTCTTTCTTACCTGTGTGAATGAGGGTAGGAATAGTACATGAATTAGGCTGTCCCTGCATTATGTGATAAATTAGAATGCATTCCGTCTGCCCTCCTCCCCCTCTCCTGCATGTATTTTATTGTTTAGGCTGCACATAAAGCTGACCTGATAACAAATGTAAACTGAAGCTGAGTATCCTTATGGAGAATTAGTCTTCTGAGGGGGTGGAAGGGCTGTTGTGTCGACTTGCTGCCTAACTCTCCCCTGCCCCCACGTCTAGTAATCTGAGGATTTGCCATATCACAGGAGGGATTTTGGTTTTCTTCCCCTCCCCCACTTTCTCCATCTCTTACCTCCTCTGAATGCGAGGTGGTGCCGAATCCTTTCTCATTCCTCAAGTGCTTCCCAATTCTGTGCTTTTTCACAGGGCCTCACAATATCTTGAGTGGATTTATGCTTGTTCCTACAGTGCAGAATGTATTTTTCCTCTGATGCTGTTTATGTGGCCAGAGGTGAGGGGGACCACAGGAACCACGTAGCAGATTTCTAAGGCAAGAATGGACTATTTTGACCACTCTTAGTCCAACTACCTCTGCAGCAAAGGTGGTTGCATCGACCCTGGTAATTCCAGTTCAGAGCCTGTAACTATAGACTAACTACTGAATATCTTTCAGAAACATCCAACTTCAATTCAGTGATTTCCAGGGAATTCATCTATTGGTAAACTGCATAGATCTGTGACCTATTTCCAATCTAGGGTAATCATTTCAAGTCTTATCCTGCCCTTTGTGACTACTGGGGTTAGGCATATTTGATGCCTGATAGCATGAAGTGAGCCACACAGTGTATCTGACTGCATATGTATTTGCTGTCAGGATGTACCTGCTCATCTCCCTTCAAAAGCATTTGTGTTGTTTGTGACATGACACTGACATGCCTCCCCTGTTCCAGGAGTCTTGTAGCTGTACGCTTCTATGGGAGAACTTATCTTGGGCCGCGTATCTCCGGGACACAGGGCTCTACCCACCCTGGGGACAGTGATGCACAGACATCAATATGATGGATACAAAATGTCTGTTTATTTAACTGCTTCACACGCTTATATAGCTCTTGCGCTTCCTGTTCCTGCCAGTCCTATGGGGAGGAGTCTATCTTTCCGTCACATCCCGTGATCTTCCAGTCGCCGATCCCTGTCTATTCCCCTACAGAGTCTCTTACATTATGAAGCACCAGTCTCCTTAATTTCCCCTCTTACATTATTTGATAAGAGTAGTGGTGTACAGCATCTGTTTCTGTTTTGGTTCAAAGTGGTTATGAACCTTCCCACTGGGATGTTATTTTGTCTACCTCAACTGTCCTTTTAGGTATCTTTGAGACGGAGTCAGCTGCCTCTGATCACTATTTTTTTTTTTTTGTTTTGTGTGTGCAACAGTGTGGGAGGATTGGTAAGCATTTTTCAGGCTCTCTTCTTACCCAGAAATTGCGGAGAAAGTAGGCAGCTATCACCAAACAACTGAGAAGCAATATCCCAGCAGACAAGAACGTTTGTCTTGTGACTTCATGATAATGTGCTACGTCTCTATTCTCTACTTTAACTCATTGCTCCAGCTCTGACTTAGTATTGCCATCAGTTTCAATGATAATGTTTGTCTCTTCTCTTTACCTCTTCCATGTCATTGCACATATTTTCATCAGGTGAAGCACTCTTCTCACCATAATCAGAGTCAGCATTTGCATAGTAATTTCTAGAAACATCTGAGCAACCCCTTACCCTGATTTTCCTCGTGGTGTTGGGAGGTTACGTTGCAGTTCACACTTAACAGTCGGCTTTTAAAAAAACCCAACCAACCAAAAAACCAAACCAAACCAAAGCAAAACCCCACCCAAAAAACCCCAACACAAATGTTCAGACTTTGCTTGTTAAGTTGGTGTACATGTCCTGCTATTTTATATCTGGTACTGCATTCTTTAATTCTGTGACCACTTTCCATTCTTGAATGGCTGTCATCTTTCTAGAAACTTTACATGTATTTGTTTAATATCTTGCAATATTTCATTCTATTTGTAAAGTCTTTTGTAGTTTGTACTGCAATATGCGGTGATTAATACAGCTCTCCAAATCATAACCATATCTGCTCTCTTTTACCAGAAATTCATAAGTGGAGTGGTTAGTATCAGAGCTAACTGAGCAGAAGACTTTAATGATCTAAACAAACCAGAACATATTAATTGTAAATATCTGGAAATGTTGTAAAATTGAGCACATTATTATTTCTTGTTATTTCTTCACCTTCAAGACCAGTGAAAGGTGGGAGTTTCCAGTGCTTTACACAATGTGTGAACACTCTGTGTAAATGGTGCCTGCCCACCAGAGTTGATAGTCCAAATCAGCAAGGCAGATGATCAGCATTTGGAAGAGGTATGATGGCACTTAGGCAGCCTCTTCAAACTGATCTCAGGCAATGTATGCCAAACCCACATAAAGAAAAAAAAAGTTCTTGACTTCTTCAGTTCTCTGATGTTGGGTAGTCCTACTGAGTTAGTGTAATATTTGAAAAGCGGTATATTAAAGAGCTATATGAGAAGTAACATAATCAAACACCAGTTTTAAGACTAGGAGAGGGGACCACAGTACCTGTAGGGAGGAGTTTGGTGCGAAGAGTGCGTGATGATCACAGATGGAGAGGAGAAGGCAAGGAACTTGATATCAAGGCTTCACTTCTATGATAATGTCTTTTTCAGAAGCAAGGATAGCCTCCGATAGGAGTACAAAGCTCAAAAGTAAAGGATATATAAATTTAAACCAGATCTATCATTGGTGGAATAGTAATGTACAATCACAGCTAAAAATCATGCCTCTGTTAAGGAAGGTAGGGGCACATGCTGTTGGTTCTGGTAACTTCAGTTTCAGCTTATACGTTTGGGTTTTGGTTTTTGTGGTTTGTGGTGTGGTTTGTTTTTTTGAGGTTTTTTTTTTTTTTTTTTTTAAGTCAGTGCATTAGTGATAAATTTGAGGAGGCTTTTGAGTGAGGTAGATTTTCTTTGGGGCATATTATCTCATCCTGCCATTAACTATTTTTTCACAGTAAATACTTCACTTAGGAGGCAGAATAATCCTGTGAACGTGACATAAAATTTGAGAAGTGAATGTGCCATACCAGTATTTTAACATAAAATCTTATGTATGGAGTTTTCTAATACTCTTTAAAGAGGAAGATACAGGAACTCCCAGGAATGTAATTTCCCAAATCTGAGACACCTACCACTTTGAGAAAATGCCATGTGGTGTTGCTTTTATGGTCAGTAAACACTGTACAGTTGCCTTGGAGAATCTGCTTGCTGTCTTCTCTACAGTGCACGTGAGGTGCTTCTCTCTCTCATTTATAGAACCTATACAAGGCAGTCAGGCACAGTTCTCAAGTACAGAACTACTCACAAGGATAAGCACTTATGGGGATTTTTCAAGGACACTGAAGTGGTTTAAGTGTTGTTGAATTCCCTTTGACTTTGGACTCTAGCTTGTAAAGCCAGCAAGACTGCTACCTGCAACCTTAGAGTCTCCACCTCACTGTACTGAATATGATGACCTTTTGTCTCAAATTTTTTCATCTGGGGAGGATAGAGGGAGCACAATACTGTAGAAGAGTCCATGGTCAGGATACCAGCTTGAGAGATATGACTTGTCGTGTTTGGTGCCTTCCATAACCCCAGGGAAGTGACTAAGCCTACCACTTTTTTCCCTTTTTGTGGTACATTGCCTGTTACTAGTACAAGATATAACAGCTCCAACAAGAGCACTTGAGAGGGTAGACACCTGGTGCTTAGGTCTTCTAGTTGCTGTGAAACAGCTAAGCTGGGGACTTTAATTTGTGTATCTACCCCAGGTGACTTTCCTAATCGCTAGGCTCTCATGAGTTTGGGGTGGGAGGAAAGACCACTGACAAGGAATGGTATATGGCATCTGGACATGTGATACCTCACAAGTGATTCTGCATTTTGTTGAATGAAAAATGTGAGTTTAGTAAGAAAATCTCACACAAGCTCTGTTCCAAGTCAGTTCACAGTAAAACTCTGTGTACGTAACATACAACTTAAAGTGTGAACAGCAGTCAGGCTTGAGTTCCTTTCCATTCTTCTCTTCTTCCTTAGCTATGCCCTTTGAATAGCAGAGAGGGTGGAAATGATGAAAATGTGCTGCTCAGTATTTGATATTTCAAAGGCTGTTAACTTACTCAAAACAACTTTCTTTTGGAGCATACAAAGGCTATTCCATTTCAGCCTTAAAACTCTGCCGTGTTCAGTGTTGCTGGTTCTCATTTTATTTTAATTTTTATGATGTATCTGAGAGCAACTGGTACTTTTCCTCTTTCCCCTGCTCTTAAAATGTCAGTACTCAGGTGAAAGAGCCCAAGTTTTTTGATTTAAAATAGAAGGGAAAATTTAAAATATTAATATTAAAGTTTTAAATATGGGAAAACTTGTAGTAATTCAAATGTATTATTAATTTTAAAATCTTAAAACTCTTTAACTTCCATGGATTTTTGGTGTCTGAGGATGGTTTTTGCATATGTTCTTCATTCTGGATATATACGGCGAGTGACCAGTATTGCCTTAATCTGAAATACTGCAGGTGTCATTGACAGGTATCAGTAACTTTGTGAAAGGATTGAGGTGTTTACGATGATTTGATGATCATAACTGTTTGTTAGGTTAGTTCAAAGTCAGAATTACTATTTGGGAAAAGAGAGGCTGTAGGCTGAATTGCTCTGCGAAAGAGTTCTTACAGTAACTAAACAAGGTTCCAAATCAAATCTGTGGCAGGGAATGACTTTATAAACTTGTGTATAGTATTGTTGTGGAAGTGAAGTATAAAATGTACGTATGTAAACAAAATGTGTAATTTTGCATTTATTTTATGTAGATATATTTCAAGAATGTTTTTAAGGAAATAAATCATTATTTTTAATCTATTTTCTTCACATTCAAAAACAGCTTGCCTGGTTTTGCTTGCAGTTGAGAGGAAACCTTTTCTGTTCTACCATCTGTACTGAATCCACCTAAATTCAGCTTGATGAGTCAAAGTTTTAGTGAAATTTTTGACAAATGAAAATAGGAGTACACAATAATGTCCCTCATGACCTCTACTGAAAATGAAGGTGTTGACTGTATTCATGCATTAAGAGAATCATGACCGTGATCTAACCTCAGAACTGTGGCTCAACGCTGTGTGCCCTCAACTTCCCTTGGTGTTTTGGAGAACTCTCTTAATTGCTCTGTGCCTCAGTTCACCACTTGTAAAACCGGGTTAATCACATTTCTTCAACTTATATGAGTATTAAAAGTTTGGATGTTGTCATTCTGGGAGCACTATAAAGCATTTGAGAGTGGTGGTTTCTCTGTTGCATACTTCTAACATAAGAGTGTCTGAATGTCCCTTTTGGTCATTGCTTGGTCTCCAGCAGTGACCAGCTGCAGATGTCCGGGGAGCAGTATGAGAACAGGGCAGACATGCAGTCATCCTTTCACAGAATACTCCCTTAGCCTTCAGTGTTTTCATGCTCTTGGGTAGTCCAGGGCTACAGGTGATACCTTTCTGTTTAATAGGCCTTGCTGAAGTTTTCTCCCAGAGGCAGCCTGAAGTCATGCACTGCTGTTGATCCTCTTATTTTTGGGAAAAGTGCAATGAAGTGAGTCATTCCAGATGGCAAAAATATGGAAGATTACTAGGCCTCAGTAAGGTGTATTTTTTTTGTGTGTGTGTGTATGTAGTTTATTAGTGGGCTGGCTGTGGTTGATTATCATTCAAGTAATAAACTTTTTATTTAATGTCCATGTTTATATGCAGTTTGCATTGTGATAATTCTTGACGTTATTCAAACATATAGTCAGATTTATGGCCTGTTTATGCCACAGCAGGCCCCAGTCCCATTGAGTGATACCTTTCAGTTTGTGCTCCTGTCTGAGTAGCAGAGCATGTGGGGCAGCAGCTTTTGCTGGACTGCTGCTGCTCACCTTCTGTGGGCAGGCAAGAAATGCTGAAGGCTATTTTTTTTGCTTTCAACAATTCACTGCTACTGAACAGTTTGATGTAGTGCAGTGTAGAAAAGAATTTATGCCAAGAGTGAAGGTGAAATAAATCACTTTTCTACTTCTCTTCAGCTGAATCCCAGCTTTCCAGTCTCACCATCTTATCAGGTCATGGCTAGCTCATGTGTAAATATGGAAAAGTTGCAACTAGAACTCAAAGGTTCTGGAGGTTTTAGGACGCAGTCATTTCCAAACAGTTATTTGCCAGGGTCCGCCTTTGTTCTCCAAAAGAAAAGATAATAGGAGCTCTGTAAGTGTACCATCAGCAGGTTTTGATTTTGTGGTGGTGCAGGAGCCACCTCTTTCTGGGAAGGCTTAGCACTGGGTAGGGAATACGGTTGTCCAACTGGGGCACTTTGCCCTGCATGGAGTACCAGTAGATCCTGTTACTTGTTTTCAGAAGTGGGTACTAATATGAAGAGGTAACCAGTGTAAAACAGCAGTATATAAAGATGCTTGTGAAGTATTTAGAAAGGAATGAACTGGACTTTATGTGGCATACTTGGTTGAATAGGTTAAAGAAGTGGAATAGTTTTGTACAGAGGGAGGACACTGCATGCTGAATGAAGGGGCAGTTTGGAAGGAAGTGAGAATATAATTACAGAAGCAGTGGAGAAGAAGGATGTAGCTGGTGGGACATGACTAAAATGTGGGAGTAGGTATGTTTCAGGTGCATTAAATACCAAACTTGCATGTTACAGTGAAGAATTAAGGCTGAGCTTACAAGGGAAAATGTTAAGCTGCTATTTTTAGCTGATGAGAATTGGGATTAAATGCTTGGGAGGTGCTGCCTCCTGATTGCCTGCAGAACCTTCATCCATTGGGGTCATATGGCATGATTCACTGCCTGGCTGGGGTTGACTGAAAGCAAAGGCAAAGGAAAGTTAAATTATGCTTATACTACAAACTTCCAGATATGCCTCCTTGTATAAGCCATTTTCTGATGTGTGACATCAGTGTGATTGTATCCAGTGATTTGGGGGATATAAACACAGACAGAAAGTGGTTCTACTTAATTTTGTTGGGAAGCTAACAAAACCTTGTAGTAAAGCCTGGCAGCAAGGTTACTTCTCTCAGCTGTGTAGAATAGATTCATCAAATCAGGAAGGTAAGGATGCTGTGGTTTGTGAGCAAAATGATCAGAAATTAGTCTATAATAATTCCCTGCTTTGTAAATGAGCAAGATCATTCATTAAGATTTGTAATTCTAAAAGAAAAACAATAATAACTTGGCTTGATGTTTCTGGGGGAAAGGTGTAAGATAGAAAGCCCCTGCTTTAGCCTGTCATAACGAACGCTTTACTTATTTCTGGTATGATGTTTTAGCATAATAATCATAAAAATGAGGACTGTAATATCCTTTCTTGAATACACACTCTAATTTCTTAAATATGACAGATTAATTTTATACTTTAGTATAAATTATAAAATTCTTCTTTCTTGCATACGGAGTTCCTAAATGTTATAAAGATGCTAAAAAATTTCCACACCATATTCCATTTGTTTATACTATATATTTGTGCAATATGATATAGAAATAAAAAAAACAAAACAAAACAAAACAAAAAGCCTCCCCAAAAAACCAAAACCCACAACTGAAAAACCCCTGTTATTTTCATTCTCGGAGGCTTTTCAGAACTGATTTGCAGAGATAAAAGTGAGGAACCAAAGTGCAGTGCAGCTAAGTATTTTGACTCCCAGAATGTGTACTGAAGCTTCAATGTTATGTTTAAGACACAGAGGATACTATCAGGTTAGAGATTTCTTATAGAATCTAATTCTGTCTCTGATTATAAAACCTTAGTGATCACAAGAGCCAGGTAGGTCTGCAGCAAAAAGAGTAAAGAAGTGTCCTACCTTCAGACCGTACCCACAGAAAAGAGCTGATTTTTGTGGCACATTCTGGGGTTCAGTAAGCCTAGGTTATTTCGATCTGGTAGGAGGAACAAATTCCTCTTGCTAGCTTCCTTTCTAATGATCTCTCTTACTCTGTGTATGTGTTCATGTGTGCTAATTAGCTGGTGAGACTAAAATGCATTGGAATACCTGAGGCTGCTCTATAAAATGTAGTTTATAAATGGGTTCACTTTAGAGGGAGATCTGAGAGAGTACCAGTGACAAAACAAGATACTTGCTGGTTGTTAAATGTATTTCAGTTCTGAGTGTAACTTGTGGATATGTTGTTCTCTAGTGATTTGGAATTTCCTTAAATCATATGTATTGCTGCTTCAAAAGAAAAACAACACACCCCTCCCCACAGACACTCAGAGGTAGAACTTGATCTTCCAGGCCTATTGTTCTCTTTGCTCGAGAAACCATAATTTAAGAATGTTTCTCCAAGAAATAGTATTTGTAAGAATTTATATATAATTGTTCTATATTTACTGGCATGTGCTTAGTGCTGTGTTTCCCTACTGAGCCATGACTGTATTTCAGTATCAAAAACTTTTAGCATAAAGCCTTCTTTTCAATATGTATTTTGGAGTCATTGTTCCTCCTTTACATCATACACAGAAGGTGAGCAATTATTAAGGAACCTGTTTCAAAGACATATTTTTAATTTAAATGCAGTCTGGAATTGCTTGTATTTTCAAAGAAGACAAGGAAATAATCATCAATGCCTTAGCTGGGATGTGAGTTAACATTTGCACCAGCCATAGATTTTTTTCAATTAGCACTCCCTTAGAAAACCCATTCCCCCAGCTTTTGTCAATGTGCTGTAGGAGAAGAAGAGCAAATAGATTGGAAATGCTCTGCAGCTCAGGCTCCTGGGAAAATGTAACAGGTGTTACAGCTCAGCTGGGTATGAGCTTTATGAAAAAGACCCTCTCAGACTTTACCCATAGAATTCCCTTTCCTAGCTAGAGCTTCAAGTAGGAAGAAACTAATGACTTCATTACCATCTCAATTCTGGGAAATGCTTGGTCCAGACCTGAATCATTAAAGGAAAGGTATAGCACTCTGCTTGACCTTACAAGATCAAAATGTTATTTAGAGCAATTCCATTAGTCAAGGCTACAAACCTGAAAGAACACACCCTTTTGCGTTGGCTTTTAGGTCATAAAATGTGTGTGTGTGTGTGTCATGAGGAGGGGGGCAGGAGGTGAAGGCTGGGGGGGAGAAAAAACATATTCTATACTCATTGTGCAGCACAATTTCCTATGCTTTCTTTGAAAAGCCTCTACTTCCAGCACTTCTTCCCTTCACCCTGTGTTGTGACATGTTTAATGGCGCTTGTCATTCTCAGTCTTCTAGGGGTTTCTAATTGGGGATGATACTGAAGCCAAGAATGTTGTCAAAATTTCAAGCCATACAAAATAAAATATATTTCTTTAATGCTGTAGTAACTAAAGGTAACTTTTTTTTTTTTTAATTTATTGCTTCTTTTGCTAGCTTAATAAAATAAAAGAGTAAGAGTACAGCATGACATTACAGAAGAGTGACTTTGTGGTTATTTTACTTTTTTCCCCTACTGCTTTTGCAGTTACAAGGAAAAGAAACTTTGCATGGTGAAACCATATTCTTGTTAGCTCTCTGGAATTTCTTTCCATAATGATAATGCTGGATTTAAAACCCTGGCCCAGCAGTCTTTCAGTAGTCAAACAAAATGTTCACCTTTTGGATAATTTTAATGGACTTGGTCAATAAGGGAAAACTAAATGTGTTTTTCCACACAAGTCTTCTCTCTTCCTGCACAAACATACCTCCACGGGTAAAGGTGGGCATAAGCTAACACGGAGTGTGTTATGCCTGCTTCAGGAAAAGATTTGCTAAGAGGGAAGAGAGGCAGTGTTTTGTAGGAGGTTTGAAGCCCCTGTGGTATATAGGTGTTTGTAATGCCTGAATCCTCTGCCCAGAGGGAAACTGTGTAAGTCTTGTATACCAAGCCAGTCGAGTCAGCCATGCGACTCGACTCTTGTATACCAAGCCATGCGAGTCAGTCAGTCTGGTACGAATGGGCATACGAAGAATGCTTGTTTTAGTGGGTATGTGTCAGTGTTAGTATTTCCTGAAAGTGAAGTCTTTAAAACATAAAACTTGTCCATGTAGTGCAGGACAGTTCACTGGTGGTCTCAAAGCTTCAAATTCATTCAGATGCATCTCTTCGAGGTTGTTGCAGTGGTCACCAATGCATTTTGGCCTCTTCCCCAAGGCAAAAGTATTCTTGCCTTGTAGCAATCCATTTCTACAGTGAAACTTTTACAACCCATTACCACAGTTTTATTTTAACGTTCCTTTCTTGAACAGGTACATTGGAGATTGAAAGCTGGATCTTGAGATTGGCATTTGAGATGAGGTCTCACTGATTCTTTTTTTTTTTTCTTCATTAATACACCGTAGGATTTCTTTTCCTCTTCCTGCCCTGTGACATTGGTTGCTCATTTTCATCCCATGATTACCTGTTTTCCTAGGTTCTCTTCCTTGTCCTTTTCTAGTGATGAACCCATAGCCTCAAGAATGACATTAGCCCTTAAATGTATGACCTTGCATTTCAAACTATTGAGTTGTTCTTCTGTTTGATCCCTTTAATCCTCAGCAGATCCCACTCAGTCCACCCCGATGATCACATGAGCAAATGCAACAGACACCTTATCTCCCATGACAGTACTATATGTTATGGTTTTGTAGCCTCAGGATTATGCATTCTTTAGGCCACAGTTCCTAGGCAGTCAAGTTGGCAAATACTGTACACTTACTAGTGACAATTTTGATATAAGGAAATAGGTCTTTGAGCCTGAGCCTTCTGCAGCAGGTCTGAGCAGCACTGTTATGTAGGTTAGGTTAACCTGGGTATAGGAGAGGTATAATTGCATTAGCAGGATATGGTTTTCTGAGCTATTACCTACTATGACACTGCATTTTCGTACTCAGCTATAGCCTTAGTGTGTATGTCTTTTTATTTTGGCTTTGCTTACACACCCCTCTCATTCTGTAAGTATGATTGTGTTTTATGTCACGGGTTACTATGGTGGGTGGCAGGCTGTTGTGTTGAGTTCTGAGAGAAGGATGAGAAGGCGTATGAACTAACATCTATTGTGTCCCTGAAATTTGCTGATGTGACAGCTTCTTGGACTGAAAATGCATGCTTCTGGTAGAAGTCTTCTGACAGGAGAAGCAAGCAGTTTTGTCGCTTAAACCCAGCACAAAATAAAGCCCCCTCTGAATATTGATCTGTGATATTAATTTTTTTAATGAAGGAAGTAGGTGGGTTATCTGTACAAATGCTGAATGGAATGTGTGCTGTCATTCGCAACCCAGAACAAAAACTCTCTTGCATAGTTTTGCTTCTAAAATGCAGGAGTACCCTTAGAAAATCCACACGGCAAAGATTTGCTGTTTAGAGCACTGCTAAAACAAAATATTCAAGGTGGAAGAGAAATAGAAAATTGCCCAGTACCCATTAAGAAGAAAAAACTGGTAGAGCCTTAATTATGGAACATCTATTGGCACCTCTGTGCTAGTTTGTACTTCACAATGCCCTTTATCCAGGCACCTAGGAGGACTATTGTAACAGGAATTACTTAACCCTCTTGGTGCCTCTCTGTGGCAGAACAGTTCTTCAGGTAGTTCAAGCCCAGATGCCCTCATCCAGGCATTTTCAGTGAAACAGTTTTGTGCGCCTGAATAGAAGTAACTTCATCCTCTTGAGCTTCATCATAGTTGTATGTTTTGAATGTATCCATTTTGTGCAGACTTGTGTTCCATTTTGCAGATGACATGTCTTACAGGTGAAGGAAAATTTTATTTTTTGTCGTGTTGGTGTGAGTTTTGCCATGATGATTATAGCTCTAATATGAGCAGAAAAGGCGGCTGGCGTCACTAGTTCTTCTGGATGGGTGATTTAAAAAAAATCTTCAGTAAAACTGACCTATATTCTAGAAAGTGAATTCTTCTGTGAGAACCTTATCAAAATTACATCTTCTAATTAAACAGCATGATACAATATCTCAGACATGATTGGGATGTTCACCACCCTGTCTTTTATATTTGTAAAATATTTCTGAAACTATTTTCTGACTCCCTTACGGAGTCCACTCCCTGACCCATGTATAAGGCTTAGAGACCGTGTGCCTACCTGTCCTTGCAAGGCATGGTGAACTGGAACTATTCAGTAACTGCTTGGTGACCAGTGTGCTTAGCACAGAAATAATCAACAAGATAGGCTGTTTATTAATTGCCACCCTGGATTTGATTATGCCCATTGAAAGAACTTTTCTTTTGATATCGATTAAAGTATGGCTGATCTCTTGCACTGCTTGTTTGCAGCTCTCACCTTCTTCATGTGGTTTCTCATAAATTAGGTGAAAGAACCATTCTCTTTTTCTAGGTGTTGTTTGTTAAAAATATTGGTACAGCATTTCTCAGACCATATCAGTGCTTGAAAGGTCTAGAACATCTGCATAAAATGCTAGTGTTAGAGTGCTTTAAAGGATTTGTTTTGTATTTCAGTATTGGTCTGAAGTCAGGACTTGCCTAATTGCTTCTTTTTTCACTGGGGAAAAGATAAGAGTCTTTTCTTTAGCAGTATATTGTGATATGAATTTACAAAAAAAAAAAAGAGATAAAAACTAACAACCTTGGTTAGAGAAGTCTAAGTATTGACAGCTTTTTTTCTAATCAGGAGAAATTTATGTATCTGTGTATAGGATCGTTACAGTAGCTATTTTCCCTTCACCTGATGGTGCTTGCAGTTTGTATTTCCTGACACCAGAAGTTCATTGTATTTAATAAGCAACTTCCTATTGCATTAGCAAATTTCCATCTGGTTGGAAAGGTACCTGATTCTATTACTATATTTGTCTTCACGGCTATGATGCAAAACATAATTTGCTTATAGCCTCGTAAATATGGCTAATGCAATGATACATACATCATATTACTCACAAAAAGGTTTTGCTTTGTGCAGCGTACTTCTGAATTTATGAATGAACAGAGAACACGAACAGAAAGGGGAGATAGCTGCTGCTTCTATAAGCCTGGTGATGTCCCAAAGCTTTACAGAGGCTTTAGAAGGAAAATTAGAGGAAAGGGTAAAAAGAGTAAATAAAATTACTGTCTGAAAATGTCAACACTGTTTGTGTGTGAGAAGGGCAGTACCTACTTTTACGCATGATCAGGATTTTGGAGATGTATCTGCCCTTTGGAGAACCAGAGAATGCATGGGATGATAGGATGTCTCCCTGAAACCTTCCTCTGTTACAGCTTGGCAACACAGTCTAAAAAGTAGAAAACTGTAAGTTCATAGCATCATAAAAATCTGATTTGAAGCTTTAGAAAGGGCTGGGGAGGAGCTACTGAGTGAAACGTTAATAAGAATGGGATTTTATCACCTGAGTTTTACCAGTTTCCAAGAAGCCTCAGCAAGTCGTCTTTGTGAATTCTATTACTAATGGGACAATATGCACAGCATTACCCTATGTCCATTTTAGAGGTATTCAGAGGAGGTGTGGATGGCTTTACTGACTTGCTTATTGTCCTGTAAGAAGTCTGCAGCAGACAGGGAAATTTAAGTCAGGAATTCAGAGCTGGCTCCCTGAGACACTTACAAGATCCCTTGTGGGAATTGCCATACAGAAACATTCCTGCTCCAAAGAATATACCAACCAGATGGGAGGTGAAGAGGGTGAAATGCTTTGCCTGAAGAAAAAGGAAAATCAGTAGCAGAGTCTGGGATCTTATTTTTTAAAGAAACAAACAAAAAAAAGAAACCAGGATACTTACATGTACATCAGTACTTAGTCTTCTAGTGGTAAATAAATGATAGCACAGGGTATTGCAATATAGTAGTCTGGCAGTAGGAAGATGGGAAGGGAAAGAAGTGCCTTCTGTTTCTTTCAGATCTTCCTGTAGCTGACATTGCCGTCACTGCAGAGCTGAAGATTACCCAATAATGACAGCAGTGGTCCACTCTATGGGACTCAAGCATATTGATTTCCAAACGGCATCTCCCAGTTTGACAGAGTCAGGAGATGTGTGTAGCTCTTGCCGCCTTACCTCCAGTTTTGAATGGTACTTAGGTGGCACCATATTACAAGGTAGTTGTCACGTTGCTTATGCTGATATCCTACCTTTCTCTTCCATGGGGATACATGGCCGCTTTTAAATGTGATATGCAGGAAACAAAGCAGACCAAGCTATATGAAATCATGGTGGCCCGTGCTATCAACAGGTAATACAGGCTTAGCTTGTGGCTTCCTCAGTGTATGGAAAGACCACAGAAATGATGATAAATTATTTGCTATGTGTTTTGCCACCACAAATCAGTGTGTTGATGAGGCATCCTGTAAAATCAGGGTTTGTCTTTCTGAAGATGCGCAAGTATATTTACCAGCGAGTACTAATGAAGTGTGCTTGTGAAGGAAATGAAGCCTCAAGTGTGTGTAATTATGTCCCCTTCCTTCTATAATAGCTGCCAAGAGCTTGATAACAAGAGTCTGCCACCTATAACAGCAACAGGGATTTTGTCCATTATCTGCCATTTGCTCTGTATATTAAGAACCCTGTGGGAACCCTCTCTGAAAAAGATGATGGATGTCAGGATTAAATTCAGAAGTGCACCCATGTTGTTTTCAGAAATGTGTGAGTAAAGATACTAAGTCCTATTGGGTGTGTCATGCTGCACTGAGCATCTGGCATCAAGCATGTCTAACAATTTCATCTGAAAGCTCTAAATACATTCCAAAGTCTCTTGTTAACTTCATTCTTAATTAGGATGTATGCAAGACTATCATACTGTGGTTGCTTAAAACTGGGACTGCAAAAGAAGTGTACGACAGGGTCACTCATCCTCTCTGGGAATTGCATGTGGGTTTTAGGTGTCAGGATAAAGAACTTGAAGCCTAACCTGAGGCAGTAATGTTTGACAGCTTTGACTGGAATTTCCTTGTTTCATCAGATGTTTCACAGAATAGCCTAACTCTACACACCAATGAAATCCTGTAAGATGTCAGGTTGCAACTGTAAAACGTACTGAGAAAGGAAAAAAAGAGCCACGTGGGAAAGCCCACAATGGTAGATTTCAGAATTTGTCCAAATAGCTGCATGTGTTGGCTGCATAACTGATGCTCTGAAAAGAAATCACTCCCAGAAATGGAGTCACATTCTTTGACTCTTTGTTAGCAAGTAGATATTATATCAAGGATATAGCCTTGCAGTAAAAATCAATGATCTCTATGAAAGAACTATGCAGATAGTCTTTCTTTCCTGATGAGGTCATTTTTTTTTTTTCTCCCCCTGAGAGAGATGATCCTTCTCTTGCTATTGGGAGAAAGAGGGTGAGACAGTTTTGAAGATCAGACAACTTTAAGCCTGTTGCACATTCAGGTTTCAACCATACATACCCCTACGTGTTCAGCGTCAGTGTTTATCTAAGTGTGTGTTCAACTATCTTGTTAAATTTTATTCTTTGGTGTTTATGTTAAACTGCCACTAATTATATCTTTTGGGTTAAAACCAGTCAAACTGAGCATCTGTTATGTTTGTGAGCATCTGGCTAGTGCATCTGGGAAAAACTATCCCTGGACGTGGGGAGAGGTGGAGGATAGGATAATTAACTGCCTGAGGAACAGCTCACTACCACAGGGGAGGCTGGTCTCTGCCCAAAGTTGTACAGTGGTGGATGGGTAAGAAGCCTGGTGGGCACAAAGAGGACAGTGTGAGGTGACTGTGATGCTGACTGCCAGAGCTACTGCAGAAGCATCTGTTTTTGGAGCCAATAGTCTTGCTTTTTGGCTAGTGACTGTGGTTTGTGTATATATGTAGCCATGGGTTCATTATGGTACATCCAGTGGAAGAAGGTTGTATTTGGTGCAAAAGATAAAGAATTTCCATTTTTCCTGGAATTGGGCACCAATACAACAAAGGCTTTATTAATGACCAGATGGGCAGTGAACTGCCAGCACCTTGATCTAGAACTGCCAAGAACCATCAGAAACAGAGCTGGGAAGAAATGGGAATTGAGAACAAATGACAAGAATTGAGTTATTAGCTTCTTCCTTCTTGGGCTTCTGACAGTTTAACAGCTTGGGAACCAAAAACTGAATCACTCAGCCGATATTAAACTCAGTTGAATTAATTATAACTGGTTTCTAGGCTATTGTTAAAAATGGATAATACCTGTTAGCTTTTTTTTTTCTGTAGAATGTTTACCTTTTTAGAGGCATTGCTAGGATTTGTGTCGGTTTGAGAGAATGGGACCTTTTGCATAGAAAAGAAAGATCATGTCATCCCCATAAACTCTGAAGCTCAGGTATATCAGAATTAGGTATTGGTGCATGGTAGATCCCAACTGTTCTGTTTATGCATTTATTCCCAGCCTCCCTCCCTCCCCCGCTTCCCCTGGCAATAGGTTGGTGAAGCATGAATGAGACGGAGCTGACTTTACACCCCTGGCCTATCCAAGAAAATGGAGGGTCTGCACCTGATAGAGAGTACAGTTGAAAAAACAGCAGCTTGAGTGCATTTATACTGCTTCATACAGGCAACACAATCTATATAAATGCAAACTATGTTTCTACATTCTGGTATTACTCTCAGAATAAAATAAATACAGAAAATCAGGGTTTAAATATAATTTCTTATAAACTGTAAAATTTGCTGCTAAAGTCTAACATATTCAGTAGAAATTGTTAAATGCTATACTCCATCCCACAGTAAAGAACAGTTTGGAGCTTCTTATGCACCCTTTTCAATATGTCAATGGGGAAAATATACGTGGCAATTAAATCTAATCCAATGTCATTTTTTTCCATTTTGTTGTTCTGTTTATTGAGAGGGAGGCAAGGAAAAGGATTACTTTTTGGTAAACAAAGAGGATAACTTGTCCCAAGGCCTAGTGAATATGTCTGCATTTTTGTCTAGGATATATGATTCTTAGTTTTCCTCACATCTGTCCGCTCTCCTGCTGAGTGAAGTTTTGTCAAAGTCTTCAAGTATGCAACCTGTACTTGTGCTGATGAAGGCAAGGCTTGGTCTTACCCACTTTTTGTATATTGTTTGATCTCTCTAATTAGAAGTGAAGTGAGTTTAAAGCCCACTGTATACCTTGGCCTTTATGGGATGAATTTCATTTTGTGTAGTCAAGCACAAAGATGATGCTTATGAATGCAGGGCTATGGTTTTGGTGACTCTTGATTTCCTCTTGAGCTTAACTCATACTTGCATTTACAAGGATTCCTGGTAGTTTCAGGAAGTATCTGTGGAGCCCTCCTGGTAGTTTGATCTCTTGCTTGGTACTGTGCAGCACAAGAATGAAACATGACAATTAATTTATCCCAGAGTAAAATGGGTAAACAGTGTTTCATAGCTGTTCTCCCTCTAGAAACTAGAATCTTTACTCAAATGCAATCCTGAATGTTAATATGAAATGGAAAATATCAAGGGAATTCTGTCTATTTCTCATGCTATATATGACCAAGTTGCAGTGAACCTTGATTTGCTGCAGTGAACCATTGGTTTGCTCCTGATACTAATAGAAAATGCAATGAGAATTTTGATCCATTGCTCTGCAAGGAAACGGAAGGAAAATAGAAACCAGTAACACGACTAACACAAACTCTGTTCTGACTGATGATAATCTGGTAATCCTTGCTCAATTTCCTTCCAGTACAATTAATTATTTTTGTTTGTTTTTGCTATGAGAAAGTGTTGTGATAACTTCCTTTAGCAGCTCAAAATGTAACACCAAACTCCCTGCTGGCATGACTTCAAGAGCAGAGTTGTGCCAGCAGATAATTTGGCCTAGATTATTTTTAAGAAGGCTGTCAGTCTTGTTTTTCTCTGTTACAAGCTTACTATGGTAATATCAAAATTATCCTACTGATTACAGCTTTAGCTTTAAACAGAGTCAATGGAGTAATCTCTTGACCTGTGCGGTGACAGAGACAGCCTCCCTCATAAAGCCATTTGAGAATGATTCCTCTGGTGAAAATTTTTATTTAAAAAATGAAATTAGATTAGTTTTGAGATTACTAGAAATCTCAAAACTGTGGGTCTTCCATGCAAGTGTTGTTCTTTTTGCCCTTGCTGAAATACTTGATGAAATTCCCTCATTACAAACCTGGGACTGAAATCCATGGCTCTTCTCTTTTATCTTCTTTTTTTTTTTTTTAATTTTCTTTTTGACATAATTATGCTCACTCACCTGTATACATATGCACATATGAGTATGCGTGTGCATGCACATGCAGTCAAATACTCCTCTTAGCTTCAGAAGGGTGAAAGAGGAAACATTAACATCCCATTAGCCACAGGGTTCACACGCGGGGTCTATAAAGAAATCTGGCTTTGGGTTCCAGAACATGTTGAGAGAAAAACATAATAAAACATAGGTGCTTCTTACATCACTCACTAGCTCACTGATGTATTTGTGTCCCTGTTCCCTGCCCCCTGCCTACAACCTCTTACATCTCCTCGGAACACAGACTTCCCCTCCCCTATAGGAAGTCTCATTCATTCATGTTTTAAAGGAATTTCTTAATTCTCTTTCAGCAAGATTACCACCATCCGTGCCCCTTTTCCTTCTCTCTGCCTTTACCACAGAGAGAGAGAGGAGCAGGGCATGCCCAGATGGTTGAGGACCAAAAAGAAGGAACATTTTCTCATGCTTTTAAAAAGACCACTTTCTTTCCTGCCTAATATTTAGCTCCTTCAAATGCAAATGGAGAGGTTTCACTCCAAGGTTAGCATAACAATTATGGGAAAGCTTTAAATCTGAAGCATTTGTTTACATGATGAAAGGAGTCCACAGTCCAAAAGCTCTGAGGCCAGGGCTTTTCAGTAGCTATTTTCTGACTAAGTAGTGAACTGCAAGTCAATTTTAGACCACAAAGAAAACCAATTTATATCAGTATGTAAGCTAATTTTGGAGGGAGTTCTACATTATAAATGATGGTGGGTTGTTGTTTTTGGGTTTTAGATTTTTTTTTTTAAGTGACTGTTACTGAAATAAACTCCTGATTTCCCCCTCCCCCAACCTTTTGCATCTTGCTGTTTAATGAGCCCCCAGATGTCTTGGATGTTAATGACCATTCCCCAGTGCCCTCAGAAGGGACATGCAGGATTTGGGGAATCAGTGTCATTAATACCCAGGTGGGTGGTTCTCCAAAAACTTTTACTGATGCTCAGGAGTGAATTCCACGTGGCCAAAACTCCTGTCAAATACGTATTTTCCTATCTTGGTGTCTGTTTAACTTACTTCCCTGGTTGCTCACTCTCTGAGTCCAAACTCTTCTTAGTGAACTTTTCATTGCTAAAATGCTTGGGAGTGACAACTCTTGGGATACAGTCAGTCCATGCAACCTGTAAAACACTTCTGTTGTGAGCAGATTCATATTTCTCCACTGGTATGCTTTTAGTGCACCACAATCCTGAAATAATAGTAATGCTGTATAATACTACTTGACAACTAGATGTTTCAATTTCTTTTGTTAGTAAGAACCTTCCCCAAAAAGCCTCTTTTGTCACTGTTTGGGTTGACTTTCAGTAGCATCAAAGTACCTGTAAATCCCTTGGGCATTTTGCTGAATTTTTCCTTTATAAGGTTGATATAGCAGCAATGTGACACTGTTGCTTCTCATCCCAGACAAGACTGCAGTCGTGTTATGTGCATCAGAGGTAACTTTGGCCAGTGGTAGTGAGGGAGGAGTATATTCTTGCCTAGGTTCCAAGGCAATGTCATCAGCTAAAACCAAACAAGACGTAATTTTTTGAGATACATTGCCTGCTGCAAACTCTGTCTCTGGTTCATTCATATGAATGAAGGGGCTTCCACTGGTCCCAAGTATTTTAGGGGCTTTAGCCTCTCTTCACTCTGGGAGAAGTTTTTTTTGTGGAAATCCTCAGAAAAGATTTTCAGAATGCGTTTTTTTTCTGAGCAAGGTGGCTGTTTTCTCTTGCAAGAAACCTTGTACAAACACCACAAAATCCTGCAGTGCTGTTCTTAATACTATAAGCTATGTATTGAGAAGCAAACACTTGTTGGTTTATTATCCCTAAGCTTTTAAGAGGGTAGAAAACACAGAACCCTAGAAAGCATAGCTGGAGGGGCCCTCGATAGGCTATTCAATCCTTCTCCCTATCCTCTGGCAAAAGCACCTGTAGCGATGTCTTTCCTGACAAATGCTTGTCTAACCTGTCGTCTGAACCCATGAAATATTTTACAGGTGTAGAATCTGACTCCTAAATGATAAATTGACTTGTCTGCTCCTGAAAATAAGTGGTTCCCTTGATTGTTAACTAGAATTAATGCAACCGTCTGCACCTTATATTTGTTGAGTTCACAAATTGCTTCAAAAATATTGTTTGAAACTGCAGCAAACACAGCAATACTGATCAGTAGGAACACAGTGAAAGAAACAAGTGCAAACCAGCAAACGGGCTTGAATGAACCGCAGTGGAACCTCCCACCGAGAAAAACCTGTGAAGTATGGAATAGGTACTAGGGTGTGAGAACCCTTGCATTTCTGCATGGTTCACTATCTGTACTCTTGATTCACAAAGCGGATATGTTTAGCAGGGGAGTGTGTATTTGGCTTCTTGTACCACTTACTGGTTGGTTGATTGAAAAACCGTGATGATGTATTTTAGTGTTGGTGATGGCTGAAACTTGGTATTAGAATAACTGTTACTAGATTAATAACCACCAGACTGTTGTCCAGAAGATTGTCTAATACTACTTCTCAGATAGCTGTAACTGGTATCAGCTGTTGCTCTTTCTTTGGAGTTGGTTAACTTCTGGGTGAAGGGGCTTACCTTCTGTTCTGATTCCCATTAGCATAAAATCATACTAGTATGTGTCAAGGAATGCCTATGGTGGTAAAGCCCCAGATCTATAGGTAAAACACTAATCCAGCTGTGTCTCTGTTTAGTTGTTTTAGCAGTGGAATTGGTGTGTAATATCCAAGTGTAACTGGTATTTGCTCACAGCAAAGCATGTGTGATGATGTATTGCATATGACACTGTTAGTTCTGTTTTTCTTGAGTAGATTATTTTCATTGATCCTGTAGAGCAAAGAATGGGGCCAGCTCAGCTGCTGGCCCCAAAGTTTATAGCTTTGACAGGCATTCCTTGTTTCTTGCACCTAGAAGCCCCTGAAGTTTGCTTTGCCGACTGTGTGAGCTGACCATATGCGAGTGAACTAGAATTCGGAAGTAATAAATCTTCATTAACAGAGTGCCGTTCTGGAGCTTCTTTTAAAGGATCTTCTTTGAAGTGATTTAAATCCAATGGAAAAAAATAGGTAAACTTTTTTTAAAAAATATCAAAGATAGGTAACCCTATGATGTTATGAGGCTCAAAGAAGGTATTTTATGTCATCATTGTTTAAAACACTGCATATAACTTGCACTCTCAAAGCATGATTGGATTAACCAAACGAGCTCTCATGCAACTAACAACAGCCAATAATATACATTACACTGCCTCATTTGTAGAAAAGTCAGTCTTTTCCCTTGCTTTTCACCCCTTGATACATTTATTGGACATCCAAGCTCCTAATACAGCTGAGTTAATGCATAACTCTACTATGGAAATATTCACTACTTTGGTCCGTGCTTGGGGTACATTTATGAAGTAAATGACAAAAGAAGTTCTGCAAAAAGTGTGCTAAGGTCTTAAACTCTCTTAAGACTGCTTATGCCCCTTCTCGCTGTAGGTAAGATCCTCTTTCCTTTTAATGTGTTCAGTAGTGCTTTCCTGGATCTTCAAATTTTGCAGATTATAATGACCCTATAGGAGTCACTGTAGCTTGTCATTGTGGCAATTTCTACTGTGAAGAGTTAGTACATGTGCTAGCCTGTTCTATATCTGGAGGTTATATAAAGTTTCTGTAAGTTTTATTTTGATCTGCCCAAAGACAGCTTTTAAAAAACTAAAACCAAAAAACCCCACCCTCAAAGCCAGGGGTTGCTAGCCCACTGAGTGTATTTTAAAGAAATACTTGCAAAAGCAAAGATAGTCTTCATGTCATTGTAATGCTCAAACTGTGGTCTTTTAGACCTTTCTTTGTAGCAGTGGATAGGTTATACAGCTATTTTTTAACCTTTTAACCTTCTGAGTTGGAAAGTAAGACCGCTATGAAAGCTTTAGCTATGAGAGTGGCTATAAGTAAGCCCATTTGTACTGCTTTAATACAGGTTCTGTATGCTAATTCTCTAGTAATGTAATCAAGAAAGTGCTGGCATTCAGAACCAGCAAGTACCTAGTACTCACTTCACCCCCTGACCATAATGAATGTAAAATGCTGGTAGTAATAGATTGAAATGAAAAACTCCTTCATCTTGGCATGCAAGAGATTTGCAATCACATTTTGATTCTCAGAGTGCTGCTTGATTGGGGATTAATGCGTGGGTAGATTGACCTCTCTTGCAGGAGCGGTTGTTTTTGTACTAACTGTGTGAAAAACAAATTTCAAATAGATGGCCTGTTGCACTTTTCTTGCAATTCATATTAACACTCCTTTGGTTTCTCAATAGTAATACCCGCTCTGAACTCTTCAGGGTTTTTCCTTCTTTTATGTCTTGCAGGAAGGAGGGTGAATTTTATTATCAGCAGAAAGATCAGCTTCCTTTTGTTCCCTTTACCATTACTGTCATAAAATATGACATCCTCAGATTGACTTGGTTAATTTTAAAATTGATAATTTGTGCTATTCAGAGCAAAATGAAGCTGTTGCTGTATTTTTCAACAAAGCTATTTCTATCTGAGAGGTAACTTATGCTCTATGGATCGTATACAAAAAATGGCAAACCCACTTCTGTTCAGGTTATATTTATATCCATTTACCTGTTTTTGACACATCAATTACCTTTAGTTTCTTGTATTGGTTTTATAGTGAGTATATTCTTTGGGCTATATTTTCCAGGATTCTCTAAACAATTGTAATATGAGCTTGTATACTGTAATGTTTGCCTGAGAGATAAGAATATGAGCCAAATTCTTATCTCATCCTGTGAATGTGCTTGGCCTGCTCAGGTGCTTCTTTTGTCTTTGTGCTCACTACTGAGTAACCAAACAAACAAACAAAAAAAGGCAACGAGCTCACACCTATGTTTTGAAATTCCACAGCAGACTTTTGAATTTGCACTTCTACAATCTTAGGCAAAGTATAAATATGTTCCAGGAGATAGCAATCACAACTTATTTTTCACCGGTTGAGGATTACAAATGAACTGGAAAACCTATTGTCCTTTCTTGTTGCCTTACATCTTCCTGTCAGCTTTGTGGATACTAAGTAGGTGATGCTAACTTATACTGACTGTGCCATGTTTTATTTCCTTTTCATTTGTCTTGATTTTAGAGTTATTAATTTTGGAAAATCATGTAGGTAAAGAGGTGAGCTTGTTATGCTTTGAAAACCAGCTGATGTATATTTAAGGTTATAAGTGGTGATTCTGGTTTTAGAGCTACTCTGTGCAGTGCAAAATGATTTTAATGTGCTTAAGAATCTGGGTCATAAACTAAACTGGGAGAGGGAAGAGGAGTTTTCAGTATCCTACTCATCTTGCAATAGGTTGGTTTTATCAAACTGATCCTAAAGATGTTTTCATAACATAGGGAAACACTTCCCAAAGAACTGCTATTGCAGACAAATAGGATCTGGAGTAATGAAAAACTGAGGTTTGATTTGTAACAGTAGAAATGACAAACATAATCAGCTATTTCTTTTGTATCTTTTGTTGTGTCAAAGTAGTGGGAAATGGCTCTGTACTTCCTAAACAGATGGAGGAAAATTATATAGACCTCTTTGGCACACTGTAGTGTCTGGATTATGCTTCCACCCACACCAGCAAATACTGTTGTGATATAATATTAGCCAGTGCCTATCTTGTTGGCAGATAAGTAGTATTTAGGAGTGTTTACTTGTTGCCTATATTGAAGGCTCTCCAAAACTCCATTTGTTCTGCCTGTTCTTGTGAAGTGTAGGTCACATATAGTAATGTTTGACCTTTCCTGGTCTTTAATGTATTCTTGTAATTATCTGGGATTCCTTTAATCATAGGCACTTGATATTTCTTTTAATTTAGGACATCTAGAGTTACGGTGCCTTGAAGGAATGGCCTACAAGTCCTGTCTGTAGCAGCTCTGGTGTTGTCTTTAAAAATCGTGTTCTGCATTATGCTACGTCTCCTGGCATGGAAAGATCAGAAGGTCGCTGGATCTGAGCCCCTGAGTGGCATAACAGGTTTGTCTTAGCAGGGATAGTGCAAAAAACTGTCTGGAGCACTGTGGTTGTACCAGTCCTTCTGCCTGCTCTACTACTCCATGCCGGAGGCTGTTCCCAGACTGGAAATGGAGGAATAATGGTGCTCACTTTTGAGACTTGTGTGCAGTGCAGCTAGATGTGAAATGAGGTCTCTGGATCCTCTGCAAAGAAGAGCTAGGGTCTGATCTGAAAACTGGCTCCTATAAATGTCTGTTTCCTGTTACAGGAAGTACTGAGAGAAAATTGTCTATTTATGATGTCTAACCTAGTGCTATCAGTATTAAATAGGATAGTCACTTTTGCTCAGTAGCCTTTAAAGGCTTCGAGATGTCTATTGCAATTTTGGTAGGTAAATATCAGTGCTGTTCTATGGTAAAGTTTGTTTCTTCATCTATTTCCAAACTAATGCGTTTTCAGAGAGCCAAGAATAGTGACTATATGTAACCCCTCTACATCCTGCCACTTAGTTAATGCTACAGAAAATATCAATCCCTTATCAGCTCCTACCTTTTAACATGCACAGGAAGGTAGCCTGATTCCCCCAAATCCTATTGCTGTGAAGATGAAAAAAGCTTAATCAGTTTACTCAAATAACAAAATCTATTCCATGAGTAGCAGACAAAATGAATTCCAATCAGGAAGGATTTAGGTGACAAATTCTATGCTAAATGTTTTCCAAGGATATGGGAGATGTGAACATACAGAACACCAGCGTGACTGATGATAGCGTGGCTAAAACCCCCGAACAAACAAACAAAAAACATCACCCCACCCCCAGAAAAAAACCCAAACAAACAGTGTGAAATGGGTTGAAGAGGAAACATCTACCACTGAAAAAAGGCCACTGTGAGTGAAGAGAACTATTCATTGCTGATCTGGCCAAATCTATGGTAATGTGAAACTTCCCATCTTTGAGATGCTCACTAACAAAATATAGAAATGAGAAAACAAGCGTTAATGTTGGTGCAGCAAACACACTGACTTGCTCCATATCTTGATGTTTTATACCAGATAAGAAAAAGAAACCAACCAAAACACGTAAGCCTCCAAAAGCTGAATTGCCGATTTGCTGACCAGTGCTTAAAACTGTAAATCTATAGCGTGAGTGTTTTTGCATTGGATCCCTTGTTATTGGGCCTTTATGTATGAGGTGGGTGACTACTGTCATTACTGTCATCTATAACTCTGTTTTCTCAGTCAAAGTTGCATTGCTGTCATTCAAAATATATCTTATTTTGGACAGATTTGTGATGGAAAGTTGCTTCTTGTTCTGGATGATGTGTAGGTTGGCTAAGGAAAAGCCCTGTGTAGTGAAGAACAAATACTTGCTTATCCCTGTGCAGTGTAGATCTCTTATTAGTAAAATCCAGGAAGGAAGGAGATAATCGACTGTGATGTAGCTTTATACGGATTTCACTCCTTGCCTTGTTACATACTCAACTTGATATTGTGTCTGTGGAGACCCAGGACAATACAGTCTTGACTTGAGAGATGAGAGCCTATGCAGAGTAGCCCTCCCTATATTTGCCTAAAGAGAGACAATATGAGTATTCCTCCACCATATTGAAGTCCACTACTAAATGATCTTCCATCAAAGCTGCTGAATGCTTTATGTTCCAGAGTAGTCAACATAGCTAGTTTATGAGTGAGTTGTGATAGCCGAACGAAATGTTTATGTGCTCCTAAGTATTTTTGATAACTCATGAAAATGGCCAATGACATAATCTTCTTTAGAGACTTCTGCACAAAAAATATAGGTGGTAACATCAGGGAATTAGACACTGCAACTGGTAGATTGTCCATGTTATGAGCTCTGTTCTGAGACAAATACTACTTTCAATCTTGAAGTCTAAGTTTATTTGTGAGATTTGTTTTATCTTCCAAAAAATAAGTTCTGGGTGAATAATATTCTGTAAGACCATGCAACCATCTATTGTGACTTGTAGTTAGTACGGTATGGTGCTAGTGTTAAAGTGACATCTGCTCAGAATGATTGTTTAATAAATAGATCAGGGAAGAGTAAGTAGAGTAGAGCTAACTTAAGAGCTTACCATACCAAGCAAGCTACCCAGGATCACTTTCCTCATATCAGTTTGTCGTTTCTTCAGATCATACATTCAAACATCTCTCTGTCAAACACTGGGCTGTACTGTTAATCTTCTCTGTTCTAATATTCAGTTGTTTGTCTTAAGTATGATTGTCGCTACTTCTATTTATTTTTTTTAAATCTTCTCAATGTCTTGCAGACTGTTTTGCCCTTTGCAAAATTTCAGTATTGTTGTCTCTTATTTTATGTCTGGAGGTGAAAGGTAAGAGATTGAGGGACTCTGGGTGACCGAGTGGTCATCAGAGGAGGAATTTGTCTTCAAGGCTAAGACTTCAAACCGGAGAGCTGAATAAAATTTTTCTTGATGCTCTGAGTGTAATTTAGCAATATACCTAGCATTATCTACTCTGGTAGGAGAAGTGAATTTTCAGTATCTCGGAGTATAATGTTTTTACCTTTACATTTTAACCTTTTGTGAAGATTCCAAGATATGTATGTAAAAAAAAAAAATCAGCCCCCCCCCCCCCCCAACAAACAAACAAACAAAACCACAAAAAAAAACCCAAAACCAAAAACCTATCATCCTTTCTGTTGGAGTTAAGCTTATTCGGGCTGTACTAAATATAAGGATAAGGAAGGAAAGGAAAGCAATCCCAGCATTTGTGCAATGTGGATTCCCACGGTGGTATTCAAAGCAGTGTAAGGATCTTCCCCTGTTCTCATTTGGTACTGTTATTGTTTTTTAAAGGTGAATCTGGCAGGTTGTCTGCATTCCAAGTGAAAGAGAGCCCCTGGAGACAAGTAGCTTGTTTTGAGAATGGAACTCCATGAAAGAGCTAGTTCCTTTCATAGCACTGCAACTTGCCTACAGCTTGCTTCTCTAAATAGGAACTTCTGTATTAAAAAGAAAAAAAGAAAAAAATGCTCCTACAGCAGAGTGGGAAGTTTGTTCTCGGGTTCCATCCTGGAGAGATGTTTTGATGTCTATCTCCTTGCCTCTGCCCTCCTCTCTTCACCCACTATTTTTGAAAGCAACCTTTTACTTTCTGCTTGCATAACAACATCTCTGATTCTTGGCCTTTCTCACTGAATTGGGACTTTGGTTTCATCCTGTCAGCAGGTAAATGGCCTTAAACCCTTCATCGTTTTGTCAGGGTAAAGTGGAGCTGAAAAGCATTACATATGTTCCAAGTTGAGAAAGGCAGCTCTTTTGCCATGTTGAAGTGGGTCTTCCCCCTCCCCCCCTTCTTCTATTAAAGGGCTCAGCCACAATGAAGCTTTAATCAGCCTCATTGATTTAAAGCTAATTTGCACTTGGCTTCAAGGCTAAGGTCTGTAGCACAAGCTGAAGACCTTTAAATCAGAAGTCGGAATGAGAAGCCTTAGGTATATCATATTGTCTGCTGTGCAAAAGAATAGCAGCTTCTGAAGACTGCAAATTAACTATAAGAAAAAGCACAAAGCAGTGTTTTCTTCAACGTTAATGTAACCTCAGCTTGCTGAGTTACACAGGCTTAGCTATCAACATTTCTGCTTCATCATGTAAATTAATAGAGTCAGCTGAATATGTTTTAGCTCTGTGATGTTTTCAGCACTCCAATTCTGGTTGGTTTCAGTTGGATTTAACCTAATTGCCAAACTGATTCCCATCAGTAATAACTTTTAACATTTATTTTTCCCAAAGGGAAAAAATTGTCTTGTCTGTATTCTGCAATTAAGAAGGTGATGAAATATTCAGTGTATGCCTCCACTCTGACTTAAATTCTTTTGTTAACCTTATCAGATAAACTATAAAATATTAACCAGACTACTGTCTGAGCATGTGTGAGCTGTATACTATTTATCAGGCATTTTAAGATACTTATAATGTTTAACATTGACTATTATCTTCCATTTTCAGAATCAATGCTTTTGGTGGGGCTTGGTGTACCAGAATGTGTTTTCAGTTTCCGTACAGCATGATCAGAACACACAGGAAAGCACCATTTCTACAAGACTTCGTTAACATTTAAACAGGTGGAGCAGAAATAACATCTTTCCTTAATTTGTGCTTTCACAGTATTTTCTGATCACGCTGGGCTATAGTTTACAGTGCTGCTTGCTGGAATTTTGTAGCCAGTTGCAAGGCTGGGACAGTTCAAGTTATACATGGATGTTGATGCACCTAGTATATGTAGATAGATAGGCGCAAACTCTGCAACTAGATTAAAGCATGGCTATGTGATTCGTGTTTGGGAGTAATGCCTGAAAATACCTCATTTTTTGCATCCAGATGTCAACTTTTTGCAAGCCTTACATATATGCAAAAATGTAAGGAGGATAAACCTGGGTTTGTGGCTGCTTGCAGTTGCTGAGGTTTGTTTATCTATTGAGAACACCATTTTCTGACAGGCTCTGGCCTCTTCTGTGTGCATGGTTTTGAAACAGTTGATGAACTCACTGCAGTGATGGAAGAATTTCAATGCATTCATTAAAAAAGTGACTCTGCTTTCTTGTCAGGTCCGTGAAGTCAGTGCAAGCCTGAGCTACAACAATAAAGTCAAAGCAGTATTTAACTTGTTAATTTCTCCATAGAAATGAATTCATATTTTTACTTCCTCTAATCTTTTTAATCTTTTTTTTTTAAAAAAAACCCCAAACTTAATAGTTTTGCAGAATCTGTGCATTGTTATTCAAAGCAAGTTAAATTAGCAGCATTTAAAGCTGGTGGGCACAGATACAGTAAGAGGAGAAAACGGAACGTGTGGAATGCTGCAGGAGTGTTTCACACTGCCTGCTTAGATATCGGCAGCAGGGAGGCGTAGCATTCCTCACCTACCCTGCACATTTACATGTGGCTGATGGAGCCATATACAGGCCTCTCAAGATTTTTCTTACCTGACATGTGAAGCTCTGTATGCCAACTCATGTGACTGTAAGAGGCCTTTCTCTGTCCCATCATTTTCTCCCTGGAGAATCCAGGGCTCTGGGTTTATGACACAAAAGGGTTGTGGCTGGGAAGAGTCTGCTTTTTGTCAAGGCTCCTTGCATGTGCAGAGTGCTGTTAGGAGGCTTGTGTTCCCTGGTACCGTCTCTTACTCTCACTGGAAACCCTGTACCACACATAACTGCTCTGTAAGCCATGCAGGTGCATCCAGCTGCCTGATTCTGGAGTGTGGCATTGTGCTGCCAGCCTAGGAGCTGTTGGAGGTAGAGCAGTGAGGTGTGTGATGGAGACGATAAGAGTCTCATACGTAAGGAGTGAAACTAGATAGGTCTGTGTCTACAATATGTGATGCTGTGGGTATTTACAAAGCTTTTCATTGCCAGAAATTCGATAGGACAATTGCATAGGGAGTAACAGGGGTCTCAGTGACACGTGTTTCTTTCCAGGCAAGTGGTAATAGACACTCATCCCAGATTGTGTTGTTTGTTTTTCTTTTAAATTTGGATACCTGTTAGATTTGGTGAGGTATCCTGAGGTTGTCTTCCTGGGCAAGTGAAGGGAAGTCCATGTGCCCTTGTGTTTGACAGTCTGGCACATTTTGGGCCCACATGGTATGATAAAAATTAATTTTCTTAATCAAAAATGGCTAATTTTGCTAACTATGGGTTGTGTTCTGAATAGGCTTGTTGGATAGCCTTTTCAAATTGAAAAAATTTGAGTGTGTATGGGGGAAGACTTTGAACTGTCAAAACATCTCGTTGACATTTTCATAACAAAGTTCCAGCTTTGGTTATAGAAACATCTCAGTAGAGGTTGAAAGTAGGTTAAAATGGTCAAAACAAAAAAACAAAATTTCCTGATTATTAGTCAGCATTTCTTTTCATGATTCTGACTTTTTTTTTTTCTATTTTGACTTCTATCGGTACTGAAGTCAGGAGCATTTATTAATTCTCAAATTTTCCGAGTATGGGTTCTCTTTTGTGACTCACTTGCTACAGATGTAATAAAGGTAACAGAACAGTAGGGGTTGGAAGGGACCTCTGGAGATAATTTGTCCACCCCCTCCATGCTTGAGCAGGCACACCCAGAGCAGGGGCACAGGAACGCGTCCAGGCGGGTTTTGAATGTCTGCAGGGAAGGAGAGTCCACAGCCTCTCTGGGCAGCCTGTTCCAGTGCTCTGTCACGCTCACAGTAAAGAAGTTTTTCCTCATATTCAGGTGGAAGTTCCTGTGTTTCAACTTGTGCCCATTGCCCCTTGTCCTGTTGCTGGACACCACTGAAAAGAGCCTGGCCCCATCCTCTCGACAATCAACCTTTAGATATTTGTAAGTACTGATAAGATCCCCCCTCAGTCTTCTCTTCTCCAGGCTAAAAAAACCCCAGGTCTCAGCCTTTCCTCATAAGAGAGATGCTCCAGCCCACTGATCACCTTCATACGGAACTGCTGGAGAGAGTCCAGCAGAGAGCTGTCTGTCTTGAACTGGGGAGCCCAGAACTGGACGCAGTACTCCAGATGTGGCCTCACTAGGGCAGAGTAGAGGGGGAGGATAACCTCCCTTGACCTACTGGCCACACTCCTTTTAATGCAGCCTAGGATACCGTTGGCCTTCTTGGCCACAAGGGCACATTGCTGGCTCATGGGCAGCTTGTTGTCCACCAGCACTCCCAGGTCCTCCTCAGCGGAGCTGCTTTCCAGCAGGTCAACCCCCAACCTGTACTGGTGCACGGGGTTGTTCCTCCCCAGGTGCAGGACCTTTCACTTGCTCTTGTTGAATTTCATCAGGTTCCCCTCAACCCAGCCCTCCAGCCTGTCCAGGTCTCGCTGGATGGCAGCACAGCTTTCTGGCGTATCAGCCACTCCTCCCACCTTGGTATCATCAGTGAACTTGCTGAGGCTATTCTCTATCCCTTTGTCCAGGTTATTGATGAATATATTGAACAGGCCTGGACCCAGCACAGACCCCTGGGGCAACACTGCTAGTAACTTGCCTCCAACCACACTCTGCCCTGTTGATCACAACCCTCTGAGCTCTGTCATTGAGCCAGTTCTCAATCCACCTCACTGTTCTCTCATCTAAGCCACACTTCCTTAGCTTTTCTGTGAGGATGTTACAGGAGACAGTGTTGAATCCCTTGCTGAAGTCAAGATAAACAATAACCACTGCTCTCCCTTCATCTACCCAGACAGTCATGTCATTGTAGAAGGCTATCAGGTTGGTCAAGCATGATGTCTCCTTGGTGAATCCATGTTGACGACTTCTGATAACCTTTTCCTCGACATTCCTGGAGATGACCTCCAGGATGAACTGTTCCATCACCTTTCCAGGATGGAGGGGAGGCTGGCTGGCCTATAGTTTCTCAGGTCCTCCTTCTGGCCCTTTTTGAAGACTGGGGTGACGTTGGCTGTCCTTCAGTCCTTGGGCACCTCTCCTGTCCTCCATGACATTTCAAAGATGATGCAGAGTGGCTTGGTGAAAGCCTCCTCCAGCTCCCTCAGCAGTCACGGGTACATCGTTAGGCAGTTTGCCTAAATGATCTCTAATCCAATCCTCCTCAACCAAGGGGAAGTCTTCCTTTCTTTCTCCAGATTTTCTCTCTCACCTCTGGGGGCTGACATGCCTGAGGGCCAGCCTTAGCAGTAAAGACTGAAGGAAAGAACGCATTCAGTAACTCTGCCAAAGCAGACTGCTCTGGTCAAAGCAGTTAGAATTGTGCTGAAAAGGTGTATGGAGTTTATTCTTTTTTCAAAGCAAATTGCAAAATTATGCAAGACAACAGAAAACAATAATAATAAGCGATAAACTAAATGGAGGCATGCCTGCCTCAGAGTAGAGCAGAGCACCAAGAAGGTAAAAAACCTTGAATGGCCTTTGCATGAATATTTCAAGTTTCTTATCTGAAATTCTGCTGCAAATAACCTTTCTTGGTTTTGTTTGGGGTTTTCTTGTTTTTGGGTTTTTTTGGTGTTTTTTACTCCAAGTTATCTTTTCATGGGAATAGCTGCTGTTCGATAGGATGCTCTAAGTTCGTTAAAAAAAAAATACTACAGATCCAGTTGTTTCATTTGCTAGGTAACTAATATGATATGGACTTATTAAACTTACTACAAGGCAACACAGATATTAATGCGAAGGCATTGGAACAGCGATTTTTCAGGAGTTTTCTAGCATGGTCCAGTGCTAGTAAGTTGCCAGAAAACTCTTTTTACTTTTGAACTTAGAGATAAAGGACCAAATGCTGCAAAAAATTTGCATATTTAATTAGCCGTCATGCCGCCTCCTAGTATGTCCTCTGGGTGCAGAGTAACCTGCACGTGATAAGTGGCTGGTCTTAAACTTAACATGTGCTAGACTTCTGTAGAAATCTGCTGTAAAATTACATTTGGTACAAATTCAGTGATTTGTCTCTTCCAAAACACTTCTCAAAATCTAACACGCTTCCTGGTATCATTAAAAAAAAATTGAGGAGGAGGAATAAGTAGTCCCAAGAGATTTGGTTTTAGTTAGCTGATTAGTAGCCTGGGGTACTGTTAATTTGGTTTGTGATGTTCAAGAATGTGTGTATGTCTCTTTTGTGTGTGTGAATTTTGTCCCAGCTGTCATGACATAACAACATAAAAAGAGAGAGGCAAACTGACTGAATTCTAAATGTGATGCTACAGCTGCTCTTCAAGAAGTTTATGTTTGGCTGCCACTGCCTATGAACTTTAGGGAAGGCTACAGAAAATGCCTTGCTCTGTAGATGGAGGAAGCTAAAGTTACTTGGAAAGGTCTTATAACTTGGGGATGTCTGTAACTTGTTATGGCTTTTGATTGCAATGAACAATGCTTGCATTTAGGACCAGGAGTATTTATAAACCTGTGTCATTTAGCAACTGTGGCATACTTTTCCAGTAGGATGAAGAAGCTGCAACAACAAAGGACACTCTTATCCTCTTCTCACTACATTCTTGGAGTAAATAATTATTTTCTTTATTTTGACATGTACCAAATGCAAATGCAAAAGGCTGTTCTGAATTCTTAACCTTAGCCTAGAGAAGCTTGTCTTCTTCTGTAGTCAAGGAACAAACTTACAGTTTGCATCAGGACAGCTGAGTTAATCATAGAATCATACAATATCTCCAGTTGGAAGGGACACATAAAAATCATTGAGTCCAAATCCCTGCTCCTCACAGGACTACCTAAAACTAAATCATATGACTAAGAGCGTCATCCAGATGCTCCTTGAACTCTGACAGGCCTGGCACCATCACCACTTCCCTGGGGAGCCTGTTCCAGTAACCGAGCACCCTCTCAGGAAGGAACCTTCTTCTAATGTCCAGTCTGACATTCCCCTGGCGCAGCTTCATTCCATTTCCTCATGTCCTGTTGCTGGTCACCAGACAGAAATGCTACACTTCTCTTAGTATTTCTCTCCAGAGTCTGAAGGACCACATCTCTCCATCCTCCACTCACTAGCTGGACTGCAAAGAAAGTACCATCCCAGGGCTGGTGGTAGTGTTTGTGAGTATCTTGGTGAAGCCTTGCAGGCTGTGGAAGACCTGTAATGAAAGCACTGCAGGGCTGAATCCCTTACTACAACACTGTGCAAGACCAGTGAAAATTAGGACCCTGTACTTAGTTATACAAAGTATTGAAATGGGTGCTCACCTAGACTTACCTCATTTTAAGCATTATTGGAGTTGACTGAAGTACATAGTAATTATTGAATGTTGCTATCATTGCTCCTTTAGGACCAATTCTAAGATCAAATCACATGTACGTGGCAGTTCCCAGAGAAAAATCTTGTGGCTTTCTGGATTAGTAAAAATGATTGTTTCTTGTTGCTGGTGTGAAATGAGTGGGTGAGCTAACACACTGCTAACTCATTACCGCTCTTACCATTTAGCCAGATCACGATGACTGAAGTGACGTGTATCTTAACTGAAGATAGAATAAGTCCTCTCATCATTAAGGACTTCAAACAAAGCCACTGAAATTAATGAGAGAAATTCCCATTTGCTACAGTGTTTGTTGGCGAAGGTGTGGAATCCTTAGCTCTGCTTTGCAAGCTCCCTCCTCTGACATAGGAATTTGCCTATTAACAAACTGTTTTTGAATAAGTCATTCATTTTTCAAGGGCTGAATGGTTTTGACACTGATGTAGGACATAGAGTAGAAGACCTGTGCAACAGCATGGCATTCCTTGGCTCTGAGCGCAACAAAACTTGTTCTGTATTAGTCACACATAGGCAGCCCAGTGTACTTCATGCTTATTGATTCACCTTGTTGATAATTGCAGCATGCTGCTAATAAATGAACCTGCTGAAAACTAATCCACCTATATTGTATCTGCGTAGTTATACTCATTGGTGTCAATTAAGTTCAAAGGGCACAGAAAGGCAGTTAGAATTTCCTTGAATGTTTATGATCTTGAATATGTGCAAAAGGCTGATAATCACCTAAAAACTTCAGCTATTTTGCAAGATTTACCTTCACTACATATTTTCTGTTTTCTTGTTTTTTACTTTGTATGAGAGAATTATATGGGGATAGGATGGAGATAGGGGAAAATCTCATTAAACTTTAAATTTTATTAATTTCCCTTTTACCAGACTGTTCTGATTCATGCAGCATGCAGAATGCTGTTGATCACAGTGTTCTTTTTAATTGGAAATACAATGTCAATGCTTTCACGCTACTTGCTGCAATCACACTCTGAGAAGTTTGCTTTGGTCTCATAATTTGCTATTTCATTTGGGAAAAAACTCTGCACATTTTTTAAGAACTGGGGCCAGACTTTCTCAGGTGTGCTCAAAGCTTAAGTAACTTGAAGAGGAGATTCAAACTTGAGGCATTCCAGCCACAGCTGCTCAGTCCCACCCCCAAACCACAATGTCTTGCCCTGTCAGTTGTGCTGATACAGCTATTTGTAGGGCCATGCACTGTTAATCTGTTCAGTGAGCTGGTTTAAGTAGTCCTCTGAAAGTGAGTATTTTTAACCCTGATCTGACTTGCAGCACATGTCTACAAGTCATTTGTCAGCACAATGGGTGGCCAATAACCACTACTTTGGGGGGCCTGAAACTTCCAGAGCATGGAACACAGAGCAGTTGGGTGTCTAAATGCTTTCAAAAGATCTGCACCTTGATGCCTATATATTCTGAAGGAGTGAGAATAGGTACAAAAATTCTTAGTTGCCATAGCCAAGGTCTACTGAAAATAAGATCTGGAGGGAATAATGGCACTAATGTTTACCTAGTTCTTTTCTCCTTCAAAGTATGTAACAAATGAGGCTTAAATAATGATGTACAATGTAGTGTTAAAGAAATGCTATTTCACTTGCATCCCAAATAGGGAAAGCAAGAAAAATTAAGTTATTAAGTTATTTGCACACTACTAGAAGGGAGTGTGTAGGGTCTCCCTCACATTCTTCTGATGTACCTGTGTAGCAAATACTCCAATAGTCTCTGCCTGATTATGAATGGTGAGTGCCATTTTAGATGTGCAAGCGTATCTGAGCCATCTGCGTGGGATTGTGAAATACAACACTTAATGTATGGGATAGGCATGCTATCTGGGAGAGGTAGGTAAAAGCCATGTAAGATACTGTACACCTAAAAATAGCACTTGGTATGACATATGAAATAACACTAGGCACCTGTGCTTAGCCAATTGAGTGACACCCTGTGTAACCTGTGCTGAGAATACGTGAGACCTCTAAATCCCATCAGGCGATCACAAGACAAAATTATTTGTCAGGTTTGTTTTTGTTCATACTGTTGATTTGTGTCAGAAGAAGGCTCAGAAAACGCTTAGATGGGCCATAGCTCCTTGGCCTGCATACCAGGAAGCCAAACAAACAGGTGGTTCCTGCTTTGCAAAGCTCAGTGAAATAAAAAGGCCTGAAGAGAAATGAGTGGAAAAAATATGAAGGTGGCCATCAGTGAGTGAACAATTAAACCAGGGCAGAACTTAAATCTCTGCATTTTCAATCTGCTGCTCCACCTATTAGATCCTATTAGATTCTTAACCTTTAATCCTGAACACCAAAAAAATTGCCTGGTATGCCAGTGATGTGTCTGGATCTGAAGCTGCACAGATATGTGTAGCACATGTACTAAGCATGATATGCCGTGAATGCATCAGGTTTCTTGGGTACACGAAGCACATGAACAGTTGCTCTGCTCATGAGGTTTGTGGTACAGGTACTGTGCAGTTGAAAAGTGAATGCATAGTGGTAGTCTGCGGCAGTCATCTGGTCAGCTAGGTGTAAAAGATCTGTCTGAGGATAACTGGTGGGTGGTTCAGTAACCTTAGTAAAATGAGGGTAATTCTATTGACCTTCTCTGTAAAGCATTTGCTCTTTTATTCCTAAAATGATGGAAGATCCTTTTAGGCCTCATCTTTCTCTCTTTGTAAAATGGGACATTTTCTCAGTCTTTTTGCAATGGAGAAAGGCTTCAATAGCCAGCACTTATAGAGAGGGTTGTGTTCTCAGAGGAAAGGAGTCAAGTATTCATGATATGGCAACATTGTGAAACACAGTCTGTCATGAAGTTCTATTGACCAAACTCAATTCTAGGGCGATTGTATCGATTCCTGCCGAATCACTGCAAGTTATGAATTATTACAGAGATGGACTGTAGATTATCAAGCCCCTTAAGTGAATCTTTTCATAGCATGCATTACGTTTGTCAGTAAGAGGCACAAAACATTTTAAAGCTATAAAAATAGCAACTGCTCTTCTGAGATCCAGATGTGCCTGCATGTGAAAGCAAATACTCATGCTGAGTAAACATACAAGAGCTATAAAGGCAGTATGTATGCCTTCTAACACTTGTGTTCTGCCAAATTCTGTATGAATGCTTGCAGTACCTGGATATAATGAGATGAGTTTTTTTCCGACCGAACCCTGTTACCTGATTATCAGGTCAGCTACTAAGCAGCTTTGATTACTCCCACTGCGAGTCACCACTAGATAATTCCATGCTGCTTCCAACTCTTTCATTATTTTATTCTTGTATAGTATGTCATGGCTTAAATAACAGGAATTTCATTGAAGTCTATATGCCTTATACTGAGAAGATGGGGGAGAGAGGTTATTTGTGCATAGTTATTATTGTAACTAGTGAGATTAATATCTCCTGCTGTGGCTGCTGTCTCACTCAGGCCTTGCAAAAGGGGAATGGGAGGAAACCATGGAATTTGATGAGGAGCGCTAGTTTCTGTGCTGTGATGGGGGCTGATCTGGCTGATTATTGGGAACTGCACTGCTGATTACTTGCTTGCGTGCTCTCTTTTTCTCAGCAGAGCAGACACCACTGAATCATGTGCAATTTGTAATAGTAAATTAGAGGTGATAAATAGAGACCCTTTGCATCCAGTGCTCTCAGAATTTGGGGAAATAAATTCAAATTTAATGGAAAAGTTATTCCACCCCTTAAACACTGATGTCATATTTCTATTCTGTTTACTTGTTCTGTGGTTTATGTCTTTACCCTGTCATTAATTTTCCCGACTGGAGGATTGCAGATTTGCTGCTGATAGGACAGGACCTTCATACAGTGCTACAAAAGTACTTACTTTTGTATCAGATGCAACTACTAATATGATTTCAAATATGATAGAGACGACTTTCCTATCTAAGTAAAATGAATGAATAAATAACTGATCCTATTTATTTTATGGGCTGTCTACACTGTTGTGATCCAAAGAAGGATGCAGACAGCTCAAGAAAGGCAGCTATTCTTAGTTGAGCAATTCCTGCTGGTTTTGGTATGTCAGCATCTGTTTTGATAACAGTCATCTTGTGCAGCAGAAGCATCGCTGTTTTGTAGGAACCTAAGGCATGCCAGACCCATAACTGTAGCTTAATGGGTATTGGAAACTGCTGGAAACCTGAAGGATTCAAATTCAGTCTGAGGAAACATTCTAATGATGGTAAATTGCTTACCCTTAATTTGCTTCAAGCATGTCAGCTGTAAAACTGGGAAGAAAAGACAACTGCTCTGAAAAGGAGTGCCTGTATCTGAGGGTGAGAGTTATCTTGCTTGAACATTATATATAGAACTACTTACTGGTTGGGTTTTTGTTGTTGTTGTTTTAAGCTATTTAGAAGTATTCCCAGGTGCAGGAGGAAAATGACAAAGTGTGACTTTTGAAATAGTGAAAGTAGTAAAAGAATGAATAAAAACAAAGGCCAGCTCAGGCTGGAAAAACTGGTGAAATAAAACTTGCCTTGGCTTTTGAGTGGAGAGGATAAAAAGGAAAGGACAAACTCATGCTGTGGCATGTGTCTGTGTGCTGCTTCCTGCCCACATACCCTGTGTTGCTCATATGGAAGTTTGAGGAGACTAGTGTGGCTCCATCAGCACTCTTAACACTGGGAGATTGGTTACTGCCAAGCAGAATGCCTCAAATCATTGCAGAGCTATACATTAGAATAGCATTAAAAGCTGAGCTGCTGTTGCATGTATTTTATTGGATCAAAGCACTTAGATTGAAACATAGAAGCTCCATATGCCACCTAAGGAATTTCTAAATCCATATGTAGACCCACCTGGATTGCTGGCATGGCAAAATCTCTAGAAGAGGGCTCTTTTTGCCTTTGAAGAAGCTGTGGAATTTGTTGCTGGTGGAGCCTGTGAGAGCTGGGAATTAATTGAGGTCATCTGCATCTTCTGCACTTTGCTAGGTTGTCAGCCTTGCTTTGGATTTGTACTTGCAAAGGGGGAAAACCAGAGTAATCTGGTTTTTGCCCTGTTCATTTCTACTGCAGATTTTACCATTAACTCAAAAAGCCTAAATGACTTAGTATGAATGTTTGATAACTAGTGCAGTAAAATGCCTCCAATTCTTCAAAACAAATGTTCATTTCTGGGGGGATGGGACAAAACAAAACCCAAAAGGGCAGTAGTATAAATCAACCTACTAAGACTCTATGAAGTGCTTTGAAACATCCAACTAGTTATTTTGGTAAGACCTTTGACATCTGAGATTCTTAACAGCAACTCATTAGATGAACTAGTTTTGTTTTACTGAACATGTTTGACGTATTGGGCCTGACTTAGCTGGGTGGTAGACTGAGGTCACCCATTGTTGAGTGCTAGGGGCTGAAAATGACTGGAGAGATTATGCTGATACCATCATATTACATATTAATACTCTCTATTAAATATACTGTATATCGTTGTGCCAGCAACACAAGTTTAATAAAGCCCGTAAGTGTCTCTTAGAATATTGCCAATATGGTAAAAGACTAGGATTGATTTCTTTGATTTGGTATACACACAGTGGACTTAAAATATTCATAGTCTTCATCCTGCTGTATGGTAATATAATAACATGCTATTTTGAAAAGGGAGGGATGCTGTGAATCTTGTGGTACTGCTAATGGATTTGAAGAGGATGCTAATGCATTGTACCAGGAAGTGAATTGAGCTCTCGTGTGTAAAGGGGGATTAGAAAATATAATTATGAAAAAGCAACAGTCACAGGCTTGAAGACATTTCATTGATGTGTGGCTGCTACAAACAACGTTTTGTTGATGAGAAAAATTATTTTGGGTGTATGCTGCAATAGTAATCTTCTCTATGAAGTAACATGGAATGAATTATAGAACTAGCCGTTTTGTGAACTATGAAGGGAAAATTAAATATGAAGTCTTATATTGAGAAATTCACTCAGCTTTTAATTTGAAATAACAGTTGTCTACAGAAAGCTAAGCTTTCACATTAAGAACTGCATGAAGGCTTTGGGAGTGAGAAATACAACATGATATAACTGTCAAGCCAAATGAAAACTAGGTCCCCCTGCTACACACACAAAGGCAACCAAGAAATTAAATAATTCACGGTCTCCAGCTGAGTATGGGAGAAGGATCTAAGCTTTTTTGAATATCATTCTCTAGTTCAGAAGAATGAATGGCGTGTTGTTATGAGTTATGAATATGTTGATTTGGATGTCATAAATCAGCTGCCTGGTGTGGAATGCTGCTGCTGAGTGCTGATGACCCTAAATATTAGCTGTTATCACACTTGCTGGTTCAGGTGTCCATTTTGTTATTCACATTTCGTGTGCAAATTTCTGTGTGTGGTAGATGCAGTTCTAGCCTTCCACAAACAAGCATTAAGGCATCTTCATCTGAACAGATTTCTCTTGTTGTGACTGAGGTGTCTTGGTATGGAAAGTTTATAAACAACTGAACTTCCAGACTCCTTGGAAGAGCCCACAACACTCGAGTCCTATGTTTTTAACATGGATTTGACTGTGATACTCCCATAGGTTTGAAATCAGAAGTCATTAGGATGTTGGGCATGCCTACAGCCCTTTTCCAGGGCTTGCAGCAGAAAATGAGGACTCATTGGATAGTAACTCCCTTTTTCCGTGGTGAGAGGAACTAATGCCCATAGCAGCACATGGTCCTATGCATGCAGAAGCATTTCTGACTTGGCACCGTCTACATTTAGCTATGTAGACAGAAATGTCGTGGGTCACAGAGCACAGTATTACTTCTAGTTTTGAAACCTCTTTTTACTGCAAAGAGTAGCTCTGCCGTCATGTAACCCCTTTCTACGGCAAGGACATTTGGCTTCTAAAACTGGTATCTTAGGTAATGTATGGCCCCAAATACTTTCTTAAAGGCAGGAGCATTTGACTGTCTAAATGCTAAACTTCTTTATCAATAAGACATAAGACACAGAACATGCCTTGTAGAGAAGAAATATGCTTAAACAGGAGCAGAACTGAACAAGATAATTTTCTTACTGTCCTTACCCTCTCTTTTTCAACATATGCCAGTAGATGTGAATTTCACTAGATTTTTTTTATACAGAGAAGTGCATTTCCATACCAAAATATAATTCTTAGCTTTTCCCATTGGTATAAAACAGGCTGGCTCTTGTAGACTGTCCAGTGTAAGTAGTGTAAAAGACAATATAATCCTGCTGTTTGTTTTAGAAAGCCTCGTGTAACCATTCACACCAGGGAAAGAGTCAGCATCAGCACTGACTGTTGTTTCAACTAGGGTATTACACCATTTTCTATGTGATACAAGTATCTGGAGACAGTCAGATTCAGAAGCAAAGAAGAATACTGTAAATGGGATCTCTGCTAAGTTTGAGTAGGCTGTTCTTCATTCAAAATATTTGGGACTTACACAGGCATTTGAATAACTGAGTTCCTCTTGGTTTTTTCACTGGTACAAAATTTGGAGAGGGAGAATTATTTCAGACTGAATTAAACAGGTTTTATGTTTGTAAGTTTAACTTTAAAATTGCTGAAACTTACACATTTTGAACATGGTTTGTTGACTCACTGGGAATAAAACCTATTTAGTTTTCAAGATATTTTAAAGTGTTTATAAAAGACTAAAACTGATGAAAAATTATTTATCTGCTTGTTTTCAGCTTTTATGGCATTTTTTAGATTTAAAAAACAAAAGCATCCTGTTGAAATTTGAACAAGCTCATAAAATTTCTTGCTGTTGCCCAGTTTGGAGTGTTTTCACAGAAAATACTGGTACTCACTTGTTTGTAATCCCACTAGTGAAGTATAAAAGCATGAAAGATGTTCCAACTTACACCAAAATATGCTGGATGAAATTTCATGTTGCAGTAACCCTAACTTGCTCACAGCATTATTCAGTCTACCTTTCCTATGCTTTTGTCCCCAGTGTTCCTTCTTTTGAAAACTAAAATGGTGTTTACAGGCAGCAGTGTAGCATGAGGGTGTAATAGTGACCATTGCACATGGAGCAGCTCAATTTTCTAAAATATGCAAAGCTTATGTGGTGCAGTGTCTCTTGTTTAAAAACTCATACACAACAGTAAAATACATTTATTTGTGCCTTTTGATTTTAAATTACTTAGCCAGCCTCAGATTACATTTTTTATGGGAAGTGAACCACAATTACTGCTGGTTATGATACATTAGTTTCAGAAGATCGAATTGTTAATATCAGAGTTCAGATTTGGTTGCTTGACCAAGCTATTGACTGAAACTTTTGAAGTTCCATATATTATACCATCAAAAGCATGAAAGCATGAATGAAGGACCTTATTCATGAAAGAAATTGGAGCTACTTCTGCTCATTCCTCATGTTGCTTGAGCAAAGAAAAATTGGGGCATGGATTTCCAAGAGGAACTCTTAAAGTACATTTGTTCCTGTGGTGATGGGAATCCTTTCACTATCATATGCAAACAGGTGAAGATTTTTTGGGGGATGCTGGAAGCAGAAAATTCTGTCCTGCCCTCCTTCTTCCCATTTCTCTGTCAGACATGGAGAATGTTCAGCATCGAAAAGCATACATTTACAAAAATTAGACTGTAGAATTTTTCATAATGGAGGCAGCATAAAACATGCAACCTTATGCTTTCTTCCTCCAGAGTACTTGCTTAATTATAACTCTACGATTCAGCAATTATAAGGTAATGATAAATTTAACACATATATAATAAAATGTAATATGCAAGAAAACATAATCTGAAAAACAGGCCACTTAAATTCACCCATAGTGCTGATATAAAAATCACTTTACTACCCTGGTTTTTTTTGTCCAAGTCATTCCTTTCTCTGTATCTTTCTTGTGTCTCTCTTCCTATTGTATCATATGTAAGCTATTTGTCTTCATTTCCAAGGCATTTTGGGCTTCTGCCAGTTTTTTTAAATGATCTCTTATTCACTACTGAAATACAACTTTTGCTTTTCTATGGCCTACAATGTCAGCTTCTGCATCCTTCATGTGAAAGATTCAATAAATGCTTGTGTTTCCTTCCATGCTGTGCCATTTGGGAAGATTTCTTCATAAACACTCGCACACTATTTGTCTTCATACTTCCCTTTTTCATGACACCCATTTAAAAAAGAAAAAAAAAATTAAAAATTGAGCAAGCCAAATTGTCAGCTGGTAGTCTGCTGGTGTCCTGACTTCTCCTCTCCTCTCATAGATACTAGAGTTATCTGCTGGTTCCTCTCTTTCTGTCTGTCAGGTTTTGTTTCATTCATTTATTTTGAATAAAAGTTCTTTGGCCTAAAACCCATCTATTTTTCCAGCATGTTGGTATAGTGCCCTAGCTGAACAAAGCTCTTCCTAGAACTAAGATTCTGAAAGCCTTGGGAAGTCCATACAATAGTTTCTGTATAATTATTATATTTGCAGTTCGATATCTAAAATTATCTCTAACCTTTTGTAGCCAGGGCGTTTGTCCTGGTGTTCACTCAATTTTAAGAAATTATCACTGATGATTGCAGCTGTCTGGATATCTGATAGCTAAAGAGTTTGTGCGTATGCCATTATGGGTTGTCATAAGCAGATAATGGCAGGTGACTTTGCGTTGCAAGGAAAATTAAGGAGAAGGCAGGATTATCTAATGAGGTATATTCTGGTGTTACTGCTGCTATTCATGCATCTATTTGTTGCCAGGATTCAATTCTGTTCTTGCTTCCAATTTAGTTAGGTGCTTGGGGGTCCTGTCCTTTTAGTGTAGAACAGGTATGTTACTCGGTGGCTGTTTATTCTCTGAAGATTGGGCTGGAATACTTCTGTGAGGACAGGCTGAGGGAGTTGGGGCCATTCAGCCTGTAAAAGAGAAGGCTGTAGGGAGACCTTACTGCAGCCTTCCAATACTTACAGGAGGCTTATAAGACAGACAGACTTTTACCAAGGCCTGTGGTGACAGGACGAGGAGCAATTGTTTTAAACTGAAAGAGGGTAGATTTAGATTAGGTATAAGGGAGAAAACTTTTACAGTGAGGGTGGTGAGGCACTGAAACAGGTTACCCAGAGAAGTTGTAGATGCCCCATCATTGGAATTGTTCAAGGTGAGGTTGGATGGGGATTTGAGCAACCTGGTCTAGTGAAAGATGTCCCTGCCCATGGCAGAAGGATTGGACTTAGGTGATCTTTAAAGGTCTCTTCCAACCCAAACCATTCTGTGATTGTTTTCTTGAATTCCATTGAGAGTTGTGCCTGGTAGGCCATATTTTAAATGCACTGTTTGTGTGATTCTACATGTCAAAAGTAGTTTACCTTGAAGCCTGTGGATTCTTCATGGAATGGATCAATACATAGGGCCCTTGGGCACGTTTCACATGGTGAATGTAGTGTATGGACATAAAGGTGCTTGCTATCCCTTTGATTTAGTGCTATTTGTATGCATCTAGTTTTATACGTGTGAAGAAAAGTGCCATGTCTGACTCTATAGGATTTTCATTCTTTGGCGTGCATCCTGTTTTGTTCAGGGCTCTGGAGGTCATGTGGTCTTTTGGCCATTCCTTATAGAATTCCATCCCTTATAGAATGGAATCAGACTACATGGAACTCGGCATCTTTTTTGCTGGACTGCAAAGGGTTGGGGAAGGAAATAAACAACAAACCTGTTTGTTTTTATACTTCCTTCCAATTTCTCAAGGCTGTCAAAATAATTTCAAAAGTTGATTCCTAGTTTATTCTAGGGCCTAATCCAATTTTCCATTTGAATTAATGTGGGGACATACCTTTGTTTTCAGTGGAAATTGGGGAGCATCCGTAAGAAATAAGATACTTCACAAACACAAGCAAGATCTTCCTTTGCTGAGTAGTATTTGGTGTTCACCTCAAAGGCTACCTCACTAGTTTCAAAAGATTATAAATTTTGAATTTACAAATGGAAAATAAGGTTATTGCTTCTCTCTGTAACATGAGTTCTTCTCCCTAAATTTTTTTTCCTATCTTCAATCCTCTTTTTCTTATTTCCCTTTCCTCACACAACATTGTAAACCAGACTAGGTCATTCAGGGCTTGTTACAGTGACAGAAGTGGAAGTATTGTTCTGTCTGTGCAATGTTTTCCCCTTGCATTACATTAGCAAGCATGTGCTTCAGTTTAGGTTTTGACGTTCTAATGTTAATGAGCTCATTACAACAATACCCGAGCAAAAGCATTACAGGTAATGGAGTTCTGCTTCGGTTCCTGAGAGAGATTATTATACAATGAACAGACTTCATTGTCCAGACATTTGTTGTTTATTTGGCCTGATTCTAGTCTGCTCCTTCTCAATTTCACACCTTTTCTTCTAGCCATGCTTTTCAAAATGGTTCATTTTCCCTACCCTTACTGATTTTCTTTCTCCTTTCTTTTGCACTTTCCTAACTTTCCTATGTTGTTTCCCTTGTAGCTGAGGAGGTAAACAACTCTATGAATAGTCACCAGCCATTCCAATCCAAACGTTTATTTCTCTCAGGCTAGTTTGCCAACTTTTGCTTGTCGTTAGCACTAGTAACAAGTCTTATCCATTGTTGGTTCCTTTGGTATTTTATAATTACTTTCTGGAATAAAACTATTTAAAATATACATAATGTGTCTATTATGACTACTAGCTTCTTTCTCTTCTAGGATATTTTGTCTGAGTACAGTCCACAGAGGGTTAAGTCTGGTTGGAACCCCTGCAGTGGCATTTTAGAGGTGTTGTTATGATACTAACTGATACTGTGACAGGCAGGATCTCATTAGCTTAAGACATGAGTTAGTGCCATGAATGAACCGTCAGTACAGAGCGTATCTGGAAGACCTCAGCTGCAACCCTTTTTGAGAAAGGGGAATCACCTCAAAGTTAGAAGGGAAAAAGTCTGAGGAATTAAGATCCTTGTCTGCAATGTTACCTTGATTTTTGAGTCATAGCTGAGGAGAGCCCTTACATTATGTGGGACCATCCTCGAGCAAAGGACAGGTTAAGGTACCATATTTCATTTCTCTCTGCCTCCAGATTTTGTGATTGATTTCTATGTTCTGCTTCTCAGTAGAAAAGATTGTTTTGCTATAGAGTTTGTCTCTATTAGAGAGTTGTTTCCAAGGGGCTGGCAGGTGCCAGCTATTCCTTCCTATTATGGTGGGGCTCTTGAAACTGTGATATGGGTTTGTTCTTGCAGTCTCCACACCTGAGATGCCTGTGGACAGGGATCGTGCACCCTGAGCTGCAAGACCAAGTTTGAAAGCTTACAGGGTAGAAGTGAGGGAAAGAAGCCTGTGGGTAAAGTGCTAGCCAGGGCATCTGTGTCAAGCAGGATAAGGGGAATGCACCTGAAATGCAGGAATCCTCTCAGCCTGCTCCTACCTCAGTACACATCAAGCCTCTCTCTCAGGGGTGGATGTGATAAATCTTCCCGAACATGCCAAGTGAACTTCTCTGTCTTGGTGAGTCTTGGCTGCAGTTTTTTAAGTTGGGAACCCATCTGTTATGTGCAACCTCAGAAATCATTCTGAAAGCATCATTATGGTCTTATGAGGAGAGGTGGAGGGATCTGGGGTTGTTTAGCCTGGAGAAGAGGAGGCTGAGGGGAGACCTTATCACTCTCTACAACTACCTGAAAGGAGGTTGTAGCGAGGTGGGTGTTGGTCTCTTCTCCCAGGTTACTAGCGATAGAATGAGAGGAAATGGCTTCAAGCTGTATCAGGAAAGGTTTAGATTGGATGTTAGGAATAATTTCTTTACTGAAAGAGTGGTCAGGCACTGGAACAGGCTGCCCGGAGCAGTGGTGGAGTTGCCATCCCTGTATGTATTTAAAAGACATGTAGACATGGCACTTCAGGGCATGGTTTAGGAGACATGGTAGTGTTGGGTTGACGGTTGCACTTGATGATCCTAGAGGTCTTTTCCAACCTTAATAATTCTATGGCTAGTCTGGCAAATTTGCTTGAAATTTTGCCCCTTTGGTTCCTTTTCCTTCTGATCTTGGATTTCCACAGTGCAAGGAAAGAAGAGTCCACTAAATATCAGAGCCTCAAACTCTGCTGCTGAGGCTGCAGGCCTTTCCTTGTTTTTCTGGAAGAGAGGTCTTGTGTTGATGAGGACCCACAGGACCCGGCTTGTACCAGATGTGTTGCTTGTTACTGTGATGAGGCTTGTAGATTGAGAGGGAGCCTAGATGAGAACTAGAAAAATTGGCTGTCTGTATTGAATCTGCAAGAAAGCTTGTAGATTAAAGTGCTCTGTAGATTTGCTTGTAGAGCGAGAGCAGTAGGTTGTTTCTGATGTTTGGTTGGTCAGATATATGAATTGTGGGTGTTCTGGATCACCAGTATAGGCTCAACTTGGACGTTTCTTGATTTTTGTCATTTATCTTTCAGGAAACATACTTGGACAGCCTTTAATGAAGACTTTTTTTCTTGGTGAGGAAGGAAGGTTTGAGGAAGACAGAGGAGGAAGAGAGATAACAGGACTGAGGATTAGAACTGTAGTTATTTTTTTAAAAATTATTTTATTAAAAATGTGTTAGGGTACCACACTACACTACACTACAGCTCATTTACAAAGTGTTTCAAAATGGCACAGCAGTGCGCATAAAACTCCTTGCACACTAAATTGTCGCATATAATAATAATATGAATGACAGCAAAGCACATTAATGGGCATAGGGAGCAGGAATGGGAAAGGAAGCCACATAACTCTATTCATATTTTACAATGAGATCTTCCAGTGACTGAAAACATAAGTCATGATTCTCCTTCATTTATAGCTATGAGCTGTCTGTCCATGCCTGTGTGCTGAAAAGCATTGATGTACTATTGAAAGAACACTACACTGCTCATTTAATCAGTGTTGGCTGTGTATTTTACATAGAGCAGATCAAATCTGACTGATTTATCACAGACTTTGAGATAAATTTTCCTGTCGGCACAGGCATATTGCCCATTAATGAGAAAGGGAGTTAGACATGTCAGGCAAAAGCCTTCTGTTATCTGCTTACTGTAATGCTTCTCCAGACGTGGTCCCACCTATAAAGTCAGGCTATAGGTAGGGATTTTGGTTTGGAGGATTAAACTGGTATAGAGTTCTACAGAAGTAATAGGTGCAAATGAAGCTCTATGCATAGGTCAGAAGGGAAGACTTCTGCATGCATTTCAATGTGAATTCATAAATAATTGATGTAACAGTTTATCTTCCCTGTGCCCTTTTTTTCATAAGAACTTGGAGTGGTTTTTTTTAAGATGTGGGGAAAGAACATAATTTTTTTTCTCCATTTAGTTTTCATAAAAATGCACAAGCTTGTTTGTGCTGTAATGGCAATAAGTGCTCTCTCATTTATCATCACTTTGCCACTATGCACAACATGGTCACTCTGCATAAAATGTAAGATACACACATAATCAAAAACTGAAATGCTGGATACCCAGCCTGTAATTTATTTAAAATGTTTTAAGTGAACAGTAGCAGTGTGCTTATGTATTCATGGATAATAAAGTCCATTTGGTTCTCTTGTGAATATTTGCAATTTAACGTAGGCTTAAACCCCATTTATTTAATGTAGACACTTAAAGCCTGATCAGGGATGTTTTTTATTGTATGTTCAGTTGGGTACATCATCTAAGGAATGATTTGCTTAGAGCAAATTCCTTCTATCCTGTGCCTACAACAAAGTAGATACAAGCTGATCTTTGATATTGAGTCCCATCATTCTGACTCTGAGCTTTTGGGAAATTATGTGGTTAAGTGATGACAGCAAAAGAGATTTCTTCTGAATTTTGACTATACTTGATGATGCAGAGAATTTGCCACCACTTCAAGATTTCAGTGTGTTTTCGTGGCTTGTGCTACACGGAGTGCAGTGTAAGACACATATTTAGTACGTGTCTGAATAACTTGAAGAGGAGTATGTGTCTGGCTTCACTTGAACAAAGGGAGGTATAGGATTTAAAAATTTTGTATTGAATTCAAAAGCCTCCCTATCACATACTTTCTAATCAGTGCTATCTGCAGTGTATCTGACTAAAGAACTTTGGGTTCTGTTTGGGACTTTGACCCAGCAATGACTTTAAGTCATTAATTTCACTGGATTGTGCCTCAGTTCGTCTGTCTATAAAAGTAAGATAATGTCTGTGACTAGCTTCATTAAAAGATGCTGTGATTGACGCATTAAAAAAACAGTAGGTGAGAATGGGCTGGGTGCTAAAGCTGTTAATTTATTTTTCCAGCTCTGTTTTTAGTGTACGTCATGTCTCAAGTTAGGATGGACTTCCTTTTAAAGATGTTTGCATGAATCCCATATTTCTTCCAGAACTCCCCATAAACTAAATATCACTATTGGACTTTGGATAGGTGAATTGCAGGGGAAATCTCAGAGCTGTGGAGTCAGTGAAATACTGCTCTTAATCCAGGTCAGTGCTGAATTCATGCATTGAAAGGCTAATGGTTAGTCTTCTGTAGGAAAGACTCTAATGAAATCCAAAGCATCATTAACATTCATGTAAAAGCAGAGCTGTTAGTCTTGGTGTCCTCTTCTGTTCTCTCCTGGGAGACTACATCACACCACTGTCCATTTTCTATATAAATTAATTGGCTAAAGCATAAGTCTTCACTTTCTACTCTGGATGCCAGTGAAATATCTACTTATTCCGTAAAATATTTTAGAACTATTCTGGACGGAAGGTGTCAGAAAAGTGTAAGATCCTGTTCTCTGTATATAACATTTCCATTACTTAACACAAACATACCCTAGTTTTAACATCCATTTGTATGCAAATTCAGTGTCCCATGTATTAAGAATTATTTACTATCACTAGACAGTAAAGCAATCAGAATTAGGGGTCTGTGTCTAAAGCTTTCAGCCAAAGTACACCTATGCCACTTGAAGAGGATTATGCCTGTCCCTTGGAACATCCTCTCCTTAGACACTTTTACAGTGTGGAGCAGGGGTGTACCTAGGGATGCAGTCGTGAGAACATCCCTTAACCAGCCATCTTCACCCTAGGGAAAGGAACGGACTCAGAACTGGGACACTGCATCAACGCTTCACTAGTCAGGTGCAATGCAGGACCCCTGCAGTGAGGACCACAACTCTAATATGCCGATGTTGTGGCACTCTGCAATTCCAGTGGAGACATGTTTTCTCTGATTCCTTTTATTAAAGGAGAGGAAATGAGTCTATTTCTGGATGCTTGAAGGAAGCAGGACCCTGTAGGCTCCAGGCTGTCTTTGGAGAGCATTTCTGTGGTCAGTGCTTTGATCTCATTGTCTAATGACAAAAATAGTAGAAAGAGTACATTTAGGTCTGTGGGGTCTGGGAGAAGCTTGCATTATCTGCCAAATTGTTCTGTAGAATTTTATCGTCAAAAGCTGAGTAACATTGCTTAGAAATTCACTAGTGAAATATCTCTGGTTGTAGGAAGCCCAGGTAAACCACACACTCAGCAAGTGTTATTCTCTTGTTGTTTCTTCTGGTTTATGAAAAGGCAAGATGTAGTTCCTTTAGCAAAACCTGTGGATATTCTAAAGTATGTTTGCTATTTTTCTTACAAAAAAATTTTTTTTAACTGCTTTTGGACTTGCTTGTCAGTAACATTCACTGAGCTGCACTAATTTTGAAAAATTCAGAGTAGAGTTTTGCCACTTTAGAGATAATCCATGAAAGCTCTCTTCCTGCAGACTGCAATAAATCATCTCCTCCACTAAAAGCCTGGATGTCATTTGAAATTTATTGCATGGAGCTGGTAGTGGACTTAAAAGCCATTTCACATGTCTTATTACTCCACTCATCTAATTTATGGGTTTCAGCCACAATTGTAGTTGGAAAAGTATTTTCCTTTAACTGATTAATATGATTTCTCCTTTTGCATTCATTTCCCTTCTTATAATTTTCTATAATCATTGCAAGAGACTTTGGCAGCCAACATTTAGATATGAAACTGAATGAAAGGTGCCAAGACAGACTGATGCAGATTGACTAAGGTTTACTGGCTCTTAGCTGCACTTGTCAAAAGGTATCTTAGTTATTGTTAGTTGAGCAATCTTGCCCTAGGAAAGAGAAAGCTGTCAGGCACTTCCTTGTTTAACATGAGAATCTGTAGCTCTATGGAGTATGAAGGCAACCTACTAAACACAGGTGAGGTAAGCATAAGTAACACACTTAGCACCAAGAATAAGTTATTGGCGTTTTTTTCTTTCCACTTCTTAATGTGAAAACTAGTTTGCATTTGCTGTGCTAGGTAAGACTGCCTTTTTGAATCTCATCAGGCTGATCAGCATAAGGAAAGATAGTATGAAGGGCAAGTGTAAACCAAATAAAAAGAAGTACAGATATTAACCTCAAGATGGACCATGTTATCCATTTTAGGAGTTTAGTTTTATGCTCAATTCAGTTTATATAAGTGTTATGTGAATTAGTAATTCTGCAACAGACATTACGGGTGTATGTGCTCTGCATGTATGCTTGCACAAATAATTTATAATGTGTATTATGAAAATATCAAAGGTTCTACAGGCACCTTCCAGAAGAAGAAATACTGCATAATTCTTGCCCTGACTAGCTTATGCTATTCTTTAGCTTATGCTATTCTTAAATGTGGCCCAGCCCATATATTTACCAGTGTGTGCATGTGTGGTGATGGATAGCTGGTGAGGAACAGCACTGGTAATACCACAATTCCTTCCCTAGCATTAGAGCCTGGCGGGAGGAATTAAATGTTCTCACTGTATTTACCTCATTCATAAGTCAGTGCAATGGTGACAGATCAGGCACAGACCCATCCAGAACTGCATAAAGACAGTCCGTGAGGTGTTGGATGAAGTTTGTCTTGCAGCACAGATATGGCAGTCTTTCCACTGTTCGATGGCATGGCCTGAATGCTGAAAGATAGGTGGCTGAGGGCAGAGCCTAGCTCTGTGTGTAATGCCACCTTTTCAGCTGGGCAAAACTATGATTATTGGCCAGAGTGGTGACTTTATTGCAGCAGTGAATGTTGGCATGCTACAAATGGCTGTTTGAAACCAATGTATGCTTTACTACATGTTTATATAAATACAGAGTCTAATGAGGAGGAGAAAGTCATAGAGCTCTGACTCCCGAATACCCATTGACTCTGTTTCCTGAGAATTTGAAAAGATTAAAAACAAGAATGGTGTAAAGGGAATCCTACTGTGGTTTCTACAATGCATGTTTTCTGCTAATAACACCTGGGAGGCAGTGCGAAGTAACAGCTGAGGTGCTTAAGGGCACCTCTAGTGCCATCTACCTCCTGTTCACATCTGTGGATATGGGCATGCATCCAAAATGAGGCTGAGAAGAAAACCAGGCAATGATGAGACCATTGCAACAGGAGGAGGAGATAGTCCTCTGATGCTGAATCTGTAAGTTTCTGGGTGTAACCTGCACACTCCGAGCTTCAGGGTATTTGCCAAGTGTTTGAGTAAGAGCAGACCTCAGACTATCAGTTTGATGCAAGGGAGCTGAAATGGCTGCTTAAGCTACCAGGAGGAAATACTGCACGTGGGATACCTCCTGTTCCCCTTGAAACCAGCAGCCACCAGCAGACAGATTCTGCAAACCTTGGTAAAGTAGAAATGCTGCCTACCTCATGCCCCCATCTCTGTTGGGTGATCATGTGTGTAGAGCCTCAGTGTCCAGGTTCAGCACAAGCAGATCTGGCAAGCCTAAATGGCAGTTTTGTAGGGGATTTGCTCTCAGATACCACTGCTGAATAGAAAGCTGGTGCTGTAATAGAGAATACAACACTGGAAGTCCCAAGATGATGAAAGATTAATGAGTAAGGGTTAGGCTTACAACAGCTGCTTCTTTCTTTCCTGCATGTAGACAGTAATGTTATGCAAAGATAAACATATTAGCCAAATATTAACTCTTTTTTTAAAAACACAACAACAAGCAGCATGTGACAGGTTCCTATATCTAAAACAGAATAATGCAGGTTGCCAGTTTCAAGCTGAACTCTATTGAGCTGCTGCTGGAATATTAAGAGAAGATTGTTTTGTATAGCACCATCAATTTACTTTAGGATTTAATAATGAAACAAAGACTTGTTTTCCATGCAGAAAAGTTTATCTAGGAACCAGATCTTGAGCAATTAATGCAGCTACTACAGACACAAGACCTAAGGTGATTTACCCAGTTTGAGGCTTGCAAAGTAAGCACTGCATATTTTCTGTTGTTAATTTTTCGCAGTTCATACTTCAACATAATGATCTGTCTGTAGTTGGACAATATTTTTGGGAATGTTCAATCTGAAAATTAATTTGCTTCATCTGTAGTGACGTCTTCTTTGTGTTTGCTTCCTGTGAATGTTCCTGCTGTCAAGTTTTGCTGGCACAAATGTGTAAAGACACCATTTTTTTAAACTACATGCACTTCCAGCACAAATAATTCTGCATGTGCACTCTTTCATTCAGGAAACAAAAAAAAAAAAGTGTAAATACATTCAATTAGCCGGTAGAGCTTGAAAATAAAATATTGAACTGTCTGTGCTTGTGCTTGCGGAGAGTTGAAATAGAGATTTGCCCTCAGCTCAATTGGATACTTTCAAGTGAATTTTAAACTGCTAGTGGGGGGACCTGAATTAGTCTGATAAATTCCTTATAGTGAATTATTTGTTCAACTATTTAAGTAATTCAACGTATTATGTTTTAGTTACTTGCTTATTCTATTTGGCTTTTTTTTTTTTTTTAAGCAATGTGGTCTTTTTATGAAAGCAATTGCTTTCATTTTCTGGTCTCTTTATTTTTTACTGTACGATGGCAGTTATCAAAGGCAAGTGTGCAACCATTGTGCTGTTTTTTCACCTTGCCACGCTGAAGGCGTCTTCTATACATTGCTTTCTATGAGACAGAGACAAAAAAGACTAACTGGGAAGTGAGGCCCCAGAGCAGTGCAGCTCAGCAGACAGCAGATTGCTAATGGCACCTGTATTTCAGTTTACAGTAGTGACTGCTAACAACACACACACTGAGCTCTGCTTGATTATTTTTTTTTAAGCCCCCCCTGTTCTTTCCCCCGCTCCCACATGCTTAATTAGAAAATCTGATGCAGCCAGAGACGTTATCTGCCATACCGTGTGTGTTAGTAAGGAATGCATTCTTTGATGTTGCTGATAAGCTTTTCTGTGTTGTGGGTAGTTAATTGGTAGTGGAAAGGAAATGTCTGGACTAGTGTAAAAGGAAGCTTCCTAACTGTCTCTCATGCAGCTGGTCTCACTGGTTGATGAGCCAAGGTGTGGTATTGATGTAGCAGTGGTGAGGAGGTCCTGCCAATATTGCCTGCCCCCCAGCAGAACTGTGCAGAGCACCTGCACCTTGGCACCAGTTCTGGATTCTTCTCATCTTTCATCTTTTTAAGGGAACAAAAATAGGAATAAAACACAGTGCTTCCCAAAACCTGGAGGGTCAAATTTCCTGTTGGTATAAATCAACCCGTGCATGTGCGCTGTAATCTCTCCTCAGGTCATGCTAGTCCATCAGCCCTTAGAGAGCAGGGAATGTGGATGGTGAAACAGTGAATTAGCCAATGGGTTATATCCTTGCAAAACTCAAAATAAGAACCTCATTCTTATTTGGGGTTTGTTTTCTACAGCTTACAAACCATATTTTGCCTTTCAATCTTACTTTGCTTTTGCTAAATATAAGACTTTTCCACTAAACTCTAGCTCCCCATTTACGATCTTACAAACTCTAGTCAAATCTTGCTTTATTCTTCTATTCTAACTAGACAGTGGAAGGATCATGTTTTTTCTCTGGAGGGCAGAACATATTTTGGGATTTTGTTTTTGATTTGTTCAGCAGTATTAGATCATCTGACTTTTTCTTAAATTTCTGTCTTTTTGCTATTATTGCTCACAAACCAACTTTCTTCCAGTAATAGATTATTGTCATTGTGAAAGGTCCTTCTGTTCCTAATGAACCTTAAAATATTTGTCCTGCTTCTTTGGCTTTGTCTATTGGTTTGTTACATCTTTTTGCTTCCCTTCTCCATTTTCTGCAATGTCTAGTTTCTGTTTTATACTTATCTTTTTCACTTTTCTCTTTCTTCCATTTTTTATATACATTTGAAAAGTTACAGATGCTCTTGCCAGGCTTTTGTAAGCCTGGCTGCATTTCTGTAACCAGTGTGATTCCTTTTGTGCTTGGGGTTTTTTTTGTTTTTGTTTTTAATCATTACACTGTGGCTTTTGGGGTTCCTAATAAGATATTCTTAAGCTCTTGCTAATCATTGTCATCTTTCCATTGTATATTTTTTCCTACTGGATTAATTTGGCCCTAATTGTATTCTCCTTTTTGAAACTGACCCTTGAAGAACACCATGTGGAAAGGTAACCAGTTTGAACTTTGTGCTGTGTGAATGTAATGGTTGTAGTGGAGCTGTGCTCAGTTGTACATAAGCAACACTAATTTTTCATTCTGTTTCTATTCCTTATCTGCCAAAATGATATGTAGTATAGGGTGAAGGTCCTCAGTGAGACCCAGGCACCTCTTAAGGACATCCCCTCCTTATTTTCACCGAATTCTTATGATTGACTTTAGTTGTTTTCCTACCTACTCACCCCAATGTGGAACTGACAGAATTAGCTAATAATTGATGCTGATCTTGCTGGGAGTTCCACAGTGGTTTGGGTGAGTTGAAGGGCTCTGGCATAGCTGTCAGGCCCAGTACTGACCCATCTACTGTGTGTTGGTAGCACATGTGATATGCAGATAACTTCTTTCGGCTACCCTGGTGTGGTGAATGGATAGCAATTACATGAGAGTCTAGCTTTTTAAAAGAGATCCAGAGCAGATCCTAACAGATTTTCTGTGTTAAACAATTAGCTGAGTATTGAGATATTAATCAGATGTGCTACCCTTTGGGCCAATTTTTTCAGTCTGGTTCACAAATGTGTGGTAGGAGAGGAGAGTCAACCTGTTTTCCTTCCTCATACAACGAATGGCAAGGGAAAACTGTGATACTGAGAATGCCAATGAGGAGAGCCAGATGGTTAGCTATTCTTGGTCATGCGCCTTTCACAGTGTTGTGCTGCCCTTCTTGCTTTGTTTCCATCCATATCTGCAGTGCTACGTTCCATGATGAAGGGACGCTGAAGCATCTAGAAAGTGTGGGAGCACAACAGAGGAGAAAAACATGATTTTGTCCAAAATACCAGATTTGGAATTGAAGCAGAAGAGGATTTAACTTTGGTGATATCTGGGTGAGTTAGTGAATTGTGAAGCGTGATTTCCCTTGCCACTGGCAGTAAGGCTCACCCAGAGGAGGTCACCAATCTCCCAGGTTCTGCCAAAGGATAATGGATTATGTGAGAAAATGCTTCATTCAAATTTTGTCATCAGAGAAGTGAGGCTGAGGAAAAGCTTTTCAGGGAAGGTCTTGGGAGGGACAAAAGAGAAGATAACTTAGGAAGCATCTTATTCTTTCCAATTAATTTGTCTGGTCACTAGTTCAGTAGGCCCAGGTTAGAAGGATGCTACACTACTCATAAGCATGAATGTCTGATTCCACTTTCAGTCCTTAGTCTCTGTGAAATAGGAGACCAGACAGATCTGTTTGCCAGCTGTGAGGGAAGCATGTTACAGCTTCATTTGTAATCAACCTCAAACTTTCCCATCATGAGAAAATCTTAGATCAGTGACTGCACATGCAGTATGACAGGCCACACCACTTGCATGGTCTATGGTATGTGTACGGGATGATGGCTTATAGTAGTTTGTTCAATGCGTAACTTTTCAATTTGAAATGCACATTGCTATACAAATTGATAAGTTGTGCATTACACAAACTATTAAAAACTTGTATTTCTGATTGCGAAGTACATACAGCTAGTAGCGCACGTATACCACAGATTAGTAACTCTTGATGCTTGAAAAAATCGCAACCCTCTTACAGGTTTTGCAGTCACTTCAGAGGACGTTTGAAGGCCTGAGAGGTGTCACAATCCCTGCCAGGGCTGACACTGTATGAGGAGGATTTTTGTATTTTATCTTTTTTCTTTCCTGCTGCAGCTGACTCATCCACTCTTTCTGCTGTCTGTTTATGCTCATTTATATGCATAAACTCAGCTGACTGGTTAAGTTCCACCACCCACTTACAACTGCAATGAATAATGTTTTAGGCCCAGTGTCTCTCAAGTGCAGGCCCCTCACACATCAATGTCATTACTGGAATTGCTTTTACTGATAGCAGCCACGTGGCAGGTATACAGAGAGCAGCCTGCAGAATGAGCAGCATGAAGAGCATCAGTCATCAGGTTTGCTTACAAAAAGTCATTTGTCTGTTCTCATGAAAATGTTGTGGTCCTTTTCTTCCTCCATCCTTTCCCTTCCACTGCCCTTGATTGCAACATGTTGTCTTCTCACTATCTTGATATTTCACGTCATGGTTTCAAGTCAGGGCTCCAGATGGGACTAGGTCATGTCTTGCTGTTGCATAGAACCTCTAAAGAACGTTCAAGGAGTCTCTTGTGCTTTTGGAGGAAGCTTCATTACTGCCACATAAACCAGACCAGTCTGATTCATCTCTAGTCAAAGATGTACTTGTCTGCATATTTCAAGCCAGTTGTTCAGCTTAAGCCATGGCTTAAATTTAAGTACACTCTTAGGTTTTGCCTGAGCTGGAACCTCATGAGGCCCTCACAGTACAGACAGCGACAGGTTCATAGTCCCATCCCTGCAATGCAGTAGCACTGGATGATGAAGGCTACCCCTTAAAAAGACAAGGTAGCAGTAGCTTTGCTCTGGTAGAGTTTCTTCTCAAGTGTATCATTCATTTCCAAGGAAGGAGCCTCTACCATATGTGTTACTGTGCCCAGAGACTTGACTGGGATGTGACTGATTGGACCTAGCCTGCACTTGCTTTATTCCGTATGACTTTAATTTCTTTTGGAGATTTATGATTTATTTGGACTTTTATTTTAACAAAGTGCCTCTGCTTACCTGAAAAAATCGCCGCAATGAATCCAGTAAGCTTTCATAACCTTCAAAATGCTAACTGAACATTGGCACTAGATTTAAAAGGGGGAGTTGTGGTGATTGTTCTTAATTGAACCTGAAACACAAAAAGACTTTAAAGATCTCAGTTGGCATATGAAAGAATGCATTCTTCTTGTTCTAGGTTGTACTGTCTCATTAAAATGCCCCCTTTCCTGTAGTCACTATTTCACAGTTCAGCCATCTCCAGATACTGTGAAACAGCTGTGCAAAGGTCAAGTACAAGAGGGCAATGGGAAAAGAAAATGACACCACAGCTCCCAGGGTTTCCAACCACCCTGTTAACAAATTTACTGACACAGGGTGTAATTTTTACTGACGCTGCCCATTTTTTACTGACACTGACTCTTAAGACTCCATAGGGAGCAGATCCTGACATCTCTCTTGACTTTGAAAAGCTCATTGCTGAAACCAAATGGTTTTATGCAAAGATTTACATACAGTGTCTAAACATTAAGCAGGGGATCCATAGTTCTTCAAGTCTGAGTAATGATCCCACATGGCAAAGCTACATTTTAATTAATAAGAATGCCTCCATACTTCATCTTTGTACTTTCTTTTTTTCCCCTGTCTTGGAGGGAACCAGTGCACTCAGGGTTTGTTCAAGCACATCCCAGTTTCTTATTACATACTAGCCTGAGTCTCCTTGGGATCTGATTCTGCTTTGAGACTTGTGTAGACACACCTGACACCTTTGTGATGTTTTAGTGAGGCCGGTGGAACTTGGGGTAGGTATCAGTATATCCTTGCAGATCTTACTGTAAGATCAAGCCCTTGGTTAAGAGGTAAGGGTGGCTGGTAGATCTCAAAAAGCTTGTCACCTCCTGGATAGATTTCATTTAAAATAGACCTTGTTGTTCAGAAATAAGTTGTCTGGTTTAGTACCGTGCTTAGCTTTTGTCTCCTTGGTCTCTCTAGTTGTTTGCTGTTGACTTTTCAGTCCTACATAAACATGGTTTTGTCTGGTTCATCTCTTAAACCTGACTGCTAAACTGTGCTCTGTGTGGTGCACTTGCAATTTTTTTCCCCCTTTTACTGCTTGTGTTCCCTCTCAGTTGTTGACTGTGACTGGAAAATAGGCGTACGAAGCATTTTGCATTCTCTGAATGTACCACACAGTAATTCTGCTGTCTGAAAACTCTGTAATGTCAATAATTGATGCACTTGAGAAGTGGTAATTAAATTAGTTAATTATGCTGGTAAAATTACATGCAATTATGTGACTGCAGGGTATGTTTAGTAAATTAGGCTTTCCCATACTCGCTACATATTGTGGTGCCAATTTTGTTCCTTGATGATTAGGTAGCTTTTGATACTTCTTAATTGATTTAATACCTGGATCTTCATTAGCCCTCGATTGCTATGCAATGTATGTCTGACATTTTTCTCTCTGATATTTCACAGAGTATCGTTCATCAAAAAAAAAATCAATCTATACATATATACATATTCCTGTCAGAAGTTAAAGCATCAAGACTTCAGGGAAAATGCTTTCTTCTACAAATGTCTTGCGGTGACTTGCCCACTAGTGTGAAATGCCAATCAACTAACTGTCCCTGGGAACCCTCTAATATAGAATGACTGATTTCATTTATGTTTTTCTTGAGAGATCCAAATAAGTAGGTGTCTCAGGGAAGATTGGCACGGTGACAGCTGTTTTAATGACACCTGTTATCTTTGCAGAGAGCAGTGAAAGGTTATTAAAAGGTTACATTAATTCAAATAAAAATTTCAAGGGGGTCAAATTTGATTGTGTCTGGTGCACGGGTAGGGTTTTGTGTTCTTCATTCATGCTTGCTCAATATTTTACGTGTCAGAATCACCTCCCAGCAGATGGTTACCTTCATGCTGGCTGTGTTTGCTATCACAAACCTTTCCCAGATCTGCTTGTCTCCACATCCCATATTTCCCCCCAGCAGCACATACTCTGTTGCTGTTAAAAATGATGCTTCTGAGTACAGTCCCTGTTTAGGGATGTTAGTGACAAGCTGTACTAAAAACCAGATCATGTAGATTGAGCTATGGTGTTTTACTTCTGTTCATAGGGTAGAATCTCTGGGAGAAAGGAAAAGGTAGGGTAGAGCAGTTGCTTGTTCTTTGGCTTTGAAGTCATGAAGCATATAACATTGTCTCTACTTGAGCCCAGTCCAGCGATGTGCCAGTATCAAAAGCAGTGCGATCTGAATGACAGCACAGTCAAGTAACAGCACTGAACTGACCTGAGAAGAAAACGACCCCGCTATTGTGAGACTTTAGGAAATGATGGATGACTGTATCCTGTTGATGTAATGTTTCTGGGAACTTGACACTCATATAGGCAGGCAGGACCGTTGGTTTGTCAGTCAACTGCTTTGAGAGACATGCACCTTTCTTTGTCCCTGTCCATCTGCAGCGCAGTTGGCCAGGCTGCTGGGGAACGTGGAGCCAGCACTTGTGCCAGAACGTGAAAGGTGCCCACGCTAATGATGTGCTTACTGGTCAACTAAGCATTCACTACTCAGCAGAATAACTCCTGAAGAAAGGCGTTTGGAGGCATGCAGGTAGCCTTGTCTGAGTTTGGCTTCTTAAAGGAAAACCAGCTTTCCTGTGTTTATCTATGGCTGCTATGGCAGCTTTAGGATGGCTTTATTATTAACCCAGGGGAGTCAGTATGTGTTGCTTCTGATTGCTTTGTTTAGGCCTTTACTGTCTTTTCTGTTTTCCTGCTTCCTCTTAACAATGTTTACTACATAAATTCTGCAACCCCCACCCCCCCAACCTGTGGTTTTGGCCAACCCTTTTTATATGGCAAGTGTGCAGCTTAGGCTTAAAACTCAACAGGAGAGAATTTCCAGTATTTCTAGAGTGCTCAATAATGTCTAGAGCTGGTAAGCTGGCTGGCTTCTTAAACCCTACATATCATGGCTCATCAGACTTCGGTCTTGGGGACTGAGGCTGTATAATTCATGAGCACAGGGAAACTTCTGAAAAAAGGGAGCCTGTGTTTCTCCATACTTCTAAATTAGTGCTTATAGGGAAGTTCCTGCCTTTATGAATACAACAATATCACAGACTCTTGAGCTGGTTCTATAATTTTCAAGCTCACAGTAAAACTGAAGTTAATTGGCTACTACTGGATGTTAAGCATTTCCTATATATTTGCTCCAGCAGCAAGAACTGTGGTTCTGTTTAAGAGGCTAATGAATATTTTGAAAAACTACAGTTTTGTTCTATAAGAGCTGCCTTTAAATATGAAGGAGTAGAGCTGATTAGAAGAAAAACAGTGAAGAAGTATGCAGATTTTTATGGGAAAGCTCTCTTCTAAGGATATTAGTGGGATGTATATATATAGAGGTGGGATCTCCTGCAGGCATGTAATGGTATTACCGGTGAGCCTGTTAAAATACCACCTGCTTTGCCTGGCAATCTCTGATATTCAACAACTTTGTTCAGATTTCCATGTTTGGGAAGGTGCTTGAATATTGGAAATGAAGGGGAGATCAGACCTAAAATAACTGTAGGAGAGCTGGGGATATGCAAAAGTTTCTTGCTTTTTTTCTTTAGTGGGGACAGTTTCTACCTGGCTTTTGCAGTCTTCTGAAAGCAGTGCATTCAAAGCAACCTATCTTTATTTGGCACATTTGTGCTAGTGAAGCTGGCGTGCTACCTTGTTAGCTGGCGTAATGCCATCCCAACAGATGGACAGGAGTATAGACAGCCAGGAGACCATGTACAAGCATCAGTACGTGTGTTGAGGGCAAGATCCCCTAGCCAGAAGTGTTGAAACACTTGTCTGTCCTGTGTTTCTGCGCTTGTGGCTAAGATGATGTACCAGCCCTGAGTGGAATTAGCTGCATCGGTATAAGCTAATCCTTCACCTCCAAGGCAGGAGTTGCTCTGGCCACGCTGATTTTGGGTTGCTATTGCACCAGGTTTTCCTGCTGGAACTCCAGGGTTTCTTGAAAAACATTAATGCTTTCTACATAGCAAATAGTTTAAAGTGTGGTGGGGCCAAATTTTTAAGTCATGTGTGCAATAGGTCATACTCATAACACTCTTGGAGAACAAACAGAGCTCCGTCAACAGTGACAAAATCAGAGGTATAAATGACCGAGTCCAATTCTGCACAATCCATTGCAACAAGATTTCTGCTCAGCTTGGAAAGTGGGCAGACCTTGCCTGTAGGTTGCCGCAGAAATTCATTGTTAGACTTCTCTGAACATCTTTCATGCTGTTTGTCTTTGCCTGAAGAGGCAGTATTTTCCCAGTAGGACACACAAAACCACAGCTGTTGACATTAGGTGCTTTTGTAAATTCAAGTAGCTACTTGACTGCATTTATGGAATCAAAGACAAAGAAGAAGAACAGACTCATCTAATGTGTAGTCTGAAGGGCAGAAGGAAAGTCATGCCTTCATAAGATAATGGCACTTGTTGAACTCTGATCAGCTTTAAATTTGAGATTAACATAGTGGATGTTTAGTTTGGGAATGGCCACTTTTGTTTTAGTTCAAATTTTCTTCAGGGTGCTGTAGGATAAACTGAAAAAAACCCTGCTCATAACTGAAATGAGCACTTAGTTGTAAATGTCTTGCTAAATGGATTGCTTTAAATTTACCAGGGTTAGACTGTAATCAAACTTTAAATATAGACTTTTTCCAGACTTGCTTGAATTTACTTCATTTAAAGAACTGGCAACCAATTCAGAAGAGTTGTATGGTATTTTTAAAACCATACAGAAGACACTGATAGAATGCTACGAGGCAGCCTGCAAGGGATTGAGATCTGCAGTTCAGAGGCCTGCACAATTATGAGTAAAGGCAGACAGTGGTATTAGAAATAGTTTTATAAAGCCAGTGCTTAGTGTTTTGTATTTTGGAAATTATCTTTGTAACCATAAGGACTGTGTGCTCAGATTTTCTCTTCCACCAGCAAAGTCTTAGATTCAGCTTTTAGCTATTTCCTTAACTAAAACATTTTCAAATGGAAAAGTCTGTTTTGCCACAGGTGACCAGACGAGCATTTTTGTCCAGGCCTACTGGGGTTCATGGTCTGCTTTGGTGCATACTCATCTCTTCCTCACCATGTACCACCAAATATTTTAGAATAACTTTGCATGAAAGACCTGTAATTATATTCTGCTAATTTTAGCAAGTAGAACTAGTGTTGAAATGGCAATATTCAGATATGCACATAAGCAAGTCAACAAATGAATCTGTTCCCTTTTAAACATGTTTAAACATAACACCCAACATCTCCCATATTAAATAGCCATTGGCAGTCAGAATTACAAAGGGTCCTGCAGATAAGCCAGCGAAGTCACTGATCTCAGTCAGGATCAAGTTTGTTGGATGAAATATTAAATGAATTGGCCCCAGTTCGCTTCCAAATAGGTATGTGTGGAGGTAGCAGAAAGGTCTGTTGGCCTACACCCAGCCTTGCTTTTCTTGGAAGGAAGGTTGTTGAGACATCTGTTAGACTGGAGAAGAGAAACCTTGGGGGGATCACATCAATCTATATAAATACCTGAAGGGAGTGTGCAAAGAGGATGGAGCTAGGCTCTTTTCAGTGCTGCCCAGTGACAGGGCAGAGGCAACAGCACAAGCTGAAATACAGGAGGTTCCTTCTGAACATCAGGAAACGTTTTTTCACTGTGAGGGTGACAGACCACTGGCACAGACTTCCCAGCAGGGTGGCAGAGTCTCCTTCCTGAGAGATATCCAGAAGCTGGCTGAATGTGGTCCTGAGCAACCTTGTCTGGGTAACCCTGCTTGAGTAAGGGGGCTGGACAAGATGTCTTCCAGAGGTCCCTTCCAACCTCAGCCATTCTGTGACATGAAGCTAATTGCTCTTGAGGTTGAATTCATGTCTCTCATGCCGGACCTCTCAGCCGAAGGGAATTTGTTTTATTTTTCTTTTTGTGCCTCTTGGCTCTCTGCAGAGCAATATCTGTATTCATCCTATCAGCATACTTCTTTTTTTCTGCAGGAAGTACTAGGGATCAAAGTATTGGAGAGCAGCTGAAATGTACTTAGCAGGTTCTTGGTTCTCTATTAGTGCTGTTAGTGATTTATTTATTTATTTATTTATTAAGAGTAGGTCCTTATATGAAGGCACGGGAGAAAACCATACCCTTGTTCTCTCTGAACACTCTTTCCAAGTGTCACAGCTACCAGTATGGGGCTATTTGGGTGTGTCCCAGTGAGAGGTTTGGATCTTTGCGTGATAATAGCCTCCATTCCAGTCTCCTGCCATGGAGAGAAGAGTGCCTTGCTCCCTACTCCTCAGTCCCCTAGTGTGCACATATCCATGCAGATTTCTCTACTTTCACACTGTGGACGCAGCCTCACATTCTCCATATCACAGGTTCCCACCACCATTTGCAACTGAGCTACAGTGATAGACTTAACTATACCTGAGACCTGCTAGAAGCTTTCCTTGGGAGCCTGCAATGTGTACCTGATTATATTTATAAGGACATGGTAGTGGTCATACTGCCTTCAAGCAAAGGTCCTCCTGTCTCAGTAGACTGTCTCCAGTTGTGGCTGCACATGGGTTGTGTAACAAAGACTAAGAAAAGTGCAGGGACGTGTGCATGATACTTCACCATAATACTCCCCCCTCTCTGGCTCTTCTTTGGCTGGAAGTGGCCTTACTGACCCTTGTTGAATTTATCTTCCAGAAACATACTAAGTTTCCCTGCCAGCTTTTAGTATCTGCAGAATCCTTTGGCAAGGAGTTGTATGTGTTTCCTCTACATGGTGTGGAGAACCACATCTTCATGTGTTGAATCTAGCTTTTATTAACTTTATTTTTTTTCCACCCATATTTTTCTAAAGAGAGAGAGAATGAGACAATGGGAGAGAAGGAAAACACCAGAGATTCCTGTGCCTTCTGTAGTGCCTGTGATATTTACAGGCCTGTGTCACCTTATCCTCCCTCAGTTTCATTTTTTTTCTAGACTGAATTACCCTCAATAGCAATTTCCAAATGGAACTATCATCTATTTGTCGAAGTTCTTATAAAAAATGGGCAGAAAAAGCCTGAAAAATGTAGAAAAGTCTAATATAGCCAGGAATTGAGCATGTCTGAAGTGTTAGTTATCTGTCCTGATGCAAACAAACACTCTTCTTATTCTTCTCTTCTCACCCACTCCCTTCCTCTTCTTCAGGGGATTTTTTAATGATGCCTTGGATAACTTCTCTGTAAGTTCTGACCGAGGCTTCAGAAGACCATCTTCCCAATTAATGGCATAGCCACTATTGTTCTAATTGCTTTTGTATTGTTAACCCAGAAATGTCTTATCCCTGGCTGTATTTTAATTTCCCACTAGATCTTTTTAATGGGGAGAATTAAACTTTTAATTTCTGTCTGGCCAGATAAAGCAATGTCATGCAGATAAATTTGAGGTGTAAATAGTAATGCACCCCACTTTTTAGTCTTGTTCTTTTCTGTACATGATTTGGCATGCTGATAAACTAGGCAGGAATAACTTTGCCTACAGTATACTGTATACCATTATTTGCAGTGATATAATCACTTGTATATTCTTAAACCAAAAAGAGAAAACAATTAAGTATAAACTTCTTTACAGACCTGTGGGGCACCAATTTGATTTCACACTCATCCCAAGTCCACTTAGATTCATAAATCTCCACATATACAGTGTGACCAAATATGCAGTGGAGTACTGGTGCATATTAGTTTGCACTAATATGTGTATACTAGATATTAAATCTTAATGCTAGCCTTAACAGCAGGCTTTCTACCAATATATTCTTGTCCTTTGCATTTTACATTTTAAATTATAATTAGTAGCAACAGGTACAGACTATATTCTCTATGCAGGAAAATAAAATGCAATTGGATAGTTAGCAAGGAAAAAGAATGCAGATATTGGAACGGTACATGGAGCAGCTAGTACAGTTGTATGCTGGATTGGCTGTGGCTCTCCTGGGCCATCACAGCTTGTCCATTATTTGTATTCAGTTCAAAGATGGTTCCATTAGAAAGATGGAGTGCAAGTCCTCCACACAAACCAAAGATACTTGTTTACTCTTACAGCTCTCCTTTCATCTCTGTTACTTAATGATTCTTAGCTTTTCCCTCTTTGCTGTCTCCACTGTCATTTTAATGCAGCTGATAGTAAATGCTGTCCTTATTTTAACCCCAGCCAATTTAGGTTTGCGTTATCAAGCACCCAACTCAGTGACTCCAGGATCAGACATTTAGCTGTTGAGTAGCAATGTGGGTGCATTGCAGTAGCTTTGATGCACTGGCTGGCTGTTTCATCATTTAGCTAACCTTTCCTCTGCTTGCCACTGCTCTAATGTATGTGTTTAGCCTGTTAGTACAGCATATTTACAGGTGTCCATTTTTTTTATTTTAGTCTGAGATTTCGTACAAGTGGTTTTCTGCCACACAGATTCCTTTCATGAGTCCTGTCTACTTTATTGATTTCTGATGGGAGATACAGCAAGGAAGTTTAGGCAGAGGATTTTGAGTAGATTAAGATTATACAGTTCAGAGTAACTATAATGTCTCAGTTTGCCACTGCAGTGGAACAAATGGCAGAACTGTTAGCATGAAATTATGACATCTAGGGCAACTATATTTAAGGCTTAATCTAGTGCTATCCCGGAGACTCTGGAAAATGGAATTTGGATGCTGCCACTGTACTCATATATTACAATGATACCTGTGTAAATTGGTGGCTCACCTTACAAGTACCTTGGGTTCTGTTGGCTTTTACAGGAGAGGAGAGAGGGAAATCTTGCAGTGTGAAGTCTCTATCTAGAATCACTGGGCTGGTATTTAATGTCTTGTCTGGGTTCTGGTGCCACCAGTCCCAGATATTTAAAAGGTCTTAAGTTAATTCTCCAACAGGCTTATGGTGTGAGATGCAGAAAAACAAAGCACGTTATGAAGTGATAAAGGGGGGTTTATGTTCTCTTTTTAATATCTCTTCTGGTTTTGGGGTTTCAAGGTGCCAATTGGGCCATGATTGTAAGTGGTTTTGGGTTTGGTTTTGTTTGGACTTCTTTTTTCACCACACTTAGTTTTAAAGAGAAGTTTGGGTCTCACATAACTGCTAACTTTTGAGAGATGGAACTTTAACCAAAGCATCAAATATTGTAACACTTATGATTTAAATTGTCAGAGCTGGCAAGACTGGGCTTTCTGATTGCCAGCTTATTTTATAGGCATGATCGATTGTAGCAGGCCATCTAAAAAGCTGTATAAAATAAAATAAAATTATATGTTCCTTCAGTCTGTTACAAAGTAGTCGAGGGCATGCTGTCAATCATCTATACCTATCAAACATGTCCAGCCAAACCCCAGATGTGTTATACATGTTAATCTGTTTGTACTTGCAAAGAGAATGTATATATACAGAGTATTAGAGTGTGAGCTCGCTGTGCGTATTTGAAAAGACTTTTGTTTCTTTGCATAAGGAATACTTTTATTTTACAGTGCATCAAAAGCAACCCTAACTAAGCCATATAAAGGCATATCACATCCTTCGACTTTGTGACTCACTTATTTCTTGATTATACGCCAAACACAAATTCCAGTTCCTTGTGTTTTACTTACAATAACATTAGTGTTTAATTCTACAGACTCCATCAAAGCTACACTTTATATAAAGAAAACAAATTCTCTATTTTATAGCTGCATTAAATACTTTCCCCTAAAATGGTTTAGGGGGGGTGGGTTTTTTTATTTATGGATTTTTTTTTCCACAAAGCTAAAGACTTTGTTTTGGTTTTAGTAGTCTGTATTTATAGTTGTGGAACAATCATTTTCTGGTTGATTTCACATTGAGCTCCCTCAAAACTAGTTGTAATAGTTCCATACTCTTTAAATCTCTTTCTTTCTATCACTGCCGTTACAATATATTATACTTTATATTCTTAAGCTATTAACTCTGAGGTCTGTTAATGATTTGTTTGTGGTTTAAGGGAGAGTATCTAGGTCGTTTGTATTGGTATTAGCTTTTCATTTTAAGAATGGCAAATAAAATAATTCCAATAGTGCAAAAAATAGCAAGGGGTTTGTTTCATGGGGCTTAGATAAGATGGGCCAATGCATAATGTAGTGATCTTGACCTATTTTTGGTTTTATTTTCTAAGTCGCCCCCTGCCCTCCCCCAGACTCCAGTGTTTAAGCAAGTTTTCAAGTTACTCTTGTGGCTGTTTTTGTTGATCTTTGCACACAATTCAATTTAAAGGTGCAAAATCAGAGACATTGAGCATCTCTACAGGCTGGGGAAGGAGGAGCTGCTTCCCAGCAGGCTCTGGAATATCTTAAGTCCCTGCTCAACACAAGAACAACTGAGCAGGCTAGGCATCCCACTGCAGAAGCAGATTTCTTTTGGGTCCATGGGCATGACGAATAACAGCAAGAAACCTCTCTCCTTTCAATAACTAAAACCATAGTCTGGATTTTGAATCAGGTTTTGAAGGGGGTTGGTGGGGTGGTGGTCAGAAGTCACTGTTTTCCTTTGCCCTTCCTTTACCCAACACATACAGAGACATGCACACTGACTTATAGGAAGAAAGAGTGGACAAAAGCTGTGTTGCCATAGCCTCTCTGAAAGTACAAGCATGATTATACTAGAGTGCCAGTAGGGTTTGGTATGTGTGATGATCTCTAAGCAGGTCATGGAGAGGGAGTAACATGAAGCAGAGAGGGGAAGATGAGGAATGGAAAGAGGGCTGCTTCCCCGTCCTCATATTGTGCTTGTTCATGAAGCTTCACTTTATAAGGAACAATCTCTTTCTGCTGTTCCTAGATTACCAAAATGATATGATCATATATGATATCACACCTGAAATGGTGCAGGACCCAGTGACCTCTAAGCATCCTCAATTAATTATTGTATCTTAAGTTGGGACAGTACTGAGATGATACCTTGAGGCTTGCTGAAGTTTACTGTGACTTGACTATGGATAGTAGTAAGTGCCTCATATGGGGTTCCTTTGTTAAATATGGACCTGAATGCACTCCTGTGTCCAGTGACTCATTTATTGGGTGCTATTTAAGTTTCACTCTTAGCTCCACTTTTGCCACAGGAAAAAATGCCATCTGTCCTTTCTTGCTCTGGAACTGACTGCTACTTTACTGCCTTAACTAAGTGCTAGTCTTCCTTGTTTGTTGGCAGGTCTCCTGTTTTCTAATGTCTAGTTTCTTCTTTAGCAACTGTATGTGCACAGAGTAGTGTCACGACTTTGGGATGAAGAAAAGAAATTTTGGATAGACGAAACCGAGGGCAGAGCTGTACTGAGCCACAGGCTTGTCTTTGATTTCTGCTTGAGGAGTTGGACATGGAGGGTCTTGTTCAGGCTTGTGATAATTGGTACTTGCTGAATATGTGCTTCCGTGCAACAAAATAACCCACATAGTTATATTTATTGAATATTTCTACTTTATTATACTTACACTACTGGTCTGCGTGTGAAGGTGATACAGGAGCACAGGTGATCAAATCAAAAGTTTCATCTCGGACTCCCTGTTGCTGAAGATATCCTGAGGAGTGTGGTCTGAAGGACAAAACCCCTGAGTCATGGCACAAACTGCAAAAAGATTTCCCAGGAAAAAGTCAGAAGAACACATTACAAAAAGGTGAAGGCAGAGGGGAGAATGGGCTGTTGAAAGGTCTGATTTTTGGCTGATGGATTTACAAGCAGGCAGAGCAAATGAGCAAAACCTCCCAGAGCACGAGAAAGAAGACAGTGTCCTTTTCTGCAGCCAGTGTTTTGGCACTCCTCTTTCTCCTCATTACCAGGGGAATAATTCCACGAAATGCAGATTTTCTGCTGAATTCCTCCAGGATCTGGATCTAAGTAGATCTGGGTAGGATCTTTCACCTACCATACCCTGCTTCTTTTGAAAGAGAGATGCTCTTCCTATGCACCCACTGCAAGTATCCCATATGTGATGAACATGCACCTGGAGTATGTATATGGAGTCTATTGGCTTCCCACTGTAAGAAACCAAATAAAGGGTTACAGCTTTTCACCTGTATGGATTTGGTTTTTGCCACCCTCCAGGTGACTACAGAGGTGATGTTGGTGCAGGTATTCCTTTGAGCCAAAATCTGTCATCTCAAATACATACGTATTTTTAAAACGCAGAGTGCTGTCATGAAAGAACCTTTGCAATGAAACGTTTTGAATTGGGAAACCCTTGAGATATCTGGCCCTATCTTCCAAAGTCGCTAAAGTTTATAGGTTATTTTCAAGTTAGATATGTGTAAATATGGATTGAGTCCTTGTTGTGCTCTTCCAGGGCTTTTTAAAACTGCTACATATAAGTGTGCTCAGGGGGGATTTAAAGTCTAGTGCTGTTACCAAACCAGAGCCACCAAGGGTTTACTGCTCCCTACAAAATTGTTGCTGTAGGTGATGTTTTGTCAATGGGAGAAGTTATTGTAACGTTGTTTCCTGGAAGCACTGAAATCTATCTATTTTATAGCTATACGTTCCCCACCGTAGGAGTTTCTAGTCTTACCATCATGTCTGTCTTTTTTTTTTTTAATCCTATTATTACAGCTGGATGATACCTTTTATTTTGTACAGCATCCCTCATATAGTATCCACCATCACTCCAGGGATAAATAGGATAGCGTATGCTGTATGGTTTAGGTGTAGAGGTAACTACATTGAGTAGGAAATGGAAAGTGGATTGGAAGTGGAGAACTTCATGCTTCCCTGTCTGAGTAGCCTTTTGCGGCCAGGACATCAGCAGAAATCCCAACGCAAATAGCAAACAATAGTGGAAGGTGAGGGAAATCGAGGGGAAGATAAGGTGGAGAAAAGAGATTTTGTTGGCATAGGAGTTTGCTTTCTGTTGCTGTTGTTGAGTTCTGTTTGTGTGGGTGGGTTGGTGAATCACAAAGCAAGTGTAGAGAGTTGAGGGAGAGAAAGAGTTTTTGCACTGTTAGAGGTGAGAATGTGTGAAAGGACAGAAAGAAAGCCGGTACTTGTTGAATACAGGGGCTGTAGTTCACAGGTTGGCAAGAAAAAACCAGTGAAGGTTTTTTTTAAAAAACAAGGAAGTCTGTTTTGACCTGAATCCCATAATAAAGTGAAAGCCAGTGAAATTGTCCAGCACTGCCAAATCCAAGTTTTCAAAGCTCATGAGTGTTTCTCTCCCTGTTCTATTACAATATCTTGAAATTGGGTAAATGTCACAAAACTTTAAAAAATACTTTTGAGTGATTTTTATTTCTTTTTTCTTTTAACTTTATTCTTTCTTTTCATCCAGTTTTGTCAAATTTCAGCTTTCTCTGAGACCTTGCAGAGTACCAAAGCCAGCAGAAATACTTAAGCTCATGTAGTCTGTGGTGTTTTAATTCAGTCTGGCAAATTCAGCTCAGATATTACAATGATGACTTTCTAAATATGTCATGTCACAAATTATTTATGAAAAGTATTGCTTTCATTTCTCTCTTCAATTTATACAGAATTTTACATCCTCCTTGATGAAAGCAGATGTCATTTTGTTTAATATATTGAGAAAATCGTCTACAGCACAAACTTTTTCATGGTCTATTTTTAATAGTCAGCCTCTGCAGATTCAGAGTGGGACTATGGAAGCGTGCAATGGCCTGACAGTTCCAAAGGTATCATCAATAATGTTGATCTATGCTTGGTTTATTTTTTTCTGTAACGTTAATGTAGACAGCATGCTGACAGAATATAGACCCCTTCACAAGCTGTCCAGGTAGTGAATCTTTTTATAAATGGGACTGGCATGTGGTTATAGAGTTCTGTAGTGGCACGTCTGGAGAGAGGGGTGATCCAAATGCAAAGCAATTCTGACTTTTTTCAGGAAAGATGTCCTTATGCAGTGCATCAAACTCTCTGCAACAAGCTTTTAACTAGCACATCAAAGTCAACTTGCTGCTTTTAATTGTCTCTGAGACAGTAGTGATAACAAATCACAAAGAGAATAAACCTTTTCCTCTGTGTATGTTTACATCACACAGCATCTGTTGTCCCTAACTTCCCATTTTGACCTGTATTTTTGTAGAAAGCCTCCCAAAATCCATGTACAAAAACCTCCCTGTAGTTACATTTCTTGGGGCAAGATGTATGCACCTTTCACTGGTCCTGTACTGACGACAGGAATGACTATGAATTCCAAATGTACCTTTGGCACAGGTGCAAAACTTTTGATTGTGAAAAGAAATTTAAACCCTTGCTTATTTAAAAGAGGTGGGAAAAAAAGATGAAATTTTCTGTGGTAACTTGGAAATTAAGCACTTTGCTCTTGGTCTGTTCTGACTTCACTTTGAAATAAAGCCTTAGAGCCCAAGCTCTAAGTCTCCTGGTTCAGCAGCAGCTCTATTTCTCAAGTACAGGCTGCTTGCCAGCCTTGCAAACTAAAGAGGATTTAGGAACCCAGAAGTCCTGGATCATGTGTGCCAGCTGTGAGATGTTATAGAGCTTTGGGTACTACTGTGGTGCCAAGAATGGGGACAGAAATATACTGATGTGCAGGGCAGGCAGCAAAACTAGCTCTGGGTTAATCTTGGGGCTAGAAGCCAATCTCTGCCTTGGTTTTTGCACCTTGCTTCCCAGCATGGCTGGTGAGACCACATTGCTTCTGGTACTACATTGTTCCTTGTAGGTAAAGAGTTCTAGCTAGTGCTGAGCCTCCTCAGGTCCGCAGAGCTGCAATGTTACCAGCTTCATGGCAGCAAGCCTGTTAGCTCTGAAGTCCCTGACTATGGATGTGTTTTGACTGTGAAAACAATTTCCATAAGGCATTGCTGAGGCCAGAGGATTTGGAAGGATTAAAAAAGAGATTGAACGCCTTTGTATAAATAACCAGAATATCGAGAATTATAGTTGTTAATGCTAACAAACATTTTGGGTTGATATAAAAACCTCATGCTTTAGGCTTTAACTTTCAGGGGTCATGACAAAAAAAACCCCAAAACTTCTAAGGGGTGACATATCCCAAATCTTGCTTCTAACATGTTTTCTTGTTTCTTTTTCTAAGACACTTGGTACATGGTTCAGGCCAGAGGCAGGATGTTAGAATAGACGGGTCACAGTTAAGAAGAATGTGTGTGTCAGTGTTTATTGGTCTCCAACGGCTTCCTCTACTCTTATTCACCATGAAGACTAAGAATTGATTTTGGTATGTTTATTTGCAAAGCATTATGAAGCATTACTAAGATGATGTGCATGTGAGTAAAGTGTATGTTGGCATGAGCCCCTCTCATTAGTTGGACAGCAACAGCGGATGCTCACTGGCTGTACTTTTTGTTCCACTAATCGGGCATCTTCACAGAAACTTGTCAAAGGGTGGCAAGGAAAAGAAAAATCTCACCTTTCATTAGGTTTGCTTCTGTGGGCTGAAGTTATGACTCAGCTTTCAGGCATGAGAAACACCCGTAGTACCACACCTCCCTGGCAAAGCTGGGTGCACGAGTGCTCCAGAGGCTTATTCTTGAGGGAGAGACTGGAAAGGCACTCATTCTCCATGCCTGAATAACATCTAGTGTTGTTACCTCAGGCACTTTCCTGTCCAGCCCTGCTAGTAAAAGTGTGTCGTATGGAACTGTTGCTTTGCTTGCAATAGCATTGCAGCACATAAAATAAAGGTCAGCGGTTGTGACCTAAAGAACTTAGCAAGAGAAAGCACCGATTTTGAAAACAAACGGGCTGTAGTCAGTGGTGCTCTGTTCTTATCTTTTTGGTGCAACTGAAAACTTTTCATCTTCCCTTTCCCAGTTTATGCGTGGGAAACTGAGCACACCCAGAAAAAGGAACTGCTGGAGACCCCTAAGTGGGCTAGAAGTGCCCTTAAAAGAAACAAGCAATGTTCTTCAGGATTTCATACATGCAGGTGGGCTCCCAGTTCTATTTCTTCACGTTCTATTTGTTTCTGATGACCTTCTTTTGAGCTAGGATTCATTGCGAAAGTACTAAAGTATCACAAAAGCATGCACTTTATAGGGCTGCCAAACAGGTTTTGTGCTTTTAATCAGTTAAAGTAAACATCTGGTTCTTTGAGAGATGGTTCTACTAGCTCATGAACTGTGAATGTGGGCCAAATGTCCTCAAACTAGGTGGAAAAAGACTCATAAAAGGCAGAATTAATGAGATCCTGTAGTCTGAGCAAGGCTCATTGACTTGCCAGATCCTACATAACCAGTGATTTAAACAGCATGAATTAGAGGCGCTATCAGTGAAAGTTGCAACTTTATTATGCCTGGTATAAGTTGCTGCATTTCTTCATCCTTCATTTAATGAAGGATGCTTTGAGGTTAGAAAGTGCTAAGCAAGTGAAATGCTGTGATTCCTGCTAAAACTCTGACTTCAGTTGAAGCTTTTTTCTGTATAAAACAGCAGAATAGGTCCAGGCATATTTTCCCTTCCTCCCCTGCTCTTGCGAATGAGAAAGCATGATATTGCAATATGTAAAATATATGCAAAAGTTCTACCTGCCTGCAAGAGCATGGAGATGACCTATGCTGCTGTGTGTTCTGCTGTACCACAATTGCAATTGTCACGCTCCTTTCTTTGTCTGTTGTCCACTGAGATCTGTGGTTAGGAGTCTGTTACAGTCACATAGTTAAGCGACACTCAGATAAAAAGCTCCAAAGCAAAATCTTCTCCTTATTGTAATTCCTTAACTATCCCTGCTTATAGCAAAGGCTTGAGGAACTTCAGCAAGACATTTTTTTAAATTTGATTTTGCTACAGTGCATGCTACTATACATTAAAATATATCTTCAGTGCTAAAAGGGACATCCATAGAGATCTAAGCATATTTCTTTTAATGTGGCTCTTTGTAAGCATACTATTTATTCCTGTCATCTTTATCTGCTCCCTCTGCATGAGAAGGGAATGCATACTTCCCTCCTTTCACAGGTCAGGAATTTTAAACCTTGTGGGATAGTACACAAATGCACTCTCTGGGATAGCTAATGACTTTGTTATGTTACACCCATGAAAATCTATTTTTGCCTTTATTTCAGCCTTTGTTCTAGGAGGTGCTCATTCTAGTAAAAATGGCAAATAATGGAAACATTTTTCCTTTGTGCAGATTCATTAATGGGCCCAGGCCTCCCAGTTGGGAGTTCTCATTTCCCCTTGCTGGAAGTAGGGGGAGTATCCCACTTGCAGAATGATGCTGGGATTAGCAGCTGAAAGATAACTCCAAAGTAGGCAGTTTATTCTGTCCAGCTGAACTACTTCTGAAGCCGGAAATCAGGTTGACTTTATTCTATTTCATATGCAAACATGGCTAGGATGATTCTAGCTAAAGCACATTTTGTGCACGTGTAGTTGGTGGAGTGATGTTAGCTAATAGAAGGGTACAAATAGTTTCCTAGTTGGACAGTTGGACTCTGGTGCATCAGAGTTATCTTTTGCCTCTGTTGTCCAGTGCCATTCCCAGTTTAATGTTCATTTCAGACTTCACAGGCTGTAGCTTTCTGAAAACTCCTTTCTTCCTCTTGTCCAGAAGTGTCTGTAAGAGCTCTGCCAAGGGCTTGATTTGCTGGATCCAGGTCACACTGATGCAGCATGTCTGTGTTTACAGATGTCCAAAAGAAACCCTTCAGTGAGGTGATGCAGGCAGGTAGGAGTCAGGGCAGCAGCTCCTTAGACCTTTCTCCTGCATGTACTGGCCTGTTAGTGCAGGCGTGGTTGTGTGACCTGGCTGTTGCACTTCAAGTTTTGAACTCATCTACCTGCAAGGAACTCTGTCCTGATCTTTCCTGTGAAGTGTGGACATACCCTTAACTAAAAAGTCAAGAGCATTTTTTATTATAGAACATGATATTGTCCATTGGCAGGTTTATGCTTTTACTACCATTCATTAGATTATATAATGAGTAATAAACTTTCCTGCTCAGTTGAAAACTTAAGTGGATATGTTCTCTTGTAGTTCATGATGCTGAAATTGCTAGCCAATTTGCATGAGCCTTGCATACAATATCAGAGTTCTGGGTAACATATCCTGTAGTTCAGATAGTATTGTGTGCTGGTATGTATGGTATTTCAAGGTGCATGAACTGGTATCAAGTGTTCTCTGTTCTCTACTTACTTTTGAAAATTGTCATGGTCAGCCTCAGTTGGCAACTAAGCACCACGCAGCTGCTCGCTCACTCCCCCCACCCCGTGGGACGGGGGAGAGAACTGGAAGAGCAAAAGCACACAAAAAAAAACCCACCCCAACTTGTCGGCTGAGATAAAAAGTTTAATAATTACAATAAAAATAACAATAATGATGATGATTATGATAATAACAATAATGATAATATAATAAAATGGAAAAGGAAAAAAAAAGGAAAAAAACAGAAACACAAATGATACAACCACTCACCAACCGATGCTGCCGGTTCCCGAGCCGCGATTGCTGCCTCCCTCCCCCAGCCAGCTCCTCCCAGTTAACATACTGGGCATGACATTACATGATATGGAATATCCCTTTGGCCAGTTTGAATCCGCTCTCTGAGCTGTGCCCCTCCCTTCCCTTCTTGTGCACCCGGCAGAGCATGGGAAGCTGCAAAAGTCCTTGACTAGTACAAGCACTACCCAGCAACAACCAAAACATCGGTGTGTTATCTCAACATTGTTTTCATACTAAGTCCAAAGCACAGCACTGTGCCAGCTGCAGTGAAGAAAATTAACTCTATCCCAGCTAAAACCATGCACGTTTATGACATCTTTGAACATTACTGCTAAGTGAAGCAAAATGAGGCTCCCTCACACATTTGTGCAGGATACTACCAGTGGTAGAAGTGGAACTCTGAGCGCTGGACTCTTGGTTGCTGTGGTGTATTCCAATTCCAAGTATCTTGGTTAAATTAGGTGGGGACTAAAACAGACATATCAAAACTGAATTAAGCCTTTGAAGCATTAGTAGTAATAATTATAGTCAGACAAGCACTTAATTGTATGCAACTTAAAACAATGCCTGTGTACTTCTTTGCCTGTGATATATTAAATCTTCTGTTATGTTATGCCAGTTCAGAATAGAGTTTTTTTGTTCAGGTCTTCAAATTCAAAACAAAAGGTTTCAAAAAACCTTTCTGTGAACAGTTCTGTGAAGTTTACAATGACAAATAGCAATTTGTAATTGATTCTTCTTACACTGGTATGCAGAGCCATCTGAGCATGACCAGGGAAGCCAGGAACTTGCTACTGTCAAACTTTCTTGCAAGCCTGCTGGAGGCATAATGTGCTTTCCAATATCTCTGTGTTACCATGATCTCTAACCTAGAGGATGAAAAACAAATGGAAGGACGGATGTGTTTCGTGAGAAAATTCTCAGGACTGATTGCTTGAAGTGGTTAAGAAAGCTGACAACATAATTGCTGTAGGGACTTCTTTTCTGAACTCCTTGGCCAAGACAGCATTCATTGGCTGGGCTGAGGGTAGTACTCTGTGTCAAGCAGGTACCGAGAAAAAGGATAAAAACCTGCCTTTTAGGTGAGTTTAATGCATAACAGGCAGTGCAGAGTGGTGGCAAATGTAGCGTGCCAGGACGCAGAGATGAAAGCTTGAGAAGCATATAGCCATGGAGACAGTAACCTTGCCATCATGAGATCCAACAGAATTGCCTTTTTCGGCCACAGCAATTGCTGCTTTAGCCCAACTCTCTTGCCTTGTGCTCCCAGTATTAAAGGAATGAAAGGGAAGAGTATAGCTGTCATCTTCCATTTGTTGGTGTGCCTGAAGGTTATCGAGGTGAGCGCCTGCAGGCTGGGCAGCTGTAGGGGATTCAAGAAAAAACAATCTTGTTTTTGCTGCTGCCTTTGGGGCATGTCTCATTGTGCATGTCTGTGCCTCACTGGTCTGCCAAGTCCTTTTTGTTTTAGCTGCCTTAAAGAAGTCTGCAACGGAGGCATGCCCCTTTCCAGCACGTCTTAATGTGGTAGGTTGGTGGACCTAGAGAAAGGTTTGAGGCTGAAGATTTGTGCTTTCTTCTGGGGCCTTATATGCTAAGGGATACCTCGTGTTCTTGGATCTAGATCATATCTGCCATAAATACTCCTTGTTGAACATTCTTCTTTGCTTCTGATCATTTTCCAGATGTGGCCCTGAAACACTGCTCTCCAGGTATAGTGCATTTCTTCACCTCACTGCCTTATGACTTTTTAGTTCCTGAGGCTGTATCCAAGTGGGGGGATTTACCTCTTGTCCCTTCTATTTATAAAATAGAAAGAGAGCTTTCAGGTTCTTACACTCACCCTGCTTGTAGCAGATTCTCAGAGGTCAGTGACTCATCTGATATGATGGAGGAGACTGTATAAAATGTGATGTATAATCTGTTCATCTGTCCATTGAGTTTAGACCCTATCTTTTACACTGGCAAGTGAAAACCACTCATCCATTAATCACAATGCTGATAAATTGCGAGGAGCTTTGCAGGGATGGTGGGTTTAAATACTAAGGGCCTGCCCTAAATTATTTACCCTGATAATTAAGTTTGCTCTGCTGTTTGAAGCATATACCTAGCAGATATTAACATTTAACCCAAGACTGAATACGCAGAGGTTGTCTACAAGCCAGATATATTAAAAACATGAAAATGGGTGAATGCTTTCAACTCAGAGTTGGAGATGTGTTGAGACATGAAGGTGTTGGGGTAGGAGGTAAATGTGCACATTGGAGCATTGCTTATATTCATTATGTTTCTAGCGCTCATATTTTTCAAGTATTTTAGCAAATTTTATTAATATTTTAACATCGCTATTATCTTCAACAGTAGCTTTTAAGAATAGTATATTTGATGTGTTTAGCCTCATTTCTCTGTTTAAATGATCTCTGAACAGTGTAGGCATTTCATGAATATATTCATCATTTGAAATTGTCTTGATCTGTAGATTATTCTCAAGCAGCTTGTTATGACTACACAGAATACCAAATTTGAGCTGTGTTAGTTACTTTTATTGGATTAAACTAGTGCTTAGAATCAGGATTTGGGTGCAGATACTTACATTTTCAACTCCCAAATTTTATTTCCACAAACATTTCCTAACATTCAGATTGTTCCTGCCAGTGGGTTTGCTTGCTTAACTCCTCACAGAAGCAGCTGAAAATATTAGCTATTTGTTACTACTGTAGTTATTTTGGAGAGATTACACTATTTCACTTAATCGTAGTCCTATTTTTACATGAATAATAAGAAAAAGAAAACCAGAAATTATACCTGGTCTAGTGTCTGTGAAGCACATTAAGAACCTTCTTGTAGGAAAAGGAAAAATAAACAGCAAGTGGAAGATAGTACTGCTTTAGTGACATTGCAGTAAATGTGCTCATTCATATGAGTAAGGATTTCTAGAAAAAAATAATCTTATACATAAGGTGATTAAGACAAGTAAACCCAGCATTGCTTCTTTGTTGTTAAACAAAGATGTTATTCTTGCACTTGTAAGATTTAGTAAGACATTAAGCATGTGTGCATGATGTCAAGATATTGGCTCTAGCATGTGTTCTTACAGCCTTTATGGTTTGTGATGACATAATTAGGTACATTCTGTGAAAGTAACTTAAAATGTTACTGTCTGTTCCAGTGAATTGAACGCGTTTGGTCCAGGATATCTTGCTGGAACATTTGTACAGCCTTTTGTCTGGAGGCTCAGGGAGTTCAGAAGTGAAACCGTCTTTCTTTTGTTCAGTGCAGTCACGTGTCTGCAGGTTTCCATATGTTTCCAGCATCCAGAGATGCTGTCACCACTGAGTGCCTAATAAAAACCCAAGGTCCCTGGTGAGAATCATCCTTTGGATTTCCTGGCCCAATGAACAGCTGTACCTCATTGAAGTTTGCAGGCAAACTGGTGCTCTGCCTGGAACTGAAACTGCTGGCTTATATATTCAGAGGTACAGATCGCTAAGCAGTACTTAGCTTACTAAACCCAAGCTCTCTTTCTGTTTTTCCTGTTTGTCCTCTCTTACAAATGTCTGTGCAACCCTTGTAGTTAGTTTACCCTTCTGTTTCTGGTTCCTAGTTATTAAATATTTCACACCTGGCATGTTGCTATTCTTCTCAAGATCTCAGAGCACTAGGAGACCTTAATTCATAACACCTTCAGAAACAGATACTTAGGGCATCTATTTTAGAAGTAGCTCAGCTCAAGGGCAATAGGCTAGCTCATCCAAGGTAAGACAAACATTTCTGTACATAGCCAAGAATAGGCTGCAAGTGTCTAGGCTCCAACTTCTGCTATTGTATTATTATTCCTTGGTTTTGTAACAATAGATACAAATGTGTTATAACTTTATATGCTTCCTTTTTTTTTTTAATGAGCTGTTGTTAAATTCCTAGTGTTCACTGTCCAGTGCCACCACGAAAAAAATGTGAGTTGAGTTTTGGTTTGCAATTCAAGCCGAGTTTTTGTATGCGTATTAAATCATGCTGAGAATATATAAAAGGACAAGACACCCTGCCCCTCCCCCCCCCACCCCCCCCACCCCCCCCAAAAAAAAACCCAAAAGCCCAGACGTGTCTCTACAAAGGCTACATTTCTGGAAACTAGCAGTTTTTAAGACAGTGTGTACAAAACAGTAGTAATTTGCAGCTGAGGTCCTTCATCAGTCTGGAATTATTATAGCTCTATCAACTCCTTGGTTGCTATAAATCAATTCTTCTTATTCCCACTCTGTGGTTGTGCTCAAAATGAGCAAGAATAGTTGTAAGTGTTCTTTTTTTAAAAATTTCAGACTTGGGACTCAGCAGGATCTTGACACTGTACTATTTATAAAAGAGTAATTGTGGTTAGATTTCATAATATAAGAACTTGTGTTGGGAGGGGAACTAAAGTGAGGTATGTGTGTGTGGTGCTCCCTGGATCTCAGAATAATGACTGGTTCAAGCTGCTTTTTCAAATATGTTGCCACTCAGCTGAGAATGGAAAAAAACCCAGAATGTGCTCCAGTCTGGACTTGGCCACTCTCAATCTCTCTCTGGAACTCAGCTAGCCTTGCGTATGTGTTCAGGGTGGAGACTTGCATCTTTTGCTGGGCTCTCCAAAAAGCTGCAGCAGGGTTGTGTTTGTGGGTTTTTAAGAACAGTGGTCGTTGTACCAAAACAGCTGGGTCCTGCACACAGAAGGTTCCATCTCGAGTCCTGAGCTGATCTGTTCAGAGCTCTGTGGATTAATCACTCGCTGCCTGCCCGGGTAGGGGAGGGACTTGCAGTACTGAACTTGAGTCATCCAAGATGGGTGATCACACTTGGAGGGTGGTCTCTCTCTCTATGGGTTGTGGTGAGAGGCAGTGAGTCAGGCTATAGCTTCAAATCACCTGCTGGAGGAACTGCCCACCCCCCTCTTCTCATGAGCTTAAAGCATATTTGATCACCCAGGTAAGGCACCTAACATACGTCATATGGATGTCCCTCCCAGAACTACTTTGGAAATCTGTGGGATTCAGTGTACATGTCCAGTTTTCACACATATGGAGCCAGATGAACAATTAGAATCGAAGTTCAAATGTGGCCCTGCAACCTACGGTAATAAACAGATGTACAAAGAGGAACATAATTGTGGGGGGAAGTAAGAAAAAAGGGTGAGTAATATCATGTGGCTCCTCTGAGAGACACACACCCTACGCATGCTGGTGTTTTAATTCTCTTTCTGTTAACAGTAATGCACCTGGTAAAAGGCAGAGGGGTAAACAACAGCTCCTGGAGGGGCATGCCACAAACCCTACCTGGCACCCAGTCAGCTGTCCTTCATCTTCTAAATCCTGTTGTGCTGTACTCAAAACAGTTTCATTGCTACACTGACTACAGTGCAGTTACTGGCTGAGGACCTAGGCTTGGATCCAGAGAGAGCTTCAGAGAAGTTTGCATCTTGGATGTCTGTGGCTTGGGGTCATCTCTAATTTTAAGTAATGACTCTTCTTTCTGGTCCTCAGCTGCAATAGTAAACTGATTTAAATAAAGTTACAGCAGAAAATAGTTTCTAAACTACCTCGTGTTTCTCTGCTACTTACGTAGGGGTCAGCACGTGCCTTTTTGCTTGATGAGTGTGTGGCTTTCTCTTTTCCTTGACTTCTAACATAGCAATAAAACACAGTTTGGGTTCTTCCTTGCCTTCCCTAAGCCACACAGGCAAGGAGAACAGATCAGAGAAGGAGCCATGGGCCAGCATAACTAATCAGAGAATGAGGAGGGAGATTTCCACATCCGGTGAGAATATCTGGCGCGAAGTCCCTTCCTCCTGGCAGTTCCCTATGTGACAGGGCTAGGCAACAGTCCTGAATGCAGACCTGTGCCTTAACAGTCTGGCCAAGCCCACAGTCATTTGTTTTGAGAATGGTTGTCCCATCTGCTTCATGTTTGCTTGAATGTGGAATGATGTTTGTGCAGAAATAAAAGTTGTTTGTTTTAAAATAGTGTGGCATAAAATTCTAGTTTTATAAAAGGCAGGTAGAGTGAAGGGGTGGGGGTAGCTGTGGCATCTTAGAAGCAATGACTTGCATGCAGCTGGTGTGTTTATATTTGTGCGAGGAGCTATTCCCTGAGGTGCCTGTCTTGTCTGACTGTATGTCTAATATGATACCCTTAAGGCTGACCTCTGCTTTCAGCACAGAACACTGCAGGATTACTGCTGTTGCTGAAATATTCCATGCATTCAAGTGTCCCGCTCACAGAGAAATTTGCGAAGCGTGTTCTCACTATGGGAACATTCCCAACTCTTTCAATTGTTAGAAAGATATATTGCTTTCCTCATCCTTAGATCATCCTTTGGCCCACGTAGGACTGCTGTTACTTGACTTTCTAAATTTAGCTATTTTAGACACCTCAAATTCTGAATTTAGTGCCCAACAAAACTGCCACTCAGAAGGAGGAAAAAAAATATTTTTCTCTCCTTCATAATAGATTCTGTTCAAAGTGCTTTCATTTGACAAAAAGTGTTTTCTTTAAACCATTAAAAAGAATGTCCAGACAGCCTCACTAAGGCATGCTGGCATGGAACAGGACATGAAGAGAGAAGGGAAAAAACCCATGTGGAGCATTACTACTACTAGGCTGAGAAACAGTACCACTTCACACCGAGAAACTAACTGGACCTTGACCAAGGACACAGAGAATTGGCAGCGTTTTAGGCCTTAATACATAGTTGGTGCTTTAATGATCACTGACTGAAACATGAGCATTGATGTAGAGATGATATATGAACACGACCTTTTTGGGGTCTACTTTTAATTTTAAAATAATATAGCTTTAAATCTAAAACCAAGTACAAAGCACACAGTAGGACATAGATATTTAAGCTACCATCTTCCCCTTTGTAACTAGGAGATGGTGTGAAAAGTGAGGCCTTTTAATCTGTGCGTATGTGGACAAACTTAATGTTTTTCTGGCTAATTAACTACTGCACGTGAGGTGCAATTGACATTACTTCATGGCTCTTATCTCCATTCTTTGGTTTATGCATTTCCAGCACAATATCCTCTAGAACTATGATATATGTGGGGTTTTTTTTTTCTACTTTGATACTCACCTCTGATGTGTCTGCTAGGCTCTTGGAATGCCTGGAAACCTTCTGCCATGCAAAATGTAGTAGGATAAACATGAATCATTTCCTCTGTTCTGGTTTCCTGATACTTTGTTGTGAGTCCCCAGACACTGTTTTTAAGACCTTCCTGGTAGGCATTGTCTCCCATGTTATTTCTGAACTAGTTTGTGTCTGGCTGTACTTCATGTCCTGGGAGACTGGTCCAGCCTTTTTTTCTTAATCCACTGGTTATCCACACTGTGTATGAGTTGGTAGGTGCCAAGGCTCCCATTTGGAGCATGTGTTCTTCTCCCTCCATGGGAAATCCTGGGCCTTGAGGGTGGAGACCTGCATATACTGGCCATGCTATTCCCTGCACTGTGGATGTGAGTGATGCATGCCGGCAGTCTGTCCTCTGTATAATGTGGATGCAATAGGTTTGTGCTCTCAGGCTGGGGAGCCGATGTGTGTTGTGAGTGTGTCCCTGTGCCAGAAAATCCTTCTTTCCTGGAAAAGTTAACCCCTTTTTCTGAACATGTATTTTTACCTCTAATTACCCCTTAGCTCTTTCCACAATAGTGCTGGAAGCCTGTTCCTGCCTTTGGACCCACACCTAGCAGGGAAGCAATTTAAACCATCCAAGCATGATATGCAGTGTAATCAGCATCTGCTCTCTCCCATTTTGCCACCTGCAATGTATCTGCGGTAGCCCAAGGGTCTGTGTTCATACAGCCATTCTGCAGTAGGGGAAGACCAGTTCTCCTCTGAGTGGTTGTCCACGTGCATCTCACACGTTCCTGTCCCTATGGCAATGTTCCAGTGTGACCTCCAGCTACTCTCTCCCCACCTAGCTCCTGGGAATTAATTTGTCTTCTTCACCTAGTATTTCTAGTCATGGAGCTGAGTATTCAAATCATGGCACTTCAGTTTGCTGTGTGGCCTGGTTTTATCTCCCACTTCTCCCACATGTGCTTACTAGGACCTTGTACTTAACATGAAAATAATACATGACTTCTACAATGCTTTCCATCTTTTAGAGTCGAAACATGTTAGGAAAGAAGATAATGTTTAGGTAGCATGTTAAGTACATGAAGTGCTAGGAATCACTATTAAATAGGACTATAATGCTTAGCTGTATGTTTAAATAACTAGTTTACAGATGATCCCTCAAAAGATTCTAGAATGCAGGATTTTAGGAGGTGCCCTGAGATGGTAGAGTTTTAAGTGGCTCTTGGATTTCTCTGCAGACATGCAAATGGTTAATTCCTAATTGCCAGTAGATGGCTCCCAAGAGCATTGTCCATAGGATATTTTTCCAAAGCACACGAAGCAAAGTTTTGGCGCACCGATAACATCCAGTGCTCTGTGATGTAGCAACTGAAGTTTGCACAGCATCAGGACAGCTGTCACCAGGCTCGTGGCATTGTCCTGTGGCCACGAGGCAATACCGATGGTGCATGCTTTATGGTAAGAAGTCTGGTCTCCCGGCTACATGGTGATGGTGGCTTGGAAGAGTCACGCTAAGGTCCAGAGTGAGGCAGTAGGTAAAGATCCTGAAAGAGCAGCTGTGTTGTGGAATGACTCAGCTGGTTATACATCAGTAATGCTGACTGGGTGGAGGTGATAAGAGCGGGTGCAAACTCTTCAGAGTGTTTCTGTGCTGGCAAGCAGAACCTGACTGCTTGTTGTATTTGTTGAATGCCTCCAAGAATGAGGCCCCTTATTCCATAAATAGAGATGATAAATAATTGCTGTAACTGCCTCCTTTTTATAGTTTCCTCCAAATAGATTTATTTTTTTCCAGAGATTCTAATTAAGTTTTACATTAATTATAAGTGTGCAGCATCCTTTTACCGGCAGAAGAGCCTTCTGGGAATTTCTGCTGTGTTGTGGCTTTGAAGGCCTGGTTTTAGTCCATTTGCTGAGGCCAGTAATCCTTGGGACTACTGTTCCTTTTGAGTCCCTCACTAAGTATCCTGAGAACTCTTCCTTTCCCCAGGATTTGAAATCCTTAATAAGGTTTGTATTTTCAAAGGGAAACATGGTCCCCTGGGAAAGCTGGGGACATATTCTCTTTTGACATTAGGGGATTATTAATCCCCTGCTGTTAAGAAAGCTGAGATATACTGAGATTCTTGAACTGGAGAACAGTTTTCTCAAGAGTGTCTGTCTTTCAGTCTGGATCCTGTGTCCAAGACTACCAAAGAGTTGCCGGCTCAGAGCAGAATGAACAGAGGGGAAGAAGTTGAGGCTGAAGCACAGGCAGTTTATGGCAAGAGTGCTGTGGCTGCCAGGTCTGTAGAGCAGAATTTTTCTATTTGTTCTGAAAATGATGGGCAGATTGGCATGAACAAACTTCTTGGGACAGTTTTAGTTCTGGGGCTGTGCAGAGTTTGGAACAGTAGGGTCCTTTTCTTTGTCTGGGGTTCCTAAACACTATGATAATATAATGCAAATCTGAAAATAGTATGGAGAAAGAGTCCCAGAAATGAGCTGTTCTTGGAGGAGAACCCCAGGGCCTTATTACTACAGTTCTCCCTCAGAAGATGTCATAGCTGTGCTGACATGCCCATATTGCTGCTTTTTTCTATTGCATCATTCTTGTGGCTGATGATAAGTTATCAGTAAGGAGCATCATGAAGTCACACCACACTGCACACGCATCTTTAGTATGGTGTCATAAGACACACAGAGCTCTCTGGGACTTAGGCAATGCTGTATTAGGTGAGCGAACTCCTGGAATGTATGAGTGATGTATAGGTGTATATGCACAGCAGCACTTTAAAGTTATAGATACGATGCATGTGGGTGAAGATTAGTGTCCCATTTATGGAGGCTGTCAGGTTAGAAACTCTCAGATGCCCCTCTGGCCCTCTAAGTGAGGAATTTCTCTGCTTTTGATGTGTACTTACGGGGGCATAGTTACATTTTCTTGTTCTTGTATGTGCATTTGTACATATATCTATCTTGAGTGTTTAAGAATACAGACAGGGCAGCCAGTGAGGAGAGGCATTATGTCCTGTTTCAATGCAAGCAGCTGGATGAATAAAAGGTATTACTTACCTTTGTTCAGTGGTAAGTAATGGCTGGAAATCTCTGGCAGGTTTATGTAACGGTTTAATGAGTTTGTGTATAATGCATTAGCCTTCAGTAGAAGTTTGGCTGCTGCTGACTTACAGGACTTCAGTCTGACATATGTTTTAGGTGCATTATTTCTGAAATAAACCAGCCACCCGAGGGCAATTATCTTGTGTGCAGTGTCTTTTTACATAATGGCATTTTAACCACAATATGGGCAGTGAAACTGAAGATAGGAGTTAAAGAGAAGTAATAATAAGCTCTAGGTAAACCAGCACTGATGTAGTCTTCCTCAAATAGGTTTACTTGCTTTTCAGTATGTCTGAATAGCCTCCGGGTAGTTGTAGCACTTCCCTTTGGCAAGTAGTCTGGTCCCAAGGAGTGAAGCAGTCCCAAGACTTCCTGTCAACTTCTGTCACTGCCAAATGTTGTGGAGTAGAGACCATGAATACTGCTATTCTGGGATCCATGGGAAGGCTGAGAGATTCACTGTAGGTCCAGCAGCTCAACTCTCTTACTGTTCTGATGTGTCTTCCTTCAGCAAGTATAGGATCAAGAGATCCTGCTGGATTGCTCTGGGTGCTTTGCAGCCAACTTAATTGTTTCATTCTCAAGTTTGATGGTGGCCCTGCTGGTCAAAAAGGAGTCTTGTTTCTCAGACTATGTTGAAGTGGTGGGGGCATGAGTGAAGTTCTTACTGTAATCCTCTGATATCTCCACTAGAATGCGGTGCACAAAATATCAGTCTGTTCTATGCTGGAACACCTGCTTGTTTGGAGGCAGTGTTATGCAGTAATAGAGAACATTGTCATAAGTGACTAAAACTGTCTGGAAGAAAGAGATAAGTAGAATAAGTTGGGGTGGTTTTTTTTGTTTGTTGGTTTGGGTTTTTTGATTGGTTGGTTTTTTGGTGTGGGTTGTTGGGTTTCGGGTCTTTTTGTTTTGGTTTTTTTTTTTTTTTTTCATAGAAATACAACAGTGATACTTCTCATTTAAATAAATAACATCACCACATGCTATATTCACTGGCTATCAAATTATTAACTGAAGGTCTCATCTGAAAAATTCTATCTCCAATGGCAGGGTTTTACAGTAATAAATCAGTTCTTTGACCATCTTGGAGACAGGTACGTAAGTAAGTTGGTTTAGTTTGTGGTCATTATGGCTCATTGTTTGGTAAGCACAGTGTATGCACCTATGTTTTGTTCAGCTCTTTTGGCTTTGTTGTAAGCTGCTTTTAAAATTCTTCTTTACAGATACAGAGATGGCACATAACAAATGAATGTTTCAATTATTTATCTGCCTTGAAGACAAGCTGTAAACATTACTTATTTCTGACTTACCATATCTGAAATCAGCTCTAAACAAAAATAGACCAAGTCTAGATCTTTGAGAAACTGTTTTGATGAATAGCTCAAGATACAATCATAAAACCATCAGATGTGATGTACTGCTCTTTGTTATATAAATCATCTAGTTGCTATAGTGAAAAGGTTATGGTTGATTGCTAGCTCTTGCAGATCACTGGATTAATAAGTTATACCCAAGTCCACCTTACAAGTTGAGATCTTAGACTATAAAAACACAGTTCAGTCATACATTCATTGCCATATATGTGACTTTGATGCATTAATGAGGGATCAAGCCTATAAAGTTGAAGTCAGTGCTAATGTTGCCCAGGTGAGGACTTTGTACATCAGACCTAGTGGTGGAGTTTTCTGCTAACCTAAAGAATAAACTCCTAATTTTTAAATCTTTCTATTTGATTGACCTATTTTGATTAAACCTTTTGTTTGAACTCTTGCCTAGGAATAGATATATATGTAGAAATGAAACTCCTGACCTAGTGCATGTCTCAAAAGGATAATACCTGTTGTGTTGTGGTTCTGTAAGTCCAGGATTTGTTGCCAAAGGAAATTCTTGCAGGAGAAGGCACCAGTTAGTGTGGGGCTGGGCTAAGGATAGATCTGGAGAGCAGGCAGTGAGCTGGAATAAGTTACCCTTCATTTGGAATGCAGGGATTTCTGGGAATGACCCTGACTGGGGAAGAGTAACCTGCCAGTCTAAGCACATGTGCACAACTCCCAGAGGAGAGGGTAGCAGTGACAGAAGACCTTGTTAGAGGAAAATCAGCATAAGCCTTCTCCACACAGCACTGTTGCAAGTTATCAATGGCATATTAATGAATAAGCACTCTGAACTTGGTTACAGTCATTATTTTTAGAGAGCAGTTATTTCCCCTTACTTGTGTTCGGATGGGTAACCCCATTAGGTGGAGGGAAAAACTAAAGAGTAGAGAAAAAGTAGCTTACAAAACTCACAGTTCTGATGCTATGTTTTTTGTAATTTGTGAAATTCAGTAATCTCTGGAGATTACTGGGAGAGAACTGAGAGAACTGGGAGAGGTCTGACTATGGCTGATGAGCATATTTAAATTTGTGCACCTGCATTGTTTTGCAGAAATGATCTCTGGCATGTAGGAATAAAAAACTAAGTGATCATAATTACCCTGATTGACCTTAGGATGGAAGAATCTTCCTAAATCTAATTCTCATTCATTAGTACCAAGTTGCCAAGCAGCACAAATATGATCTGGATCGAGTGTCAAATTAAGCAAAAAACGGTGTGGAATTTACGCTGCATTTGTGCCAGCTGCAGGAAAACAGACAATATCTAATCCAGCGTAAAGTATGCTAGAAATTAGATACCCTGTCACATTTTTTTTTCTTTTTGAACACATTTGTGTGGAAGTGAGTTTGTCATAGCTCAGCACTTTGTGCTGGATCAAACCCATCAGCAGATTGCCTTAAAACCAAATTTTCTGCTATATGGAAGAGTGACCTTGGTCAGAAGCTCTGACCAAGTCTTGTTAGTCACAGGAATTAAAGTTTGTGAGAAGAGCTGTTTTCTCTTCAGTTTTCAAAGGGGTTTTCCGCTTCTCCTGCCAGTTGTGGAAGTGCACATGTCGGGTTTTGTAGGCAGGGTTGTATCACTCATGCTTTTTAAACTGGGTTTCTTGCAGTTAGCTATGGCTGGTTCTGCTCCCTGCATAAGGGTGTTGGAAAGGCATTGCCTGTGGATTGTTTTGCTTACAGTGATAGTACTACCCTGTGGTCTTTCAGGCACATCTAAGCACTTTCAGGAGCCACTTATACAGTTTGGTTGTCCCTCCCTCAAATGTGATTTTTACACTGAGAGTATGTGGCTAAACTCAATTTATTAAATGAAATGTCAGCCTTGCAAAATTGGAATTGGAGGTCAGGGGTTGCTGGGAAAGACCTAAATGATTTTACAAGTACTGGGCATCATCATGTACTCTGAGCTTCTGTGCGAACATAAAACTGAAAGCCATTGCTTTATATTGCTGGCCTTATCATCATGAGTTGTGTCACAGAAGTAGATCCTGGACTACTGTTGCTGCTTGAACAGAAAACATGGAATAGTGTTGCTGGGCCTGCCTCTTTGCAATTGCAACCTCGCCGCTTAGAGACAAAAGTCCTCTCAAATCAATAATCTCTTGAAAATGTGGGTTGTGCACCCTTATGAATCTGTACTATGCTCATCATGCCCTGTTTTCTGAAGCCTTCCCTGCCATTATAGGAAAATGTATTCTTTTTGATGTGGCAACAGCATGGATAAACTTTTCCAAGACAAAAGCACTATGAAAACAAGATGATTTCATTTTATTGTGGGGTAAATTTAAAAGCAACAGCTTCAGGCAGGTATGAGATGTTGAATTTGCTTTATTTTTAGGGTGAAAATAAAAGCACCTTACTGCCAAGTTTTTATCTGAGGCATAGCTTCTGCATCCTAATCTCTGCAAGGTTAAAATTACTGCTCTTTTTAGCTGTGAAGGCAAACTGTACGTCTAATGACAGAAGGGCACTTCATGGTGCTTTTGTTTCTCAAAAAGCTTGTCCGTTTCCAAATTGCAGGAATACACACATTGCTGAAGTTAGGTTTCCAAAATAGGCTCTTGTCTTACACTTGGAGAGATGAAGTTTGGCTCGGAGCGGGGAGAAACAGAAACTAGATGCTGTTTCTATGGGAAGTATTTATAGCTGTTTATGAATGCAACTGCATTCCGATAGTTTAAAAAAGGCATGCTGAACAGGATATCAATGTATCTCCTTATTTGAACTAGCTTTGAAAAAACTACTGCTGTACTACTTTTTTTAGCTTGATTTCCTGAGGAAACTTGGCTTAAAAGATCATGCTCTGTGCATTTGTACACACATGTCTCCTTCTGCTCTTAACTTTTCCATGCTTTCACCAGTTTTAACCAAATTTGACAGAAGCTCTAAGGATAATTGATTCCTACAGAGCTTACAAAACTGCACGACTCATGAAAGTAAGTAGAGGAGATATATTGGTGATGCCCACGTTGACATAAAAGCAGCAACATACACGTATTACTGGACAGTGGAGATCAGCAGAGGAGGGATGTTATGAGTGTTCTGAATGTGGAGAAGATCTGTGCCTCCAGCACGAACAGTATTAGACAGAGAGAGTCAAGCTGTGGAATCCTGATTGATAGGAAACCAACCAGTTTTCATTAGTTTTGCTTCTCAAGGAACTGTTGTACTGCTGAGAGTTAGTAGTAAAAATATGTCAACAGATCCCAGAACCATCTATTCAGCAAATTAACGTTTTTATGTCTGCATAGCTCTGGAAAAACTAGCATTGTATTTAAAATACACTTATATTTTTAGCTCATACTTTCTGATGAAGTCTCTTATGTTTGTCCTCAAAGAAAAGCTATGTAGCTCCCTATGTGAATGCACAATATATATGAATTTCCAGAATAATAGTACACTAAATAAAGTCAGTTTAGCTAAAAAAGCAGACATTTTATGAAAACTGCCAATTATTTTTTCCTCTAGAAAAGCAGTGTAAGGAAAAAAACCTGTATTGGCTTTAATCTGCTTGGTACAATTCCATATAGAGCAGAGAGGTATATCCGGACCTTGGTAGAAGGTTTCCATGATCCATGGAAGTGGGTTGCTGCTTTCCTTCCCAGGGAAGATTCATCTGCAACTCTTTAAATATAACCAAGTGTCACATCTAAGCAGTAGATCTAAAAAGCCAAGCTTTTAAATAAGCATCAGATACCCTGAGATCAGGGATAAGATTGCAAGAATTGGAGAGGCTGTATGGCAGACAACCCAGTTTCTAGTTTCCTCCTGTGATTTGGCATAGCCAGCACAGAGACATAAGAAGATGGATTGTTCTCCCAGTCTTTTCAGTGCTGTAACTGAAATTATACAGTTGCTTACTGCTAGTTTGGGCAACATGACGTTTAATCACTTCTTGCTGCCTGACCAAGAAACCTGGAAAGCTGCATTTTATTACCTCTTAAGACTTATTAGAACACCAATGAGGTGTTCTCATAGTTTTTCATTTTGTAACCAAGAAGGTAAAAACTTGGTCCAGAAGTAGAAACCTGACAATGTAAATCTACCTCCAACTGAACTCCCCAGCCTGTCCTGTTTTCATTTTTTAAAGTTCCTTTAATATGAAAGTGTTTGCTGTCTTTGCACACACAATGGCATCCCATTTTCATCTTGCTGGGTGCTGACGCTGCATTCCTGTCTGTCTGCTGAGTTATTGTCTGGATTAATATTCATTAATTATGTTGGCTCAATGAGGCTGTGCTTGGTAAACAGCTTCTTGAGGACATTACATGTTTTCCTGAGAGTGGTGTTTTAGCATCCAGAAGATTAAAATGTAAGACTACGGGTATAATCCAAATCCAACAAATACTATCCTTTCTTAGGGTGTTTTAGAGGAGAGGGAATGGGGAAGGGGAAGGGAAGTAAGTGTAAGAAGAGAGGAAGAAACTATAGAATTGCCCTCACATCAATAGTGGGGGCTGTCATTGTGTTGAGTGGCCAGTGCTGACAAGCCTGCAGTATCTGGTATTGCTCAGCTAAGGATAAAGGGAGGCGTACTAAACCAACCTTTTCCTGCTACGATGCGAAACTCTACAATACGTTTCTTAATGCTATTCAATCTTAATTTGCATAATCAGTTTTTCTGAAAATGATTCAGGCATTAAGATGCATCTGAACAGGCCTCTTTCCTGCCTGCAAAGGTAAATCCCTCTGGTGAGCTGAGCATTATAAATTTAAATCCAGGATGTGGGCTTGGTTGATGTACTGTACTTAGTAAGACAGGTACAAATGACAGGGAAGAAAAACTTACACTGAATCTTTCTGTGTTCCTATACCCAAAGGGTTTTGCTTTAAAGAAGATTACTAATGTTTTAAGATTATCCTAAAGTAATATGTAAGTAATTAAGGAACCATAAGCAGAGGAAAGTTTTTTGAGCACAAACATTCCTTGACAGTAATCTTTAAAAAGAATAGGGTCCTGAGGATGATGAAAGTTCAGCCTGAACTTTCCTTCTCAAACAGCAGATATGAGTATGACTTCTTGCATGACAGTAAGTTATCTTTGTAGCAATTGAAATCCAGAGATTTCAATGTCTACAGATAGTCTAATGGCTGTTAGAGGTACGGTATTTACATTGTTTATGGAGAGGCAATTGTGCCTAGATCTTGCCTGGTAAAATTGACTTTGTGCACTCAGCTAACAAAGCTACTTCTAGGACTGTCGTCTTTTTCAAATGTATCTCTTCTTAAAGGCAGTTACTGCTGGGAGGTTGCAGCTTATACTCCTACAAAAGTCACTACCTTACTCCATAGTTGAAAAATGTTGGTTTATTGCTTGATCCTGTGCCAGCTAGCTGCCTTCCACATAGCAATAGTCATAACTCTGCAAAATTCACTCAAAAGTAAGCAAGCAATGCGAGTTGTGCTCAAGGATTCTGTATTGTCATTAGCTGTATTTGACTCTTCAAGTGTACTAAAAGCATGACTATGTCTGGTACAAACCTTTTGTCAATAGCTGGCCTGGGGAAATGGGTTACTGTAAGAAAAAGGATCTTCTGAACAGGCCACCGCACCATTCTTTCATACACAAGCTCTGAGTAAGAAAGGTTAGATACCAAGAAACCTCTCCCCTTGTTCTGAAGAAGAAAGGGTGAAAGCTAACTACTGACAGTCTTCATTTACATACACTATTATTTATATACAGTACGTATGTGCAGAAAAATGATATTTGAGCTTTGTTCTGTGGAGTGGTGCAGTGCATGTTGTGTTGTAACTTCTCTTTGTGTTCTGATTTTAGGGAAAAATAGCAACCTTTTTCACCTAAACCATGAAAGAGATGCTCAGCAGGATGCAGGTTAGTCTGACTGAACAGCTACTGTGTTCATGTTAATTAGGGTTTAAGGAAACAAGACAAGTAGGTTCTTACAAGCAGGGTGAGTTTTTCTGCTGGTCAGTAGGCCTTGTGCTAGAAAAGTGGCTTCTGGGGAATGTGAGCATTCATTACGAACAGCTGGTGCTGGGGAAAGGCTGCTTTGGTGAATTAGCCTCTATACGCAAGAGATTTTTTCATTGGACTTGGTTTCACTGTATGTTTTTCCATAGGTTCTGAAATTGTCTCGCCAGTTTGGTACCACTGGGATTTTTAAAAGGAAGTGATCTTGTTCCATAGCTTTAGACATCCATCATGCTGCTTAACTGAGAGAGTGGGATCTTCTGTGTTGTTATTTAGTTTTCACTAAATAATTTTTGCTTACTTGAGTTCAAAACCCTTTCTCCCATATTTCCAGTATCTCTTAGGAACTTGGTGAATGAGGAAGATTATATGGAAAAAATTACCAGAAAGTTTCACATTTGTGTTTTAAACCTAGAAATGAATAATGTTTCAGGTGGAACTTTGCAGACAAAGTTACTTGAAAAGGGAGTTACTCAATGCACCCACTTCAGAGGCTAAAGGATTTTGCCTGTAGAACTCTGGCATGGTTGTTGCTGTTGACATCAAAAGTATGCTTCATAGGTATTAAAAGGCCTGGCATAAGTGTCCAATCTAAGCTTTACTTAAAGAAAGGATAAACTTAATGTTCATTTTATGTTGGCAATTAAATCCCTCAGAAAACTGTAAGTTCAGTTACTGATTTTTTTTTTAAAGTCCTTTTTGTTAGTAACAAAAGACTGAACTTTAAAATAATTTGCATTTGTTTACATTTATTTATTATATATTTCTTTTTATTTCAGTTTGATCAACAAAATAAAAACACATCAAGATATATGATGGATTACTGTTCTGAGAAGCCCAGTGCCATTTGGGAAATAGCAGCAGGAACCTAAGCTACCCTTCTGCTGAAACTAATGTTCTGGTGCTTTTTTTTTTAAAAAAAAACTCCATTTATGAGCTTATCATGACAGGAACTTGTTATTCATGTGTTAATATTCTGAAGAAGTACAGTTTACATAGCTAAGATATTTCATAGTTTAGGCAAACAATGCTAAGGAGCCTTTTGCAGCTACAATTTGAGATATAACAACTCTTGACAGTTTGTCTTTGAAGTGGCTAAAACTATTTAGCTTTTGTGGGCAGATCCATTAACCCACACACAATTCTGCCCAAGTAACAACTACAATAACTAAAACTTTCTTCTGCCAATATAATTCTTCTGTCTAATGCAAGGAAAACAAACCCATTTATAAATAAACTGAATGTAACCAATGACTTGAATATTCTGTACAGTGGTCCACACACTTGATCATAAACTCTAGAGAAAATTAAGAACCATCATGCTGCTGATGCTGTTGTGTAGTTGCAAATAATATTCTGCTTGCAACCCATTTTGCTGCTATTCAGAAAGCCAGACCTCAGATCAGCTAGACTATCAGGATAAGAGTCTATCTGGATGATCTCATGTTCTCAGAAATCATACAGACGAAAAATGTGAGTAATGGTGAGGGTGGGGGCATATATCCATTGGGATTCTTTTGAGACTGAAACACTTGTTGCTTTTTGCCTTTGAACAGAGTTTCGGTAATGATCGCTAATCTTAAGTAATAGTGTGAGTGCCTGCATAGAGTAAGCCTTGGAAGATAACAGAGTCTGTGGCTGAAGCAGATGGAACCTTTTATGACACCAGCTGAGACAATGTGGGAGCTGAGGGTAATATGGCTTTCTCAGGCTGAGAAAGGAGGAAAGCACTCATTTCTTTTGCTTCTACAGAAGAGGGAATACTGTGTTCTCTACCATGTCCCTCTCCATCTCCACTCGAACTCCCTGAAGGACCGTTTGGTGGTTCAGAAGCTTTGATTTACTTAATACAGAGGACCATTCTTTTTGCCAATAACATTTTGATCTTAGCTGGGATTGAGAAGTGCTTCATTCATTACAACTGCTTGGCAGTGACATAAAGGCATTCAGTGTTTAGCAGGTCTTCTTGAATGTACATTGCTTGGAAAGAAAGCTGAGCTTCTTCATGTGTAAACATCTGTCTTAGTCTCGTAATGCCTGGACAGCTGGAAAACATGCAGTGCATTGTGAGTGTGCTCAAAACTTCACCCCTTAATATATCTCTTCACAAAACTCAAAATCTTTCCACTTCTTGAGGGTGGAATTGCTTTTCTTTGATCATGACACTTGAAGGGCTCAGCTGTGTGTTTTCCACAAGCCTGGCTCTTGTACTAAGTTCTGTCATTTCTGCTTGTGATGGTGTCAGGTATTGCAAACAGCGCTGAGAATGCTGAGGAACATGTCTCCTGTCATTCCTAGCTTTACGGCTGAGCTCACGGAGTAGGCTACTTTTGGAGAGGTCCCTAAAGCATTTAGTCTATTTGGGCTATAGTCTAAAGTAGGTCAGCTTATGGTCTGGGCAGAAAAATAAAAATCATAATAAAGTGTGTCGTTTGTTTTCACGTGTAGAGAGACAGATCTGTACAGTGGGACTGTTTGCTTTTGTCAGTCCAGGCAGGAGCACTTTTGTGCATCTGTTACGCTGTGCATTATGGTGTGGTCACTTTGCAGTCATTTGTAGAAACAGGTATGAAATAGGCCCAATATTATTATCATCAGTATGATTCCATTTGTGGAAACGTATGCCTATCCTTGTTCAGGGCTTGTTGGAGGTTAAAAGACATCTTCTCAGCAAGGGACATTAAGTAGCCATGTCACCTCATGAGAAGCTGCGGTTGTTCATTGTTGCTGAGTGGTGCATCCTGTCGTCCTGTCAACACGTTGCCTTTCTCTTCCTGTTCTACTGATACTGGCAGCTCTCAAATGGCCTAAATATCAGGGACTTCCTTTGAGCGCAGGACCTTCATGGGATTACAAAAGAGAGGGTGCTGCAAATGCCCTCCTTGCACTTACGAGCACGTATGCATCAGACTATCTGCTTGTGATTTATGAGTGAAAATACTTAATTTGTCACACTTTCCAAGGCTGCCTTTATTGGGAATGGAATTGCAGATCTAATGCAAGAGAGTGACTAGGATACAGTAACTGATCCAAGAGAGTTACATGGAACTACCTGGAGGCTGCCTGTACAAGTACCTGCATGAAGCGCTTCTGTCTGCTTCCTGGCAGCGGCATGCACTTTTGAGGTGTGGTGCTCCACTCTGCAAGGTACCTGATCCTGTGGATGGATAGGTGAATTTCTAGCACACCTGTTGGGTTAGACTTCTCAAATGGCTAGGGTTGAATTTCTAGACCATACCGGGCAATTGTGAGCATGTGAGGCACAGGATACTGACAGCCCAGGTAACTTTTGACAGCGAGGTACTTGATCAGCTTATGCAGCAGCTGAGCAGTGGTTCATGGAGCACTGCTTGATTGCAGGTGCCTAAAAAAGGACACGGGTGTCATGGATGCCTAAAGTCTCCTGACTTTGGATCTTTGGCTAAATCTTCCCTGCTATTTTCCAGCTTCTTAAGCCATACTAACACTCACCTTGTAGAATACCCCTAGGTTTTTCTCTTCCTCCCTTGCATGCTTGGTGTGACACTTTATTTTCGAAAAATTGGTAAGTAAGTGGCATTTCAATGAATTTGAAAGTTCTAAAATAAGTATTTCCTTGGAAGGAATGATGTTATGATGTTTGACAGAAATTGGTAAATCTAATGACCTTTGATAAAAGGCTGCAGCTGTACGATAATATAGACAAAGACAACTTTGAAGACTGATTCAGAAGCCAGGAATTTAGAAACTATTTTCAACATTTTAGCCTACACAGATTACTAAATAAAGAATTTCAACAACCGAGGCAATGTTTTTGTTTGTAAAAGTGGGTGCTTAGTACAGTTGGATGATGAATTAAGGACAGCAGGAATATATCAGAATATACTTTCCCACACATCCAGTACAATTGAGCATTAATACATTTTCATCCCTTTGTAATTATTTTCTCTTTGCCGCTATTTCCAGATTGTTACCATCTGTAATTGTGACACTTTTACAAGAAAATTGATTTAGTCAATTCAGTTTCTGTGATTTTTAATATTGTTGTCATTGTTTAAAATCCAGAACCTTCTAACTTGGCATGAATTTTTCAAACCTCTTTTATATTGTGCAACCAATAGCAAGCTTATTTTTTGTCAGAAACCTTTTTTATTTGTTTGCTCATATAACTCTAACTAGAGTTAGAGACTTCCTAACAGACAATGGTCAAGTGCTCTGGTGACATTCCAGTAGAGAGATGAGCAGTTTTGCAAGTTAAAGAGATTGTGGATGAAGGAGGCAGCCATTTAATAGCTGTTTTTGAAAGTTGTGCACTAGACAATATGAGAAATAGCTTTATTGTAAACATGTATTGTACGAATGAGACAGGCTTCGGGGCTGACTAAATTGAAATCTTTCAGGACAAAGGTAGTTTGAGAAACTGTGTCCTTTGAAAATCCAGTCATGTGGTGCCAGTTACCTCCTGTGAGATGTTAAAGTGTGTTGCTCCCATTGAAGTAAAGGGAATTGAAGTCCATTAGCACATTCAGGAGCTCTTGATAGAAACCATCATAGGTTTAATGAGACAACCAGGAAGTACGGAAAAGTTTTTTTTGTGTGTGTGTTTGAAACAACTCAGAACATACCATTTGAAATGGATCCATCTCCAATCAACTTTTCTATGCTGTGTTTCACTGAAAACTAGGCTAAAAACAATTTGAATAATTTTCAAGATAACTTTTGAAAATGCCAATTCACAGAAAACAGCAGGGGTTACATTCTTGTTTAGTGAAGGCTAAGAAAAGACTGCTTCTGGTGAAATAAAAATGTCAGTGATTTTGAAAATTGCTTCAAAGTGATGTGAACATTTTGAATAAAATAATAGGAAAGCATTTCTTTTGAAAGATGAAAAAAGAATTAGTGACAATTTTCCAGTAACGCTGTTTCAGTGACAAAAATATTGTGGGGACTATTTTAATGATAAGCATGTACTGGGGGGTGAGGGGGAGGGGAGGGAAAACCTCTGTGACGCAGAGTTGAATTGTGTGATTGCTTTGCTTGCTGATGCATGTGGTATACTGCCTTTAAAGAAATGTGCTTGTGTACCTGATTCACATGGATCTAGCTGCCTGTTGTCCATGGTTTTTTTCCAAGACTGTCTAAGCCACTGGCCTGAGTAAGTAGCTCATGTACAAGCTCTGGATTGTAGTGGACCCCAGGCTAGATTTTGCCTGGACCAAGATGTTTGTGGGTTTGCGACTTCCCACAAGACCTTTCCTGTACAAGCTGATGTCTGTTGGAGGTGGTAATGGTCAACTGACCCTTATTCTACCAGAAGATTTTCAGCCTCTGAAATCAGTAGTTTGACAGGTAAAGCAAAGTAAGACATTCTCTTACATAAAGATATTACATAGCAGATATCATCTGCTATAATGACAGATAGGTGATGTATTTTATGTATTGCCTGTGATGTAGTAGCCTTCTACTAAGTAGGCTTCTTGGTGGAAGTGTGTGTTATTTTCACTCTGCACTATTCAAAGTACTGATTTTAGTGGCCGGTGAGTGTTAAATGTGTATGTTCAGATCAGATTTTACATTTGTAGTGGCTGCACCTGTGAAAGTCAAACATAAGAGCAAACAGTGAAGTGATTTACAGAGAAAACCTTGAGATGTTCTCAGCAGCTTCAGTGATGAAGCCATGGCTGTAGGTGAAAACCATGGGTAAAAAGATGAGTGTACAGGTGTCATGATGAAAAAACAAAGAGGTCTAGGAGGTAATTTATTTGGAAATGAAGAAAAGACAAGGGGGTAGCTCTTCAGCTGCCACAAAGGGGCATATATTCGGCAAAGTGGGTAGGGTTCCTGTAAAAGTTAGTGGAAACTGTAGTCTTGTTGACTGCAGTGGGAAGGAAGATCAGTCCCAAGATCAAGCAAATAACATTGGTACCAAAAATGGTTTGAATGATAAGCCTTCCTGTAAGTGATGAATGTAGGATGGCTTGCTAATGATTAATGCATATTTTGTATTAATAAATCATATTAATAGTCCTGTTCCTCTTTCCTGTTGCATTTTATTTCTCCCTGTGTATAAAAAGCACTCTATAAGGGTCCAAAACAAAAAAGATGTCTGAAAGGAGATGATTATGCTTGGGTCCAGACAACATTTAAAGGAGATTTAGACCAAAATCTTATACTCCTTGTAAAACTACCAAACTGAATTAGGTAGATGTTTGAGAATATTGTCATGTTTTACTAAAAGCTGTCTGTTTCCAAATACAGTTTTCTAACGTGTGGCTTTCATATCTTCATATTGTTACATGACATTGCATTATTTACAGCCATTAATTGCTATGGATATGACTTTAATATCCCAAGGGGCCATAGCATGGAGGTAAATATGAAAAAACCAACTTTAAATAAAAATATAAATGTACAAGATGAACACACATTCCAGATTTTTTCTGAAACTGTAAAAAGAAACAAGCTAACAGAATAAGCTAGGCCAAAAGTGGAAGTACTACTTAGGAGCAGAATAATGTGTATAAATCACATAATGTGATTTAAGTCACTGAGTATTTCAGAGTCAGAGCAGAGATTTGAAAAAAAAGTCTGAAGATTTGCCTATTCATCCAAGCCCTGAATCAGGGAAAGGCTTTAGTATGTCCTTGTCCCCTAACTTTTCAGGTTTGTATGTGAGCAAACCTTTGACATAAGCCTTTATTTTGGAAATTAAGCGTCTGCTGGGTACTCTTCTGAAACTCATAAAAGCACAAGGGACACCTCTTGGGAAAAAGGAGGGTAAGGTAATTGCAGTGTTAGCCTACAGTGACCTCAGATTTGTTTCTCAGTTTGTCCTCAATGCCCAGAGAGAAGTTATGCAAAGTGATTACACTCTTTCTTCCGGTACTTGAGTGGGTGAATAGCCTTGTGCTGGTCCCTCAAGTATTTTGAGGATGATTGTTGGGCACCAGGCACTTACTTGCCATTTCTGTTCTTGAAAATTTTTGCCCTTTATCAGCTAAAGTGAAAACACCTAAAAGACAGTTTGCACACCTGGTTTTACTCAAAAAACCTTCCAGAATACTGCAAAATATGCACAGAGTCTTGCAATCTGTTCCTTGTGTGAAATTTTACATGAAGAAACTCACATTATTAAGAACTGCTTACCTGAATAGGCTGTTGCCAGGGTTAAGTCTTCAGTCCACTCCTAACATTTTCAGCTGCATGTTTTTAGTTTAGTACAGCTCCCTTTAACAGTCATCCCCAACTGCACCAGAATTTAAGACACTATGTTTAAAAAATGTTGTAAATTGAGATACTGAGAAAAACAGAGGGAAGAAGATTAGAATGGTCTGGTTTGGAACATCCTCTGGCCATATTTTCTTTACTCCTTTTATTGAGGAAAAGTGTTTTAGTGGAACCTGAAGTCCAGGCCATATTGTAGCATTGTTGGGTTTTTTTTTCCTGTGGGGTGGGGGAGTGGTGCCATCTCCACAATGCTGGAGATTCTATCTCCAGCAACCCTGTTAATTCTAGTTCTAAAAAGAAGACAGCTTTTTAAGGAGCTACTTAATGTTAAAACAGATTAAAATATGCAAACTCTGGCCATTTTCTAGACAGCTGGATCATTAAGAGAAGATGCATATTTGGAAGTTCAAGTGGAAAAATTTCAAAGGGAGATAAGAATTCCATGGAGAAAATGTCTGAATCATTTGCCCTGTGTCCTTTAAGTTCTTATTTCTCATGAGTTCTTATTTCTCACATCTCCTATTCAAGGAAAGATGACACCTAATTCTGATTAATCTTTGGCATTTAAGGAGATTACAACCGGAGGTGGCAAATATGCATCCTTAAAAGAGTAAAACCCTATTTTATTCATAGTGGTGAAGTATTATTGGATGCACTAATTTAGATTTTTCACTACTGTTTTTTTTCTGACACTGTCTCTTGATAATATGTTAACTACTGAGACTATCTTCCTGAAGGTAGTACTCAAGATGCTCTTTTGCATGTAGTAAAGGGCCTGATGGTGTCTAAAGGCTGATGGAGAGCAGTGGGCTTTTTTTTTCATCAGCAATGAAAATTGCATTCTCAGCAAATTTTGAGTTTATTGACACTGAGATTACTATCACTTCTCTATCATCCAAAAGAAGGGGCAATATAGAATCTATTAATAGAATTTTTGTTAATCTTACTTTTGTTAACCTTTCCTTGTTAGCTCTGAAGTAAACCTTGAAGTTCTTTGAATTGTTATAAAATATCTTATTAATTTGTGTGTATAATTTTTTTGTTTTGCTACTATGAAAATAGACATTATTTAAAATGTGTTCTAGGAAAGAGATCAGCACCCTGAATTATTTGTTGCAAATAAATTATACAATAAGCAATCTACTTTCTATTGTTTGCAGACCAAGCCTGTTATCTCTGACTTGTGTTGGTTTTAAGCATTAGGTGATCTATTTTGGTCTATGGATTATTCATGACAGGTTCATTTCAGCTAGACAATGCTTGTGATATGTAATGGATTATCCAGTTCATGCGTCTGGGTTTTTTTCCCGTTTTCTTACTGGGTGACTTTTTTTGAAGAAAGGAATAATGGATAAAATTTGTGAAATCATCATGAGCCAAAAGTATTTTGCAAATGACCTGGCAATTTTCTGCATACAATGAATAAATGCAACTCGGTGAATAATAGCAGAACTAACACATTTAATGACTTAATTCTGAATTAGCTCAGTTTGACCAACTCTACTTGATGTATCCAGCTAGTATGGGGTGCAGGGTGATTCTCTTCTCTTCCTCACTGTGGCTATACATTGGTCTGGCTCAACTGACGCTGACAGAATTCTAATTCCCATGCAGAGATGTAAATGGTGAGAGAGGCGTGCTCTCTGCATGCAACTGTCAAACAAATGTAATCAGACTCTGTACTGGGTATTGTGTTTATGTTAGTCTAGTGCAGCAATGACAGTTGAGACTGGCCCTAATATCACAATGGTATCCCAGAGCTCAGTTAGGTAAAATGGTTTACGTGCAATGTTAATTTAAAAGAACATGAACAAATATCACAAATGTTTTTGGTCTGTTAGGTGGTACATCCTATTGACTAAGTGATGATGTAGCACACAGATGACCCGCTAGATTCTATTATTTGACTCAGCAGTTAACACTTGAGATTTAGAAGAATTTGAAGTTGTCTACTCTCTTGGCAATTGCCCCACAAGACTTGAGATTTGAGAAAGCTTCTTGACAAGAGAAACGTAAGCAGTGGTTATATGAGAAGTGCCTGGCATGAAAAATCTTAAAGATTTTGGCTCGGTGGTCAGAAAACAAACCCATTTCCTGTGAGTTTAGCAACACTGTCATGAATTATCTCAGTTTGTTTAACACAGTTTTCAAAGGTGTGTTTTTTGTTAAGACTGTGTATAGTAAGTGCTACAATTTTCCTGACAGCTTGGATAAGAAGTGATGAACACAGTGAATAAGCTCCATCAAATATGGCCAGGAATTATATCTGTTCTGGTAATGTCATCTCATCTTAATACTGCATTACTTGGCACTATACCTTTATCACATTTAATAGCTTTCTTTCCCTCTCCCCCTTCCTTTTGCAATCCTCCCTCCCTGCCCCCCCCCCAAAAAAAAAAAAAAAAAAAAGTAACGTCTTCTGATACTTACACTTCTGTCACACTTCTGTGCTCCTCTCAGTAGAATCAAAAGGAATAGCAGGACTCAAGGTATGGGACAGATGATCAAGTTACAGAGTTACAGTGTTTCTCAAGTTTATCCTTGCCAAAGCTTCATCTTTTTGAGATTTGCAATAGATCTGCTTTTCCTTTTTCTCTCTTTTTTTTTTTTTTCAATTCATCATTTCTTGGCAAGTTACTTGTTTTCCAGTGAAAGCTGTTGCCTTTACTGTAAATGACCATTCATAACTTTGAGCACAGCAAGAATAATGTGTCTGTTTGGCTAGAAGACGTGAGTTTAGGGATGGATAATCTTCTACCTCGTCTAGTACAGAGAGATCTGTTAACGAGCCAGCACATTACTCAGATGCTGGCAGTAGAAAGCCTGCATTTTAACTTAAAAAATATCTATCAACTTGATAATATGTCAGGCGACTGTACCTTCCTGCAAATAAAAGTCCAGTTTTCTAGGTTCAATAGCCATAATTTTTTTCTTAAACATAAAGTAAAATCTCTTGCAGGAACCCCGTGTTACTAGTAAAAATACTGTTGGTAGGAAGAAAAAACTCAGTTTTGTTCTATCTTTCATGAACTAAAATAGAATTGTTTTATCTACCAAATGTACTAGGTCTGGAGGTCTGGATATTAGCAGAATCAAACATGGTCTTAGCCTAGCTTCACTGCTTATTTCCTTATGTGTGCGTGTGGCGGGGGCAGAGGACGTGATATCAAACTGAAGAAACTTTCCACAATTTATATGATTCCACCTCCCCCCCCCCCAGCTCTGAGCTAATTTCACTTTCTAATTTTCACATGCTGATACTGTTTTGAGGTCCCTGACAGTGCAAGGAGCTATTTAAATAAGTGCATCGGTTTGTTTAGGCAAATCACAGAGCAGTAGTAGCTTCTACAGTTTGGTATATATTTCAGAAGTAGGCTCTTCATTTGATTCATATCCACAGTTGCACATGAGCATGACTCCTCTCTGTGGCTGTCCCTGCTGACTGGAAGAAGGACAGTAGAGAAGTCTTCAGGAGTGATAATGGTTGTCCTTTGGAATTTGGGGAGAATTTGTACTAATTTAAGTAGACTACCTGCATTTTTGTTGCTTTTAATAATGGGTATCGTATTCCACATACATTGTCTAGCTCAGCTGCGGGTGCACGCTACAGCTAGAAGGCAAGGAGCATTTTCCTTTTGTCAGGAGCCACATTAGGGGCAGGAGTCATGGAGAGATGCTTATGGAAGGGAATGGTCTTTAGCCATCATTCGTCTGCTCCCATCCTGGGTATGACCATGCATTAGGGATGTAGCTGTGCAGGTGATTTACTTCTCTGAAAACGACTCAGGTAAATTGTCATTTTCAGATAAGGTACTGAATGTGAGGTCATACTCTTATTAAGGTATGAAGTGAGATCATGATCCAGGCAAAGCTGAGAGAAGCAGTCCCAGAAATCACGGAGTCACTTCACTGTTAACGGCATGTTGTGCAGTTTTCCCTTCATAGTCTACCCCATCACCTTCTGTTAGGAAGATAAAGCCAGAAGTGCTTTTGTAACTGAAAATAAAGTTCCTCTTCCCCTACCTCTGCGCTATAGGTTGCATGACCACATAGCAGAGGTTCTGCCACCCCAGAAAGAGATTCAACTTTTGTGTTAGCTGCCAGAGACAGTCCAGACTTCCACTGACAATTCAAATGGATCTTCTGGTTGGAGAACCTCCTAACACAGCTGAAACAGTCTTCTTTTGTCTGAGCTGAAGTCCTGTTCTCTTTGAATATGACTATTCTCTGACTACTACAAGGACACTGCTGTTTGGGCATTTTTCCCAATGTTTTTATGATATTCATTTTAATGTACTGCACATTTTTCATTTTGGGACAGTGCTCAAAAATTTGCCCATAAACGTCACTTCAACTGGGTGAATGCTGCTTTTTATCACTGCATTGCTAAAGGCATTTCTGTTGTATTCCCAGACCACTGCTTTTGTTCATTGATGTTGAAACCAATTTCAGCACAGCCACAATGGGTTAACATTTTCCTGCTTGTTTGCGTAGTGATTGCAGCTCTGAGACCAACCTGTAGCGGGCGACAGAATACAGGTATCTTATAACACATACACATAAAGATGTGCATGTATTTTTGAGAGGAAAATTTTAGGGGCAGAGGAATGTAAGATGGGAAGGAGGAAAGCTATGTGTATTGTCTGATGAAATACAGTGGAACAGGAGAAACGTTGTTTTTCCCATTTCATGCCCTGCACCATTTTTCACTCTCCAGCTTCTTGTTATATGAGAAATGCCTCTTTGTTTAAAGGTGCCTCAATAAGGAGTGCACAACCTTCAGTGGATTTGGCTGGGACATGCAGCCCAGGAACCTTGAGGGAGGGAATGATAGGAAAGGAGGCAGTGCATAGCCATGTTGTCCCATGAACAGAGTAGCACCGATTCATGACATGGCCCATTGCTATTTCTGCTTTTCCCAATGGAAATTAAAAAGCAGCAGCCTCCTTTTTGGTCCCTTTAATTTTATCTGCTTTCTAGATTAGCTGTACTGAACAGTGGAAGAAAGGAGACAACATTGTCTCCTCTGACCCACCTCTGTTAGGGGCTCATGTGGGTAGCACAGAAGAATCAATTCCCTTGCTTCACTGTAGGAGTCTGTCAGTGAGATTAGGAACAGCAAGACTGGTTCCTGACAGCTTTAGTCCTTGTTGAGGTTGTCTTCAACCCCAGGGGCTGCTGAGATTTTCTTCACAAGCTTCTGTATAAAAAGCCTCACCACAAAAATCCCTCTTTGTCTTTTAAACTAGCTTGAGAAGATATTTTAATTAAAAACTACCAGTGGCAGTACATAGCAGGGCACTGGAAACCCTTTCTCTGTGGTAGTTTCTCAGCACAAATACTTCTGTGTAGTTGTGGTCACATGTTTGATTGACTTCGTTCCCAAGCTGATGTTCACAGTACTGTATTCATCTTGTTCAGATGACTGTGAGATGCAGCCTGAATGCAGTGATGCTGACAGTGGATGTGAGGAGAACCAGACAGTTGACAGCATCTCCATTTTTCAGAGCTGATGTAGGATGATCTGTCACATGATGCTAGGCCACAGCCTGTCATTTATATAGCTACAGCTGTAATGTGGGTAAAATCAGAAACAAGAGAGAAGTGACAAGAGGCGAAAAAAAAAGGTGCAGGGAGAGGCTATTTATGCTCACCTCTCACAAAATTGCACAAGCGTTTTTTATTTTAATGAATGCAATATTGATCCCATATCTGAGACCTACCTGCTATTTCTATGGGTTGGAAGAGCATTCGCAACCAATCCACGCCTGCTGTTCAGGGTAATGTGTCTGCCTGGGGCAGAAGTCAGAGATCCTTTGGGGCTGATACTGTGCCACATCCATTATGGCTGTTAGGGAAGCCTTTCTCATTGTGGCTTGGTGTGCACAAGCAATAGCAGCCAGAAACTTGAGAGATTAAAAAAAAAAACAAACTTTATCTTGAGCTAAATAGCCATACCCTCAAGCTGGGAGCTGCAACAGCTTTGTGTATTTTGTAGGAGGTGCAGAGGAAGGAGAACCCTAAGGACATATTCAGTGCTGCCAAACTATAGCACCTAAAATGGATTAAAGGACCTTTTCTGGCAAGAGACTAATAAGTCATTCAAGCCACCTTGCCAGGTCATGCAGTCTGTGGTCTCTATACAGTTACTGTGGAGACAAGTGTGGGGAACAAGTAACTCTGTGTATACAGTTCTTTACCTGGACTTTCCCCTGTGCAGCAACTCCTGCTGCTTCTTGTTTGGCTGGTCTTCCCTGTAATTTGGGAATAATAGTTTTTGTAGCACTGGACTGTTCAGACCTGTGTAAGGGAAATGCAGCTACATCATAAAGGCAGTATTCAGAAGTGCGTCTTCCACTTGCCATCCGCCTGTTTCCCCACCTGTTCCCATGTGACTCCAAAACACGAGGTTGCGTTCAGTGGTAGAGGGGTGAGGCATGAGCTGCACAGTCCCAGACTTTGTGCTGGGAGTTGTGGGCCTGAGTGATGTCTTGAGTCCCAGTTGCCTCCCTACTTCACTTTTTCTATAGGACGTGCATAATAAATTGCTGGTGACCTAAATGTGCAGGGAACAAGGTGCACACCGGCTACCATGCTGGGGGCTTAGGAGAGGAACAGAATGAGGCTTCTGCCCATTACTCTTATTCTCCGTTCACTTTCTTACAAGAGAATGGAAAGTCAGTGCCACCCAGCTTACTCCTTTCTGGTTTGAGGATCAGTCAGCTCGCACAAGGGTGTGTGTGCAAGGGAGGTTTTTCTTGTGTATCCTTAAAGTCTTGCTTGATCCCATAAATTGCATTCTTGTGCCTATCTTGGGTTAAAGAGAATGCCCCATGATATTTGTGGTACTTCTATGACAAACGTTACATTTTTCTTAGTATCATATACTTCTGTTGAGATGACTGGGGCACCACACTTGACAATCATGAATTATTTACAGCAGACCGACAGCCATTTATCCTGTGGTACCATCTGCCATGAAGATCACATTTTGTCTTAGCAGTTTTCTCCCTTTGTTATTCTTTGAAACACTATTTGAAGATGTGGGAGCAGTGAGGAATGGATAACCACCTCTGGGCCATGGTTTCAGTGGTATGTTTAGATGCTCCTGGACAATAGTGTTAAAGGTTAAATGCTCTTGGCATTTGATGGGAAAAACTCTAACAAAGGTGAAGTGAATGATGCAAGCCTAGCATGAGTTTTGACTGTTCAGGATGTTTCCCATGTGCATCCTTTGCTGGTCTCCTTGGTACAAGGGTCATGTTGTGGGCAAGGAGGAGGTGTGACTGGAGCAGAACTGGCAGATGGTCCCTTGAAGGTCGTTTCTTGTTGCTATCTCCTGTAGTGATGCCATATGTTGTGCAGGGGGATGTTTCCTTCCTCTTCATGGAGTGTAAACTCATCAAAACAGTAAGTGCAGCAAGCCATCAACTCTCAGCTCTTGAAGTTTCTGATTAGGTCTGTGGCTTTAAGACATTTTTCAGTATGTTGTCAAAGAGTATATAGAATAAGGATGTTTGAAAAAAAAATTAAAAAGTGACTGTCTACGATGGTGGAGATTTTCTCTTTAGCTATTTAACGTTTTTTTCCTGAAATTCTTTTTCTGCCTCTAAAAATTGGGGGTTTTTTTGTCCCTTCTCCCCCCACACCCCTCCACAAGATCTTCCCTTGTAACCTGTGAACATTCCAGAACGTGGCCAGTGCCGCATAAGAGATTTGGGGGAACTGAATGCCACCACTGCTTCTGGAATCATAGGTGTTCCTCTTAGCTGTTGGTAACGGCAAGTATTTCCAGCAGAAAACACCTGAAGCAAATGCCCACAGCAACTGGGGGGTAAGCAGTGCTTCAGGAAGAAGCAGCTGGCTGTGTCTTGAATGCAGTTAGTGTTCTGAGTTGTTTGTGCAAATTTTACTCTGTCTCACAATGGAGTATTTCTAAAACCGAGAGTCCCATGATGAAAACACATGAAAAATCATTGTTGCTCTATGTAATACATGATCGTTAGAAAGATTCCCCTCCCCCCTTTTTTTTTTGTTAATTGTGATGAATAACATCAGGAGAAGGTTTTTTATCATGAAAGAATAAACAGAGGCATAAATGAGTTTATAGAGGTATGAATTCTGGCCTACTTTTTCAAGCAAATTTGTGATCAAAAAGGGAACAATGTCTGAGTAAATAAGGCAGTAGACCAGGATGTGTTTGCCCATTCAAATGACTTCAGCCCTTTCTAAAAAGGCTTGTCTGTCTTAGCATTACACCGCCTTATGCCACTGGCTTTGGTGTTTGATATCACTCACTCATCAGTGCTGGCTATGACCTGGTTAGCCCAGACAGTAACTGTAACACCAACTTTACGAATCTTTAGAGGAAGGAAACATTTTTGTGAAGTGATTCAATCCACTTTCCCAGGGCTAAGGTAAAGATCCAAGAGTTTCCAGTAGCCAGGCCATCAAGGCTCAAAGTGGTATCTTTTCTTTGTTTTCCTCCTCTTTTTTGCTCTTTAGGTTTCATTGACATATCTCTGTCAGCCTGCTTACAATTTGTTATTAAAACTATTCTTTGAACACAGTATTTCGTGGGCTGTATAGCCAATAGGTGGGTTTAGGATTGCAAGAACTGCACATGAAGTTAACAAATCAGCTATTAAAATAGGGATATTTGGTGCTACTATTTAAAGTTGTAATACTTACCAGTGGGTCGTAATTGACTACTGACAGTATATAGAGTTATACAACTTTTCTTAACATTACAAATTTATAATTATCTTATTCTTTGTGTAAATATTGATCTAGTGATGGGTATCATCTTATTTTGCCTAATTACTAACACATAACTAGTTAAGTTTCTATGGTGGAGGGTGTGGTGGTGTATTTAACAAACTCCACAACTTATGTTGCCGAATTGACCCTTTCCCTATCAGCCTTTTCTTGTTTGTATTCCAAAAAGCATATCCAATGTTCATGCAGCTTCCTTGGTCACTTTTGCCTTTGTAGAAGGGCAAGAACAGACATGTGGAAACTGCAAAGATTAAAGGAAAACAATGGTCAAATTCAAGTTTGCTTTTTTCTTTGACCTTGAAAGATTATTATCAAGCAGATTCAGGTAGATGCAATGGGCAAAAACATAGAAGGTGCAGAAATTGAGAAATCATAGTCTGATTTCTGTGTATTTCACTTTCCTACTCTAGAATGGCAATTTGAAGCACTGATAAGCTGGCATTCCTGACAACTGAAAGTACTATTTTTAGCTATTATGTGAATGAAGGAGAGTAGCAGAGCCAACATGCCTCAGTATTGCCTGGTCATTAGCTTTCTTGGGCTCCAACACTACTTCCATAGACAGAGACTATTCAATTTTGGAAAGGAAGCAGTTCTGAAAAAGAAAACAAAAAAAAGGCAATCAGGACACTTTTGGAGGAAGCAAGATGAGACTGGTAAGTTAATGCTGTCGTCATAATGGTTAGAGTTCAGGAAGAAAGTAGCTAGTTTATACCTACAGTAGGTTCAGCACTGTAGTGCTGGACGCGTGTAGCATGTCCTGTGATATGATTCATTTAGAGTTGGTAAAAAGCCAAAAGCCACACCTTGAAATGTCCTTTTCCAGTTTCTCCTAACCGAGGTGAGCCTTGTTCCCATTTGTTGTGCCTGTGGACAGTGAATCATTTGCATATTTAGCTGCTTATGTTAGGCATGAGTTCAGTTTAATTACTATTTGTATGGGCTAATGCAGAGCTCTATTACTTTGTTGCACTGATTTTCAAGTGAAACTGCATATAGAAGTCAGAGGAAGAATCTGCAAGATCGTGTCTAAATAACAGCGTAATTAATCTCCTATTATGTAGCACCTTTGTCTCATCCCACAGGACATACAAAGGATTTAAAGAGCTGGTATAAGAGCGATGCCAAGACGGTTCATGTAAGCATGATGACTGCTTCTAGGATAGTGTGTGACAGCTGTGTAATATCATATGTCACTAGTGCACAATAGTAAAAACTAATTTATTCAACAGAATCAGCAGCAAGATTATTTTTTTTTTCCTCAGGTAGAAGATTAGAGCTACCTGGGTTGGTATTTGGCTAGTATATTGGAGTTGATGTGTAAATTCTGGAGCAAAAATTACTGTTGAATATTCTGATTCCATTGGCCAGACCTTTGATAACTCATCTGAAAAGTGAGGTCTTCATCAGTGCTGCATTTTCTTCTGACATGGCTTACTTTGTAGTCTTTTTGCTGAGGAGAAAAGCGATCTCTCTCCTATGAAGGAAAAATGAAATGGCCTGGCCTTCCTCTCTTTAGGGAATAGGGTTTTAGCCAATAGTTTAAGATATGTTGGTAAGCTTCCTTTAAGTGTCAGAAATTTTGTTATTTGTTGGAAGCAACTCCAGTATTTAATTTGGCTCGGAATGTTGTAAGTAGTAGAATTGGCATGGGATATGCTGATGATGGAGAAGGATGTTAGAAAGATGCAGAACACCCAGGTACAAAGCCCTGTGCAGAAGACAGGTGCTGAAAGCTGGGGATATGCAATTCATCTTCAGTAGAAATGCTACTTCCCTCACTGAGCATGTCAATAGAGCATCTCCATGTGAAAAGTTTACCTGTAGTGCCTGCTCCCTATGCCTGTCTTCCAGAGCAGCCAGTTTCTTCATGGAGCGAAGGTCTTTGTGTTAATGGCAGTGTATGACAATGTAATGTGACTTTTGGAAGGGTTACAGCAAGTTCTGAATGATATATGAAATGAAAAGTCCCTGCCTGGTGCAGAGAAAACATGAACAGCACTGGATGATACACTGCCAACAGTTCTAACAAGGGGCTCCTTCACAGATCTTCCACCTCAATCAGCAATGCAGTTGACATCCCCTGAGCAAAATCTTTCATCTACGAGCAAAGCAAAATTCTTCAGCTTTATAGCTTACCCACTGCCTAAAATACTCGTTCAATAATCTTTCTCTGCTTCCAGTTATGACAGTCTCTGTAGGCAATCATCCTCTTCCCATAATTCATTCAGGCTCTTTCAGGTACTTTTACTGTAAAGTCTCCATATCCTGGGAGGGTGGGGCAGGCAAATCTTGATCAACAATCTAGTCAGTGATGTGTAACATCTGCTGGTCAAGCCTGATTCAAAAATTAGTGAGGAAGTGAACAATAAGGCCAGGTAAAGAGCGATCACCTAGTTTAATGTTTCTGTTCCAATGAAACAGTGGGGTTTTTTTTATACAGTCAAACCCTAACTAGTATATATTGGAATGGAGAATGGAGTAAATCACATTTTGGAAAGCAGTGGCATGCGGAAGAATTTAGGTGGCACCATAGATAATTTCTTTGACTTGAGTTTTTGCTGCTGTGGTGTGGCAAGAAAGAGCTGATGTGATCCATGCAAGAGAAACATTTAGTACTGTTTGTAAGCTTCCTCCTAGGATGTTGTGTCCTGTTCTGGCCCAGCTGGGCCATAAAATGAGTTAAAGACTGGATAACAAGCACCAGGGTGAGGGGCTTAAAGAATTCAGAGTATTCCGCTAATTCAAGAGCAGGCTGAGAGGCCACTCTGAAGACGACACCTGACAGCAGAGGTTTTTCCGTCTGGCTGACAGAAGCTGAAGTTCAGGTAAATCAGTCTTGAAATAAGAAGATGCTTTCTGGCTGCGAGGTCTGTTGAACATGAGTGTCCCTCTGGGGGAGAGACAGAGAAAGTTGTGATCACTTCAAGCCTTTTGATAAGCCTGTGCTTGGATGGCTGTGGCCCTGTGCAGCTAGCCTTGCTCGTCCCATTTCTTTAGGGGAAATCATTGCACTTAAAAGCGTATAGCCAGTAACTCCACATGACGACAATTAGCAGACCTGAATGCCATGGCTCAGATTTTGAGTGAGCTGTCTGAAGATAATCACAGCAGATCTCTCTTCATCTCTTCCCTTGCACAATGAACAAAGATTTCTGTACGCTGCTTCTTTTCATAGTTATTAACTGCTTTCCCCTGCAGCATTAGAGATTGGCCACAGCAAGAGATCTCTTTGTAGGTGGTATAGAGAGTGATTATGGATTGCCTTAGTTGGTTTGGGAGGGAATTTTCCCTGGGTCAGGTTGGCAGGCTCTGTGGATCTTTCACCTCATATAGCATGAGGTGTGGTTCATCTGCTAGGATCATTTGTGTACGTCTCACATGACTAATTCCTTGCCATTGCAGGGCTTCCTCAGGTCTTGCCAGCCCTGTGTCGTTGGCAGATAGTTTCCTAAGCACAGAAGTGCTTTTTTCCCCTCACTAAAGTCTTTGGGCATCAATTAGGATGTTATGGTTAGATTTAATGGTCTGTGAATACACAGTAGGTGCATCTGGTATCCTTTTTGGCCTTAATTTTTAGGGAATGGTATCTATATGCTGTCTGATGGATTAAGGATGAGGAGGTTATTTAGGAAAGCATCCTCTTTCGTTCTGAAAAAATGGCCTGGCTCCTTCAGAGGCCTATCCTGGCAGCCTGAGAAAACCTTAATATCTATTGAACAGAAGTCCAGCTTGCTTTAGATTAACTGCAGAGACGAGTCAACAAATACAGTTCAGATTGTGCGTTTCCATATGTTAAAACATACAATTCTATAGATTGATCTCAATTAGGTATCTGTGCTGTCTGAAAGGATATCCCCTTCGATTAGCTTTCTGGCTCTGTACAGAAACAACAAGTGCAAAAGAAAAGATAACTCACTTTGAGTGTTCTTCTTGTAGTTAAAGTAGCTAGATAGCCAATTAATTCCTGTCTTGCTGTGTGCTCGTACCGTATGAGTATCATTTCTACAGTGACTTTTCAATGTCAGTGAAGTCAATGAGGTATTCCTAAGTTTGAATTCTTTTTCAAAAAACCATACATTTTAGCCCTTAAGTCTGTCTACTTCAGCAAAATAACAAAGCCTGCCTTCAAAATACAGCTTTTGCAGCCTCAGGGGCCCTGTGATATATGTGACAGAGAACCTGACCTGCTCTATATGCAGGCAAGTATTTGTGAATGTTTGTGTGTATAATATTATGGTATAATACTAATTTTAAGAAAATTTCCATTTCACTGGAGCTAGAATTTCACCATACAGATATATGCAGGTGTGCAAAGATAATGTGTGCTTGAAATGCTAAGTTGAAGTTTTGCTATTTATAGAATGTGTAGCAGTGCAATAGAGACAGCCATCATATAAGCAGCAGTGTTTTATAGTTGTCTTTCGCTTCCCGATCAAAGAGAGAGAGATTTGTATTTTTCATGAAATGGCCTTTGCAGGAATGCCGTAAGCAATCAAGATTCACCCTGTGCATATCAGGAGAAACCGTGCCATTTGTACATGCCTGGCTTCATCCCATAAAGTAGAAAACGGCAGCAATTGTTTGACTTCATTCAAATGCTGCCTGTTGTTTGACATCTTTCTTCTTTGAACCCCAAACTAAAAACTTTAAAATAAAAATAATTGAAAACCAGAATACTCTATTTCTAAGCTGAGTTGTCCTTAAAAATTCGAATGAGTCATTTAGATAACATTCACAATACCAGCAGCTCCAGGGCACTTTAGAGAATATGTTTCAGCACAGAGACATTTGAAACAAAAATTGTAATGTTCTAAATGGAATTAGATGAGCAAAACCGTGTCATACAGAGATGAAATATAAGTGCTTTAGGCCCACTCCATGAAAAATGTATGCACTTTCTTAAAAGTGTTTTTCTTCCGCAATAGTTTCATTTCTGTAGAAACCAGTGGTTGGTTGTGGGTTGTTTTTGTTTGGTGGGTTTTTTTTCCTCCTAGTGCATTCCCCTAGAATGTGCTTTTGCCACTCAATAAACCCTTCTTTCCACTAAGTGTCTGTCTCTGTATTAAGCCCCCAAGGAACTGTACAAGCCAAAGGCAGATGGAAACAATAGGCATTCTGTGTTCAAACGTACAACCTACAGAAAGTTCATTTGTCAAAAGTCTGAGCAACATTTCCAAGGAGGCTGCTTCGTAAACAACATCCACATGGGGCAGATCTGACTTGTGCTACTGTTTTTCATGCACATATTCCATAAGAATTTAATAGGCTCTTTACTCTTCAATTAACAGTTAAAGCAACATTTACAGAAGCTTTTTCGAAATCCCAGTCTCAGTTCTTCTCTCCTTCCTCTCTCACCCTACTTCTTGAACCACTTCATCTTTTACCTGCTCCAACTACTTTCCTTCTTTTTATAGAAGCCTTATCCTACTAGCCCCTCTGTTAAGACCGAAGCACTTTCAGACTTTATTGAACTCTTTTTCTCTTTTTTTTGAGGTTTATTTTTGTACCTCTTGGGGTTGTGCTCCTTCATTGGTAAGCATGCAAACTCCACCATGGTACTAGTCTTTGAGATGTCAATAATTAATGCCACTATAGTAGTGTTAAAAGTTAGTATAACCTTCTGACTCATGCCTGGAAGACAAAAGTCATTCTGGTTAGTACTCTCTAGCAGACAGCATAGTCGGTTTGTAAAGCTCTAATTACATAAGGTAAATGTTTGACTTCATTCCTTGGCTTTGTATTAATGAAATATTTTCATGTGATTAAGATGCTGATTCTGTAAAATTGTGAAATCACCTTGGCTCCCACGGACTTCAATGCCTTCCCTGATAAGACCCCAGATCAGTGGCAAGGAAACCAGGGAAGACTGTCAATATCTGGATGCTGCAGGTATGATTCTGAGCTTGTTCTGGTGTAATCCAGAGCTGAGACCAGCAGAACGGAAAAGCTATCAGCCAGCTACTCAGAGGTCATAAATGTGTGTAGGACACATGTTCTTATACCAGGCTGCGTCTGTGCACATTCTACCTAAACACCTTCTGAATATATGGTCTGTCAAAATAGGCAGCTGATTCAGAGTGCTCTTGTCATATAAATGGGAGTAACTAGCTTCTGGATTAGGCCAATTTGTATTTTCCTAGGACACCCAGATCCTGTTTCTGGTGCTTAAAATCTGAGATATTAGTTTCTGGTGCCCAGGGAAGATGTTTAAATGGTGTCATTAGAAAATTAGTTGCCAAAAAATGCAAGACTTAGTTTTGAACTGTAGTTAATCAATGACCATGTATTGCTCTTTAAAGTTCTAAAATGTTGGAAGGTGACTTGAAACCAGAGGTATATTACGTACATTTCTATGCATAATTTCCTAGCACTAAAAAAAAAAAATATGTATAACCCGTTCTTAGCCTCTGACTGGATTTCAAAGCAGCATTTGCAAATAATAGACACAGAAGAGTGAAAACCACCCCAGACGAGTGAAAACTACTCAATGACAGCTTATCATGTGCCAAAGAACACCATAATTTCCTCCCAGGTGATATCAAATTCACCTGAATGAGCCAATTCCTGGCTGGTGGGACTCAGGAAGAACTTGGATCTCCCTCTTGCCTGAGCTGCATGGAGATGAATAGGTGTGAATGAGTGTGAGGCCGATAGTATGTTGACAGTGTTGGGTAAGGTTTATCCAGTGGAATTACTTGCCACAGGCTCTAAGGTCGCCAGTAAATTTTTGGCTGTTACAACTATGGAAGCTGCTACCTTTGCAGGGTATGACCAGTGCAAGAAGAGAAGTTGCAGCCTGACCCTCTTCTTGTAATGCTGGGAAGGAGCTCAGACCAGATCTGGTCTTAAAATGGGTCTGGGTCTCCTCGTGGCAGCTGCTTAGTGTGTTTATGGCTAACCCAGGAGCTTTTCACCTCCCAGACTTGAGACCAAAAAGGTCCATGGATAAGATGCTGACACAGTCGATGTGTTTCGTTGCCCTCTGGTGGTGCGTCCGCTAGAGTATAAGGCTGTTGCTGTTACCAGTTGCAGGAGTACATGCTGCTTGTGTAAGAGAAGCAGGTACTACAGGAAGCAGAGAAAAATCACACAAATATTGATCAGGCCTTATGTTGTAAGCAACAGCAAACAACAGTTCTTTAGTTTATTATGAAAATTGTAAAACAAAAAGCAACGGGCCAAGGTCTGCTATCAGTTATCCCCATGCAAATCCAGCTATTTCCACTGGAGCCAGACTCATCAGTCTGGATTTATGCATGTGCAAATAGAGGCGGAAAGTGGCTCGGAGGGACAGGACAACCTTTAAACTGCTTGATCATTAATCTATGGTAAAGTCATGAGTTTGCCCTTGCAGCACACAGACAGCCTCTTAGAGTATAAAGAAGAAAAAAAAAATTCCTAGTGAAAATCCAAATGCATTCAGTGCCATATAGCCACTGAAGCCAAAAATCAAGTGGGCTGAAGTTAGAACCCTCTCCTGTAACAGTCACCACATGCTCTCTGAGGTTGGACACCTCACCTCCCAGGTGCTGTAGCCTTAAATCACTGACAGCCCTTGACATGTTACGTTGGATTTTAGCAGATGAGGTCAGCAGCTTCTTTCAGTTGTGCTGGTACTATTGCAGTAAACATGGATTTATACCCATGGGTCTGCCATCTGAGATGTGGAAGAATATGAATGTTTTAGCATAAGCAACCTACTGTAAAGCATCATGTTTCATTCTTGCTAGAAATGGTTGGTTCCCAAGAAGAAGATATTGTGAAAGGGAGTGACAACCTTGGAATCAGATGCTTTCGTATTTGCTTAGGATAGTTTGTTGACTTCAGTGGATGTCTACATGTATGTTAATGATTACTTGCATGTCTGTGGTATTTTTATAGGTGGGGAAGAAGTCAAAGATATTTAACAGTGTGCTTCCAGGAATAGGTCTTTACAAGTCATGGCAAAAGCATGGGAGGAAGTGAGCCAGAGAAGCAATGCTTTTTTCCATTTCTGCTGGAACTGCTTTGGCTCCACAAGGTTATCTGTTATCACAGGAAGTCCAGATCAGGAGAGCCAATGGAGAATTTTCTTTGTTGATGGTTTGCATCCCAGCTACTTTTTCTTGCATTTGTCATGGAATATATTAAAATAGTCATATTCCACAGTCCACACAGCATGTCAGCTTTGCGACAAGTACTCTGAAATGTGCTCACAGATGATAAATTGCACACTATGTCAACTACATCTTTGTCATGAGATTCTATTTTCTATTTATAGTTGAAATGAAACACTTGAGAAAAATTCTAAACCAAAGCAATTTCACAGAAATCTCCTAAGTTTTTCCTTATGTGTATATCAGTGAAAAAACCCTCCTGTGCTATCTTTGTGCTCTGTGGGGCTCCAACAATCAACTTCTGAGATCAAAGTAGGATGCTCTCAGGATCGTGAAGCTTATAATGTGTCCATGTAATCTAGCTAGTGTGCCTTTGGAGTATGTTCCCTTTCAAACATTAAGGGGAAGGAGCACTTAATCATAATGCAGTGCAAATACATACAAAATTTGATACAGTTTTTGGGACTGAAACCCCATTATCTCCATTACAGAGGAGATTATTCTGTTACTTCTTTCGTTTGTCGTACTAGTTTTGTTTGAAACTGTCAGTGATGTCTGTGATGGGTTTTGCTGTACTTTGTCTTACCCCCCTGCACCCCATTCCTCCCCCCCAAGAGTACTTCCTTTTCAGTTATGCATCTTAAACGTGTAATCTGCTGCAATGGAATTGTGGGTAGTAAAATCTGGAAAAGGATACGTGTTTGGAGATAGCACTAGGTATGCTTTGAAGCTAGAAACGCAGCTGTGTTTTCCTCTGATTATAGCAGCCTACTTTAGGAAAAGCATGTCTGGATAGCAGTAATGATGCACTCTGGCAGGAGATCTCCCAGCTCACACTGGCCTAGACGCAACAGGACATTCTGCAATGTGCTGAAAGATTATTTAAGATACGTAGGCCTTGTGATGGTTTCCTTCTGCTTTGGGCATCCAGGTCTTCATGGGATGCACAAGGAAAGTTTCTTGCCTCACAGAGAATCATCCAAGCGAGGATCTAAGATTAGTGAAGTACCCACAGGTGAGAGGCACTGCTGTCTGGTCAGCATCCTCTGTACGGGATTCAAACAAGAGCTTGCTTGAGAAAGGACTTTTAGCTGTCTACATGGTGAGCAGGGCATTTTTCCAGGAGGGTTCATATCTCTGGAACTCATCCTGGAGAAGTCTGGACCAAGAGCAACCTATAGCTTTCCTGAAGTTCTGGAAGAGGCTTTTTATGTGATACCAATAGAAGTGTTATACTTTGCAGCTTTCCTCTGTTACTTCTGGGCTTTTCAAAGTGTACTTTCTACCCAGCTCTCCCTTCTTGAATCTAAGTGGTGATTTGGTTGATTTATATACATATCCTAATGTTCAAGTTAGAATTGCCTTTAAAATCAATTATAACTGGCCTGTCAACCTGAAGGTATAGATACTTCTTCAAAATTATATGTTCCTGCATCCAACTCTGCTCTAAAGCTGTAGTTGGAAGTAGGGAGATTCTGGATTTAAATTCTCTTCAACTTTAACCTTAGCCATCCATTGATTTGAGTGGCATGATCTAGCTTAGAAGTGTATATGGAGGACACTAACTGTAAAAGAAACCCTTGCAACATTGGTGTACTGTGCTGGAAAGGTTACTGAAACTTAGTTGGACTAGAAAGGTAGTTGATCATACTTAACAACATTTTTACAAATAGCGAGTTAATAACTTATGCCCGGTCTTGCAAAATAGCTGCATCAACTGCCTTTCTTTGAAAACTGTTTTACGGAGGAAGGGATCTTTAAAAGCTACATATAAAAAAAATCCTGATGTTCGTTGTTTAAGTTAATAAGACCACCAAAGAGAACACGAAATCTGCTCTCCTGTTTTGGGTACAGCACCACTAAAAAAGTTTGCTCCCCCATCCCCCCTTTCTCTTCTCTCTTCCATCTCTTCTCAGTCATGTCCAGCTCTTTCCTTCTGTTCCTGTTCAATGCACTTGTTCTATGCACTCTTCTACCAAATTTTGGACACCTTTAGAAAGTCAGCCTCCCTCTGCTGCAAGTTTGGTCTGCTCATACTGCCAGCTTTCTGCCAGTAATATGTTTAATCAGGCAGCTTCCTCCTCTGCAACTTGTCTGTCCTGTTTAACTAAATCTTTTCAACCAGAGCAGCAATAGTGTTTTGCTTAACTGGCTTGCTGGCAGAGATTGCTAAAGATATCTGTCTGGATGCTGATGTGATATGCGCTTGGGTCAGTGTCTTTAACTTTTACCACACTGCTTTCTTGTTTGTTTGTTTGTTTAAAATACTTGACTGTTATATTTGCAGTGATGAAAAATAAACTAACTAGCATCCAGCTCCAAAACTGTTGGTGGGGGCGGGTTGCCCACTTGAAAACAAGCAAGAAGTCTTACAAATATTTGGACTGATTAATTCACCAGCTTTTCTTTACAGAGCTCTTTTGTGGTATAAAGCCATTCATTGACCAAGAGAGTACATTGTCCATTTAGTTACTGTTTTGTATCTTGTGTTAAACAAAAGCCACTGCCTCCTACAACAGTAAGAGCTGAATATTTTTACTGCTCATGCAGTTTCCTCTTCTAGCTGCTGGATCATCAAAAATTCTAATCAACTCTGATCTAACGCAAAGTACTACGTGGCATTCATCATCTGTTTTAGCCTTTAATGCACCATGCAGGCTTTAATCAAAGGTATGCAACCATTAGCAAAAAAGAAAGACAAGAATTATGGTGGTGTTTTAAGCAGAGCTCTTAAGCTGACATCATAGACAGCAGATAAGTTCACCTCCCCCTGCTGAGTACAAATACAGGAGAATAAGATGGGTCTTGTTTGAAATAATTGCAGGAGAGCACCATTGAGGTTTCAAGGCCACAACTTCTGTTTTTTTGTTTTAGTACTAAATGCTAAGTCTTAATTTGGTTGGCTTTCCTGAATATTGAAAACAAATGTTGGCACTGTTGACTTGGTGTGTGGGGGTTGCTGGATCATCTACTCAGGCGTTCAGTGTACGCCTGTATCTTTCACTGTTGTCAGAGGGAGCCAAGGGCACTGGCAGTGATTGGCAAAACTGAGCCCAGCACCTTCCTTGCAGCAGCCAGGCCTTTTGGTCTCTCACCCCCTCCTAAGTAAACTCTGTTAGTCACCTACCCTCTTGAGTGCAGGACTAGCTAGGTCACTGCTGGCTTGTGGGCAGAATTAGATCCAGGTGCCCTGGTTGCATGCAAGCAGCAAACATATCCTGTTTCTCCCAGAACTGGCCTCTATTACAGTACTTCTCGCTCCCCTGCCTATTTATCAGAGGCATCCATCCCTAAGATCCATTCCTCGTACCTTCCCCTGACTCACTGCTCACAAAGCACCAGGGTTTCACTTGACTGTAAGGATGCACATTCAATACCAGGTCAAGAAGTTCCTCCTCATGCTTACCCACCCACCCCAGCCCAGTAAATCAAAGCCAAGCAGCGACAAGCCGCTAGCATGTTATCAGACTTTGAATCCAGTTTGGCACGGGGAAGAGGCACTGGTCCGTGCTGTGGAATTCTTTCATTTCTGCCTAGTTGAGGGAAGGGTGAAAGTAGTATTTTTAGGGAAGGGACCAGGCTGTGGGCACAACAGTATGATCTTTCTCCTGCCACATGAACTCATGAGTGCACCTTGCTGGAAATGGCTGGTGTGAGGGTGAAGGACCTCACACTCCCTCATGTGTCCACAGCAAAGCTACCCTTCACTGGGTTCGAGGACGGGCTACCTCTAAGACAAGTGCAGTTGTTTGCTCAGCCTTCCCCCTTGCCCTCTTCTTCCTTCTCCTCAGTTCTGGTATTGGCAGAGTTGTTTCAGGCCCTGGCTTAAGAATAAGTGGTTGTGACCTGTACCAGCTTGTAGCATTTCCTTGAAGCTGTGATAGCAACAGGGAATGAAGCCATGTATTGCTCTTTGGCTGTGCCCCACGTGGCTGGTAGAGGTGGGGTGGGGATTTGACAGTCACCTAGGGAGTCACTATTTAAATGAGTGATCTGGAGGCCTTTGGGCTTGTGAAGCCCTGCAAGTGGTGCGTGGGTGGAATTTGTCCTCAGGCCTGCTCACACAGAGTATGAGCTTGGTGAATTATGTCAATTTTGGGGTATGCAGCAGAATTCCCCCTGTCATGGCAAAGGTAAAGGATAGTGCTGTGGGCATAATTCCCCCTTATAAAACATTGCCACTAGTGGGATCTGGCCCTGGACAGACATTTAAAACTGGTGTTTCTAATGTGTTGTCTGGGGGCTGGGGCCTGATTTTGTTCATGAGCTTCCTTCAGTGCACAGACACCAGTGTGGGATGGTGTTCAACAGGGCTGTATATGTACTTGCCTGCAACAGCTCCCAGGTTCAGCCTTCTGGCAGAGTGGGGTCCCAGGTGTGCAAGGGCTTTTGCACTGCACTCTGTTGCTTTTGTAGCAGAAACCCTATGTAAATTGATGTCTTTTATTTTGATATGGCCTCTAATGTGCAACATGTGGGTCTTTTAATGACCACCTCTGGCAAAAGCTTAATTTGGTTGAGGGGTGGGGGAATGAATGCTTAAATCTACCTGTGCTTCCTGTGTCTGGCCTGTACCCAGCTATGCATGGAAGCCAGAGATTTTCCACAGTACCTAGGGTCCAAACAGTGGGAGTATATTTTCCACTTCCTATTTCACAAGGTTAAAAAATAAACAGGTTCTTGTTGTTTTAACCCAGGTAAGTCATTTGCTTTACCCCCTTTGTAGGTATTGGTTCATCACTGCAGCGTATTGTTGTGCGTTCCAGAGGTGGATAATCAGCAGTACAGTATTGCAAAGATTTAGTTCCAGGTCACAGACAAGTAATGTAAAAACAGCAGTCACTGAGGATTTGATTTACATACTGCAATGACTATGTGATAGCCCCTTTTGTGAGAAGGAAAGTCTCCCTCTGGAGACCGAATTCTAACCAGTAGCAAACATTCAAGCTCCCTGGTGCTTCAGATGTCAATTATACCAAAGCCTCTTATTGTATAATGCGGGTCTGTTATAATAATACTGTCTGGAACAGCAATAATAATGTGAATGAATTTCCAAACAGTGGAGATGGGAGGGGGAGATTGATCAATACAGCACTAATGATGGTCTTGTCTTTCACTGAAATAATTGTGATAGGGTTTATAGCACTTCCTTCCTACACCATGCTGTGCGGCAGTGTTGGTTTACTACCTGCTGTTATTGCTTTTGTATTAAAAGGTGTTAAAAAGAAACGTCTGTCAAGTTTTAAGGCTGTGAGTCTTTTTTTAATGCAGTGGGGTTGTTCTAGTCAAGATGGTCTGAGGATACAAGAGACACAAGGTTTGCAGAGAGAAGTGAAATCTTTTATTAGACATGCTGACACAGGAAAAAAAAAAAAAAAAGAAGCTTTCGGGCTCAAAAACCAGTAGCAAGGCCCCCATTTTTATAAGGAATTACTCATACTTTATCATAAAGATGCCATCTGAAGGACGGAGTTTTTCCAAGTGGACTCATCCTGCTTGCTTGGACACAGAAAAGTCTCTCCTTTGAGCGAGAGCGTGAGGGCTTGAATGCGTAAGGGTTCAGAAAAAAGCTCTCTGGCACACTAAGCATGTTTTCCATTTATGTTACCCTGTTTCTTGCCTGTTAATTATGTGAGGTTTTCTCTGTTATTCCACCAAGTGTATAGCATGCATATTGAGACCTGTTGGAAGACATATCCATCGAATCTTCTGGCTAGAAAAGAGATTATTTCTTTTAAGTCTAATTTTTGCATCAACATTTGTATTCATGCAATGGGAAGCCATATTCTCGTAATGTGTTCCTGAATGTTGGTGGAGAAACAGGGAAAATCCCGTTAAGAAGGAAGATAACAGCATATTGGAAGTTATTTTTTTGTTATATATTAAGTCCTAACATTTTCGGCAGTATCTCAGAGTTACTTTATTTCTTAATATGCTGGAATGATGGATTCCATACATTTTGATTTGTGAAGTGAGAGAAATTGAAAGAAAACATAGCCTGAGTCTAATGATAAAAATCCCCTCCGTTGAAGCTGTTCATTACGGTACTTTTCAGAACAGAAAAGACGAGCTGCTTTTGCAGTGGCACAGGTCCAATCTCAAACTAGAATCAATTGCTTTGCCAACGCTGAACACAAAGGATGTTCATTGTTTGCAAACTGAATTTTTCTTAGTGTGTGCAAAACCAATGATCAGATTTTTTTTCTTTAGAGAAACCCCTGCAGTGAAAAAACTGCAGCTGATTCTGTGCTTCCCATCCTGGTTTGCAGGAAGGCTTCTTGCTTCACAGTGTGATTTCTTCATAATAGCTGCAGGACAACAGCATGCCAGTGTTTTGAAAAAGCAATGGCCAACATTATAAGGCAGTTGCTTATTTAGCTACTCGCTGCCGGTTTTGTGGGTATTTTTTGGGGGGGAAGATAAACTTGCCTTTGTGATCTTACCCTTCTGAGGCTCACCTTGCCTACGTATAACAAACCTGTATCTATGTTTGTCTGTGTATATAAGTTTTGGCAGGAGTAGAGGGATCTTTCCAGGCCTGCCCCCTCCTGTCACAAGTAACTGCATTGTATCGTGCTTGGTATCAACTGATGAAATTCCATGTTAAAAATGATGAAAGGGTTTTTTCCCTTGAAATAACAAGGGAAAAACAGATTATGCAAAATCTGCTTCAGAGTCACTTTTTTTCCTGAAGCTTATGACCTGTTTTTTTCTAATATCTAAACATACTTCTGGCTGACTTCTCCCTATTGCTGTGCCAACATTGCCTTTACATTCTTCTTTCCTCCCCTCATACGCTTCCTCCTTTGGTATATTTGCTGAGAGTAATCACATCCCTTTCCATGTCTTTTGCTGCTGAGCCAGCATCTGACAATATAAGGTCATAAAAGGGTGGCAAAAACTCACCCAGACATTCACATTTAACTCCTGGGACATAGTGGAACTGTGACTGCAGTATTTTGTACCTTGAGGACTGGATTTCAGTGGAGGCTGGTGTTGTTAATTTTGCAAAGTTGTATTTATTTATTGGCCATACCCAAGTGTAGAGCATTGCATACAATTGCCTGACAGAGAAAGCTGCTCGGTGCCAGAGCACAGGCTGTATGTGTTCCATAGAACAGGAGAGTGAAAGTAATCTAGATGCTGCATTAGCTACATATGTATTAAAGCTGAATCAATTGCTTATTTGAATCTTGCCTACATGTCTCTCTATGCAACATCTCCTAGTTGGATGCAGTTACCTCAAAAGTCTTTGCAGCTGAATGACGTGTTGTAAATTACTCTGTGGTTTGTGGAGGTGTTCAATATTGGTAATTCAAGACATGCTGCCCATTTGTTATTGATCACGTGGCAGTTTTTCTTCCCTGACTGAATGAGTGTAGCAGGTCAAAATTTTCTGTTGAATCCTCACAGGAAGTTATTTGAAAACTTTCTGCAGAATGTGCAGGGTTAAAGATTTGCTTGCTCTTGCACATTTGCACTGGTTTAACGTGACCACAGAAATGCTGGTAGAAAAGTTAAACGGGATTGTATATATAGTAGAACTGATTTGTTTTAGGGGGTCTTGCAGAAACTTGTTTGTAGTATTCCTGAGCAATCACGTCAATATATCAGCATAGAAATGCCCTCATTTGCCATTTGCTGATACATATCTCAAGCTGACACAGGTCTCTTCTGAGAATCTTTGCTAAATATTTGACAAAGTGCTGTAATGAGAATTCCTTTCATATATGTTGTATATTCTTACATATTTTCCAGTTTCTGGTATTACAGGATGTTCACTGGTTCTCTTGGTAAGATGCTATACAGTATCAGTTATGACATTTATCAATTAAAAGAAATAGCATACATTTTATGAAGCATTCTGCTTTACTTATATTTGCAGGGTTGTGGTTTTTTTTCCTGCTTGTTCACTAATTGGCAGCACTGAGTAATTTGTAATCTGTCTTCCCACTGAACCAGCGAGTGTTCTGTGTGCATATGCACATGTTTATAACGTCTTAGGATTAGTCTACGTGGTAACTAGAACCAAAGGAAATAACTGCATTCTAATTCATAATATTTTGATTAAGGTCTATTTGTAGACCCTGGTTTTGATGTAATTTAAGCTGATAAAAGAAATCACATTAAGCTATACTGAAATGGCTCTGAAATCTGTGTCTCATGCTAACTACTGCTGAAATGCTAAGGGTGTGATTTACAACTGATTTAATTGGATTGGTTCCATTTACCATCTAAACAAGCCCTTAAATGCTGGAGTGTTTACCACCTGTTGTGACTCTTACCTTACAGAGATCTTTGTTCACAGGCAGGAGGGTGTGCACTGTAATGAGAGAGGAAAAGGAGGGCTGTAAATGTGCATCTCAGCTTATGTATGCTGTTAAGCTTGCCCCTGGAAAAATGTGCATTTTATTCTAAAATTTACAACAAATTTCTTCAGCACGTTGATGATGATTTCTGCCTAGCTTCTGACAACTACTGAATTTCCTTCTCATCAGCTGGGATAGTCAATGTGGAAAAGGCTTATTTGTTGTAGTTGTATATCATGCTAGCTCCTCTTACACTGCTGCTGTACAAACCTATGTCTTCTAACAGTTTATGAGCAACTGCGATAAACTATCCTGGAAAATAAGAAGGATTTTTGTTAAATTTAGTTGTGATGTTGGTTTTTGGAGTGGAGTCTTTGCCATTGTGGGGAAAGATATGTTTAAAACAGAGTGGTATATACTGGAGAAACTCTGTGACATATTTTGATGTAACCAGGTTGGACTGTTGACACAACATAGTCACCCTGCTCCCTTCATAGTCTTGTCTGCAGATGTAATAGGCTGAGTCTTCCTCTGTGACCTTCTGCAACAGTTGTGTGTCATTTGCTGTCATGGAGAAGGGATGCTAATTGGAGCTTGAAAAGAAAAGCTGCAACGGGACCCTCTTTGAGGATTAAGGACTGATAGGAAGAGGCAGGATCCACCTAAGTGGGGCAAAAGCATCCTTGCCAAGAGGCTGGTCAACCTGGTGAAGAGAGCTTTAAGCTAGGAATGACAGGCGAGAGACAGGATGACCAACGATCAAGTGAGGGACTGGTCATCCAGGCTGGTAAGGAAAGGGTGCAGGGTGATGTGGACAAGACGGATGTACTGAAACCAACAAAACAGAAACTAAGGAGGCTAACCCCAAGTGTACGCACACAAATAAGGAAGTGTCTACAAGCCAGCATGGCAGGGGAAGCACTTGTACCTCATCTTGAAAATCAGCATAACTGGCTGCCTGTCTGAAATGCCTTTACATAAACACACAGAGACAAGGGAATGAACAGGAAGAACTATGGGTCTGCATGCAGTTATAGGTAGTGATCTCCCTTAGAATCACAGAGATGTGGTGGGATAACTCACAACTGGAGCACTGCCATGGCTGGATACAGCCTCTTTTTTAAGGACAGGTCAGACAGCAGGGACAGGAGTTATCTTTTATTTGTATGTGGCAGAGCAGCAAGAACACATGGAGTTATGCCTAGAGATGGACAAAGACAGCTGAGGTCTTGTGGGTCAGGACTGGAGAGAGGGCAGAACAACATGGGTGACATTGTGGTTGGTGTCTGCTACTGGCTTGCCTGATCAGTAGGAAATAGTAGGTGAGGCCTTCTTCAGACAATTGAAAGAATCATCATGTTTGCAAGCCCTGGTCCTCGTGAAGGACTCAGAGAGTTAGACATTCTGATATCTGCTGGAAGGACAGCACAGCAAGGAAAAAGCAATTCAGGAGCTTTCTGGAGTGCATTGAGGACAAGGGTCCAAGAGAGCTTGTTGATTTTCAAGAATCGTGTCTGCAAGCTTGAGATTGGTCCATCCAAACATGCAGGAAGTCAAACAAAAGTACCAGAGGGCTGGTATGGATGAACAATGATCTTCTGACTCAAATGTAAAAAGGAGGAATATAAGTGGTGGAAGCAGGTACAAGTGACTCAGGAAGAATAGAGACACACTGTCCAAGCATGCAGAGGTGGGGTTGGGAAAGCCAGATACCACCTGTTGAATCTGGTAAAAGGTGTGAAGGGCAATTAGAAGACCTTCTACAGGTATATCAGGTGCAAAAGGAAGACTAGGGAAAATGTAGGCCCACTGCTCAATGGGCAGGGAACCTGATGACAAAAGACGTGGAGAAGGCCGAGGTACTGAATGCCTTCTTTGCTTCAGTGCTTACTGGTAAGATTTGCCTCAAGACATCCCAGATCTCTGAGACCTGTAGGAAAGTCTGGAGCAAGGTAGACTTGCCCTCTCTAAAGGAGGATCATCTTGGGGAACATTTAAACAAACTGGACATCCACAGATCCATGGAGCCTGATGGGATGCAACCATGAGTGCTGAGGGAGCTGGCCAATGTCACTGTGAGGCCACTCTCAATATCATGGAGGCCACTTTCAGTATCATGGAGACTGGGGGAGGTTCCTGGAGGTTCCAGGTGGTCCAACACTGAAGCATGTTGCCCAGAGAAGTTGAGGAGCCTCCATCCTTGGAGTTACTCAAAACCTTACTGGACTAACCTTCCCTGGTTGCCCCTGCTTTGAGCAGAGATGTTGTATTAGACAATCTCCAGAGGTCCCTTTGCACCTCAGAGATTCTGTGAATCAGTAAGTTTTGCAGTGTTCTCTACTTAAGATAAATTTAATTGTGGTTTCTGATAGATATATGGCCCTATAAGGAAACTGAACTGAAGCCAAAAAAATCACTCTGAATTTAAATTGAGATAGCTCAGGTCACACCACCACCAACAGATTGAGGAAATATGTTTAAAAAAAAAACAACAACCCAAAAGCAGGATGTCACCCTCCTTTCCTCCAAGGCATGTTTACCCCTGCTTCTACCAGCAACTTCCTTTCTCTTTAACCCCAGGTAACTCACTACCTTATCACTTCTTTCCCTCTCTGGTCTTCCATGCTGCTCTGCATGTTCTCTCTCTTAGACGACTTGACTTAAATATTACTAACCCATTAGGCTCACCATTTCCTGTTGGTCCAGCAATCACAATTAAAATGTCTCACATTAGAGTCTGATTCAAGCAGAATGCCCTACTGGAACATGAGCTCAGTGGCAAAAGCAAGGATTAAGGTTTCAGCAGGATCTACTCACAACCTTATTGCTTTCCTGAGATACTGAGAAATCAAATGCCTTTAGGCACCAAATTCTGTCACCTTATTTTTTCAGACTTTCATTTCTTTCTTTGGTCCTTCCATTTTCCCCACTGTTTAACCCCAAATTCCCTGTGACCTCTAGGCTGTCGTAATCTAATAGCCACTTTCTTTAGAATTTCCCAGAATTCATCAGAATTGTGGACCTTTCTGCCTACAGATTACTGGGATCATTAGTGTTCAACTCTTAGCCACCTCCTCATTCCATACTGATGTAAAAATGGAACATATTATTTGGGTGGAGGTCTCTGCTCATATGCTGTCATCAGTGAACATCTCAAGTTGCTTCATACATTGGTTTTCACAGCATTCTTCTTTAATGGCTTCCAGCATCTCTGTTTTCAAGTTTTAGTGAATTCAAAATGCTGGATTAAATTAGTAAATGAGTCTCTAAGACTCATATGTTTTTCAACCTTCATTTGCTCTCTCTCATTAAGGCCTCTGTTTGTCGCTTTTCTGTTCTCAGAAATGTTCTGATTCATCTATAAGGCAAGGAGTAACCTAGATCATATTTACACACCTTGAACAGATTCTCTGTTCTCCCAGCCTAGCCCTCCTCTCCTTTTCCATTCTTTCTAACCCTGGATGCGGATGTCATATATTTTAATTTACAATTTATGTATGTATTTTATTGTACTAGACAGTTTATTTTTGGTAGCCTCTTTAAAATGCCTTATGATTTGGGCTTTTTCTTCCAGAACTGACCCTCAGAATTTCAGAAAGCGACACACAGGTTTTAGGATGCCAAATGAAATCCTTAACTGGATGCCCAGTTTGTGCCTGCAAGTAAGTAGGCTGATGCTCCATGCAGGCACGTATCCCTCTTATACATGGAGCCTGCCTAACAATTAGTAGCATCACTCAGCAGTTTCACTGTGTTTTGGTGGTCCAGAAACCATAAGCAACAAACCAATTCAACTTAGATTATTAATTCTACTGAAAAAACCAGCTGTTTATGTCTTCCTTGTTCTCAGAACACTTAAGTTTTTTGTTGGTGTTAAAAAAATAATACTAATTAAAAAAAATCCCCAAACTTTTAGGGGGTAAGACCACTTTAAGTTTGTAAAAGTGTGTGTATACTCCTGGGTTTAAGTCTGTTCAGTGTGCCCAGAGCAGTGTGTTCTTTCTGTAAGAGAATATATTAATATTTTCATGCTTTTAAAGTTGTTAATAATATTAGATAGGATATTGTGCCTGGCAGTGTTGTCTCTTATTTTGTGAACCTAGAATACACCAGAATTTCTGGAACACTCTCAGAGTTGATGGGTAGCTTCCCTCTACAGCAAGAGCCCTTCATCACAGGCTCCCTTTGCCACGAAATCTCTAGAGCCATCTAGAAATAAGTATATAAATTTTCCAAGGATTTTACTTTAATACCTCAATCTCTTACTCAGAGCCAAAAAAGTACCTTGTCCTGACAAGGTAATAATGTGTTAGCCTTTGACATACTTTTCACTTCTTGTACGCTTTGACAAAGAGGATGCAGGAAAATATTTCTTCCGATATTTCTAGAAACAGTGAGGTGTTTCATTTCGTTTGGTAGCAGCTAGGATTTCAGCTTCTGAAAGTTATACTGCGGGGACCATGCCTGCTGACTGAATTTATGATAGATCTGTATCTCCTCTACTTTGGATTAGGTTTTGCTACAGTAAGTCATGCAGTTAAAGGTCATGGGGGGAGAATCATGTTGTCTTAGAGACACAGGTGTAGCATGCAGGTATGGCATAGGAGGTAAATGCATAGGGCACTGGAGGTAAAACCCTAAGAGCAAACAAATCTTAATGACAAAGCTCACTGAAACACAGGATAAAGTTTTATTAGACTTGCACAGGGTTTTGCATCAGGCTGCTAGTAGCAATTAGATTTTGCACAGCTACCACTTTATAGCAGATTATTCCACTCCTTTTTTTTTCTTTTGAATGGAAGGTAAGGTGTGCAGAATTGGAATCAAATACTATAAATCTCGGTAGGACTGAAGACCCTGGAGACAGAAGGGCACAGTCATGGCATGGCATATGCAGTTTGGTAAACTTGTTTTTACTGCAAACTTCTTTCTGAGATCCCTCTTGGTTTTTGGTTCTTCTCTACCGAGAGCTTGTAAACATTTCAGCAGAGGTTATGTTGCAGTGAATCTCTTGCAAATTGTCTGATTTGTCTAAGTTAAATTCTGTTTCCAGTACTGTTTTAGATTTAGGACAATTAATTGTAGTAATGATAAAATCAAGGGAAGTTGCATGCAGAATGGGAATACTAGAGCAAAGAAATGAACACTATTGCAAATATTGGAGGAAATCATTGCCTGGCGTATGTAGTCAGAATTCTCCTGGACTAGGATCTGTCCTATCAATGAGCAATGCTTGGTTCCCTAAACCTTCATTAAATCAGCACATTTTGAAATCGCAGGACGATTTGAATGTTCATGTCATCTTTACAGCCAATTGATTGTAACTGACTTTCCTCTGAAAAAAAAAATTGTATGTAAGTGCTTCTCCCTTCCTCAGAACACTTGTAATTCTATTGTTGTTAAAGTTGTTTAATCACTTTTGCAAAATCAACATGGAAAAATGAATGAGGTCTGTGAATGGAAAGATGACTTAGCAGGAACTGATCTACGGAGAATGCTTTTGTAGGAAGTATTATTTCTGTCCTGCCTTTTGTCCTCTCATAAAAAAAATACTTATTTAAAATTTATTTCAAAAGCTGAATAGAAATAAGATAACAAAAACAACCCATGCTGTCTGGCATGTTTCTGTTTGTCTGTCTCATAATTATAGCATCATTGTCTGGATTTTAGTAAATGTCTGCCCAGTGCTGAAATTATCTTAAATGCACAGACAACACACAAATCTGTACAGGGATAATGGCATTATCCAATGTATAGCTATAACTTATGGGTTTAAATATCAGGTTAAAGGGAATAGGCAAAATACTTCCTGTAAGCATATGCCTCTTCGGATGTCAGTATAGTTGCTGATGAATCTTCTGTTGGTATCTTCCCTAAAAGAAGTCGTTGCGCTGCCAAGTCACACAGAAACAAGTGTACATGAAGTCCTACATGAGATGCAAAGAAAAGCATCAATTTTTTTTTTTTTTCTGCAGGGTATTTTCTGGTAAATCAGTATAGTTGTTTCTCCAGGTTGATGGTGTTGAGAACCTCTGAAAAATCATTCACATGGTTCCGCTTCTTCCCTTTGTTCCTTCTACCTTCATATCCAACAAAGTTACTCCTGCCTCTGTCTGGTGAGAGTATTTATGTTTCAACAGTCTCTCAGAGCCATCTATCTGAGCAGACCTTCCTATCATATACAATCACAGAACAGCACAGATTGGAAGGGACCTTGAAAGGTCATCTTGTCCAACCTTCCATGGGAGAGGGAGCCTAGATGAGATGACCCTGTCCAATCATCTCGCACAGCAAAGCATTCTGGTTCCCCCTACACTGTAAGGGGAGAGCCAAGTAGTGCTTCCCAGCCTGCCTCATCAGATTGCCGTGTTGGTGGCTTTCAATCTGATTGTTAATTATTCTTTTTTATTGCATGTTTTTGTATTAGACACAGCTCTTCTTTGTAATTAGACATAGTGATTATAGTACCTTTTTATATTACACTGGAGTGTTCCTTTAATGCAGACATCAAATAGAATAAAACACATAAAATACAAAAAAAGAAAAAAAGAGGATTACAACAGTAATGCTTGGGTCTGAAGGAGTGAAGAAGCAGAAGAGAGCAAGTTGCAGTTATTGCTTTTGGCTCCAGCAATGCAGTTGTTTTGGTTTTTTTAATTCTTCTCCAAATTATGTTTATTCATTTATTACAATTCACTGAATTAATTAAATGTAAAACCAACCCAGGTTTTTAAAGACAGACATCATGTGTTGTATCTAAATGCAACTTTTTTGTTGTTGTTTGGTTGCTGGGAAACATTTTTCTTCTTAGTGTAAATGTTTCCTGACAGAAGGGTTACATGAGGTAAGGAGAGAACATTCACGATGGAAGAAGTAGTAGTAGAGTATCTAACAGCACAGAGCAAATTCCAAATTCATGCTGTTCCTTCATGGCAGAATCCATACAGTGATCATCATTCTAGTGGTTTCCCTTTATCTAAGGAACGACACATGTATTCCAGGAGTACTGTTCTACAATGTCCCCATATGGGAGTTTTTTTCAGAACAGAATTACCTTCCCCATGATAAGAATCTTCGCTTGAGGAGTTATTTTGGAAAAAGGCCATCTGCTAGGGAAAAATAAAAAATGCATGATTCAGAGAATCAAGCTTTGATTACTACTCTCAAGGGGATGGATGAGGAAGCAAGGGTCCAAAGGGTCCCTGGAACATGTTTTAGAACAAGCTGTTGGGATTGACTGTAATGTCATGCAGAGGCTTATTGCACAAGATACGCCCATCAGTTGGCTCCCAGTGAATGAAGCCGGTCTCCTTCACCAGCCTTGGCTCCCAGTCATTCCTGAACAGTGCAAGAGTAGTGAGGAAGGATACTCCTTCCTTGTACAAGCATCATCAGCACTTGGTGGCATCTAGTGGGACTGGCATGATAGGATGGGATAGAACTGCCTCGAGGAGGCAGCTGGTGAGATGTTTTAAGAGAGAATATCATTAGGTGTTTGCTGAACCCAAGGTGGTCGAAACCAAGATGGTCCAGCAACTAAATCTTGAGTGCCTCAAGAGAGACAGTAGTGGAGAGATGACATCTTATCAGTCAGATATTAGTCATACCTTCTACAAAATCCCTGATCCTGTTCGACATAAAGTACCATCTACCATAAGATTTCAACCCAAGACACACTAAAGTTTGAGTGAACTCTCTTATTTTTACATGATTTTTAAAACTGCTTTGATTCCCCCAGTTGCTTATATAAGCATAAATCAGGAATAACTTTTGGAGTGACTGCGTTCCAGAGGAAGGCCCACAAATGAAATAAATCCTCCACTTTGCCAGAAACCTGGGTGGAGGAGGACAACCATCCTTTGTAAAAGCCACATTTGAAAGTGCACAGAAGATAAGGTACACCAGCTGTGTTAAAACAAACCATTTTCTTCTGATGCATACACCCTGCAATTCTACTTTTTAATTCCTAGGCAATCACACTGCTGGAATCTTATTCAGCCATTGAGTAAAATATATGTTTATCTTGCAATTATGTAAATCAGGTAAGTGGTTAAGATTTAGACCTGGAATAATAATGTTAACAACATTGTCCCCTCAATAAACAGCAAGCTTTGGATGTAACGTTGGTTTTGCTAAGTTCCATGCCACAGAAAAACACAGGCTGACACAGAGATGATGTGGTATTCTTATTGTATTTAAAACAATATTTAGGCAGGGTAACTCCTACTGCCATTTACATGCGTTTGAAAGCCCCGTTTCATCAATGGAAATGTGTCAGAATTTTGTAATAAAGCATGCTGCGTAATATATTTAAACACAGTCCAAATTAATTAAAGTGTAGTGGACATGAAAGATACATACTCAATGTGACATTTCAAATAGGGAGAAAATATGATAATGAGCTATTTCCATGTGTTGCCATCCTTCTGGTTAAATAATACTTCTGTTTTCAATGAAGCCACTGAGCAATAACATTCATTTTTGGAGTTCCACAGTGGTTAGAGCTGATTGTATACAGGCTGTAATCATTATTCTAATTCTGCCCAGGAAACCCTCTCTCCCCACCATGGAGAAATTTGGAATAAAAAGTCTCGTTCCAGGAAAAAGAATTTCCAAATAATCCTGGGCACCAGATCAAAATATGAGCTCCAAATCCGTTCCTTTTTCTTAATAAGAATCAGCACTTTGAAAAATGCTGCTTCGCAAGGAAATAATTACATTAGTCAGTCTCTTGGCACTGATGCGGGCTGGAGCCTTCTCTTAAAATGAGGCCCAGCCTCACCCTGCAGTGCATCCAAATCCCCCAAAGATGCAAATAGCCCCAAGACCCTTCGTTTACAGGGATATTTGTTCACTGCTGGAATTCCCATAGCGCTGGTGTTGCAAATGGCTGCGTTCTCACAGGCAGAAACCTAAAACATGGGGCAACAGGACAGAAAAGGGATCTGGAGACATAGCCTGTCTGTACTGATGCTTGAGGCAACCTTGGGTAAGAAAGACATCATCTCGTGTGCTGAAAAGTAGAAGCCAAAGAAGGAGTTAGAAATAAGTGGTGACTATTTCCATGCTTTTTTTTTGCTTACAAAAGATCTGATCACATAGATGTCCAATTTAGCTCTGCCTTAGATGCAGAGCCTTTCAGTAACGAGCCAAAAGGGTTGGTGATATGTGATTATATATTTGCCTTTTTGCTATGTCTGTTCTTTGCATTTTAGTGCTTACAAGCAAAAGAGCTCCAGTGTTCAGGACCTGACAAGTGCTAGCAATATTCTGCAAGACTGGTTTGATTGCTCCAGACTGGAGCGATTTTGTGTTTACTCCAGAAAGTATACCTATGTGCCTTTCACTTGAGTCATTTTTAGAACCATGCCAAAATACCCCTTTTTTTTTATTAAGCCTCTGATTATCTGATTTTCAGCAGTGAAAATGTTGCACATCATTGGTGAAGAACAAAAGGCAAGCAGTGCCTGTTATTGGATATCAAAGTGCAATGCTGGAGCCTTGATCTACAGGAATAGAAACAGGCCTTGCTTAGCACCAAGACCTTAAATCCTTCAAGGAACCATTCAAGCTGGCCAGCACCACTGACTTCACGTAGGAAGTAAGTGTTGAAGTACTTTCCATATGTTTATGGCTTACGTTGTCCTTATGTCGTTTCAACTTGTCCGTTTGAGCCATCCATCCCATCACCAACTGTCTTTTTCACAGCTGCCCTTCAATTAGACAAATAATCAGCACCAGCTTTAAGTAACGTGGTAAAGCCTGTAGTGGAAACTAAGACAACTGGTGTGGAACAGAATGGACAACTCATCTCTTTGGTTCAAAGACTACTAAGAAAGAGATCTATTTCCTAAAGTGCAGGGAGGAATTTATTTCTAAGATAGTTGTATGCACAACTTTTCATGCTAGCTCTGCTAAGTTCTATTGAATACATGGGAACCGAGCCCCTCAGTGAGGCTGATGAACCAGGCGGGTAGTCAGGTGCCCATCCCATCTCTTCTGACAAGCGCTTTGTCCGCAGTACATTTCAGGAGCTCTATATTGTCCCTCTTTGGGCTAATAATGTACCAATTGTGGTTTGCTCCTATCCAGTTAAATAACCGGTGGCAAGTGCTCATCTCTTCTGCTTCTCAGTAGCTGATGTGTAAACCTGAGATTTAAGTGCTGCACTCTCAAGTCTTCCCCTTTGCCTGCTCCAGATTGGACATTGATAATTTAGTCCAGTACCTCCTGGATGACTGTCCTAATGAATGGGAGCTTTGCTGTCTCAGTCTGAATAAGGATAGTTGTCCCTAAGACTTTGCAATTCAGCGATCTCTGTTCTTTACCAAATGAGAAAAAAGAAAAAACCGCAAAAACTGTGAAAACTCTTAAGGACTAGAGGGAAAATCAGACTTGCTTGTGATTGATGCAGTTATCACTGGCAGAGGGATGGTGGGAGTTGATTGTCTGAACATCAAGGAGAGAAGATAGTGGGCTGGAAGGCAAAACCAAGAAAGCTGTTTGATGCAGAGAAGGAGGGAGAGCTGGTAGAATGATGCATGGAGGGAACAGTGTGCAAGAGTGGAAATAACACATTGGGCAGAAACATTGGTTAGAGGGAAGCACAAAAGTGCCAGCTCTACCTATCAACAACTTGGACAAATTAGAGAAACCAGTCCAAGATAGTTTTAGACAGAAGCAACCAAGTTCTCTTGCATTATGCTCCCAGACTATGCAAGAATGGCACTGAATTGAATATGGCCTGTGAGAGCCTAGAGGGCAGCTGTTGATAAAAACCTGTGCAAGAGAGAGAGACAAGGACCAGGGTGGGGCTGCTGGGTTCAGAAAACAGATGGTTGAAGAGGAGTGCAAGGGCATCAGTTAATCTGAAGCATTCTGCTTGTGGGGTAGGGTATAGAGACTGTGGTAATGGCATAAAATGTGTGAGACTATAAGGAAATAAATCTAGTCGGGAAGAATGGGAATGAAATAGCACATGACCTCTGGTAAGTAAAGGAGTGAGAGGGCATGGTATCTAGAGAGCAGGCAGAAAGGAGACAGAAGGAGCAGGAATGCCTTTCTAATTATGGATATCTGTAACTTTCCTGAGATATAATGGGCAGAGGATGACTAACAAATGACTGAGTCACAGAAACCGTGTGGCTGAGAGTCTAAATTCAGCTTCTGAGGGACTTGAATATTCTCATGAAACTTGGAATTTTTCCTCTAGTACTATTCTGGTGCAGGTGATCTTAAACCTCCTATAGCAAAAAAATCTTTCCAGCTATTGTTTGGAAATATCTAGCTCAGTAAATATGTCAGTACTGATGCTGGCAGGCAAGCTTACTACCTGATTTACCCATTCCTAGTGGAGAAAGCCACTTTTGGCCAACCAGACAATTGTCCATTTTCTACCCATAGAACCATTTGCAGGAAACTTTAATTGAATGTTTTATGAGCCTTCACTGTAGCAATGTGGTGAATAATGTTGCTTAGAGTTGGAAGAATGCTCTGCCAGTCTTTGTAAGCCAATTTATTACCGTTAGCCATGTACTACTTGTAAAACTTTCAAACACTTGATGCTTCAGGAAGTAAGGAGGACGTGTCCTCTGTTTCAAGGTACTGACTATTGAAAGCCTTTTGTTTCATGCATCATTAATGCTGGGATAAATAGGTAGTGCCACCAAAAGAAGTGACCCATGCCTTCCACTCACCCTCCTCCTCCTCTGCTGTGACCTAGATTGGGGAACTGGTGTAGGTTAAAATTATCTGTTGTCCTGGTCACCAGCTGATTAACCTGGTACAATCGTGGTTGTCTGAAGTATTTCAGATAATATCATTAGGGAAAAGATATAAATGTGAAATACTCCCCACCCCTCAAGAATGGGATAATTCATTTTCCTAATAGCAATTAGTGAAGAAATGCAAGCTGAAGGAAACCAGGATTAATGTCCCTCCCCAGCTGAGCTGGAGTTTCTGTGTGTGCAGTAGGGAGATTTGGGCAGCAGTGGGCTTTTGTGGGTAGTGTAGATTAATGGAGTTTACCTTCTGACTAGGCAATCTGTAGTTTACTTGAGACAATGAGTTGACCCACTTCTCCCTTTCCTTTTGTCATGGAGAAAGGGCAATAACACAAGGAATCTGGCTACTGAGGACAAATCTAGAGTAAGCAGGCTTTTAGCCTCAGGTCTCAGACATCAGTCACATGCAAATCAGTGATAAATCAGTGCCACCTGGCTCATGAAGCTGCCTAGGAAATCACCAACTGAAAACATGATTTTTAAAAGACACAACTAATCCTTCTCTCCGTAAAGAAACAGTCCTGACCTCCCGGTTCAGCAGCATTTTTCAGAGCAGGAGCTTGACTTTATCACAAGGTTTCCCTGGAAGTTCCACAGGGGGAGAAGGCAATCAAGGAGTTACCTGCCTCCTAACCCTTCCTTAGTGCTCTTCCATCCCTTCTTCATCATAGTCAGAGGGCCTTAGCAGCTGATGCTTTTAGGAAACAGTGGAGAGATGGCGGCTTTGATTTTGTTTCTTTGTGAAAAGTTTTACTGTCACAATTCCCTGGATGGTACACGGTGCTCTGGGCTTCTGCTTGCACAGTAGCTAGTTTTAAGCATTTCTGTTTAATCAAGAGTGAAGTAAATGTCAGAGATTCAATGTTCTAGATCAGCAGTTTCCAACACTGATACATCTTAATCAAGCAATTACGTGCCTTTTTTGTTATTGTTTGGTGTTTTCCACATTGGCGAAGGGAACAGATTTGCTGCTTTGCTCTGATGACTGCTAGCAGCAGTGTTTGTTGTTAACAGAGACATTTACACCTAACCACCAGTTGGCAGGTGTTTACACTTTGTTACTTGCTATTCCCACATGCTGGGGATTGTGGGAAAGCTGTCAAGCTCTCTGTCTTGTGTAACGCTTTGCTTTTACGATAATAACAACAAGAAGAAGCTCCGAACAAATGCAGAAGCTCTGTAGGAATGCAGTGCTAGCAAGGAAAACAATAGGACAGATTCTCAGGCTTCCTGGCTTAGATGGGAGGTAATATGAGGCTTGTGGAAAGTTTGAGATATTTCCTTATCTTGGTTTGGAAATGGGTAGGTGGAGGTTGAGTTCTCTTTTTTAAAGAAAAATTTATTTTATTTTATTCTTAATTGGTGATATGGTCAGATCTTTAGAAGAAACCAGGATTGTACTGTGTGTGCCCCAACATTTCTAGTCTGCCTCTGACATTTGTACTCGTTTGTATTCGGGGAAAAAGGTATGAATACAGCATACAATCTGAGAAAATAACACAGAAAGAGGATAGGAATGCTTGGTTTGTTTGGGAGTGATTTGTTTGTTTGGTAAGCGAGAAATGAGAATTTCTATTAGTGCAGCCCTTCTGGATAGCTCAGATGTGGCCAGAAAAAAAGACCCTCTGTGAGCTGTAGCAAATACATACACAAAAATACTTCTTTTTTTGCTTTTGCTTGCTGTCATCCATGTGCTTGCACATACTCTGCCTTTGCAGCCACAAGGTCATTCTTTTATAGTCGAATGATCCAAGTGATTGATTTATTGCTGGTGAAGTGAGGTTTGATTGATTTTTTTGATTTACATTAAGACAGTAGAGGAGGAGGAGTGGGAACTGCAAGGCAGCTGCAGAGTTGAGCACAAAGTAGAAACTCACTAGAGCAAGTGGGCCAGACACTGCATTGACTTACATCAATGTTCAGTTTATATGGCTGATTTTAATAGGTCTGCACTGCATAATTGCACCCCTTCCTCTGAAACAGTGTTATACTGATAATTTCCTTAACTGCAGAATTATGCCCTCAGTGAGGAGGGATTTCATGGATTTGCTTTTTGATGGGAGTGCTTCAGATGAAGGAAACATGACAGAAGGAGTGATAGTGGATTTTCCTGCATGTGGGCTATAGCTAGGCTGCCTTTGAGCATGGTTCCAAGTTTGGAGTCATTCTCCAGTTCATCTTGCGTCCAAACTGAAGACTAGCTTTGGATCAGCTTTATGATATGGTAGGAAAGAGACTTATCCTTAAACTATGGGCTGGGTTCAGGATAGGGCATTTCTTGAGATACACCCATACTGGCTTGAATCTGCCAATGCCCATCCTGTCAAGCCTGAAGAAATACTTCCTCACAGGTGGGTTGGCCAAGTTCTTTCCTGGAAAGGTTCCTACTGTGTGACAGGAAGCCCTGTGGGATTTGAAGGCAGCTGAGCAGCAGGTTGTTAACAATCTGGTTGCACAGTCATGCTCTAGTGGCCTGCCTCTAGGTCTGTGTTAGGCAAGGCAGTGTCAACATAGCCTTGAAGACTCTGAATTTATGTTGATTTTCTTTCCGGAAGACAGGTTTGAGATTAGTCAAAAGTTAAGGCCTTAATGAAGGAATCACTGAGTGAAATCCTCTGGGCTGTTTTGCATTGGGTGGGATCCCGGTGGTCTTTTCTGACTTCAGAGGTCTGTGAACCACTGCATTAAGCAGGTTTTTTAATGGAGTTAGCATTATTTTTTTGACATGAAAATCACCCCTGTACCTGTGCATTGCTTTAAAAAGCGTTCTTGTTTGCAGAGCCACCTCCTGCAAGCTGGTTCTGAAAGATCTGTCTGCTAAACTTGGGTGTGTGGAGGAGGTACTGGCTTGCATACATCTGCATGATGTATTTCCTAACTTCAGACTTCTCTTAAAAAATTTATTTATTCTTTCTTGGCCACAGGAAGAAAGTCAAGGGAGTCACTAATATTGGTAAAATCAGTTTGTGGAACAAATAATAAATGCATATTGTGTGTGTAGACATGGTCCTGATTTTGTTCCTATGCATATTAGGTGATATTTGTGTCCTTTGAAAACCCTAGGTAGAAAAGTCTTGTACCTAAGGGAAACCACAGTGAAAGGAGGGAAGACTGGTCTTTTCATGAATGGAACTCAGAAAGTGGGTTTGATATCTGCCACACACCCTCCGATGACTTAATTTCTTTGTGCACTGCTTGTTTATCGTAAGTGGGGACAGTGTGGTTTGTACATTTTTCAGGGCTTGAAAAGCACATGCTGATTGTTTTTTGAGGTGCTCAGGTGAAAAATAGGTGATTTATTGCAATGAAATTATAGATTTGACTTGAGAGTATACTACAAACTGACAAAAGACCAAGTTAATAAGCAATAAGAGGGTCCTTTCCTGAGGCTGGGAGTCAATTCTCTCACCTGAAGGCCAGGCATAGCTGTAAGCACAGCCTCATCCACTGCAGCATTGAGCAAAGTGGGTCACCCCATTTACATGATGGTAATGCCATTTCATTTTGCAGTGCAACAGGTTGGGAAAGGTGCTAGCAATCCTCTGTGTGTTCATTTGTTAGGGGGTGAGATCTTCCTGAAACATGGCAGCAGCTTTGCTGTGATCATATGATCTCATCCACAATCGCTGTTTTCTACTTGTACTGTGGAAGTGCCTAGAGGTCTACAGCGAGGACTTGGATGTAGCTGGTTTTGGCCGTAGGCATACACAAGAGTCTGTTCCTCCTTAGGGGACTGTCTGGAGTGCTGATCCTGCAAACAGGCGACCTATCACTTAAGCTACTTGCTTATATGAATATCTGAAGGACTGGAGCTGAGCTTTGTGGCTTCTCTGTACCTTAGCTACCCTAGTTTGAGTAGAGTCATCAGCATTTTGCAAGGGGATTTGTGTTTAATTTAGATTATTTGATCTCCATAAGCGAAACAAGGAAGGAAAGATTTCTTGAGTTCCCGGCAGGATTTCTGTTCTTTTATTCCCCCTTCTTTATAAACTTTACTTGTTTCTTTTTTTTTCCTTCTTACTTTTTCCCACCCCACCCAGGCTTAAACAGTGCCGGGAAATTCTGTACTTACCCAGCTGTACTGTCTGAGGAAAGCCAAGTTGGTTTTTTTTCCATGCATCAAAATCATAATAGTTTGAAATGACTTATTAACTCACTGAGTTTCCCAGAGAGAAGACATCAGATACTTAACTGATATGCCCCTTGTACTTAGCCAAAAGGCCAAGCAAAGGTTAGGGCAAGTGGATACACACGACTTCTTTATCCAAGTCCATGAGGATTTCCCATTAGCTAAGTCAGAGATTCTTTTTTTTTTTTTTTTCAAGCAAAAATAATTAACACGGATCAAGTAAAATAGGTTAATTTATTTTCGTTGCAGCCCTCTTCCTGGTACAAGCTGCAGTCTGTGGACAGAGAAGCTATCGTTTGTTCCTCAAATGGCGCTCTTGCCTGAAAAGTTACAGTGATGACCTCAAATTGGGTCATTGCTTGGGAATGCGTATTTAAAAAATAGTTTTAGACTAAGTTGATTTGCGTGTTAGCAAATGGATGAAATAAACATTTCCTTGTATGTAACCACTGCTTCTGTGTTGATGACAAAATTGTGTTATGCATGTTTCTGTGTCACTTGACAAGTAGTGTGACTTTCTTGCTACTATTAAATGAAGTCCTAAAACACAGCAGTTTTGTGGGTTAGTACTGTCTTGCCCTGCTAGCAATGGAAAAATATTTGTTTGGACTGGCAAGAACCACTGTTATTTTATTTAATGTGCTTTTCGATAGGCACGCTATATGTTCTGGGCCATGGCAAGTGATTACAGAGTATATAATCCTGCAACGTTCATAAGTATTCGCACCCAAATTGGAATGGTGAAACCTGTATCAGTAAAAACACCGTGACCTAGAACTAACTGTTATCTGTGGCTGGAATTCCCAAAATGCCCAGGGTATGCTCACACAACAAGAAATGGTGCACCAAAATAGAACCCTGCATGAGAAAGCCTCCAGGCTGCAATAATATTTCCTCAGTCGTACTCACTATTAGGCCCTTCCTGGCAGAGCTGGACCACATCCACAGGTCATGTTGACTTTGTCTGGATTGATGGGGTTTCAGCAGCTGTCCCTTGCTGTTTTCAGGAAGTCAGGTTGGGAACTCTTAGGTGAACCAGCCCTGTAAGATCAGGAATGGGTGCCAGTGCCTGGCTGCGAGTGGTGGTGTGATTTGTGTCTGAAAGAATAGTATCCAGCAGTATGCACTGTGTCCATACCCATGTTTGGGTGTGTCAGAGGGCTCCATAGGAAAAACTGTGGAATCTGGGGGCAAATTTGGGGCCCTTGCTCTTCTGAACCCTGGAGAGCTCCAGCTGATACGGTGCATAATTCCTGTATCATTGTCCAGCTGTTGCCTTGTGACTGTACAGCTCCCTCACTGGGATAATATCTACATCCACCCTTGCTAATTCTGGTGGCACAAAAGCTGTCCTCCCTAATGCACTGTTTGCTGTGCTGTAGGTTTCAGGAAAGCATCAAGGAAGAAACGGAAAAAAGGTCTTGAATGTCTTCAGAATAGGCAAATTAGCAAAACCTGCTGAACCTACAATAATGCCTAAGAAATCTCTCCTTTTTCCCTGGACTTATTTATATTTTACCTGCACTTCATTGCCAGATTTGTGGGGAGTGGAGCTGATGAGAGGTTTCTCATGGGAAATAGTTTTTTCAAGCAGTGAGTCTGAGCTGCAGGACTTGGGGAGTCCTCCTACTAAGGAGTGGTCTTCTCTCACCGATAGGTCACTTCTGGAGTACAGATGTTTCACAGATCAAAACAATATGTGGAGATGTGATGCTGACCCTTCACTTTGGTTTGAAACTAATTAATTAGGTTGATTTTTGAATAGTTGGATCCTAGGTGGCATATAGTTAGATCCAGGTGGTAACTGGTACAGATAGCAGAAAGTGAACAGTAACTTTGTTGCCTTTTTTTTCTTTTTTTTCTTGGGAACTTAAGAATTCCAATCTTGCTGCATTAAGCTAAGTCATGCAGAAATGCTCCAGCTGTTCTTTGCATTGTGGAAGCCAAATTCAGCATTTCGATGCGTTTTTTTTCTCTTTCTTTTTGAGAGACCAGTTGTGGAACTATTTGATGTTTTAGGTAACAAAATCCTACCTGTACTCTCCTTCCAGTTATTTTGACTTTCCTAGCTATCTTATTTAAGGTGGACTCCTTCCAGCTCATGCTGTAAAATACCAAGCTCACCAGGAGATAAAGTGGCCAGCAGCCTTTGCAAACTGGGATGTCTAGTGGCACTGGTGGACTCTTAGCCATTTAAGCTCCCTCTTCTCCTTCACTGAATGTTCTGGTGGCAGTTGAACACACAGAAATTTTGGTCAAAAGTGGCAGAACACATCAACAAATAATTTCTTTGGTTTGTCTTCTGTTTTTAACACATGCTTTATGTGCCACAATGTATGGTGACCACTTCTCATTTCCCTCCTTTTACAGGAAGAGGTAATCCTTCTTTTAGTATACCTGAGGGAGAATCCACTGAAGTAATTTTTTTATTTTTGAAAATAAGATTTGTGTCCTCTTTTTCCTAGCAATTTTCAGGTGTGAGCTCTCTCTGAAATGTGGATGATCTCCATCGTGGTGTTTTAATGAAGGCTTATGTATCCGCTTATCAGTGAGCTGCCTGCCCTCACTTCACACACACATTGTGTGAAGGAAAAGGAACACTGAGTTTGGGAAATCTCACCCCATGGCATTAACCCCTAGAGCAATGGCACCCAGGTCCATTTTGGAATGCCAATAACATACTTCACAGCATCACAGGTTGGAAGGGACCTCAGGGATCATCTAGTCCGACCTTTCTAGGAAGAAGCAGGACTTAATTTCTGTCCTGCTTGTGACCTTCTGCTTATGCTGTGGTTTCTGGATGCAGGATCAGGAGAACAGTACATGTTGCACAGAGCAGCTTATACCTTAGAAGCTCCAAGGGTTGATCTGAACACTGGGTGATGTCACACTTACATGCAACATGGGGTAGTCCCCCCATCCCTTAATTAAGCATGGATTTTCAGTGCTCAGTTCCTTCTGGTTTAATGGAGAAGAAAATAATCTGTGTCCCTTATCAAATTATGCAGAGTCCTTTCCACAGGACTTGTAACTTCAAAGTTGTTCCTCTTGTTGTTTTCAGTGAAGTTGTTTGAGGATTTCCAGGATTACTAATATTTTTAATCTAAGCCTTTTTAACTTAAAAGGTATTCAGCTTTCATAAGGCTAGAGCCAGGGGACTGGTGAAGGTCAGAGCAAAGTGACAGGTGCAGTGTTAACTAGCCTGTTATCAGTGATTGCACCAGGTACAGCTCTGTACCTGACCATATGAGAGCACAGTAGCCTGTTTTGATCTTCATTTTCTCTCTTTAATTGGGTGTCCTTTCTTGTGTCTCTCCCTGCCTATAGTCTTGTTAACTCATGAGCATGGAATGGACTGGCCAGGATATCAAAAGACCTGGTACTTAAAATGAACAAAACCATGCACTACTTTATAGCAATTCAAAGAATACTGAAGCATTTGCACTTCTGATACCACCTGCTTTGTGTGCCAAAGATAGTTACAGGAACAAAAAACTGACAAGGTTCAGGGGAAAAAAAAAAAAGCCTTTTTGTGAAAAAGAAAGAATTAAAGAAACAGGCAACAGAAGTTGTCTTGGGATGTGAGTGAAACAGAAACATTTGTCATGAACTGAGTGAATGAGGTGGATCTGGTTACTGTGTAACAAAACAAAGGAAGATGGCTTAGCAGACGTTTAAATTTCAGATACTTAGCATTACTGCAGTGCTACAGATTTGACAGCTATAGGTGAATGTGGAAAATGCCAGTCCAGTCTCTTTCTGGGGTTTGCCAGGATCACAGAGCTACTCATATAGAAATCCATTGAATACTATTACCTCCGTATATGTGTTAATATTATTCTTAATCTTCATTATATTTTTCTCTTGGGCCTATATGCTGCACAGATATTTCTTGGCATGCCTACAGATCTCTAATTGTTTGTATATTTGGCTTGCCTCAGGCCAACTTTAAATGAATGTGTATGGGAATCTTTGCTGCATATGGGATTATTTAAGTACCATTGCTATACCTGTGTGGTATTGTTGATTGTGTGTCATCCCATTAAAAAAAAAAAAAAAAAAAAATCAAAGAAAATGCAAAAGGGGAATCCTGATGAGTTTTTGATCAAAGTGATATATTGGGGAATCTGGTCAGTGATATTCAAAGGTGTTAGGGCTACCCCTGTACCCTGTACATTTCAAACTTCTGTTGGTAGAAGTAATTGTTTATAGTTTTTTCAGGGTAGCCTAGAAGGGATAAGGCTGTGTTGCAACTCATCTAGAAATGCTCTGAAGTAGCTCTAAGCTACCTTGTCTGATAGCACAGAGTTCAGTGGGGGCAGAATTCTTGCCTGTGACACTAGATAAATACACAGGGGACGCTTCCCCTCAGGTGAGCTTGTCTCTTAGTCTGAACCAGAATGGAGTTGTTTTGTTTTGTTTTGTTTTCTGGGCTCACTCAGTAGCCCTTCCTTTGGATCCTAGCATTAAGCACGTCACATAAAGCCATCCGTTTTATGTGCACAGTTGCCTCTGGGGATGGGCAGCCAGCAACTTGAATACACCTCCGGCAGTGGAGACTGTGAGTTTCTGAGTAAGTGCCAGTGAATGGGGAGGCAGAGGCAGGCATAGATCAGGAATTTCGGCCCACAAGAGAGCAAAAGAAGTTATGAAATATGATGCTATAAAAATTCTTCTGTGGGGTCCTCAAACCATTGGCACGTCTCTCTTGTGGTTTATGATGTTTCTGGCATGACAGAGAATGACAGCCCTGTCCTTCAGTGTTCAGGATTATTTACTGTGTGTCACTGCCTTTGAGACAGCTGTTCAAGACAGGTACTCTTACATCCTTTCCTTATTCCTGCACTGTTGCTCTGCTTTGCTGTTTCTCTGTGGGTGTTATCTACCACTTCAGGAAAAAAAGACAGAGTGAGAAAAATGTGATTTGCTTGAATGGCACACTGTAAGAGCCAGATTTCTCAGAGAACTTTTGTGCTTGTGTGGCACCAACACTCAAAGCAGGGCAGTTAGGTGTGCTGAACAGAGCACGCAAATACCTGTAGAAATCTGGCTGATTACGGCTGACCATGGCCAACACTTTGATGCAGGCACAAATGCAGATTATGAGGCTCAGTGATACACCAGTACCACACTCAGAAGTGTTTGGCAATGGTCCTGACAGTGTCAGGGTTGAGGCTGTGGCAAAAAAGGTACTGACTGCAGGGATTTACCCCATAGACCACGCGTGGTCCTTAGGCCACCAGCTGATTCCCCTGAATGAAATCATACCACGGTTAGTATCCCTGACTCAGTTCCTATTGTGTATTCTCTCTGGTGGTTCAATTTGGACAGATTTCCAAACTGTTCCAAGTGGTTTGAGTGCCACAATGTGGTGAGTGGCCTGGCCTCAGTCATGCTGAAGGGCTTCGTAGTTCAGTCTGTCTGCAAATAGGAGTCTCCAGCCCTGAAGCAATGAGCAGGCTTCCCCAAATATAGGGAGACAAGCTAGAAGAGTGGCTGCTCACAATTTCTCTTTGGTTCATTCGGGTTAAAAAATCAGCTTCACATGTGGAGAAAAAGCAGAGGTCTCTGGCTGCTTTTCAAGAGGCTTGCACCTTCCTTTTCTTCACTTCTGCAGCAGGGAGTTGTGATTTCTTTTCCCTTTCACATACCCCTACCCCACCACAGACCTACCCTGTCTCTAAAGCTATCACAAGGAACTTGTCACATCTCTCTCTGCCCTGAGCCCAGCCTCTTAACGCACTCTCCCTGTGTTCCCTCACTTTTTGTTTTCCTCGTCTCTCCATTTCACCTCCTGTTAGGCAAAACCTCCCCTGCAGAGCTGTGCTAGAATAGAGGCTGCATGTGGGCCAAGAGAGGAGAAAGGATTTAGACACCTTTAAGCGTAGTGTGTCTTCTTGACAAATATCCTGGTCATTCTGGGTGAAGAAAGAGAAACAGATCTGAATCTTAGCCGTCAGCACCAAAGCCTGTGCTGCTGCTACACTCCAGGCAGCACTCGCTTCCCGTAAGAGGAGCAGGTTGATGGGAAGGTTTCTGTGGCCAAGCTCCAAAACGCTCCCCAAGAGTCTCTGGGAGTGTCAGCAGATTTCTAACCGAGCCAAAAGTAGGGCCTCAGTGCATCTCCTGGCTAGCTGACAGCACCTCTGAACTATGCGTAGGATTAGCTGTTGTCACATGCGCAGCCTTCCTGTAAACTCAGGGTGTTCAGCTCCGTCCACTTCCTCAGAGCATTGTAAAGGATAGGGGCTGTGGAGACGTTTGATATGCAGGAGGTTGATGCAGCATGGTGGTTAACGCAGTATCTCTGGGTGGTGAAAGAGAAGGGAGAAGTTGTGAAAGAGGCTTTTTGATTTCATTACTTTCCTGCACCCTGTATCCTGTCTGCAGAGAGTGCTTAGCAGATTCATGGATCTGGACTGCCATGTGACTTGAGAAAACGAAAAAGTGAGGGAGAGTGAGAGAAAACCAAGGGAATATGTTAAAAACTGCCTCTGCTACCTCATTAATCTTTTGCAGCAAATAATACATGCAAAACTTGGGCTAGTGAAGTCTCCAAAGAATAACATTTTTTTTGGTGAGGTTTTAACAAATTAAAGAAATAAATTAAGCCACTAACACAGCAGGAAAGTGCTTGAGGCCTCCAGGATTTGTATGTTTTACCATTGTTCTAAAAATAAACTGGGAAAAAAAATTCAAAAGTATTTCAGTTGAAAAATAATATTTGTTTTAAGTGGCCGTGTTTGGGCTTTGCTCCCACACAGCACCTCACCACTTTCCCCGGCCCTGAAGCTGACTTTTGGAAACAGAAGGTGGAAAATGGTAGGAGTAGAGGTAGCAAAGCCATGTTGGTGAAGGGAGAGGCATGATGGGCGTTAGCAGGAAGGATGTAAAGCAGAAATTAAACCCCCTGTGCTTCACCCCACTGCAACTGCTGAGACAATGCACGTGTTAGAGATTAACAATCGGCTTTCTGGCCCCCCTAGGCCCAAATCAGTGGGAGAACTTCTGGCAGCTTTGGTGAGTTTCAAAACAGGGGTGGCTGGTGCCCCAAATAAATGGCCAGGCTGGTCCCTTCCTCTCTCACTGTACTATTGACTGGTCATTTTTTTTTTTAACAAGCAGAACAAGGCTTCCCAGGTTGCCAGAAATCAGAGGAACAAGGGCTGCCTTCTGATTTCCCTTTTCCATGCTCCTTTTTTTGTAATTGGCAGTAAAGTGCCTAGAGAGAACAGCATTACCTCTCTATTTTCTCTTCTCCCCTAAAACTGACCACTTCCCCTTTCATCTCAGCTGCTGCCTCAGTACTCGCTTCCACTGCCTCTCCTCCCTGGGATACCTCTACTTCCCATTCACTGCCAGCTGTCATTTCTTCCAGCTCCACCCGGGCCTTGCCTTGGGGAAGAATAACTGCGCTAGCTGTCTTTCTAGCCTGTCCCAGAAATTGGAACAACTGTTTTTTGTCAAAGCCAGCTGAGCTGCATGATCTGCAGGCAAACAGCATTCTGGAGGAGGTTTTCTGAAGGTATAAATGATGGGTAGGTGTCTAGCTTCCCACTGAAGATTATAACTAAAAGCTAGGTATCATGAATTTTTTCTACTCCAGCCATTGCTCACACTGAAGCTGAATGCATACCCATTAAAGAAGAAATTAGTTAAAGGATGTGTTCAGAGTTGCAAAGGCAAGGCTGCTGTTTTCTGGCAGGTAATCTGCAACTTGACTGTAATTGCCCCCCTACTCACCTGAATTCTGCAGTAGTGGAAATAATATATGTGCATGAGAAGTATAAGGAAACATTTACTCTGACATTCTGCATAGCTTTTTGCTGCTGGAGGTCTGACACTTGTTCCTCTAACCGAAGTTCCCTTCCCCCTAGAAGCCTTCAAGGGACTTGGGCACTGATTTTGTGCAGATTACCTGTGTGTGGGGTAATCAAATGTGCACAGCATGCATACACACACGCACTCATACACTCATGTGCATGACACTTCCAAGTCAGCAAATGCCAGAACTCCAGTTACCCCTGGTATCTTCAGTTAGTTTCCTTGCAAATATTTTTCTGCTGTAGCCTTTAATTATATATGCTTCTGCTATTTTCCTCCCCTCTTTCATCCCTGTCTTTTTTCGTGCACAGAATGGGCTGTGCTCAATTACTGAGCGCAACTTAATCTTTAGTTTTCTCCTTACTGCTCAGTGTGTGGGCCCTAGCTTTATTTACTGCACAATATTCAAGCCCTGGTCTCATGACAAAATGGTTGATTTCCTCATGGGCTTTTCTGTGTCTTCATCATTGTATGTGTATCTGTGGCTACAGAAGTGATTCATGGTGGAACTTGTTCCGGTACTTGTCCCCAGCCTCCTGATGGTGCCCACTTACTGCTTTCATTACTGGGATGGTTTTAGAGCAGTAAAATATGCCAGGGGAAGCTGTATAATTTGCTGTGAAGGGAGGTAGCTACTCTATTTTGTTTGTTTGCACTAGTGCATGTTCTGTTTTGTTATAAAAGCTATGGGTGAGCAGCAAAGAGGAAGGCTGTTTTATTTTGCCGCCTTCAGTTCTGAAGAGAGGGGAAAACTGCCCCTTCTCAGAAGGCTATGGGGTGGGCACAAGAGCTTTTACAGAGGGCAGTCTGGGCATCCCATTCTCCCACACACACATCCCCAAACATGGAGCAGAGCTCATGGAAAACTCCTGAGTGTGGCACCGGGCCATGACATCCCCATGTGATCTTCATAGAGGGTCTCCTGGGAGCCAGTGGGAACAGTGCAGGGCTTGGAGCTGAGCAAAGTGCACTGAAAACTGTTCAACTGAGGGAAGGATTGGGAGCTCCCTAGCATATGAACACACAGAGGCCAGGAAGGTGCAGTGGGGAAGAAGTGGAGGGCACTTCTTCTGTTCTAAGATGTTGTTCTTTCTGTTTTGAGTAGCCTAGATTCACATCTGTGTAGATCCTCATCCCTTTGGTATGCTTGGGCTGCTCACATTAAGGAAAATGTGTGAGAAGACCACTTCAAAGCACTGGCCAGCTTGAGACCCAGTTGCACCCAAAATTCAACCAGCTTGGCAGCAGATGGATTTCTTTGGCTACATCTGCCTGTGTTGTACCACTGTTACATCCTAGTGGTGGTCCTGGCTCTGTGGCTCTGCGGAAAGGTTCTGGCTCTTGCTGATTGCTGGGCTATCTCCTGAGTGGTTTGGAAAGGTAGGCTTTTTGTGGTGCTGGTACTTTCCCCTGAGAGGGAATACATCTGGTTCCTGTAGGGCTGCAACAGCAGTCACTGCCTATAAGAAAGACCTGAGACATTGTATGGTGTTGGACTCATGTGACTAACAAGGATGGTGTTTGCTGGGCTGAGGATGACAAGGAACAATCCCCCTTTCCCTACAGTTAGGAAGTCAGCAAGGTATTTAAAGGTATTGAGGGTTGGATGGGTCTGAGGCTAGATCAGTATTTAGCATAAACCTCTGTCGGGCTGAGGAGGTGGTCTCTGAGACAGCAATGGACTGATATAAGTGTGGGGTTTATGTGTGAGGATGAAGAAACTAGTGAGAAGGCTGCCAGGTGCTAATTGAAGGAGGAGAAGAAATGTTTTTCCATCTAATGTTTTATTGAGGTTCTCCTTTACATAACCTTAGGTGAACTTTGTTTTGTGTTTTAAAGGCCAGCAGGGGCATCTGAACCAAGAGATTGCTGGAGGTACGTGAGCCCATCAGAGTTTTCCAGGTGACTAGACAAAGAGGCTCTCTCAGCTTCCTGAAATGTGAGGGACATCCTTTAACAGCCATTATTTAAAACATGGGGAAACATATCTACATGAATGATGTCTCAATTCCACCACTGTGGGAAAAAATAAATACTTACTGCCCCAGTCGCTGTGGTGTGAGGCCCAGGCTTGGCAGGAACCATGGTTCAGTCTCCTCTGAATTGCCAGCTTTCTAAACAAACTGTATGTTATTGAAACGGAAGAATCTGTTTTCCACTGGGACTTAAAGTAATTTGTATTGAGCCCTGAGAGTTTCCAAGCTACCAGATTTTGAAATTGTCTGTTAAAACAGGAAAGGGATCCCGGAGCATGGAGATCTTGAGTCAGTGGTCTGGATCGGCCCATCATGGGAGCAAAGGGGAGATTTGCAACTAGTTTCAGTATCTGGACAGTAATGTTTATCAAGGTAGGGACAGAGATGCCAGTAGCTTTCCCTTTAGCGCTTGCCATGTGAGCAGAGAGCAGCTGTGTTGCTGCGTGTTCCCCTCATCAGTCTGATGGTTGACTCCAGCCTTGAATACCAAAAACCTGTAGCAACAGGTTTCTGGCCTTACAGGGAGAAAGGGGAGGAGATGGGCTTGCAAGAGACTTATAAGGTCATGTCACACTAGAAAACTAGTGTTTGCTTTTCTTTCCTGAACAGCATATACTAACTCCAGGAGGCAGAAAGTGTGGAGCAATCGGACAGGTTCTCCTGAAATGACCATGAGATGACCTGCGGGGAGCCAGGCTAAACTGAAGCTAAGGAAGGAATGCCTTATGGGTGGCAAGTTTAGAAAGAGATTTAATTGTTGGTTTTTTTTAAGAGTACAGCTTGGAAGCTGTGGCTGGTTCTGAACCAGGGCTTAAGCACCGTAATGGGCAGGCATGGGGTTAAAAGGGGCTGACCCAGCTGGAGGATATTCCACACCTAGCCTTGGATTTGAGTCCAATTTCTGTGATAAGAACCATCTTTAATGTAAAGCTGAAAAGATAGTATGAAGATGAAACAGTTAGAAGTAAAAGAAGTCTGGCCAAAATCTTCATTTACATGGGCTATGCAAACCTCTCTCTCAAGCTGTACTTACTAATCTATTTTTACTTTCTTTGCTTCCCAGAGGCAAAAGTAATAACTCCACGCCAAAAGGCCAATTTTCCCAGCATTTACCAAAACCAGCATGAATTCCTCAATGGCCAATGTCACAGAAGTTGCTTGTCTGAAAATTTAGAGAGTTTTGTAAGCATTGACATTGTGGACAGAAAGGGGCCAGCTAAACCCCAGACCCTAGATAAGTCTGGATCTTTATCCACACTTCATATCTCATTATTGTGATCCAGGTTCATCTCTTCTTGATGTCTTTCCAAGATTCCCCTATATTCATTTTCTCCTTGACAGATTAGTGCACATATACCAGCACTTGTTTCAAAAGGTTTGGAAAGGGAACAGCTGAACATAATCTTCAGATAAACGTAGTGTACCATGACCACGTATAAAAGGCCTCTCCCATGAACAGAAAAGTGAGACCTGTAGCTCTGAAAAGTTTTCAATTTAGATTTCTCCCTAGAGAATACTGAAGATCATGTGATCACAGTTGTGAACCTGTAGTATGGTGAGCTGTGCTGTGGAAACTCCCAGGTAATATACCTGCACCTTGGCTGCCCACAAGATTTTGTGGCTTGTGTCAGGAATGCCCTTTTGGTTGGTATGCTGTTGCTAGGGCTTAGTGGCTTGAGTCTTCCCCAAATTAGCCAAAAGAGAAGAAATCAACTGCATATTCCACCTCTGATGCAGTAGAAGTATACAAACAAATGTATCCATCTCTGCTGGGCCACATTCACATGCACGTGTTGGTTCCTCAGTGCCAGATCCTGCTATGAACTGTAGTGCTGCATGCTGTTAGAAATGGCAGAAAGAGATAGATATCTGTATCTCTACGCACGCACATGATTTTTTTTTTTTTTGACCTGTAGCATATGGTGGTTTGCTTAATCCATGGAAAACTCACATACCCATACATGATGTGATGTGTATTTCTTCACAAAATGCAAATGATAGTTTTACACTGGGCTGTATTTGTTATTGGATCCTCAAGTCCATTTCTGCTGCATAGCTAGGCAGGTATTGGTATTTCTGTGGTTTTTTTTTCTTCTTGTCTGTTCCAGTAACCAAAAACAACAACAACAAAAAAAAAACACCAGAAAGCACTTAAATAATTCAGAGCACATGCTTTATGTCAACTGTTTCACTGTTACTATTTTATCTCTATAAACAGGGCAGAGGCAAACCCCATCCAAACAAGGAAGGGGAGGAAGCTGTGTTGCAAAATTATGGCTGGGTCACGTGAGTCAAGAATACATGCACAGGTACATTTTTGACTGGAAGACCCAACTCAGAAATGTGATGTCTGCATTTTAGTGCCTCTGCATTGTGACCTGCTGGATGTACATACAGTAAGTTGTGTGCCCTCTGGCTGCATCTGACTCGTTGCACGTGTGCAGACGCTGTTTGTCCATGACTTTGCATGTCCAGGCTTCCAGATGTTCAGAAATCCCATGCAAACATGCTGTAACAAGAGACTCTGTTGAAGGGTGCTAAACTTCTTGGCGTTCCCTAGTAATTGTGCCCTTTATAAAATATGAAGTTTGGGTCACTTTTTGTAAGGGGGAAGTCATGTCCAAGCCCCTGAAGTCAGATGGAAGTACTCTGTTGAATTAAAAAAGGAGTTGGGCTGGACATATAACATCTCATCTTCCATACAGATGTGGCAGTTTCATTTACTTTTTCATCTTGTGGATTCTTGACTGATCAGCTGCTGAGAGAATTCGCAAAAGTTGCTGTAATTTTCAGCACACCTTACATGCTACCTATAGTCCATTACGAAGCCCTAGTCTCTCTGTATGGAGATGTTTCCTCACACTCCACTTACTGTGGCTTAACGTTGCTGAGACAGCCTGTCTGTGGTGCTTGATTTGTTTTAATAACTTAATGAGGTATATTACTTTGTATATCTTCTGACACACTTGAATTAGACCCATCCCTATTTTACTGTGGTGATAATAAATATCACCATTACTTGCCTACCACTCACATTCTGATATACACTGCAAAGCTAAAGATCGCACAACAAACTAGGTAGTATCCTAGGCTGTCGTGTCCACAGTGTAGAACACAACAGGCCAGTTCAATTTTTCAAAAGACCCATTCCTGAGAATTATTTATCAGCCCTTTTTTAAAAGCGTACATGAAGGACATGCTACAGCATTGCTGTAAATATCCTGTCCCACTACCTCATTTGTCTGCAGTTACAAGATTTCCCTGATGTCCAACCTGGTTGTCTTTGATGCAAATCTTATTCCCTTCTCAGTGCCCACAGAGGCAATCAGTAACAACCTTTTATGTACCTGATAGATGGGGGACTCTACATAATCAATGCTTCTGCTATGGTTATAAGGAACCAGAATTCTGGGGGTCTTTCTCTGCCACATATTTCCCATCTGACCTCAGACAAGTCTGTTAATCTCTGTATTTCACTACCTCAGAGGGATGCTAGGAGGGTAAGTTCACTGGTGTTTCCAGGGGTGTTCAGATACTGCACTGACAGGGGCTACATAGGTGAACAGAGAGAGAGAGCAGACATACATTTATTAATCTGGTAAAGGACTGCTATTTAACTCAGCAATGCTCCCAAACAAATGTCAAAGACTATATTATCAGCATGTCTGTTATCTCTGGAATTTTGTTTTGTGCTGTGTTGCTTTACTTATTGGTTTGTGGTTTGTTTTGCAGCTTCCTGGAACAGAGAACTTTAAAAACATGAACAGAAAATGCCTGGTAAAAGTTGTAACTGGCTCTGGCTGTCCATGATATGACAACCAACAAATACCACCTGCTGATGATTTACAGATTCCTGGGAGATGTGGTGTTGAGTCTCAAAGAACTGGAACAAGAATAACTCACCCAATATGCTTCTCTGGAAACAGTGTAATGTATGCACCCACTTCATGCTCTCCTAATTTAGGACGTGTGTAGTGCGTAATGATGAACTGGCCAAGTGGTTATGTTGCTATACATCCCATTCCCCGTCTTACAAAACACCCTTGATTGACCCTTTCTTTCACAAAAGCTCAGCCCAGGGTTTCCAGTTTACTTCTTGGGAGGTACACAGATTACACTAGCCATTCACGAACCTACTTCTCCAGAGAGAAAAAGGCAATGTTTTGTTGTTTTTATTTAATCGGGCAGCCTTTTCAAGTTCTGTGACCCACTTTTGCTTCCCTTTAAACTGTGACCAGTATTTATTTATCCCTTTTTAAATACAATAATTTAATTAAGAAACTAATCAGCAGTATTGAAATGATCTTTGAACTACACCCCATCACTGAAGGAAATTTATGAATGCATTATACAAGAAATATCCTATTATCTAAAAGGCTTTCCACTAAAAGGATTTGGCATCTGAAAAGTAACACTTGAAATTCTCCACTAAATTTATAATGTAGAGATGTGAACATTATTTATAGAGTCTGAAAGGTATTCCAACTGAATCTGACACGTTTGTCTGGATTGTTCATTAAAAATAAAACTGTTTCAAGTTAAAAGGATCTCACAAGTGAGTTGGATATTCAGGAGTCCAAAGGACAGATTGTAAAGCTACCTATGTAATAGATAAAGGCTTAATGGTCTAGGCTGCCCTTCACTCAGTGCGGAGAGATTGGCATGTTCCAGATATGTTCCATTTTCTTAAGCACTAACCTTCGGATGGGAATTTATTGGCTGATCATCTCAGTAAGGCATTAACAGAGCGTCTGTAGTTAATTATGATCATCTGCCAATTCCAGTTCCATTGGCTTCAGATCAAGAGAACATTTTTGAAAGCTACCTGGGATGTAGACACCTTGGGCGGAAAGTGACCAGGTCCAGAAAAGAGAGTCCTACCTTTGCAGTCTCGCTCCACCCTAGGAATTGAGCTGCTGTTGGTTGTGTAACAGGACAGATTCAACAGGACTATCTCCTCTCCGCCAGCCATGTGCTAAGTGAACATCAGCACTAGAGGACCTAGTTCATAAGTCCCAAATGGCTTCTGGGGTATGAACGCTCCAAGACACTTGGTCCAACATGGTCAAAACAGTTATGCTTCTGGACATGCTCAGCAGAAGACATAAAGGTGCCTCAGTAAGTGCTCTGGAGGAGGGCCTAGCAGTTAGGGGAGGGACAGAAGATCATTTACTTGCTGTCAGGCCTCTCCACTCCATCCGAGCGGCACTGTGGGCACCTAACTGCAGACTTAGATCCAGTCCTTTGTCCTCTATGGACTTGAACTGACAGGTGGAGATAACTGATCAGTTCTGCCCAAAAGCAGGTCTGTAATCAGGGTCTGATAGCTGGAACTAATGAGTGGCACATGTGAAGCCTGGTTTTCTATGGCTTTGGATCCTGTGACTGAATTATCCTATACCTAAGCAAGTATGAGCTCTATTCCAAGGTTTGGCTATGGTTGGGAAATTCCTCAGAGTGCTTGCTTCTGGGGATTCTCTGATGACTAATAAATACAATAACAGAGCTCTTCCTCAAGGTCTGTTTTGTTAAGAGCACTACTCTTATTTCCTGTACTGCCTTTTTGCTTTTACAATATTTGTAGAATTTCTTCTTTTATCTCTTAGTCCTCTGGTAGGTTAACCTGAAATGTGCCAACAGGTTTGAAAGACTTCAGTGTGGGGAGAGAAGATAGGCAGATACAGGCCAACGTGTAGTGCTTTCATAAGAGAAGTAAAATAAGAACATCTTAGTGTCTGTCCTGTGAAGCTTACTGTATCTCTAAAGGATGGGCAAAACACAAGAGTATAGACTGAGGGGGGTATGGTATATTAAGGGCTTATGTCAGAAAGGCCAGGGAATTCTTTTAGCAATTTCATGGGACGCCCCAGTTAAGTTTGCCACTACCTACACTGCTGGGGTCTATTGACATGAGCTTGCTCAGAGGTATGATGCAGGAATTAATATCCTCACACTTTCCATTGCCTCATTTGCTTAGTTATGTTATTATATAGTCCACATAGATTCTGTAGGGAAAAGAGAAATAAAGATGAGAATTAAGATGAAAAGAGAGGACTGCCATGTTTTCCATGAAAAGCAGATTGCAAGAGTGTGGCATTTTTCCCACACATCTTGAATAGTTTTGGGCTTGGGCTTTTTGAGGAGTTTTTAATTAATTTATTGTTTAAGTAACTGTACTGAGAAGAGCCCCTGCCACACTGATTCTAATGAGGATTGCATGTGCTGTGTCTTTCTCATTGTGGCCTGTATAATTTAAATATCTTAACCAACATGTGCTGTGGCAGATTTCACTTATATCTGCTTAAATTAAAGCTTGTCAGTTTAGGAGCTAAGCAGCATGCAAATATTTGAGAGAGATTTGACATTCACTGCTGAAATCATTGCCCTAAATATCTGGCATTGATGACATTACTTGAGAAGGGTTAGAAATTCTTGCTATGTTGTACAGGCTGGACATTCTGGACTTTAAAGAAGAAAAATGTACTTCAACTTCTGTGTTCATAATTAAAGTCTCCACCAAAATTTCAGCTTGTTTTTCTTCTGTATTTTCTCTGAGCAATATGTGACTGTTGAAGTTCCTCAAAGTTGCTGCTAGGAGAACAAACAGTACCAATATCTCAGAAGTAATAGCACGATTTAGCTGTAAAAGGAATGGCATTTCCTTATGTTCTCATTCCCCAGAAATGCAAGGGAAGATGGTGCTGAGCTGGAAGAATCTGATGGAACCTTGAATATTTGAACAGCTCCAGCCATAGGAAATGAAGTTTAATTTCCCATATACATATATTTTTTCTTCTTACAGGTCACTATAGCAAAACACCGTACTGCATGTAGTATGTACGGCAGTGTACAACAGGCAAACCTTTCAGCACTGGGAAGTACTTGCTTGTTGACACACTGAAGTCAAACGTAGGTATTAATACAGAGGTATTACACACCTAGGTTTAATCTTAATTGTAATATAATTGTAGTGGCACTTCACTGGCCATTACAAAAGGGACCAGAACCCAAATAATCCAATACTAAGAGAGTCCTTGCTACCAAATGTGGAGTTGCTTTCTTTTCACATACAGGAGAAGTGAATAGGCGGTAGGCAAACACTTTCAGTGCAGGTAGGATCATAACATAGTTCAAGTTAGAAAACACCTCAGGAGGTCTCAGTCCAACATCCTGCTCTAAGCAGGATCAGCCATGAGATGAGACCAGGTTGCTCAGGGCTTTATACAGGTGGGCCTTGAAAACGGCCAAGGAGGCTGAACAACCTCTGGGCAACCCTGATTGTCCTCAGGGGAAAAAAAAAAATCCTTCTAGCTAGTCTGAACTTCTTTTGTTTTAATTTGTGCCTTGTCTTCCCACCATGCCCAACTGCGAAGAGTTTGGCTCTGTCTTCTTGATGACCACTCAGCAACAGGGTGATCTGCTGACTGCCAGCTTCTGGTGACTGAGATGCAGGGAGGAGGCCCAGATGGTGTTCTGATACATACATCTGAAATGGTATAAAGGCAAGTAATGGATGTTAAATACAGCATTTTCTTTTCTAAAGTCTGGGTATTGGCCTACCTCCTCAGTCGCATCACTCCTTTCAAAGCAATTTTTTTTTGTTCAATCTCAGACTGGTGGGTTTCCTAGTGTTTGAAGATTCTGAGAGTTGGGGGGAGGGAGCTCTTCATTTGATCTGTATTGATTTGTCGTATTTGCAGTTAGGCACAAGAAAAAACACCCTTTCCCACAGAGGTTTTCAGCGTCCCGTTTTCCACAGTTTATTCCCCATTTCCTTTAGAATCTGACTTGTAGCCATAATCATCTGTAGTTATAACTTGGTTGTTTCAGGCTGTATTCCTTTAATATTTCTTCTTTATTGTGAAACTTTGTATAAGCGGTGGTACAAGCCCTGATCACATCCTCCTCTGCGTAGTCTCATCAGAGCCATGGGAGAAGGGTCATGAACTCAGGTTCTGGCCCTGCTACCTCTTCACTCTTAGTTGTGTCAGCTCCAATTATTGTCCCTTGCAACTGATATACAGCCCACTGTCATGTCCAGGTCACTAGCTTTGATGGAGCAGCAACCTGCCCCTCCATGAACTAAGCTCATCCTAGGTGATGGTCAGATCTGTCATGCAGAGCTATTTATAATCTGAGTGAAGCTGCAAAGGAAGTGGTGGGCAGAACACTGGTGGGGAAGCTGGGGTTGAGAGAGCTGAGTCAGCTTTTGTAGTACTTGAGTTTTCTTGTAAGGGAATCTTGTTTTGTGTTCAAACTCAGTACAGGTCCAAGTGGAGATGTTTAATCCAGCAGAAACCATATGGAGGAGTGGGTTCCCTCACCCTAAAATGTTGTGAAACTCTACCTCTTCGACTGCACTCCTCCATGCTGTGGACTCACCTCTGATCTTCCCCCTTTCCTCCAGCTTGCTCAGTTTCAGGCCTGGAATAAACCCTGTTGGCAGCCTCCTGTAGCAACAGAGTGCTGAGTGTTTCAGGCTGACTGGAAATTCTTCACTTTTTGGATAAGAAAACTGATATGTAGAAAGGTGAAATGTCATGGTACTGCTTCCTGCGCTTTGCAGAACTGCTGTTTACTGTTGCTTGAGCCCCTGTTAATCAGAAAGCTTAGGAGAGGCTCAGGAACTTCATACACTCAGGGTTCCTCTGCATTTTGTTCTTACTGATTGTATTCAATTAATTTGTTTCCTCTGAAGAGTTGGACAGGCTTTCTCCAGCTTTGGTGCTGCACATTAATACTTATGCATAATATGGCTTAAAGAAAAGATGAATTCGTGAGTAGTCTGGAAACCTGAGGCACATTGCCCTTTTAAGTAATGATTCTGCATAGGGAACGGGGAGGAAAATATTGCCATAGGGTCTCTACAACCTGTTCATGGGTAAATAATTGTTTAGAAAACATTGATTTGGAATTAAAAGTCAGCTCAGAGGCCAGATGGTTATACAACAGTCACCAGGGTTAATCTGGGAAGGTTGTGAAGTCAGTCAAAAACGTAATTCATCCCTGAACAAAACTGCCCCGATTAAGTTTTTGTTTTAGAAAACAGAGAGAAAAACAAAGCAACGTTGATTGCTGTAGGTGGAGAAAAGCATCCTCCAGGCTTGTGACGTTTCTAATACACAAAATCTTGTACATCAGATGGATGGATCAAGCCCAAAGCAGGTGAAAAATGGCCTTTTGAGTGCTGAGTGTGTAAGCTCTGCTAGAGTTTCCAGCACATAAAAGACTTTAAAATGGACTTATCTAAGTTTTTAATGCATGCTGTGTAAGCCAGCAAAGTGGGGTTGGAGCATCAGGCAAGGCATCTGAGAAGGCTGAGGTCTCCGTTAATCTTTATCATCTTGGATGTCTCCCTTTCTCAGCTCCTGTTTCCCAGCTGGAAAATTAGGATAATGCTATGGTCCAGTGGACAGTGTCTGATTGATGTGTTCTTAGTTTTAAGTTAGATTTCTTTTTAAAAATACATAGTTGCCTCCGCTGCAGCCCTTGTGAGAGGAAGATGGGCCCTCCTATCCTTTATATCCATGCAGTAGTGTCAAGAAGGAGGTGATTTCACAGAAAGGCACACTTAGTCCCCTCATCCAGATCATTGATAAAGGTATTAAACAAGACTGGCCCCAACACTGAGCCCTGGGGAACACTGCTCATGACTGGCCACCAACTGGATTTTGTTCCGTTTACCACAACCTTCTGGGTTTGGCCATCCAGCCAGTTTTTTACCCAGCGAAGAGTACACCCATCCAAGCCATGAGCAGCCAGCTTACCTAGGGGGATGCTATGGGAGACAGTATCAAAGGCTTTGATAAAGTCCAGGTAGACAACATCCACAGCCTTTCCCTCATCCACTAGGTGGGTCACCTGGTCATAGAAGGAGATCAGGTTGGTCAGGCAGGGCCTGCCTTTCACGAACCCATGGTGACTGGGCCTGATTACCTGGCTGTCCTGCACACGCCTGGTGAGCTCACTCAAGATGATCTGCTCCATAATCTTTCCTAGTACCAAGGCCAGGCTGAGAGGTGCCTCTGTATTTCCCCGGATCCTCCTTTCAGCCCTTCTTGTAGATGGGCATCACATTGGCAAGCCTCCAGTGAACTGGGGCCTCCCCTGTTAACCAGGACTGCTGATAAATGATGGAGAGTGGCTTGGCGAGCTACTCTGCCAGCTCCCTCAGTACTCTCGGGTGGATCCCAAATGGCCCTATAGACTTGTGAGTGTCCAGGTGGCTCATCAGGTCATAAACTGCCTCCTCCTGGATTATGGGTCATTTATTCTGCTCCTCGTCCCTGCCTTCCAGCTCAGGGGGGTTGAATACCCTGGGGATAACTGGTCTGACAGTTAAGGACTGAGGCAAAGAAGGCATTTAGTACCTCAGCCTTCTCCTCATCCTCAGTGGTGATGTTTCTTTCCTTGTCCAACAGAGAATGGAGATTCTCCTTGCCTCTCTTTTTGTTGTTAATGTATTTGTAAAAACATTTTTGTAATGCCTTACAACAGTGGCCAGATTGAGTTCTAGCTGGGCTTTTGCCTTTCTAATTCTCTCTCTGCATGACCTAACGAGATCCCTGTACTCTTCTTGAGTTGCCTGCCCCTTCTTCCAAAGGTGGTAGACTCTCCTTTTTTCCCTGAGTGCCAGCAAAAGCTCCCTGTTCAGCCAGACCAGTCGTCTTCTCTGCCGGTTCGTCTTGCAGCACATGGGGACAGCCTGCTCCTGTGCCTGCAAGACTTCCTTCTTGAAGAATGTCCAGCCTTCCTGGGTTCCTTCACCCTTCAGTACTGTCTCCTAAGGGACTCTCCCAACCAGTGTCCAGAACAGTGCCCTCCTGAAGTCCGTAGTAGTAGTTTTGTTGACTCTCCTTCTTAATTCACCAAGAATTGAGAACTGTATCACAATCTGATCACTAAGCCCAAGATGGCCTCCAACTGCCACATCTCCCACCAGTCCCCCTCTGTTTGTAAACAGGAGGTCAAGCGAGGCACCTCCTCTGGTAGGCTTACTTACTAGCTGTTTCAGGAAGTTATCTTCCACACACTCCAGGAACGTCCTAGACTGTTTCCTCTCTGTTACGTTGTATTTCCAGCAGACATCCAGTAAACTGAATTCCCCCACAAGAACAAGGACTACCGACTGTGAGACTTCTGTCAACCGCTTGTAGAATGCTTCATCTACCTCTTCATCCTGGTTGGGTGGTCTATAACAGACCCCCAGCTGGATACCTCTCTTGTTGGCCTTCCCCCTCATCCTTACCCATAAGCACTTGACCTTACCATCACAGTTGCTAAGCTCTATACAATCAAGACGCTCCTTAGCATACAGAGCCACCCCACCACCTCTCCTTCCTTATCTATCCCTTCTGAAGAGCTTATGGTCATCCATTGCAGCACGCCAGTCATAAGAGTCATCCCACCATCTCTCAGTGATGTCTCATAGCTATCCCACTACACAATGGCTTCAGCTCCTCCTGTTTGTTGCCTGTGCTGCATGCATTAACGTAGATGCACTTGAGCTGGGCTATCAATTTCACCCCCAAGCTTGGCTTGCCATCCCTAGGCTCCTCTCTAGTGGGCCTGGCTATATCCCCTTCCCCCTTCGAACTTTGAATAGTCCCAGTGAGATCCACTTTATTACCTCCATTAATTTATATGTTTTACAGACATAAACCTCCTTTCTTGCCCATTCCTGCAGAAGTCACTACACTAAATTCCCAAATTAGTCTTAGCCTACACAGACATCAAGATCCCAGTAACTGGAATATGTTGTTTAAGTTGGTGGGAATTCTGGAAGTATCTTATCACCAAAAGTCAGCTATCAATTGTAAGTAACAATATTAATTCTTATTAATTATGGCTATAGCATTATGTTGGACCCTCTCCATTTTTTAATGGCTTAGGCAGTGCTCCATGACACTTTGACCAACATTTAGAAAAATGGTCTGTATGTCTTTTTCTCAGAGCAAATAAATTAATTTTTATTGAATGGAAGTGGAGTGTAGAACTGAATAAGCTGGTTGCAATGGAAATAGTCTTTCAAAACATTGGAAAAGTTAGACACTTGCAATAGCATGTGGTCTAATTTCCTGAACCTGTGAGAAAGGACATGAATTATTATATAGGTTACTGCTGAACATATGCTTTCTTCCTCATGTATGTAGAAGGCAGGGGTGGAATATGTGCATGAGTCAGGTCCAGCATTTCTCATTCTGTCTCTTACAAGTTCAAAACCAAAGCAGACGTTGTGAATGACAAAAAAGCATGCCAAGAAGTGAGCCAGAGCAACTTAAAGTAGACTAGATGCTTCTAAACTGGACTGGACTAGAAGAAAAGTAACTTTTGCTATCAGACACCTTTCTAATTTGTCAATAGACTTTATTTTGATTTTAAAAATCTTGTCAGAAGTTATATTTTTTCAGTGGGTACCAAGATGGTCAAAGTTGTAATTTTGTGTAAGAATCATACTAATCCACTGCTCCTCTGGCACTGCAGTCTTGCTCCAATATTCCTGCACTCTTGTCACAACACTTCCAAATAAGTTTACTGAAGCTTGAAGTAGGGGTGGGGAAAAAGAGGGTGCAGTGGGGTTTTTGGGGTGATTTGTTATTAAGAAACAAACATACCCCTGAGTTTAAAACTCAGAGGAATCTTGGCTCCTTTGGCTCCTTTGAGCAAGATGGGATCCTGCAAATATAGGTTCAGTTGCCATCTAGGGAATGTAGTGCATTCACAATTCATATTCAATTTACTGCCTTTACGTGAAAGGATTCTGGGTTTCAGAGCCTGATGGTGGGGTGGCATTGAATACAAGATTGCGTAGCGCTGTATAGAACTTTTCTTTTACTAGCAGCTCTATAATCACATTAAGTTAGACTGAAAATTTGAACTAATTCTTTCCCTTGAGGCCCAGGCTCTAATAATGGTAAAAATCTGTGAAATGGGATAAATACAATTCAATAATTATATTGATAAATAAAATGAAAATCAACTAATTGTGTCATTCAGTCAGTTGCCTGCCTCCGTTGTTGCTGCCTTTCTGCATCAGTGACTGCTAAACTTTTTCTGTCACACTTCAATAAATTTAATTGTGCAGAATAAATGAGCTAATTTTTGAAGTCACAGGCTCTGTTTGCAAGATAAGGATGGTGATTTATTGACCTTCTCTAACTCTTACAGAGTGTCACACTCCTTTTTACTGACAACCATAAGAAGGGTTTTTGTCCCTCTTCACCCAGCGCCTTGCTAAATCCTACTTTGTATATTTACCTTCCCATCTCATTTTCTTGAAGTCACATAATACACCACAATAGACCAAAGATCCTTGCTTCAGTTGGTGGCTATACACACTATTCCCAGTGATTAGCATAGCTGTGGGTTTTTTAATCTTTATTTTTAATGCTATTTTCTTCTGATGATCATTTAATTTTCTGGATTTTGGAAGGATGGCTGCTGAGGGGAGGTACAAGAAAAGGGGCATAGATTAATACCTGTTTTTTTCTGGAAGCTCTGGTCTAATGTCCTTCATGAATCATGAGCTCATCCACCTTACCAGGATGCACACTCATTTCAGTGCTCATTCGCATTGATAGTTTGACCATGAACACAAGAAAAAGGCAGATATTAGACACTGGGCATGCCTCATGAAAAGATTGCCTGCTTTTTCAACTTTTGTTTCTGTTTCTTGGGTTTTGTGTTTAGATGCTGAGATGACAAGGAGAAGATACCGGCTATCTTGTTTGTTGCTGCAATTTTGACAGCAATGGGTTTGTTAAACTGACATAAAATAGTAGGATTGAATAGGCTGCACCCTTTCTTTCCCACCTCTTTGATTTACTTTGGTTGTGAGTCAGGGTTTTTTTAGCAAAATATCTGTATGACAGCTACCTCAAGACCCAACTATCTTTTTTCATAAAGCTGGATCTTTTGCTCTATTCTTTAAATTAAGGTCATAAAACAACCTATATGTGTACAGAAAGGGATGATTAGATACTGTGGTCCAATTCTACCTCTGTTATAGCAGACAAATCAGTTGTCATGCTCTAGAAATATGAGCCATGAATCAAAAATCCTGGTATTGAGTCAATAAAACTCTTTAGATAAAAGTAAAATCAGCATCAATGCATCAACTACATCAAAAAAAAAAAAAAGGTGTTAAAGTTCTGCCTCCCTGCCTCTGGCAAATAAATGCAATAAATGAGAAGAATGGGCACACCTTCTTCATATTACTAGATGGCTGCCTGCAGAAGTGCATAGGGCTATGCAAACCAGTTTTCCATCACAGTGTACAACATGTTTGTTCTTCACAGTCAGATTGAATCTACTCCTCTTTAACTATGATGCTAGGCAACACAGCAAGTCATATATGCAAGCTAGCTATACTTTGACAAACTTGGCCTTCTAGAAGTGCACAGCAAAAGACTTCATGGAGCCAGGATTTCAGCTGGGCACCTAGAACACAAACTGTGAGAAACCTTTTTCTCATGTTTTAATTGTTATATTGGACCTCTTTCTTCCGTAATTTTCTTCTAAAGAAGACTTATAACCTCTTAAATATTTCCTGTCAGGTGTTGGCTGGGTGAAATGCATCCTAGAGAATTGCAGCTGGAGGAATCACAACATCCCACATACAGAGCAGTCCAAATTTCTGCCAAACTCTTCACTTTGTCTTTAACTCAAACTGCTTGCACTCTTTGTGATTGATGCTTGTAGCAGGAAGAGGCCTGACCTAGGAAAGCCTTCTGCATCATGGCTCTGCTTTCCTTCAAACAAAAAACTTATGTCCAATTTAACAGCCTGACCTGGGAGCTCCACATGAACCTAACAAAGAGCCTTTGCATGAGATGATAATTGCTGTTCCTCCCCGTTTTTGCTGTGTAGTTGGTGTTTGTGGCTTCGTTGCTGTGGGTAACTTAATTTAGACTATCAGGAACCTGTCAACCTTTTGCAATTACATTGATTTTTGGAGGAGTATGAAAGTAAATTAAAGCTGAACAAAACTTACTTTTTGGTGAAGAAACCTTTGCCAATTTTAACAGGATCAAATTCTGCCAGCATGTAATGCTTTATTGGGCTGTAGTGAAATACTTTGGAGAAAGATTTCCAGTTCATAAAACATTTGCAAAACGTCAAGTCACCTTATGTTTTGTGGGCTATTATAATTTTTCTCTTTGCAAACCAAGTTCCAGTTGTTCTGCAGATTCCTTGTGCCAAGAACAAGAACATAAAGTTTGTACTGAAGGGCTGGACCTTGTGGGGGGTATAGGAGATTTCTGAAAATGCTAAGTCTGATTCAGACCAACATTTCTAAAACTCTGACTTCCACTGAAGGAGGACTGTGTACTTCCTCTGAAAAAGAAGTCAGGAAACCCTTACAATAAAAGTAATGCTCATTTTCCAGTTCAGTTTTTTTGTTTGGTTGTTTGGTGGTTTTTTTTTTTTCTGCTGTGATCTTTGCCAGATCTTAATTTGTAAGTAGAGGAGTAGAACATATTTTCTAATTAATCTGAATTGTGCACATCCATCACACTCTGCAAATCATAATGCAATTCTGCCCTTCTTTATCCTTTTTTGTTGATGCTCTGGTTATGTGGGTATGACTAGAGAGTTGCTGGTCTGATCTGGAAGTGACTTGGCAAAATGCCATCTGCTTGTCATTCCAAGTCTGATTTATAGACCAGTTGAAGTGTACAAGATCTGGTGAAATATGCAGTCTGTAGATGAAACCAAAGTTAGGCAAATAAGGGCTCATCATGAAAGAAAGCCTATCTTCCCTATTGCTGAATGTAGAAGCTGAACTGCCCAGGCATGGGGGTAAATCAGAACCAAGTACAGAGATGAGACTTCATACTGTCTGGTGGAATTTAAGCATCTTCTTAAAATACCAGGCTTTTGGCTCTTTCTGCTGAAAAAATGGAAGCCAGCCCCATTACTGGGGCCAGGGCCAGGGTCGAGATTTGAGATCTTTCTGTATTCTTTAATGTTTGAAAACTGAGGTGGCAATAACAAAACCATCCACCTACATGAAAATGGGGAGCTTGAGGGTGTACTGAAGCCCAAATGAAAACAAATGGAAAACAATGTCTGGAGTCAGGAGCTATCCTCTCTCTGTGACTCGGTTGGGTCTCTGTATTGCCAGACCTCTTCCAGTCCTCAGGACAGACCTAGTATGATTAGATCAGAGCATCCCCTACTTCACAAAATATGCTTACTGCAAGACACTTGTTTCCAGTTGGGATTCTTTTTATTTTTATGCTGTAGTTTTGATACTGCCTTGGAATATTTTATATAACATCAGCCACTGTGCAGATTTGTGTATTGTACTGTAATTACTTAAATAGGGGATTTTGTATGCTACAGCCAGTGATTCATGAACTGCAGGGTATCTGCAAAAACAGGCTTTCATTGGGATTATGGGATGTAAAATGCCTGAAGGTTTTTGCCTTTGATAGCAGACCTGCCATTGCATCCACACAGGGTTTGTCTAATAAATTGTATTAGTGCTTTCCAGCATCCTGATAAATTCCCTCCCCCAACTCCTTGCTATTCTGAAGTGTTTTGAAAGAAAACTCGTTTTCTGTGAATTATTGCTGTGGCAATCATTAAAGCGTATGTTCAGCATGCTTGTTGTTGACCATGCAGTATAACAGAGAATAAAGTTGATAAGGTTCTTCAGAAAGGACATAAAATTGTGATATTTGTAATTACATGATTTCTGACTAGAAATAAGGGAGTTGTGGAGAGTGTGGCAAAAAGACCACCACTGGATGTTCTTGTTGTCTTCAAGGGGATGTAGTCACTTATCTTCCATCAGTTTAGGGTTAGGTAGCTAAATCTTCTACCTACTCTTGGAAATAGTCTGTCACAAGAAAATGGACCTACTGTTTGATTTAAGGCATTTTCTAACTTGGCATGTCAAATTATTTCAAGCCCATGAAAAGGACAAGAGCATGGTGATGACAGCATGTTCATGCCTGTGTATCCAGTCAATGTGTTAGACTAGGAATCTTTGCAGACACAGGTAAGTCTAAAGCTTTTTTCTTCTGTGCAGTCCAGCAGGAACTGGGCAAGGGGGATCATAAATATATGATAATGCCTTGCTGGCTGATAAAAACCACTAATTCATCCAGGGGATATCAGGTTTCTGGTGAAATTTCCATGCTGACTTTTCTTTCAGCCCATTTCTAAATGTCTGCAAGTCTCATGCCATAAAGACAGAAGCAGAGTTGTTTTGTATTTGCTTGTGTTTTAATTATAGCAGGCACAGTATTTCAGACATGCTGATGCTTGTTTTTATGTTGGGATCCACATGGCTGCATTTTCTTCCCAGGGGTTGGGAAAGATAATTTTCTTAGTCATATTTCTCTCAGATCTAGAGCTGTGCAGATAAAAAAACAAAACAAAAAAACCTTACTGCTACTAACTCCCTTCCTTCAGGAGTCATCACAGCTCAGGCAAGGAAGTTTGGTAGGTAGCAAGTACAATTCAGGGTAAGTAAAATTACAGTGCATATTTGGTGCCTGAATGATTCTTCACTGATTTTTATTCCCATAAGTAAGGGTCATGTCAGCAGTTAGCAGCAAGAAAATCCAAGACCTCCTAATTCCCACCCTTATTCACTTTTGGCTGTGTCTGTTTCAAGCTGCCTAGTGTGCAGCAGGTTGCTTGCTATTTTTAAAAACTCACTAAAAAAATGAGGGCAGCAAGCAGTGTCTAGCTCTGTATATACATCTGTATATACAGAGTTGTATGTTCTTGGCTGAAATCTTCTGTTCAGCAGAGGTTCTTTGGGGTTAGGTGCTTTGTAAAGGTTTGTTTTTGGTTTTAATGCTTCCACTCTCGCTATTCTCAGCTTTATTTTACAGCACTTGGCCATGCAAAGCAATGCTCGCAAACAGGGCATCAGAGGAGACTCAGCCCAGCAAAACTGCAGGTAAAGCAGAAATCACAGCCACTGTTTTCTATATGTTCCTTTCTATGGGGTCCTGACTGGACCTCGACCTGAGGAGGAAGCAGAATGGAAACTTAATGGAGAAACGAGTCCCGCCCCCGGGTATATGAAACAGCCAAACTCTTTTGTTGTTGTTGTCTCCAGTTTTAGCACATTTCTGTTCTGGGGGGCGGCGTGCATGTGTCTACTAGAGGCAGCATGGTTAATCCTTTGCTCTACCTCAGTCCACAAAAACATCTCCTAGTGCTCAGCCTTAATTTGCAGCCCTTCAAAAGAACCTTTCCCTATTTCCTCTTCTTTTTTTTTTTTTTTCTTTTTGTTTTAAGTTAGCTTACATTGATTAATCAGTTTAGAAATGTTTAGGGCTGGGATTGTGAAACCTTTGCTGGCAAGAATTTTTCCCCTGGAGTCAAAGAGACTACTCATTAGCATGAGTACTTGCCAGTGTGAGGGAGGGATTCACAATCTGGACGTTTGTAGTTTTAAAAATATGTCTCTATTTAGCTGATTTGAGCAGCTGAACAGGGCTGGTTATGGAAATCAGACTAACAGGCTGTCACACTCGGGTGTTTTACTTCAGAATGCTTCTATCGTGAAATAACATATTTTTACGTAACACGCATTTAAACATTATTTCAGTTGTTTGATTGGTGTCTTCAGTTTTATTTACAAGCATTGTGTGATACCCTTTCAGCACAAAACAAACCAAACCCTCTCCATACCTCTCTTCCCTTACACATAGTATTAAAATTTACGTGGGTCAGTATTGACAGGAAAGCCATTATGGGCCAATTATGCCAATCTTTCAGAAGGGGCTAGTGCTTGCAGGACACCTGGGTTTGAGCCCAGTGGGTGAGGGGGTAGCAGGTGAGGAGGTGGGTAAGGTTGGGGCTGCAGGACATGAAGGTGGCATGAATGTCTCTCTTGTTCCTGCCTGCGAGAAACAAAATGCCAAGGAAAGAAGTCTGGCTCGCTGACAGAAGATCCTGTATTTTATACTATACCAGTTCCTTACTGTGAGTCAGTCACTCCCCTTTTTTTTTCTGAGGACAAGTGAAAAAATTATGCCTCTGCTTTGCAAGGCTAACAGCAGCAGTGACCTTCAGGCTTGCCACTTAAAACTGTTGTGGGATCCCCATGCTCCTCCACCACATCCCACTGCATTTACTCTGCTGCATTTACTCCTCTGAGTGCAGCATGGCCATCCAGCCTGGGTGCTGGGATGCTGGAGCACAGGGGTTCCCTCTTCTGTCTGCATCTCTCCCCACCTTGCACAAAGCTGACAGGGGGATTTTTCACCTCCTCGCTTTCCTTTTTCCTCTTTGATTAACTTTGGACCAGATGGCCAGTCCCCAATCTCTCAGCATGCATTTGACTGACAGGAGCCTTTGATAAACCTCATAAGAATGAAGTCATCTTCAGGTCACCTCCTCTGCCTGGCCTTTAGCATCCCACACATACCACCATTATCTGCTGAATAGGAGACAAAAGAAATTAGCTCCAATTTCCTATCATCCCCATTATTTCCACACTGATTTAAACAATGAGGCAATGAGATGCCCTTCACTTTCCTTCCAAAGGTACAAATGTCAGCTGTTAAGAAATGCAAACAAGAGGGTTCCCATGTTAATGGATGGGCTTCTTTGTAAAGCCATGAAGTGGTAAAGTGGATTTATTCACCGCCTGCCTGGAAAATACTTAACGCACTTCTAAACAAATTATTTAACCACTTTTATTTTATACCCATGCAGAGCACTTGAGAAGCCTTATTGTTCTGGTCTGGATATATATATTGAGGTGATACACCAGTCTCTTGATTTTTCCATATGCAGTTATCAGAATTTCATTTGAGACAGTCCTGAACTGAAATATTGGAATCCAAATTCCTTGATATACAGAAAGGTTTAGCTATGTATGAATCATAGTACTGAGATGTAGGAAACTACCTCCCATTTCAAGTGAGGGAAGAAATTTGGATATTGTGGACAGAGGACACGAAAGCATGAATCAGAACAGAATCTTGCATCCACTTGGCTATTAATCTTTTATCTGAGAAAAGAAATAACAATACACCATAAGAAGTGTTGCCCCAGGGGTATTTTAAGTCAGGCATGCTAGAAAATCTCTTTAAAGTATTTATTTTGATGAGATTTCTTTTCAAAGATTGTGGTCTTCCACTTGAATTGATTTGACTGGCAGTTAATTCTGGTTTTTTGGCAACCGAAAGTATATGAATGTTTGGCCGCTTGCATGAAACCATTCTCCAGATCACTGGCACACCCACATACATTGCAGGAGATTAAAACGGCAATGATCTCCAAATTAACTCTCAGGAAAACTGGTCCATAAGCTGTGCTCTACATCAAAACATAACTTTGCTTTTCTTCTTTTCTTTCTAGGTCTCTCCCTAGCAAAGCAGTCAGGATCTTGCCTCTGAAACAGGGCTCGCTCCAGAGTCATCTCCTGGTGCAAAGTTGAAAAGCACCACACAAGAATGTATCTATTTATTCCACAGGGCAAGAATCATGCTGAGAGCTAGAAACTTTGAGCTGTGTTCCTGTGGCCTGCTATGAAACATGGGAGCAATGACAGCATGTCAGGTCAAGAGACTGGTGAGCAATTCTGACCACCTGTTATGCCAAGTTGCTAGACCTTGGCTTCCTGTGCAGTCAGTGGGAAAAAACCTCATCTTGGTATCCAAGTTAGGCACGTAGAGAAGTCAGTCCTGCCTACTTGATGCATTGTGACTGCTGCTCACAAAAGGTAGGAGTCTGAATCACTCCTTGCTTATTGGCCTTAGATGCCCCTGTAGCAGGGGTTTCTAAGTTAGGCTTTTACATTGGGCAGTCTGAATATGGCAGTGATGGCCTGTGAAGGCCTTTCTGGTGTTTTAGAGTCCTAGGTAGTGTTTGCCACATACCTTCAGCCACTGATAAAGGCTGGTCTTTTTCTTTACAGCGTTGTCACAGGTACCTGCACTTTACCAGTGGCAGAGAGAATTCTGATGGTGATCTAAGCTGATTTATGCTTCTGGGCACACCTGGCTAGCCTCCACCATGAAATCTGTGTCTAGAGAGTGGTGGCAGAACTGGAGCATTAGAGGACATCTAGGTTTTAAATAAAGACACTCTTCATATGAAGTCAAATGTACTCATGCTGCTGGAAGTGTAGGTTAATATGGAAGTCAAGAAGCACCTTTCTTTTTTTTGCTTTGGGAGAGTCTTTTTTATGGCTTCACATACTAGTGTAAGAAGGTCCATACTGTGGCACTGCAGTAAAGGATTCCCATTCAAAGCTGGACATATAAACTCAACAGAAGTCCACTAGCTGAAAGGGGGCTAGAGAAAAGTAAGTTAAGCCTAATTACTGAAAGTATTTGTTCTTCAACCATTCCTGCAAAAATCAAAAGAAATGTTTTGCTTCTTTCGTCTTTCCAGTTGAAAAGATTCCAGTGTGGCTTGCACCATTAAAGGACTCCAGCTGCTTTGCAATTATACCTTGTTCCTCTTTCCTCTATATTCCATCTTATAGTGATGAATCTTCAATCACCACAATTTTGTTGGTGCTGACAATAAAAGGACGGTCTCCTGACAGCTCTGGACAACCTGTAATTCATGTTACTTCTTGAAGTATTTGACTAGCTAATACAAAAGGCCAGGTGCCTGCTTCCATTTATCAAGTCTCCCCTTTTCCACGCTGGTGTTTCTATCTTGATAACGACCAACTTTGTCACCAAGCTGCCTTTTTTCTGACCCCTTGACATCAAGCTGGTCAACTGACTGAAGATGGGCCCTAGGCTTAGCTAGCTAGAACATGGCCTAGTCTTGGGATTTACAGGAACAGTTGGCTTCTGCCCCTGTGATCAGCAGCCTTGGTAGTATTTTTAAGACGTCTGAAGGCACCTTTGCACTCATAAGGGTAGGAAGCTCAACACATTTCTATGCATCCTGCTGCATGCTTTCTGATCAAAATCTGGAGGAGAAATTGAGCTTCTGGCAGTGGTTGTGAGTTTGGCAGCCACAAAGCTTCTTTTAAAGACCCTGTTGTGTCAGGGTGAAGATCAGGGTGCAAAAACATTCCTCTGAGGAACTTATTTTCCTTAGGTAGGGAAGACTGAGTTGTATAGAGCTAACCTGTGGCAGGGCTTGAAAGTTGTCTGCAGTACTAAGTAGTTTTTTTAAGCACAATTCTCTCTCACAATTTGTTTTTCAGATACAGCCTGTCACTACTTGAGGTGTTTGCCTGCCCATCTCTGCAGATAAACAGACACACCAAAAAAGATGGACAGATATACTGGCACCAACACAGTTTGACTGAGGTCACTTTATAGTAGTCAGTCTGAAAAAGCAAGAACATGGCAAAAACTCTAACCTTAAGGTTTTGATTTTGTTTTTTTAAGCAGAAGTATCAGCTATCTGGAATTCAAAGTGAGAGGTTGAGGGTAGGGGGCTTATGCTTCCAATTTTACTTCTAGAGAAGGTCACAGTGAAAGCTTGTGATTGACTATTTTGTGTGGCACTGCCTATGACAAAGACAAAGACAAGGGGTTGTCAGAATGCTCTGAAAAGAGAGTGAGAGAATGAGAGAGAAAGATCTGTGTTAGATTTTTAAGGTATATTTGAAAGAATGAAATAAAAAAATGCTTTCAAATCCCCAGGGACTTTCCAATTTATCAAGAAAGACACATTCTTCCTAATGAAAGGTTACTGACCTTCATGAATGTGACAGTTCAATTACAGCCCATTCATATGCAGAGCAGCCGTTGATAAAGGATTTAGGAAATGTGACTAGCATAGCAAAAAAAAAAAAAAAAGGGGGCGGGGGGAATGTCTCAAAAATTATTTTTTATTGTGAGGCAAGAAATATAAATAAGATTCAGTCAGGTAGTAGAACCTTTTCTTCTCTGGCCCCGCAACCCATTAGACTTGCTTCAGTGAGTACATTGACTTTTTCCTCTTCTTTTTCTACTAATATTTCTGTCTTTTTAATCCTCTGAACTACTAAACCTAACAAATCATAAAGCCCTTGGGGTGCTGAGATGCAGGGTTTCAAACATTTTTTCCCTCTGACTGGCAGAGAAAGCTGGAATGTGTCCTAATGTTATTTTAAGTGCTTGACTAGTATTTAAACTCTTAAATGGATGGAAAGTTAAAGCAGCAGCAAATGCACATGCACATACATGTACCCCCCCTTCCTTTTCCTTCCACCTTCTCCTCCCCCCGCTTCCCCCCACACACTGAGCTTGGCCTCTCCAAGGCTGTTAATAGCCAAAGCAGATATTGGCTAGACTCTCTGGAGCCAGCCTTCAGCCAATGGAGGGTGACACCTGTGAGCTGATGTTTGTTGAACTCCTCCAGGTGTAGGAAAGATGCTTAAATTGACATGAGGCAGGAGCTGTAAAAACAGGCAAGCATGTCACTCATACATACAGCTCCCTGGAAGATCCCAAGGCCAAGTTGTTGCGAAACAACTAGAAAGAAAGAAAAATGTTTCACTTGCTTTGAAATAATTCCAGATTATCTGTTTATCTATCCGCGTGCACACACACTCATGGATCTAGGCCTATGTGCGCTGTGCGTGCATGAAGTATGTGTAGAAAATAACATGAGGCTTAATGTCCCTACATACACACGTACAAACCTATCTTGTATTTTAAGGTGACAGCAGGCTGAGCAGTTGTGGAGTTAGATGAGGACAGTCCTTTGCTTAGTGTAGGCTCTCACAGATAGTCCCAGATGGAGCAGCTGTGGTGGAAGTTTAGTGCTCACCTGTATTTATGTTAGGTCATGATTATATGGAGGGCATTGTCATCCACAGAGCGGCGAACAGATTCTTGATTTTAAGCAAGTGCTCAAATCCAAGTGCAATCAGATGGGTGTGAAGAGTGCTAAAACTGTCTGTGGAAGTCAGAGCCAAAAGACATTTCCTTGACCTCCACTCAGTATCTGTGAAATGGCACACATGTTTCTGAGAAATGAGAAGCTTGGTTAATTGGCGCTACCTCCGCCCAGATACAGGGCTGAATTTTTCCACACTGTTCAGGCTGGGGAGAACTGCAAGGACTGAGCCTGTGACACCTCTGTTCTTCCTAGCAGAGCAACTGCAGGGAGAAGAGGCCGGTGCAGAATATTTTCTACTTTTGTTATGGCTGTTATGGTTTCTGAAAAACCAAAGCCACTCTTAGTACTGAAGCTGCTGCACTAGATGTCTGTCTTCCCTGCCTAGTTACCTTCTCTGAGTAAATTTCAAGACCTATCCCTAGTGGGTATTTTGAGCACCTTGCTTGCTGGGTGCTGAAATTTGTATGTGTTCTCAGGAAAGTCCCGAGGGGCCTGTTCTTGAGGTCATTGAGGTTTTTCATCAGTAATCACCCATTGGTACTGACTGCTTTGCAGACTCCCAGCCTCTGTTGGCTCATTCGGGTTTAGGTGATCATTGTAGAGGAAAGAACACTTCCTTGTCCTTAGTCTAATTTTAGATCAAGGGCTGGCATGGAAATGGCTTTGGCAGCATTGAGTGATAATGTTTATAGTGATGTATACAAATAAAGTAATCAATCTGTCTTTATTGGTTCTTTCAGATGACTTTGAAATGCATAATTGTAAGGTATTGAATTATGGAAATCATGGTAGAAATTACTAGGATCCCTTTGGAATAGTCACATTCTCACTTCTCTTTTAAGCAAAAGTTCATTTGATCAAAGGGCTTTTTAAGGCAGAATGCTTTGTTCTCCCTTTTGTTCAGCACATACCTGAGACTTTCAGGGAGGGTGTCAGGAGGCCCCAGGAGAAATGAATCCAATACATTCCTGCAAGATCTGTTTCCAAGAAATCTGTTGATGCAGTGTAGCAGGCAACCCAGTGTCTGTTTTGAACACCCCGAAATTTTTTATCTGCTTTTTGCTTTTCCTGGTAGTATGCTGCCCAGACTGCACTAGAAGTGCTGGGCAGGCTCTAACAAATAGGTGACCATCTCTTCTGTCATAGCTTTTAGCTGCCTCATAGTGTAACAAGATTAGAATCAAGGCCCTCTGAGCACAGGAGAGGACCTTCCCGGTAGTATGCTCACCACTTGCTTTTAATGTTGAAAAGAAAAACAAGATGAAGGGATTGAAAATGTTAACACTTTCAAGTCCAGAAGACCTCTTTGGAATCTCTCTGTGCAGTTAGATTCATTGTAGGTAGGGTCCCAATCCAGCAGAACAGTTAAACACTGAAGCTGGAATATTATTTTATCTGAACTGAGGACTGAATCAATTATATTTAAAATGGAGACAGTACAAGAACTAATCTAAGTACATTCTATAAAATACCCTATGTCATTCCTCAAGTATGTTTTCTGCAACCTGCTGTGATCTGTTTGGACTATGATATGATATAAAGAGTTTACTGGAATTTGTCTGGGATAAGCTTTCCTCAATGTTTTGTCTTTGCCTCTTGTAGATAATGCATGCCATCTAGGCTTTTTTTTTTCCCCTCGTAAGACCCACAAAACAAGACTATAAAACATTTGGCACAGAAAACCTTTGCTGTCCTTTGGAATTAGGCTTACTTTTCAGCACTAGTAAAATGTATTTAACTTACTTCCAATGGCCAGTGGACAATTTGATCAACTCTAATTTTTAGATAGCTTCATTTTCATTATAGATTTTAATATTAAAATTCAATTAGAAGCCATCTTTACTGAATGCATAATAATAATTATTGGTACCAGCATCATGAGAACACTTCTGATCACGTTTGGTTTGGTTAAAAATACAGTCTTTGTTTTCTGCTTACATTTAATTGGCAGGGTTCCTTTAAAGTTTGCTCTTGGCCCTGAGACTTGAGAGTGCAGTCAGGCATGTGGCTGAGAGCAGTCCTAATAGGCAGGCTGCATAACCTCACCAGCTAAAGCTCACGGGCTACGAGGGGGTTGTTCACCAGGGGAAAAAACACAGTCCACTGCCGCTCAAGCTAGCATGAACTTTACATACTGCATGCCTTGCTGATTGATTAAAAATGTAGTAATCCTTAAAGGCAAATCACCTAAGGACTTAAAATAAGTCACAAATACAAAGACGGTTTTATGTAGTGTACTTTTACGTAGAAGACTCTTTCAGGATGAGGACTTTGTTTGTAGTCAGTGCAAGTTGGTTGGTGACTCCTGTTAGCTCACTGGTTGAGGCAGGTTCTCCTGAATCAGTTCATGTGGAAACCAAACTGCACCTGAGCAAACATCAGAAGGTGGGGAAGGAATTGCTTTCAATTCGCAGCCACAAAAGTTAGAGTGACTTACGCATGTTCCAGTAGGGAAAACTTTCTCTCATGGCCGACTGTTTGATAAGATATGGCAGGAATTAATTTTAGTGGAGCTAGTAAATATGAATTATTGTATGGCTGGCTCCCTTCTAGCTGGATTTAGAGGTGTATCTGGAGGAAAAATATTAATCGGACTCTGTGTCTCAGTTGCTCTGATGCCCTCAGTCAACTGGTATGAGATAGCATAAAGGAAAAAGCATTTGCATATATATTCTCTAGATACCAAGAAGAGTAAGCAAAGAGATGTATGTGACAGTCCATGTGCTTCTTATCGTAGGCTGAATGGTTTGTAGCCACAGTTTCAGCTCAGCCTGGAGAGCATCAGGAACAGAAGAGCAGGTAAGTATGCAAAAGCACATTGTGGCTGGCCCAGCAAAATGCCCTCTGAAAGAGTACTTATCCCATTGATAGTCAGCCACTGGATCAAACGTTTGACAGATTTTCTTGTGTGAAGTAAGGAGGAAAACAAAAAACAGTTTCTTTTTCAAGCAGATGTGATGCGCTACCCATGTGTCCTAGCATCCCTCATTTCACTTAGGCAGAAGATTTCAGTATGGGCATAAATTCTTCCAGGTGCTGCTCATTAAAAATTGTGGTGAAGAAGGTAAAGGCACAGCAAGTTGTCTGTCTGGCCTAGCGTACACCCTACGTGTTAGGGTAAAGACCACTCTGTCTAGTGTTTCACAACATATTGATAGTAAGAACTGGATCCAGACAGGCAATGTTGGCTCATAACCATAAAATGTTACAACTATATGTGTATATATCAAACTTGAAGTATTTAAACAGACCCGAACTCTGGTGTATCAAAGTGTCTAGAAAACATGTTTCTTCAAAAGAGCCTTTTCTACTTTGGAAGAAGCAAAGAAAATAGTAACAGGCAAGATATATTACAAAATCTGGGCCTCAGTCCAGGAAAAGCACAAGTTTCCAAGATCCTCACATTTTTACATTATGGCTTATATTGAGGTCAAACCTTTTTAAGGTGCAGATTTTTCTTCTGTGTACTTGAAGAGGAAACAATGTGGGTTCGTTTCCATTTTGTTTCTTTATGGTGCGTAAAGGAATCCTGTTTTCTAAAATGTTGCAGTTTCTTCTTTATTGGTAGGTTCTATTCTTGTCTTCTGGTTTGCAATGAGTCTTGCTGTGGAGCTCTTAGGGCTGAGGATTGTGGATTCCTCCTTGAAGAGGAAGGATACTGAAGTTTTAACAGACTTCCTCCAACATGATTTTTAGCAATCAAAGAAAGCCTATGAAAGCTTGAAACATCTGAGGTTTTGTTCATTTAAAAAAGGTTTTGCTTTCATTGTGTCTCATAACCCTACCAGTTTTCCAGTCCTCCAGAGTGTCACTATAGCAATGAGATAAATAAAGCATGAATTGCTATTGTCTGAAAAGAAGGCACTGGGAAAAAAATCTTGAAAATAATATTAATAAAGAAAAAAAGCTGAAAAAAAAAATCCCATCCTTTTGTATACAATAGGGATGCTCCTTAACGATTTTCACAGGATAAAAAAAAATCCCCTCAGTGGGTTCAGCAGTTCATCTCTTCTGACCGCAGTAAGGGAGGGCGTAGCCAGGGGATTGCTCTGCTCCAGGTTCCGCCCCCTCAGAGAGCAAACTGGCATCAGCACAGGTCGGTATCCAAAGTTGCTTTCTGATCCCTCTCTTGCATTACCTTAAGGGCAATGCTGGGGTGACTCCAGATCAGGACTGTGTTAAGCCTGCCACGGCAGTTGGTCCTGCCCTACTGGTTTGTACCAGATAAGAGTTATAGCAGGTATAATATATATTACTGTCCACCCTTGGCTTTGCTGTGTAAACACAGATGAAAATCCTTCCCCCTGCCTACCACAGTTAATCGTATGCACCCATTCTTTTTAATGCTTCATGTAGATACATGTAAATGTCATTACCAAGATGCCTTGTTTGGGTTTATCTTACTTTTTATTTGCCTTTGAATGTAAAGGACCCTAAGGGATTTCGTACTGGAGCATGCACTGATCATTCAGTGGTGCTATTAAGAAAAGAGAGGTAAGTTATAATGGAGATGTATCTTTTTCTAGCCAGTCAGCTACGTAGTATAACACTGATGCTGCTTTCATGTTTTTCATGGATCACTGACATAGTCTTATGAAAGAAGGTAACAGTTTCAAGTGGCTGCTCTATTATACGTTAGTAACGGGTACGTCCATTGCACAGGCTTTGTCTGCACACAGACACTGTTTGAACATTTGCATGTATTGACAGTCTGACAGATGGATAACTGGCCCCTAGAGTAGCCTTAGTAATCTGTCAGTTCTTGGCCTCCCGTCTGCCAGTTTAATTCACTATTTAAGGAGACTTCTCCTGTGCAGTTCTGGAGTGCCACAGAACTGGTCTGCCTTTGCTCCATGCACCACCTCTCCTGCAAGGAAAGCCAACAGAAGGGACAAAGCTAATAGAAAATGGGTTGTCTCATAATCCCCAGTGACTGGAGTAGCCCTGCAGCCTTGCTAGAGACACCATAATTTATAGTGAAAGCTGAAGTGGTGCAGAAGAGTCAGTCCACAGGTTTCAGTCCTGGGAATTTTCCAGGGGCAACTCTGTGCATTTCCACTGAGACCTCATCACTTCCATGTTGTTTTCTGTCCTGTTCTTGAATTAAGTGGTAGTCACTAATCTCAGTGTCTCATACAGAGAAACCTGAGAAGTCCATGCTTTCTACCTCATCTTAAAGCTTGCTTCATACACAATGAAAGATAAGGGCTTTATTTTTTTCTGCTAGAGAATGTGTGGGTAGGAAAATATCCAATCTGTCAAACTCTTCGTGACTAATAAATATTAACTGCTTCAAGTCTTCTAATTATCTCAATTTTTTAAAATCTGTGGCCAACTACTTAAATATTTAACCATCTGCTAAAAAGCACTCTTGGAGGTTTATTCTACAACATACAGGCAATGTTATTGAAAAACTTTTAATACAGTGTCTAGATGAACATGACATTGATTTTTTTCTTAAGTCGATAAAGATAGTGTGTTAAATTTTGTCAGGGTCTCCACATAATGACACCCCCAGACTCCTCTAAACATTCCTCCATTTGAACATGCCTGAAGATCAAATAGGCACAGAAAGGTTGAAAAACTCCCTGTGTTAGGATACTGAACAGTTAGTTAACCCATGTTGAACACAATGGAGCTAGCCACAGGATATGCCCATTGCCTCTTCTGTGTGATGCAATAACTAAACACAGTAGGATGCATGCAGAACAAGAATAATGATACTAATTTTCAATTCAAGCTTAGCAAAGCAGATGTGTACCAGCTGGGCTCCCAACTCATGGTCTTCTCACTTTCAGTTTCTTTTGCATTCTTTGCTTCTCTTGATCTGGCAGGGTCTGTAAGACTGATGCCTGGGGCGGGAGGGCGGGGGAGGGAACAGGGAGAGAGAGAGAGACTTTGAAATCCCTGGCAGCAAGCAGGAACAATCCAGACAGCAGGTGATATTTCAAAGCTTCAGGTCAAGATAAGTCATCAAGCCCTGAAGGGATTCAGATCCCCAGAAGTCTCCTGAATTCCAGAAGCTTACTGACCTCTTTAAAGGTAATAACGAATAATCAATACTATATTTGATCCCTTGCATGAAGGTATTACAACAAATGGCACTAGATCTTTTGAAAGGAAGAATAACATTTTGATCTTACATTGTAAAATTGCCATGCGCAAGACTACCTCCTGGCTCATATGCTTAATTATGTAATGACATCCAGCTGGACTACAAAGGACTTGCAGAAAGCCAGGCTCCTCTGAGAATAAAGTGTCTTATAGGAAATGTTTAGACTCTGAGATCCTCTGACACAAAATGATGTTTCTGAGGAGGATCTTATTTCGTATCATTTTTATGGTGTTCTGCTTAGGAAACGAGCCTATTCTCAATACAAAAGATGCTGATTCTGGGAGGGGGACATAGCAGACTTCAGGTCCAGTTTAACCAATAGATGAAGAAAATTCTGTTCACTGACATCTTCCAAAAGATGACAGAAGTGACCTATATAAGGTGAAACTTATTTCCCTTCTTTCCCCTTGTTCCTCCTTTCCCACCAGTTATACTTTCCTTCCATTGTTATATTAGAACTGTCTTGTGAGACAAAAGGGAGAGTGGCATCAGCTTGAGCTGTGTCCTCATTAGTCAAGGAAAGTAAAAATGTCTTTTGGCTATGGAATAAGCTGGTTTGCATTACAGATATTTGAGCACACACGGACTAACAAAACTGCGTTTGCTATCCAACCAAGGCAAGGAGCCTGCTCAATTCAGGAAGAAGTCCTGGAGAGGTGACTGCCTCCTTTCAAGATGTTGGGGTAGTATTTAATTTCCTTCCCCCGCTCCCCCACCGCAGTGAAAGCTCTCTGAAATGCTCATTTTATAAGCTAGGATCCCGGGATGCCTGCCACATTGGCTAATGTTTCAATCTGAATTACATGTGGGACTTACATGTCTTTCTTGTCTTCTGGGTTGGGATATGTACATCTTTATTGGTTTATGTAACAGTTGTCTCTTTTACATAATGAAGTGCTAAGAGAAACAGTATGTACAGATGGATTTGGAGCCTGAGACTGTAATATTGTCACTAACAGTGCATTAAGGGCATACTGTGATACAAATACCTAGTATTGATCCTGACATGGACCCTCACACCATCCATGCCAGTAGCAAAGTCCGTTAGCGGAGCTCTGACTCTGGTTGTGTGTTGTATTAATAGCTGAAAGCTCTTCATTCAGTGAAGAGGCAGAGCAGCTTTGTGTCCCATAATTTTTGGCTGTTGAGGACAAACGATTAAATGATGCTTCACAAGTAGCAACTTCACAGGGTCTCCAGATGAAAAGTCTTGCTTTTATTATCTTTAATGTAGCTAATGATTCTGTGCTCTGTTTATGAGGTACAGCAATTACTTGCAAGTGATTTTCTTTATTTTCTATTCACTGTGCTTGGTGCTGACTGGGTGAAAATGAAAATGTATGGTTATGACTCTTACAGAGATTCTTAAATTCAAATCAAGAGAGAAGAGTCTCTTAAGATGATCAGAGTCCTACCATTTTCTTAAGTCTTAGGGAAGGAAGGGCTGACGCCAACCCACAATCTGTTGGAGTCCTCTTAAATCAGGTTTCAAGCATGCTCTGCTCTCCCAGTCCTACCTCTCACTTGAATGAAGTTTGCATCCCTATTGCTACTAGAAGCTAATGTGTACAGAGGGAGGTATTACATGGTAAGAAACTATAGCACAGGAACAAGTCCTAATGTTGGACCACAGCTCCTTGGAGTTGGTGGGGTTGTGTACAGTGACTTCACTGAGTGGCCATTCTGGCACTGTTAGCTTGAACCTATTTGTCCTTTTCAGCTCCTGTTCAAAGATGAAAGCTCCATAGCTATTACCACTCTTCACTGACTGTGCTGTAATTTAAGCTTTACTTTAGTGTTGCTCTTTTCAGTCACTTGATTCCAAAGTTATTCTTTCCCTCTGTACAAACCAATCAGATAATTTTCTGTGACTACCCCAGTTCAATGGGATCTCCCAAAAGGCTGTCTTCCTGAAGGATAGATGTGCAAGAAGAAAACATCATAATCCTAGAAACAGAATTTTGACAGAAGAAGGAAATGTGAAAGATATATAATATTTAAGCTGAAATACTTCATAATCAAGTGTTAGTTTTCTCCTGTTTCTGAATATGCTGGGTTTTTCTTGCTTTTCAGTTAATTCTCCTATTCACTGTTAGGCTTTGTGTGTTTACGTGTATATATATGTATGTATTTGTGTGTGCATGTGTGTAGGTATATATAGAGATAATTGCCACAGTTTGCTTTACGGTAAATTTATAGCAGTTGTTGATAGCTGAAGCAATAAAAGGAGGGAAAGTAATACAGAGTTCCTAATGGTTCTATAAGGGAACAGTAAAGCAGCTTGTATTGTCTTTCTGTTTCATAGAAAAGTCCATGACTGTGCATCTAATAAACTCATGAAAGTTGGGACACCAAAGTGGTGGAATGCATTGACAACGAATGCAGCCTTCCTTCAACTGGTGATGGATTTTCTGTAGATGGTATCAGTAGGCACCGCAGAAATGAGATGCAGTGTATTCCTTCCCTGGAAGAGAGCTGTGGCTTCTGAATTCTGCGCCTGGAATATTTTACTCTCTTTCGCTTGCTTTGCTAGTCTGGTGATGCTATCAACTTCATGAGAGCTTTTGTTTAGGGTTGGTTTTTTCCCCCTTCTCTCCACTTTCATTCCACTCCCCCAAGCCCCAGTATTTCCTTTCACGCTTTGGCTGAATGTAAATGAAACTTTCCAACTGCCAAGAGCAAGCTTATAAATAAGCATAACCAAAGCAAAACTTCATTTAAATGATAAACAAAACCTCTGGTCTAATCCTAGCTCAGTCATGCCCTCTGGGGTTGTCAAGTTAGTAGCAGCGTGCTAGTTTTCCTGCATGTGGCAACTACAGTGATGACTGTCTGGTACAGAAAAAACCAGGAAGGTTTGAATTACTTGAAATGCTGGTAGCAGTCAAGTTATGGCAAGGCAGTACTCAGCAGATGTTAATTAGCTGTACCTTTTCGTGTAGGTTTGCTGAGCTCTGTGTTGACACAACTACTGTTGGTTCACAGATAGTTTTTAAGTCTAGCTTGGGGTATGTACTAGCCTGCGCTACACACAGCAGCCACCATATCACTGCAATTTAGACATAACTTCAAGTACTGTCATCAGGCTTGCACCGAAAGGGCCTTGCTGTTCTACCATCTCCCAGGGGAGATCAGTGAAAAGGAGGCAAGGTCACAAAGCTGGAGCATCTTGGCCTGTGACCAGGGAGGATGTACACTGCAGTCCTTCTCGAGCAAGCTTGCTTGTAAAGCCTGTTTAGAATCTAAGTCCAGATTCAAGGATTCAGTTATGATTAAGGCCCTCATCTACTGTCTATTAAAGACTTCCACTGACTAAGTGGGCAGCTGGAAGAGTCTGAAAAGCCAGAGTCTGCAAGCAAATAGTACTTTGCCATGGATGATACCTTTGATTTCAATATTTATATCCTAAATCACTAATCAACCATTTGAAGGCTCTGACCCAGATGACTCTACATGGCATGAAGGACTCTTTCCCAAGAGATAGCCTTTCCCTCCTCTGGGATTAAATGTCAAAAAACATCTCAGGCTTTTCTCCCACGTTGCCTAGTCATCTTTCTAAAATCCTATTTGGACTAAAAAAATTAACAATGTACTGAAGACAAGATTTTCAGTAAATAAAAATGTATTTTATAAGAAAAGGGTTGCAAGAGTTAAAAAACTAAAACAGAGTCCATTCCAAGTCTTTACATTTTGAAAACATTGATGAAATTAGTTTGTCACTGTTTTACCAGCACTACTTTCAAGCTTCCTTCCCACGCTGTTGTGCAAGTTACTTGCAGAGTACTCAGCGATACTAATCTTCACCAAGCCTGACTCCTAGTTTCTCTGACAAATGCTCATGCTGTGAAAGAAGAGGCATTCAGCTGCCCTGGAATGAGCGGGCTGTTGGACATCCCCAGAGAAGTTACCATGAAAAGAAGCTTCTTCAAAACTTTGTTTAAAGTGAGGGCTGTTAATCAAGGCCTTGGTGCTCTCATTAGAGAGGAGAGGAGCCATTTAAAATCAGGAAGCTGCAGTACAGGAAAGTCATGAAATTGAAATGAACGCATCTTTTGCCAGCTGGTTTCACACCCCCAGTTGGCAATCCACAAAGGTTTAGAGGGGGAATTAAATCCATTTTTCAGCAGAAATAACTATTTTTGTGATTATCATATAGATTCCATGAGCTACACTTTGGTCCTATCAAGACAGGCAGGCAGCTGCATGAGAGGTGGAAAGAGATAAAATGATTGAGATGAAATCACCACAGCTACTGCAGGCAGGAAGGAAGCATTGGATCCCAGCCACAATACTTCTGCAACCTGGTTTGAATGGGCCTGATGGGATGCTGTAATGTAACCTACACAGAACAAGGTATGTGGAAGGCTGTCTGACATGGGGCTCTATTTCAAAGAAAAAAAAAAAAACAGATTCCTTCCAGGCTTTAATTGCTTTTATTTTATATGTTTTGCTCTTGGGACTAAGAATGCCTTCAATAAAATGAGATTAAAAAGCAGAGTAAAATAACACCCTGAACCAGAGTCAAGTGAGAATAACTTGGAAAAGAAAGGGTTTTTCTCAATGTCAGTCTTTAAATGAGCTGAAAGGCCTAAATGAAATGGGTGAATGAAATTTCTTATTGTTCTGTGGGGTACAGTTCTGTTTCTTTTTTGTTTTTTTTTTTTTCCAAAAATTGCTGGCCTTCTAAGTCCATTAAGCATTATTAGGGTGGAAATTATTTTGGTCAGGAGATTGCTGCCTTACTTCAGAACTGATGACTCAGCTCCCACCTTTATCAGCTCTGGGCACAACCTTACCCTCCAAGCACAAATGCTGCAATGGAGTTTCCAGCTGCAGAGCAAATCTGTTTTGTGTATCAAAGGTCAGGATCAAGTCCTCAGCTGTGAACTGCAGGAGTATAAATACTTTCTGGCAATTCGACTTTTGTTGTCTGAGGTATCTTGCTAGCCAACAATTGTGGCGCCTGCTGTTTCTGATACCAATTTCCCCATCCCCTCTTGGATTACTGGAAATTCATCCCTGTGCAAAGAGCACATGTATCTCTTGAAGTCCCAATTGCTGTCCCATTGTGATTATTTAATAAGTGCCTGGGAGCCTTGTAGGTACTCAGCCCTGGGATGAACTAAAGATTAGTTTTTATTTAGTGCAAAGTACGAGAAAGTGTCATAGCCAAACATCCCTGGCAGGAAAGCAGAGAACAGCTAACTGTGGCACTCCAGCTACATCGCCACTGGTGTGACTTGAGTGCTCAGAATGGCTCTGGCTGTGCACACAGGAGGAAGGTCAGTGTATTTCCATGTTAAACAGAGAAAACAGAGACTGAGGAGGAGAGAATAAAATAAATGACCTTTCTGAGCTCCCTTAAAAACTGCACTAATTTAGGAAGCAAAAAGTGAGGAGGACAATCCATAAACTCTAGGCATTGGTTTAGCAGTTACTAAATATTAGGGATAAAAATTGCTTTTCCACCCTGAAGATGTCAGTTCTTAAAGGCTTACTAGAAAGACTCCCTTGTACCACCACATTCCTCCAAAGATCCCACCTGTGAATATTTGTCCTGCTGTGAAATTGGAATAAAAATGGGCAGGTCATGGTTTTAGAGACTGGGTTTAAGAGACTTGGTTTTTAACTCTGTCTGGAAGACTCCACTGATTTATCTAGCAAAAGTGAAGCGAAACATCCTCAGTCTCTTGTTGCTGGTTTGCCAGTTATTGAGTACTATAGAAAAACTGCAGATCAGTAGTACACAACCTTTTCAGAACCCATGTGTCATTTTGACAACTTTCCAGGACCAAGGGGGGCAGATTTAATCTACATACATATTACCATAAATTTACATAGGAATTTAATCAGAGATGAATGCGCACAGTTGTTATTATTGTCTATTTACAATAAACTTCACTGTAAGTGTTGACAGCGCTTCACAAAACAGAGAGGAAGACAAAACATTCTTTGAGAGTCAAAGAGTAACTGAAGAACCATTTTCCTGAAAATGGTTCCTCATGTCTTCCCAAAAATTTGATATGGTCACAGGCATTGAGGAATGCAGCTTTGAGGCTGTCAGATGGCTACTGTATTTGCATGAATGGCAAAATAAATCTGATCTTCCACAGAGACGAATGTGCTGTGGTCTGTGGTTGGAGGGACTCTGGTTTTTTTCAGGGATGGAGATAAGGATTCTGGGATTTCTGCACTCTCCTCCAATATGATATCTCAACACCTACTTTTTTACCGATATACATAAGTTCCACCTCATGGCACAGCAAGAGGAAAAGTTTCACTTATCTTATGTTTCAATCTACTTGCTGATTAATTGTTTACCCACTGGAGATGGCATTTGAGTCAGAGGTGAGTTCTGAGGCTGTGCTGGAAGAGGGGTCACAACACTGCTGCAGACTCAAGGACAAGACAAGGAAAATTTGCTGTCTCCTGGTATGGGAAAGTCAGTAGTGCACAGTAGGGTTACAAGGACAGCTCTTTCATGCTATTTCATTCCAAAAGGAAGGACCCCTCTGAAAAGACCTTTAAATAGATGCGCTTTTGACGTGAAGCAGAAGGAAAAAAAAAATTCTAAGGTTGATTTTTTTCAAAAATTAATCAGCAATGGGCATTGACATTTAATAAAATGTCCTGTAGCATCCCTGGCCATAGAAGATCCTGGGAAAATTCCAAACTGCCAACACAATTGCTGGATAAGCCAGCCTAAGGGTCCCGGAACGCACTGCCAGAAGAAATATCCCCTTTAACTCTCAGCCACAGTGATGCTATGCATTCATTACCAAAGAGGTGGAAGAACAGCATGATGTGCTCTGAATAATTTGTTCAATATACTTGTTTAGATCTTGGAGTTAACTCTTATTTAGACCATTATACTCAATGCCTTTTTTCTCTTGGGAAAGGGCAGAATAACAAGGAAAAGGATGTATGTGTCCAGCACAGCTCTCTGTTCTATGTTCAGGACAGGGAGGGAAATGAATTAAACCTTAAAACCATACACATGCCAGTTCAGATAAATCTGATTTAGACCCAGAGTTGAAAGCGGCAGCTTGGGAAACATCTTGTTTAGAACTAAATGGATCCCAACAATGGTCTGAGGGTCAGATGTGGTACAGGTATAAATCAGAGTAAGACCCTGAAACCTTTATGGGAAATGAACCACTGTGGGAGCCCGGTGATGTTCAGAACACCTTTTGGCAGGTCTGACTTCCCTTAGGACCTTGGGAATGAGAGAAAAGCAGCTGTGAGTTGGGGCTCACAGTCCCAAGCAGTTTGCCATGGCAGCATAACTAGTCACACTGCATCAGCTCCTGCTCATATGTGAACTCTTAGCCTGTGGTGAGTATGAAGTAATGCTGTTTATCCTAATCTTTTTTGAGTCTGAGTTATCTCTGTGAGCCTAGGTCTGAATAGAAGAGAGGAACAATGCCCTTTTTAGATACTCCTCCAGTGGGCCCAAACTCAGGCTGTAACTGCACCTACAGGAATAGGAGATTGCTATGGTAGCACATGCCTCTTCATCAAGTTTTTCTGGGCTGTTTGGTTCAAAAGCTCGCCATTTATACTGTACAAGTCATTTTGCTATTGGCACTCTAACACAGGAGAATGAAACAAACCTTCTGCAAATCTTGGGACAATTATTGGCCATCCTAAAACATGTTCATGCCTTATGCCTGGAAAAGAAATCATAAATAATGTTATCCCTGTGAATCAGAGTAACCCAACTCAGGGCTTTTGCTTACAAATCATCTCATAAATTATTCAGCCAGTTCCAATTTTGGGTGACTTGCTGAAGAGAATCTGGGTCATAAATTTATATATCCTAAATTGGGCCAGTGACAGGGTGGATTATACAAGGACTTTGACTGCAGAGCTCCAGGTCCTATCCCCTGCTGCAATACTTAATATTTTTTTATGGAGTATGGGATAAATCCAAGAGAATGGGAAATCTTTGATTTAAAATATGCTATAGCCTCGTGGTTAGAGACATTTCCTGGGAGAGACAGGCTCAGTTCTGTGGTGTAACTCAGGCAGAAGAGGGAGCTGAAACCAGTCTCCAACCTCCCAAGGGACAGAACCAGCTGCCAATAGACAGGAAGGTGGTCGTGTTCCCTCCAGGTGCTTTCTGTGAGGCACCCACCTAGGAGACAAGTTCTGGGAACATGAAAGTCAGGCAGAGAATGCTTAGTTTGTGAAAGTGCATAGGCAAGCATCAAGCTCCTTAGAGACAGCGTAACACACGTCTCCAGCAACTAAAATGTAAGGTTATTCCGTTGTGTAACGTTAAGCATCTGTAAACTTAGTTGACCAAATGGGAGGGGTCTTGAGGATCTAAATTTGAATTCAGGTGCCTAACATGGCAGCCCATTACTTTAGTCTATTTAGGAGTTTAGGATCATGTGCTTTTATGTTTACTTTAATCTTTTCAGCTCTTTCCCTAGATTGCTATTTTGAGCTAACCTCAGTACCCACAGAGGGCTCCATGACCCATCCACCGACTGCTGAGTTTGCTATGAGGCTAACTGCAACTCTGAGCCTGGTTTTCCCTCCCATCTGGCAGCAAAAATGAACTGCTGCTGACTGAATGACCACTGATTCTCTTGGAAGCAGAGCTATGCGAACAGCAACAGCCAGCTCTGTCACCATTTGTGAGGATTTGTAGCTTGGGCCTTGAGACATCTGGCTGAGATATTTACGCAGTACTGTATTGCACTCACTGAGGCTCTGCGTTCACATCTGGAGTCTAGACTGAGTGACTCTATGGGCTGGCCTTCAAGCCTCTGAACAGCTCATGTACCCCTTATTCTCTCACTTTGTCTTTTTATTGCTTTATTGGTTTATTTATTCGCTGTAGGTTCTTCTATCTCATCTCCTCAGACATTCCTGTCACGGCCACTTGAGAGCTTTGGTGAGGAACGACAGTGACTGAAAGAGACCGGGTAAAAGCAGACAGGATGGGTAGGGGAAAAAGACTGTGTTGTGGTGAGGCTTCGATCGCGTGGTTATGGTAATGGAGGATTCCTGGTGCTTGATTATGCTGTTTCTTCTCAGTTCTACAGCTGTGATTGTGGGGAATGACAGTGCTCAGCTGCACACAGTTTGCATTCAACACATGTGACAGGGAGCAGGGGTTTCTGTAAGCTGTTAGAGGTGGCCACGTGGTTGAGCCAGGCAGGGAGCTGAGCTGCCCGCTACCCTTGGTTAGATCCATCAGCAAACTGCAGGTACCACCTGGGTCATCACAGAGCTGTTCCACCTCAAGTTGGTTGGAGTTGGTCCCTGGTCATTGTCCCACTTTGAGGATGAGTAGCAGGGGGTCAAAGTGTAAAATAGGACACAGTGGTTAGTACTCAGTAGCCTGAATGTAGAGATTTGAGGTATCTAACACATTGGCACAGGGCAATGGTAGATGCATCACAGGTGCTGTGGGAGAGACTTTGGGCATCTAAAAGAGACATCCAGGTTTAGGAAATCAATCCCTGCAGTTAGTCATATGTTCCGTCTTTGTGCTTAGCTGGTATTGTTTTGAAGATGGGATGCTAAGGGCTTTAACCTCATACTGGTGCTATACTTTTGCAACGGGTGAACCCCTACTCGACCTGACGCTGTCCCTAGCAGTATTGGCAGCTGCTGCTGCTGCCTGCACTGGAAGCAAATCTTCCCAAATGTTGCTGTCCTTATTCCCAGCTTCTCTTCATTTCTTTCGCTTGGGCCTTTAGTTTGTTAGTTCCACTTGCTTCTCTGCCTGTCCCATATTCACCTTGTAACAGTTTCCCTTTGTTTCAGATTTCCTGGTTGCCTAACAGCCCTGTCTGCCACTGTCGAAGAAATACTGCTAGGGAGTCAAGGGTTAAGTATTGCTGACTATAGTGGGGTTATGACCTGGAAATGCAGTGGAGAAACTGAATGGGCTAATAGTTAAAATGTATGTTGTGTGTGAAAAAATGGGTACTATGGATGTACTGGTTTGTGTAGGTAGATCTGTATGGTTTTGGATATAGATTAACCAGAATCTACATTAAGAGGATGTCACAAACTCTAGAAATTCAGGCACTGAAATAGAGTTCAATTCAGCCTTTAAAGGAGGGTAAAAAGGGATTTCAGATATTCTCTGTGCACTCAAAGTAGCCAGCAACAGCATGATGGCAGTTCTAAGTAAAGGGCCTTAATCAGAGTATATAAAAAGACTGGAATGATGTTTGAACAACATGTCCATCTTACAAGCATTGTCTCTTTTCTACTATCAATGACACCCATTGTGTAATAACAACATTTAAACAGAGATACGTCCTGTTTTGCACATGGAGAGTATATTGAAGCAGCCATAGGGCTGCACTAGCGTTGGCTAGAAAAGTCCCCAAGGGCCCGTCTGCCAGCTGATGACTGATGTAGAGCTGCTGCTGCTGATAATAGGGTACATGTGCTGGCTTTGAGCTGAACTAGGCAATCTGGGGCACAGTCAGATGTGCTCAAAAAGAATCAAGTTCAAACCTGTTTAAGAAGTTAGTTCCCGTCAGTGATGATTTAAGCTAAGTAGTTTTGCTGTGTATTGGAAAGGACGAGGAATGCTCACAGAGTCAGCTACTTCATCTTGGCTGTCACAGTGGTGATTTCAACACAGCCAGGGGAGTCAGAAAGACAACAAACAGCTGAGATCTGTGACATCCTAAATCATGCAGGCATAAGCTGCTAAAGGTGTATTTCCATTAGATGTTTGCCTGGTTGTATGTAGCAGAATTATGCTACATACTTCACTTTCTCTTTCCAAGTAGTTGAAATCAAGGGGTGCCTAGACTTCTTTGAAGATGTAGATCATTGTTCCACCCTGGAAATGGCTGTTATTGGTTGAACGTTGCCGATCCGTTCAGGAGCTCAACTGCAGCAGGCAAAATGTCAGTGTGGGTGAGGCTAGAAAACATAGATTTTTGCTGTAGAGATTGACATACCATTATGGGAGAGCAAACATAAATTCCCCCACTCTACTAAATGCTCTCACAGGAAAGGAAATTAAAAAGTGATCATTGCAAGATTCAAGAAACAAATACACTAATAAGCAAAAGAGCATTGCACATGACACCTGTGTTAATGTCACCTGAATTTATCATCAGCCACATTCCTTCTAGGAATATCACACATGTGCTAAGCAGGATATACTGTTGTGTGAATAGTGTTTCACACCATCCAGTATCACAGAGACTGGCTATATTGTTTTCCAGGCTTGGGAGACAGAGTTGGTCTTGTATCAGGACAATCATATTGTGAAGTTGCTGAGCATAGCTCCTCTGTGTTTCCCAAAATTATACAGTTCCTTCATCAGAATAGCATGTGTTGTACAGCAGGAAACACAACTAAAGATCTTCCTAGTGATTATCGCCTCCTGGAAGTATTAATGCCATATTCTTTCTGATGGAGAAACTGAGTTCTGAAGCAGCAGTTCAGCTGTAACTATTCAGTTTTTTCCTGAGAGATGCCCAATGAGAGCACCTTCAGGCAGATCCACAAAAGTATTTAAGCCATAGTTAGGCTCCTGAGCTATAAGTAAAACCCAATGTCGAGATTCCTGCTGGTTGTGTCAACAGGAGTTTAGATATATTTAAAAAAAAGCACAGTAATTAAGTACCTGTCTGGCTTGGACCAACTATGGTTGAAACAAAGATAACTTCTTTCTGGAATAAATTGTTCTGTCTGTGAAGTGATCACTTTATAGTGAGATGGCAGGTGAAGAAATACAAGGAAAATGGTTTAAATCTTGTTACCCTGGCAAGGATCCCACTGACCACAATAGTATTTTAGCTTTGCATAGATTAAGAGAACAGCAGGATCTGAACAGCTGGTCACTTAGTTGGGTTGTTGGTATTTCTAAACCTATAATAAGGCAGTGCTGAATGCAAATATCTTATAATCTGAATAAAGAGATCTTATAGCATCACTCAAGGCCTCTTGAAGGCAATGCAGACAACATACGAACGGAAGCTGTAATCTATAATGCTACAAATCCTTTAGGAGGATTATCTCTGTTATCTCATCTGACATCAGAGAATTACGTATAATATAGACACATAAATGGCTTAGTCACAGAAAGATCCTTTAGAAAAAGGATAGGAAGTTTTGTTTGTTTCTAAGCTGGGGAGAAGAGAGAAAGCTCTGCAAATGACAAGTGGATCGGAGCTTAAGTCCTGTTTGGGCTCACTGCAGATCTTGCTCACTTGGGAGAATTAGCCAAGGGAACTGAGTCCCCACTGTCTTAATTTGCATGTAGTCATTTACAGCCACACAAAGGGTGGATGCCATACATACTTGTGCCTCAGTTTCCCTTTAGCTAGGTTCATCCAGTCTGCAGGAGTGTCAGGGGCTACAGAAAGTGTAAGACAATCAATGATTAAACCCTGTAGCTCCACATTGGCCAAATAAAAGCCTTAGATTTTAATAACTTGAGCTCAGGATAGGATTGCTTGGCTTATGAGGCTCAGTTGCATGGCTAAACAGGTTTACTCATTGCAGAGCCAGCCTAGATTAATCTTTGATAGTTCTCCCCTACTGCCTTCATTTATTTTTCTTTATAGGACCCTGCTGGTTTCTTCAAAGAGAAAACTCTTAAAGTATGATGTGGTTTCCCTGCTGTCTGTGACTTTCCCTCTCCTAGGATCCCTACTCCTAGGATAGAGACCTATCTTGTCTCTTTTTCCATCCAGATGAATGAGATTCTAACCTAGCCTTGCACACTTGCTCTAGTTACTTTATTCCCCTCTTCTTCATGCCTGTGTACCACCTTATTTTTCTTCTTCAGATCTCATTCTGGCTTTTCTTTTGTTAACAATAAAGCAGATTTGGTCTTTCCCTTCTTAGAAATACTTATATATCAGCATCGCTTCCCTCTCTAGCTACCAGCCAATTCCAAATTCTTTCCTTCCTTTCATCTCTAATAGCATCTCTAACAGCACTGAATGTGTTGTTTATTGCTTATAAGGTAATGTCAGAGGTGCTGTCTTAGACCCTTTCCAGTCCAGCCTCTACCCTTCTCATTAATCTCAAACCACTCTCACCAAGCTCTCTAAAGACAGTAGGGTAAAAAGAAAAGAAGGGAAAGGAGATGTTGGCATACCTTGTAATTTTAAATACCTATTTTGTATTCTCCTGTTTTGGGAACTGGTGAAAGGCCCACTAAAATGAATGAAGTCTTTCCGTTCATGTAATGATACTTAGACCAGGACCAGCAAAATTGTACATTACGTGAGTCAGGGTTCAAGAAGGAATCCCAGTATTTTCATTCATAGATGTCTCATTTCCTGTAGCTTTCACACTGTCCTTTCCACTCCACTGACCTCTGTCTGATCATATACAATCTCCTTTATATTCCCTCTTACGGGATAAGTAGTTGGATGTGCATAGAAGAATGTTCTGTTTTCTGAAAGAATTTCTTGGATTCCCTGAAGAGATTAGTACAAAATTTTAATTAGGGGCATTGGCAGAGTTCCCAAATGCTGGTATATTAGGCTGTGGTTTTCATTTTTGTTGCCCATTTTGGTTCCTATACAATGCATAGGATTTCTGATGAGTAGTTTACTTTAAATCATGCATGTTTTGTCCCTCCATTTTTTGTCTATCCCATTGCTACAGCTAAGTCATGATTAGCAGCGAAGTCTTGTCTTTTCCTTCCAAAGACTGGGGAGATTGCCCAATATTCTGAGGACAATTGTCCAAAAGATGTCAGTTTGAAGTGACCAGTAAAATTTCCACTGAAACTCTGGAAGGCATGCAGGATGCAAGTGTCATTAATTAAGCTCTAAGAACCTACAGTACTGTGGGAACCTGGCATAAAATACACAAGCTGAACTTTGTTTGCAACTTCCTTCTATTTAGGAATTCATTAAAGGGCTGAAGCGTTTGCAGAGATTTCAGGACCCAGTGCTAGAATGGCTAATTGCTGGCTTGGTCTTTTGTATACAGTGTAGCACATAAAAGGACTGTGATCAAAGAATGCAGGTGCTGCTGAGGGCAATGAGAATGCAAGTATGGTGGTTGCTTGCCGGATACAATATTTAACGTTTCATTTAGCTGTGCTTTGCTTTGGTCCATTATAGGATTTTATAGGAATTGCTGAATGATTTTGACTGAAGTGATTTAATAAATGCATTGTTTAAGCAGAGCTAAAAGTTTATACTTCTTTCATCTTCCTCCTGTTTTTTTCCCCTTTCCAGGCACCTGAGGGAAACATAACCACTACTGCAGATCTAACTTAGATGAAGGCTTTATAAGTTTAAGTTGGTTTCACCTTCTTCAGTACATTAGAGGTGGCTATCACAGTTAATTTTTGCTGGACCTGTGGTCTTGTAGTGGAGGAGAGCCAAGTTACACAGTACAACCTAGCTTACGTATTTTCACAGCGACAGCTAAAGAAAGCACAAATAATTTTATGACTATGTTTACCATACCTAGATTTTCTTCAGTTCCTGCTTTAACTGTTCTTATCTTGCCAATCTTTTCATATATTGTTCTCATGAAATAGCAACAAGAAGTCTATGGTGAAGTTTTCTCATTTTTTAACAGCCATCCTATTTGATCACCCCCCAAAAATAGCACAAGCCATATGAAACAAGTGGAGCTGTGGACCCTGTCTTGGAGAGCATGCATGAGTAATTAAATAATATGCCCTTCTGTCACCATTTTTACAGGGAGGGGGATTAAAATCTGTGTTCACAGGCTGAGAGCAGGTGTCTGTGATGAGATCCCATGCTGTGACATGCATGCAGCACATTCTTACATGAAAAGCCCTGGCTGATGAAATGACCACAGGAAGACAACGTGGAACCCTCCCGGCACGATCAGAAGCAGCTTAATTAACTCTGTGGTTAATTTTAAAGTGTGTGTGCGCCTGTTTTAGAAAAGCATTAAGAAAACTGAAAAAATGGCTATTTTTTAAATATATTTTGGTCTTCCTGACATTCCTCAAGCAAACTGCCTTGCTTCTTGCGTGGTCAAATGATACAATGACTCAGAAGTGAACACACACATCTTTACGTAGATGGGATTTAGTAACTTGTCCAATGTGGTTTTAGAGTTTGTTTCTTAGTTGTGGATGTTCTTTTCTTTGGCAGAAGGCAGCACTGAACCCACAGTTTCTGCAGTTATTCTTGATGCAGTTGTTTTAGTTGTAATTCTAAGGCTGAAAGCATACATAGGCTACAAATTCCCTATAATCTTGTTAGAACTTTCATTAGAGAAGGTAAAAAAAAAAAAAAGGTAAGACTCAGACTCAGAGAAAAGATGAATGTTTGTGTTAGAATGATTACAAGACAGTAGGACTGATGGCAACGGCCCTTTGCCTTGAATTACTGTGCTTTTCCACTATGGAACTTAAAATGCTTTCCTGATTTCTGTGAAGCAACTTGAGAAATTCTTTACATGTGCATGACTATGGCTATTGCAATAGTGGTAAAGCAGACGTTTGAAAAGTGAAGCCACTTGCTCCAACAACGCAGTGAGTCAGTGATGAAACTGGAAAGTTAAGACTAAAGTGCCCATGTCCATCTTAATGCAGAATACATGGTGAAAAAATGTACCCTAGATATATATGGATTGATGGAGTGACAAAGAAAAGCTTAAGGCTTCACCTTTGGCTTTCTCAACAGAAGAATTTGTTCTCTTTTACAGGTCTTGTTTTGTTTTGTGTTTTTTTTTTTTTTATTTTAACCTCAATACAGGCTAAGTCCTTCTCAAACATGAAAGAAGGCTCTGTCTGAGAAATTCATTAGCCAAATTAGACATAAAATAATGAGGGGGTGAGAAGAAGGCAGCAAGGGATGGAGGTGGGAGGGGAAATGGACAGAATAGCTAGAGACGGTTCTCTGCGAGGGTAGCTGATTGAAACAATGGTACAGTACCTTGACTAATGTAGATCTAATTAAAGCTGTATAGGACAAAGCACTTCTAAATATACTATAGGGAACAATCCTTCTATGGTAAATCCATCCTTAATGAAATTCCATTGACTTCAATGGATTTTCTTCTGGGATGAATTTGGCCTGATAAACTAATAAGCCTTAGTCTTTTCTGTCTCTAATTTCTAAGGACCTTTTGTCAGAAGCATAGCAAGGAACTTCAGTCTGGCTTTCAAAAGTGTTGAACACCCAAAACTCCTACTGAGGTCTCCAGGAATTGCAGGTACTCAATAACACTGCAAATTAAAGCTGAATGAACTGTTTCATGTTTGCTGTGACTTTGCCTTCCGTACAGTGCCATCCCATCTGCAAAACGACCCTAAGTTAACCTCCTAAGCCTTTTGAGGCAGAAACGTCCTATGCATAGGTGTAACAGTTCACACAATGCAATACAGAGCTCAGCAAAGGCCTCCAGGCACTAATACAATAAAATTAATTAGGAAGAACAACAGTAAATTATAAATACACAGTATCTGTATTTGCAGAGCAGTAGGGAATACCTATTTGGGCTGGTTATGTACAGATGGACCTACTTTTGTTACCCAGTTTCCAACTGACTGTGGTCTGATTTGTGAGATAAATTATGTCCAACGTGTTCATAGTTTTTCTGAACTTAGAAAATTTGTCTTTTTATGACTTTGTAAAAGCCATACTGAGAAACAGTATAAAATAAATGAATGCATCTTATTATTGCCTTCAGTACAGAACACGAGTGTCTCTTCCCACCACTTTTCAAGCACTACAGATTCATGTACTTCTAATAAAATCTTTGTGTACCCATTGAATTTACAGTGGGAATTACAGTTGGCATCTTTGAGGTGACCAGGACTATCACGTAAAACCACATCAGACTTGTTTTGAAAGGTTTGAGTCAAACACAGAACATGCTCTTTGGAACATTTTTCCTTTTACTGCACTATTATTGTAAAGTCTGCTCTGCTTTGGCTTCCAGTCCATGGAAGATGTACATCATATAGATAATGATAGTGTTTTAATAACGCACTTCTTTCTCTCACTTAACTTCTTGGTTTTATCTGAGAAAAAAACCCAAGCAAACACATTCCCAACAACAGAAAACCCCACCATTTAATGAGTTGTGCTCTGGTTTTATTCTGAGGGCTGTCTCTGAGAGAAGGATTACTGGTTTATCTCTGTTACTTTAAAAAACAGATCTGTTTGATTACTCAGTGTTTGGTTTTTAAAAGGGCAGCTCCTGGGGATCTTAAAGAAATCCATAATGCAATAGGGAATGAATATAATAGACTGGTTTGGAAAAAAAAATACAATGAGAGGAAAACATAACATACAATACATTTGGTGTGAACCTTTCCCAGAAGATTGCTTGAGCCTCATAGTTCACTTACAACCAGAGTACAGTGATGCTGGGCAGCCTGCCAGTGCTTGTTATTGTAGTACTGTGTGAGCCAGTTCTCTGGCGAAGAAAGAAAAAGAGAGACTTTGCTTTGCACAGGTGTCCCACACTTTCCTCTCGGCTCTCTCTGAACACCCTCCCATTCTTTACATCAAGGTGTTTTGGTGCACGCTACACTGTGCAGAAGTCATGCTAATAGTTTTGCATGTGGTACTTTCACAGTTCAAGAGGACTGACACAGGGCTGTATCGCCTCAATGCACTGGAGGTTTCAGATGACAGCTCTGCCTGACAGTCTAACAGTAAGGCACCCTGTGATATGCAGAGTGAGGATGAGTAACACCTTGTCCGCACAACAGAAGTATCTGGGAAGGGAAGCATTCCTAGGAGTGGGTGCCAGGCTAAGCTGTGTGTCTACACTGAATTTTGCAGTCAGATGTGAGCCAGGATAGCTTGGGCTTAATACCATGCTACAGGTGCCAGTAAGACATCTCTGAGTTGTTCACAGCACTGGCAGACCTCCTTCATGTCAGCCTACAAAACAGTGCACAGACAGAGATGAGTTAACGGCTCACAGTCTGGCCCTGAATGTATAGCAAAACTGAGTACGGATGAAGGAGGCCTCCCACATTCTTGTATCTATATTCTACCTGGAAATCCATCCAAGAACATTTCAAAATCAGCAAACATGGCATGGGGTTGTTTTTATTCCTCCACTCCACATCCACACACCTCCTCTTCACACTGATATGTTGCCTTGAACCCTGAAACTACAGCACTCTAGGAAGCACTTACACAGCCTCCACCAGAAGCATGCTGGGCTCCCAAATGTGATAAGAAGCTGATAAAAATGATCTGGGCGTTAAAACAGCCTTAATGGAAGAATGTTTAGCTAAATAGATACCATCTGTCCCTTAAAGTGAGCACGTCCTTGCTCTGCCCTGGCCTGACCACTATGAGCAACATGTTGCTTTTGTGGTGCAGTCCATGTGTGAACTGGCTGTTGTTCCCAGGACCGGGGGCGACTGTTTATGCTATGTGGACTTTATGAGAAAGAGCTTCAGTTGAAGAGATTTTTTTTTTTAAAGGATTAAAGATTGGTAATGAAAACAACATTTTTGCCTAATACAGAAAAATACTGGACTGGAGCTCAGCTGAATGCTCATATTAGCCTGTACAGCACATTTCTTTAGGGAAGCCAAAGAGGGAAGGAATCCTGAAGAGCTAAAGCCAGGGTACAAATTACCAAGAGAACTTTCATGTCAATAGCAAACAGTGCAAATATTTTCTAAGGGACATAGGCAGTTAGCACACAGCACTGACTCTATAGTTTTTAAAGGCGTTTTCTTTACCTTCTCACTGACATAGTGGAAGCTTGGACACACTGACACTACAGACAGTTCATTGAGCTACTATGCAGATACATGGGAAAGAGGTTAAAGAGAAGAATCAGAGGGTCACTTGCTCTGAGAATGACTGAGCAAACTTTGGGACTCGCAGGATCAAAGCAAGAGTGCAGTGTACCTAGAGCAAAATGCTGTGGAGCATGAGGGCCCCAAGAACAGAACTGCTAAGATACTTCCCCAGAGAGGGTCAGGTGGTGAGACCTGTAGTGGGATAGTTGCACCATCTAGCTAATCTAAGCAAATTCACACTATACTGTCCAAGTGAGTATCTGCCATGGGTGATATAGAGAGGTCTGCCTAGCCTAGCTAAGGCGACTCTGAGATACCTAAAGGTAAACAGGTCAATGTGTCATGATGGATGTCAGGGCCACGGGGGCACTAATAAATCTTAATGGTCATGACCAGCCTAACTTGGGACCTCCACTCACACCCCTTCCCATGGACCCCCATTTCAGATCAGGGCTGGGCCTCCATCTCTGTTTGAGCTGTGTTGTAGATGGAATGGAATGGGATGGGAGGGAAGAGTTGAACTGCTTCAGAGCTGAACAAAACTTAAAGCATGTTATTAATTAGGTTGTCCAAATGCCTCTTCAACATTGACTGGCATGGGCATTGACCACCTCTCTAGGAAGCCTGGTCCAGGGTTTAAGTACATTCTTGATAAAAAAAGGTTTCCTTACGTCAGGTCTGAACCTCCCCTGGGGGGTGCAGATTTCATAGAATCATAGAATGGTTTGGGTTAGAAAGGACATTTAGAGGTCATCTAGTCCAACCCCCTGCAGTGAGCAGGGACATCTTGAGCTAGATCAGGTTGCTCAGAGCCCCATCCAACCTGACCTTGAATGTTTCCAGGGATGGGGCCTCTACAATCTCTCTGGGCAGCCTGTGCCGGTGTTTCACCACCCTCATTGTAAAAAATTTTTTTCCTTATATTCAGTCTACATCTACTCTCCTTTAGTTTAAAACCATTACCCCTTGACCTGTCACAACAGGCCTTACTAAAGAGATTGTCCCTGTTGTCCCCATCCTTCCCATAGACCCCCTTTAAGTACTGAAAGGCCACAATAAGGTCTCCCTGCAGCCTTTTCTTCTCCAGGCAGAACAAACCCAACTCTCTCAGCCTGTCCTCGTAGGAGAGGTGCTCCAGCCCTCGGATCATTTTTGTGGCCCTCCTCTGGACCCACTCCAACATTTCCCCATCCTTCTTGTGCTGAGGGCTTCAGAGCTGGACACAGTATTCCAGGTGGGTTCTCACCAGAGCAGAGTAGAGGGGCAGAATCACCTCCCTCAACCTGCTGGCCATGCTGCTTTTGATGCAGCCCAGGATACAGTTGGCCTTCTGGGCTGCAAGTGCACATTGTTGGCTCATGTCCAGCTTTTCATCCACCAGTAACCCCAAGTCCTTCTCCACAGGGCTGTTTTCAATCCCTTCATCCCCCAGCCTGTATTGATATCAGGGGTTACACCAACCCAGGTGAAGGAACTTGCACTTGGCCTTGTTGAACCTCATGAGGTTCCCACAGGCCCACCTCTCCAGCTTGTCCAGGTCTTTTTGGTGACATCCCATCCTTCTGGCATGTCAACTGTACTACTCAGCTTGGTGTCATCTGCAGACTTGCTGAGGGTGCCATCAATCCCACTGTCCATGTCATTGATTAAGATATTAAACACTACTGGGCCCAGTGTACGAGGGACACCACTGGTCACTGGTCTCCAACTGGACATTGAACCTTTTACCACTACCCTCTGGATGTGACCACTCAACCAATTCCTTATCCACCAAACAGTCCACCCATCAAATCCGTATAACACCAGTTTAGAGATAAGGTCTTACAGAAGCCCAGACAGATGCCATTCATAGATGTTCCCTTGTCCACTGATGTAGTCACTCCATCATAGAAGGCCACTAGGTTAGTGAGGCAGGACTTGCCCTTGGTGAAGCCATGCTGGCTGCCTCGAATCACCTCCCTGTCCTCCATGTACCTTAGCATAGCTTCTAGGCTTCTAGCTTCCATGCTCTTCCCAGTCACAGAGGTGTGGCTGACAGCACAGTAGTTCCCTAGGTCCTCCTTTCTACCCTTTTTAAAGATGGGCACAATGTTTCTATTGTTCCAGTCCCCAGGGGCTTCACCTGACTGCCATGACACTTCAAATACCATGGAGACTGTCTTGGCAACTACATCAGCCGATTCCCTCAGGGCTCGGATGCATCTCATCAGGTCCCATAGACTTGTGTATGCCCAAGTTCCTCAGGTGGTCATGAACCTGATCTTCCCTTACAATGGGAGGAACTTTATCCCCCTGGTCTTCATCCTGCCGTCCATCAACTTGAGAGGGGTGAGGAGAGAGGTTACCAGTGAAGACTGAGGCAAAGAGGTTGTCAAGCAACTCAGCTTTCTCCTTGTCTGTTGATACTAGGTCGCCATTGAGCTCTGAGCCATTTAGATGGCCCAGATGCTTTGAGCCATTCCCACACATCCCAGCACTGAATCCCAGGGGGAAGAGATCTGCACCTACCTCTCCACTTCCCCTCCTCAGGAAGTTGTAGAGAGCAATGAGGTTGCTTCTCAGCTTCCTCCTCTCCAAAGAAGACAAACCCAGTGTCCTCAGCTGCTCCCCAGAGGACATGCCTTCCACCCCCTGCTCCAGCTTTGGAGCCCTCCTCTGGACACATTCAAGGACCTTAACATCCTTTTGAAATTGTGGGGCCCAACTGATGGGATTGCATTCCTGTACTGTGTTCCCCTCCCCCTCCCCCCGAATAGGACTGCAATTAGTACAGCTATAGCAACTCATTTTAGGATGTGCTACTTCAGCACGTATTTGCCTTGTACAGCTCTTTGCAAAGAGGACAGCATGGTCTGAAAAAGCACTGGCTACCAGTTTGTTAACTCAAAGCGTAACTCAAAACATAGGTTTTAGCTTACAGACTCCACGTCATTTGAAATCCTTGCTCCTTAAAGACTGTCTTCTTGCTAAAATCCCTCTAGACAGGGGGCAATCCTGACAAGGGAATTCATCTTTAGCCTCTGCCTGCTGATCCACCAGACTCACATTTGGACACACGCAAGGGCCTATTGTCTCTTCCCACTGAGCTGGCATCAAAATGTTTGGATCCTTTAACTGAACGGACATACACTAGCAGCTTTCTGCACTATTGCACCAGTTTTGCAAACCAATTACCAAGTGTGTGCTAGAAGATTGTTTTTTATAGTTTCTTTTATCAATTTAAAAAAAACGAAACAATGAAGTTCCTTTGTGCCTAAACAACGTCATCAGTAATTTCATCACACTGACACTCTCAGGTGGTTTCAGGTGGGTGTATAAAAAGCAAAATCCTCAGTCCTTCTTGGCAGTTACCTGCCAGGTGTGCAGGGACTCTTGAAGACAGGCAGTTGCCTTTTAGCATCAGGCAGCCACCTGGCCACCCAACTCCTTACCAGGATCAGTGTGATCAGCAACAACCTTCCTTTTCACTAAATACCTGCAGAATTAATTTTAAAACTCTGTGATCGATATTCACACTCCTGGATAGTAAAGCTTATGCCACAGACAGCAGTGCCATGAACTCCATCGCACTGACCTACCAGTTTTTCAGTGTCTGGACTGATTTGGTACTTTCTCCAAATAAATTTTTAAAATGCAAGCTCAGTTAACGCCAGCTGTGGTTATTTCCTTTCCTAGGAGGCAGACAACCATTTCTAAAGGAAATAGACTGACACCACTAGCTTCCTGTTGAGGGCCCACCCACACAATGCACCTGTTCCTCACCCAGCCAGTGGAAGGCTGGATCTGCTGGTCATGACTGCAAGTAGTCACGGGAGTAGGCATGGGAGTAGGCAAATGTTCCTGGAGGCACGAGCAGGTCACTGGGTGACTATGAGCCACGAGTGTAATACAGGCAGATGCATTCTTGTGTGTCAGGCAAGATATTTTTATAGGAAAGGCAAGCATTGTGCAAAGCCCTGTTGAGAACTCACCTGTGCCACTATGGGTGTTTGTCATTCCTCCGGTTCAAGAAAGATAAATTCTGTCTGGGGTGAAAGCATACAAAAACTAAGCAGTTAATTAGGGACATGGAAGGCCTATAGAAGATGACTATAAGGAGTAAGACAAAGGCTGAGAGGACTACCATCACTTTCAAGAAAGATATCAAGTGTGAAGGCCAAAGGAGGAAAAGAGCTATTGAAGTGCAAAGGAAAAGATGGTCAAGAACACAAACCAATTCAGCACACCTTTCCAAGAGGAAGACCTCACCATCAACAGTGTAGAAGAAAATGTCATTTGGTGCATTGCTAAGGAATAGTGAGGAAATCATGCATGGTCGCTACGTCTCTGCAGAATTCATGCAGAAGGAAGCAAACCCTGTCTTTCACCTCTGGCATCCCCAAAACCAAATGAATGCCTATGATATAAATGCCCTTATCTACACATTTTGAATGTAGAGATGAATTGATAGGGATGCCCAGCAGCTGTGTCCAGTGCATGGCCACCAAGGGCAGGGACAGCCCCCTGGGCCCCCTGGGCACAGGTACTGCCTCAGGGCCAGCACCCCAAAGGCCTTCTTCTGAAGGATGCTGGGTGGAGGCATGGTGGGCAGGGCTGTGCATGGGGGGGCCTGGTCACCCCATGGCACAGTGCCATGACTGGGCAATGCAGCAGTCACAATGCCCGAGGGAGGATAAAAGGGGCATCACCCCATTGGGACAGAGCTGGCCTGAGGAGCTGGGGGTGAGGAAGGCTTTTTTTCCCCCAAGGTGGGCTAGCAAATATCCCTGGGGGGTTTTTGCCTTCCTCTGCAGCACTGAGCACAGCCACTTGCCAGGGCTCCTTTGGGCCATTTTGGCCAGCTGCCGGCTGCTCCTGCTCCATGAAGGTGGTCCTCGTGCCCCGCATCCGGGGGGAGGAAGCGTTTTAGACTCCCAGGGTGGGCCCCCAGTGTGGCCTCTGGGGGTTGCTTCTTTTCCTCTGCAGCATTGAGCACAGCCCCTTTTCAAGGCTCCTCTGGGCCCTTTTCGCCTGGTTCTTGCCTGCTGCTCTTGTACCTCCAAGGCGCCCTGGTTTTTTGGGCTCTCTTTCCCATTGCAAGTTTGTAGTGGGAGCTAGCTCTGCTCTTCCCTTGGCTCCATTTCCCCAGGGGTTCTTGCAAAACAGCCAGCACTTGGAATGGCCTTGGGCTTGCTGCCCCATCAGGAGCTGCCACTTTTCATCTCTCCCTGTGTGCAACAGAAGTGTGGGACAAGCACGAGAGTGCATTTCATGCATCACTGGCCAAGAAGTACAACAGAGCAAGTTTTGGAAGGCAAAAAGGATGCTTGTCATCAATTGGAAAATGCCCCCACGATACCACACACTTCTGCTGCTGCTGCTGCTGCTTCTTCTGTGTGTGGTTGGGCCTGGTCCTCATTCTCCAAGTTCTCACTCTCCAGGAAAGGGGGACTGCAAGAGGGACAGCTTGGCATGTATTCCTGCTGCCACTTTCTGCAGCTCTGTCAGTTACCTTTGCAAGGGATCCTGCAGAGGACTTTTTTTCAAGCTAAACTGAAGAATGCATCAGCCTGGTCCTGGCTCCACATCCGTGTTGTGTTAATGCTTGTGAGCATTGGCTCTGAAATCGATTCAGAAAAATAACATAAAGTGATATAAAATCTAAAAATAAAATCCTGTTTCCACTTGTAACCTTTCCTATTGTGTCCTTGAATGTATTTTTGGAGCTGAAAACGCCCTGACATTTCAGGCAAATAGCAGCCTCATTGCTATTTGACTCACGGTGAGCACAGGGAATAGAACAGAATAGACTAGAATAGTTATGCTATGTTATGCATGTGGTTCTGCATGACAAGCTGTGACCTAGGCCTGAGGGGTCCATCCAGGAGAGCAGCTCCCTGCAGGGCAGGTCCCAGGCCCATCCGCGAGATAGGGGCAGAGGTGGTGGTTGGTTGTCCAGACCAACAGACGAGGTGTTGCACACCTGCAACATCGCTCAGGCAGGGACTGAAGGCTCCAGGCGGAGCTGAGACACCACGTCCCCTGGGCCCTTGGCAGGAGACGGTGTGGGCGGGGGTCCCCAGGGAGGCTGGTCCCGGCCATTGAGGCCCATGAGCACCCCCGGGACCCTGGCAGAAGTAGACCTGTAACGCTCATATGCTCTCCTTTCCTTTAGGCATTTATGGTTGGCCACTCTGGAGAACGAGTTTTGGCCCAGATGGACCTTCACCCTGATGGAGTACTGTTGTTCTCTGACTCTTCTTTTAGCATGTTTTTCCAAATCAAACAACTCAAGCATTTCTAAAAATGAGTACAAGGAGAAAAAAAAACCCAACAAATCCACAGGGGAAAGAACAGGTATTGCTTACGTCAAAAAGGTTTGCAACCATTTAGTTCCAGAGCACTTCCTGCTTCAGACTGAGGGCTTGGTCTTTAAGCCTTGCTAGCGTCAGAGACGTGGGGTTTTGCCATCCTGTGGAAACCTAGCTAAACTGGATGAATGCAGAAAACACTCAAAAACCGCAGTGCCCCCATGCTTTTGGCAAATTTGTTCAGGTGGTCAAATTATGTTCGGTTGATCCACAGCTCTCACCCCCATCGGAAGGTACATGCCTCCTTCCCACAAAGTGACAGAGCCAGTGCCTAGGCTGGGACATGATTACCCATTCAACGCCTTCTGCTAGTGCAAGGCTGGGAGTAAATGTCATCAGAGATTTCCTCAGCATGTGCTGGTAAGGAAAGAAGGAGGGAGGGAGGAAGAAGAATCAAATCAAAATAAATATAATCAAATTGAATTGAATCGAATCTGAATCTAATCAAATCGTATTGAATCAAATAGCATAGAAGAGTTGAGTTGCAAGGGACCTACAACAATGATCGAGTCCAACTGCCTGACCACTGCAAGCCTGACCAAACGTAAAAGAATGTTAATACAGGTGTTGTCCAAATGCCTCTTCAACACTGACTGGCCATGGGGCATTGACCCTCAGCCTCCTTTTCTCAAGGCTAAACAACCTTAGTTCCCTCAGCCACTCTTCATAAGACTTGTTCTTCAGACCCTTCACCAGCTTCGTTGCCCTTCTTTGGACATGCTTCACTACCTCAATGTCCTTCTTGTAGTGAGGGGCTCAAAACTGAACACAGTATTCAAGGTGTGGCCTCACTTCCCTAGCCCTGCTGGCCACACTATTTCTGATACAAGCAGGATGCTATTGGCTTTATTGGCCACCTGGGCACACATCTGGCTCATATTCAGCCAGCTGTCCACCAGTACCCCCAGGTCCTTTCTCACTGAGCAGTTTTCCAGCCACTCCTCCCCAAGCCTGTAGCATTGCACAGGGTTGTTGTGACCAAAGTGAAGGACTCAGCACTTGGCCTTGAATATCATACAATTGGCCTTCATCCATTGATCCAGCCTGTCCAGCTCCCTCTGTAGAGCCTTCCTACCCTCAAGCAGATCAACACTCGTGCCCAGCCTGGTGTCATCTGCAAACTCGCTGAGAGTGCACTCAATCCCCTCATACAGATCATTTATAAAGTTATTAAACAGAACTGGCCCCGACACTGAGCCCTGGGGAACAAGACCTGTAACTGGCCACCAATTGGACTTAACTCCACTCACCACAACTCTTTGGGCCCAGTCACCCAGCCGGTTTTTCACGCAGTGAAGCATATGCCTGTTCAAGCCATGAGCAGCCATTTTCTCCAGAAGAATGCTGTGGGAAATGGTGTCAAAGGCTTTACTAAAGTGTAAGTAGACACCATTCACAGCCTTTCCCTCATTCACTAATCAAGTCGCTTGTCACAGAAGGAGATCAGGTTAGTCAAGGAGGACCTGCCTTTCACGAACCCATGCTGACTAGGCCTGATTGCCTGTTTGTTCTGTACTTGTCGTGTGATAGCCTTCAAGCTGATCTGCTCCGTAATCTTTCCCAGCGCCAAGGTCATACTGACAGGCTTGTAGTTTTTTATGAAATAGAGGCTACTCATATTTCTTGTGCAGTTACTGTTGTCTGTGATCTAGCTGAGGGAGTGGGCAGGTGCCATGGCTTCAGTGCTCTGAAACTCTGGACCAGCAGCAAATGAGCAGTGTCCTTGAGTACAGAAGTGTATCAGAGGCCGTTAACACTACAGGGGATTATGAAGAGCTTTCGACACTTTACTTGAAAAGCTGTAACGTTTCCGTGGTTTGAGAGTGAGGTCACTGTGCAAATCTGTGTTCCTTTTTCTCTTAATTACTTTTGATTCTAAAGTGAATCCGTCACCCTGGAGGTGTTTGGTTTTGAGTAGGTTGTTCAGGCATGAGTGGTCTCAGCAGTGCTTGTAAGGCCTGGAGCATGAGAATTGCAGAGGCCTGCACTCAGGGAAGAGCAGCCAGAAAGGGGATCTTCACATACAAGCTACCCTGTGGTCCCAGAGTCAGAAATGCTTTCAAGGTCAGACCAGACCCAGCTGGCTTGGGGACTTGTGGGATTCCTATTCAGCCCAATTACACTGATACAAGAGGACAAAAAATATATGCAAAAGTTGTGGAGGTTATAA